>NC_134464.1:57934939-58587689 GCF_047948215.1 Lycorma delicatula
AAATAAACGTATTACTTTCGGATGCATAGTAGCAGGGGAGTGAAAATGAATTTTCTTTACGTTCTGAGGTACGAGGGGTAGGAAAATAGCTTTCACTTAAATTGTGGTTTTCTTATTTATTATATATAATTATTTATTAGATTATTTATTATATACGCATTGTAAGTAACAAATTTGCTTTAATATAATTTTCTCTCCTCTGAAGAAAATCGAAATTTGTTGTATAGAGATATCTCCACACCCCCTTAACGAATTTTGAAAAAAAATTTGAATATGATCAATGCCTCATATATAGAAATATTTAAGCCAAATTTTAAGCAAATCAGTATTGAAATATAAGACCAAAAGCAGTGCGACACATACACAAAAATATATACATGTATTTTTTTAATGTAGATGAACTAGTTGGATCCTAAAACGTAAAGATTTACAAAAAACCTGATATCCCATTTTTGACACGATCACTATACCCTTTAATATAGCCATTCTAGCTACATAAGCCAAGAAAGAAAAAAGAAAAGGTATACACAGGTGTCCTGGGAGAATTCTACTAAACTTCATATGCGTATCTCTTATTAAAATAATTAAAAACGTTCATATAAACATTGGTCTGAAAACGCTTTACCTTAGCGAGTTACGGCTAGTGAAAGATTTCATCCCGGATCTTTAAAGAAGTATTAAAAGTGGGTCGCAGAACTGTATTGCCATTATTTTATACAAAATATGTTGTAATAAACAAAATATTTGAGCTGAAAATCACAATTTTTTAGCTTTGTCATAAAATTACTTTGTTAAATTTCAGTAAACAAATAAAACTTATTCTTTAAATTGAAAAGGAATTTAACTGACTGTGATGCAGTTCTGGGACCCATTTTTAAAACGTTTTTAGGTGAAAAACCATATGAAACCACTAAATTCGCAAGTTAATTACAGTAGGATTTCATTTCTGCGGGGAAGCAGAAATCGGGGCAAAATCTTTTACTAACTGTTACTCGCTAACGAAGCGTTTAGTCGGACCTATGTTTATATGAACTTTTTCATTATTTTGATGAGAGAAATACGCCTATGAAGTTTAGCAGAATTCTCCCGAGACACTGTATAAATATATATATTTTAATATAATCCACTAATTATTAGTTAGTTATCTGTTTATTTCGTCTAAGGAAAAATAAAAATTATCTGAAAAATCAGACAGTTAAACCTAAACAGATGCAATTGGATAACTTATTTTACTTTTGTATGAAACGTAAAAAGATTATTTAAAAAAAATATTTAGACCGGTTTAAATTTTTTTTATTTATCCTAATAATTATTTTTTATAATGATCTTATTTGAAAATATAAAAAATATTTTAACAAATTACTAATTTTATCTTTTAGACTAATAATTTTAAGCTCAATTCAAATTTCTCAGTCGAGTGCCGGATGGTACAACAATTTTCCTGAAGTCCACGAAAAGAATACTTACTTTAATTGAAAATATTACTTATTGCTTGTAATACATTCATTTCAAATGAAATGTATAAATATATTATTAATATTATGATTTTTTTTATAATAATTTTTTAATATGGACTTTTTTAATAGTTTTTTTTTTTAGCTTTGTTTCATCATTTGTATTTCAGTATTTTTGTGTTTTTGATTTTCCACATTACCAATTCTTTTGTAAGTTTTGTAGCATATTGTACATTAGTATGATATTTATATTCATTTTAGTATTCTGACGTTTCCCTGTTATACTTTCGTTCCCTGATAGGACTGGTGTATACATCAAGGTTTTATTTGCTATTCTGTGCACTTTATATTCTGTGCACATTATAGTAAGTCAGTTTCCTTGTTAGCGTTTCTTCATAGAGGCTGAGATAGCTGTGAAATGGTGAGATGTAGAGGTCATAAAAGAAAAAGAAATAACATTATTATTGTTATTATAAATGAGATATTTAAGTGAAATAATATTCAAACCTTATTAAAGGATCAGAGATTAAAAAAAAGAGTACCTTAAAATTATAAATTTAAAATTTTATTTTTTTTTTACTTTTTTTTTTAATGCTTATTTACAGTCGATCAACAATTACAGTCATTAGCGACTAAAGTTATACTATCATGTAGTGTTACATAAAACAACAAAAATAAATAGGAACAATAAAGAAAATAAACATAGGCAAGTAACAACAACATATAAAAACTAAAATACATAAATCAGACAAAAATCACTAAATCGTACTCTTCATTCCGCTGTAGGAAAGGAATCACAACAGACTTATTGTACCTTCTTTCTGGTTTAATAGAAATGTCATATCTGAACCCAGGTCTAAGTTTTTTTCGGATGGTTCCAAAGATTGGGAAATCAAAGTGCAGATGGTGCACGGAACATTTGACCTTGCAAGCCTCACAGATCTTCTGAGAAGAGCCAAATAGATGAGCGTGGGTAAGCCTGGTGTGTTCAATCCTTACCCGAGTTAAGATGACTTGGTCTCTTTTTATTGCTCGGGGAAAGAGGTTTCTCGAACACATCTCCCGGATGTTATGTAATGCCGTGGGAGGACTCAGCAGCCAGAATCTATTCCACTGAGCCCGTAATTTTACACGGACTGATCTCATGAAGTTTCTCTCACATGTCGATTGTACTCGGATGCAATTTATTGCCGCTCTCTTGGCAGCCTTATCGGTTGGTTCGTTCCTGAGGATTTCTTTTTACTGTTTTAACCTATTTACTTAAATTCTTTTTTTTTTTTATTTAATTTTTTTAATTATGTTTAATCAGATCGGAAACTTGCCATTTTATCAATCTTTTCACAACGGGTAATTAATTATTCTAATTTTTTAGAGATTTTCTTTTTTAATTGTTTTTAATTCTATTGGGTTTATTAAAAATCATTTTTGTTTGATTAAGAAAATAAACAAAAATTTTTAAAAAAGCTTGTTATTAAATAAAGGGAAAAATCATCCTTATAAGCAGAGGATGAATTTTTAGGCTTTTTGAAAATACAAGAAACGTTCGCCAGTACAATTAATAATTTTTTTTTATTCGCCAATACTTGGGAAAAATTAAAATAATATTCAAATCACCCTTTTTTTTGGTACTATAGCTTATTCTTAGATCAAATATTATTCTGTAAACAAACATTAAATTTTAATAATTTCTAATTATTACCTATTTGTTTAAATAGAATCTACTGCTTTAGAAATTTTGGAATGATTATTTTGAATTCCAGAGAACTACATTAAATAAAGTACCTCTCTACTCATTAAAAAAAAACCTGAAAAGTAATTTAAAAATTCCCCCATATCTACCTTACAGATCGAATAAATTGAATTCTCTCACTTTTAATTTCCCTTGCACGGATAATTTATCTTTTAAAGATCAAAAAGGAATAGCGGTTTTATATTTTTATTTCTTTCTTTTTTTACTATAAAGAATTTGCATATTTTAATTAGGCGTTTGAAAGCCCTATTTGTTATCTCTTTGTGGGGGGGTGGGATGGGAAGGAGGAGGGTTACTTTAGAGGGTTGTCTACGTTAATCGGGTTCAGATAAGCCCTCAGTTTATTTCCTTTATATTAAGAGGGGTGGTTTAGTAGTATTCCTGCCCCTCATATATTGCAGAATAAATTGTCTGGAATACTGTCCGTCACAGAGATGATCTTTATTCTTGTCATTGTAAATTATCCCCTCCATTTCTTTGTACTACATCACCATTTATATAGATACCAATTTATTTTATTACAAAGAACGTTTACGTTCCATCCATAAAGATTAAATTTGCGTTCATTGTAATACGGTTACTTAAGTTTAAATTATATATAACGGAATATTTTGTTTGTACCGAATTCGGTTAAAACTTAGGAACCATCCGAATGATTATTTTAATTGAAAATTGAGGAAAGTTTTTGGTGAAAATTTATGTAAATAATACAATTATTTGGTGAACAGTTAGGTTTAAATCGCTTGAGCGTATGATTCTTGCTTCTCATAGCCCCATTTTTTTAGCACAATAGCTTAATATTTTGAGTCGGGTTTGAATTACGAGTTCTGTAAAAAAATGGAATATGCGAAATTTAAATTGTAAAAACAATGAATTGAATTTTATTTTGGTGCTTTATTTATAAAAATTTGTTAAATTTCAATGTATAAGTAACTTAATAAAACTGAAACTGGTTTACATACAGTTTCCTGTAGTTATCCTATAATTTTTTGGCATAATTTTTTGTGGCGAGCAAAATCCGTGTTCCATACACGTTTTTCTTTTTGTATCTGAAATTATATTTACGATAAGTTTCGTAAATTAGAAACCGTAATTTAATTTCTTGATAATAATCAAGTTTTAAAGGAATTTCCTTTGAAACACCTTAAATACATTCTACACATCAGCAATAAACCAAAAGTAACATAAGCATTAATAAAGTCCAGCTAGAAATGAATTAGAAGTCATAATAGTGGCCAGTACTTAGAATAAACCTACAACGAAAAACGAGAAAATAATAACGTAGGAACAAATAACAATAGAAACGTAAATGATCATAAATGTAAACATAAATGCTTTGATGATACAAGAAACTTAAGAAAAGAGGACACCTTATCCCGAGGTCTCACTATTAGGCTCCTATGTCCAATAGATGTACCCGCTTTAATCTCCTTTCATCTTCGCCATTGAAAATTTACCTAGAAAGTTTACAGCTAGAAAAGTTTACTTGGTCGTTAAGTCTTATTTTGTATTCTGTTACAAATCAATCGAATTCCTAACACACGGTAACCGCGTATTAGATCATTAAACCATTCATAATAAGGAGAATAATGAGCTGGGTGAATCGTTGTTCCGAATAAGCCATTGCACCTGTGTAATTTATCTCGTAAATTTATTAAGGAAACGCTGAATAATCTTTATACTGCCGGTACTCGCCGTACCCTAGAGTTGGATTCCGTATGTCCACACCTATTTTAGATTCACTTTGTACAAAAGTAGTTTCATAGGTAGGAGTACTTGCGATTTCCTGTCTATTAACAAGTATAACCATTTAAATAAATCTGATATCTACCTGTTACCTTTTTTCCTTAATGTGAACCTTCCGTATTAGACAATGACCTGTGAATAGTAAATACCATACACTTTCAGCTCGCGGGTTATAAAATCAATTAAAATGGATTCCACGGCAGTCACCTCTTCTCGTTGCTCTCCTCTTTATCGAATGTAATATGAGTCGATTTCCCTTTATCGACGTTTATTTTCCATTTCTTCAACCGTTCGGCTAGAAGGTCTAACTCGGACTGCAACTTAGTAGAGACTTGATTGGGATCATCATCGACAGCTACGATTGCCATGCCGTCAACTAACGTTGTAATAGTGGCATTCGTAGTGAAGATGATGTAAAAGACAGGCCCCCTCAACACTAAGCCCTGAGGAACACCCGAGGAAATATCATAGAATTTGGATAATTCCTCCTTGTACTTAATCTGGGAGAAGATTAATTAAAAATTAAACTCCTGAGAACGAGTATATTTCATATTACATTTTCAATTCTTACCGAGCTGAAGAAAGATTTCAATACTTCAACTTGTGGCAATTATCATTTTGGCCAAATATTTCCATTTGTGTCTATTTTTCAATTTGTACAAGATTACGCATGAACGACAAGTAGGAATTAAATCTTATTTTCCTCTATGCTTTGACGAAAAGTAAGTATTTACCGATTAACTGGGTACTCTGGATGAAAAATTTATTTTTTCTGGAACAGTCCCTCGAGATCTACTTTATTAAAGAAATAACAGGATAAAATATTAAAGTCACACCCTTTTTGAAAAAAAGTCTGTTTCATTTACACATGGATCTTGAGCTCGCTCAAGATCCATTAATCGGATTTTTATCTCCATAATCTATTCTTTTCCCATTTATATATATTATATTTGAATACTAGATCGTGGATAAAGGTACCGACGATCTAGTGTAAAAGTAGTTACTTTACTAGGATTATGCCTTTACTAGGATTTCAACGTTGGAACTCTCGACTTCGAACCAACACGATGGGTCGATGTTTTGACACCTAAGGGACCAAAAAATCCGAATGGAAATTTTCAGGATGTTAATGTTCATATGTAAGAGTGTATTTTCGGTGTTGACCTCTAAATTATTTTATATCTCCAGAACTACTGGAACGATATTAACCAAACTTAGTCAGATTACTTTCTATATATGAGACATTGATGTTAAATTTTCAACTTAAAAGGTCAAGCAGATAAGACTGTAGAGAAACGTCATCCTCAGTATTTCCCGATTTCGGTTAATTAAGGTCATATTTTTAACACTTTTTAACAATTAAAAAATAACAATATTTGCAAAAAAATTTTTGAAAATCGCACCCCCTACAAAAAGTACTGTTGTAGTCGTCTGGTATGTTGTGATGTCACATGAGAACGTTAGAATTAAATATATGAATAATATTTAAAGCGTAAAAAATAAATAAAGCATCTCGAATTCCATTGCTCGGTACATGGTGCGTTAAACCTCGCGGCTTCAGCGGCTGCCGACCGTACAAGTGAAATGTGTTCTATGTAGGTTGTGAATTTACTTTAGTTTAATTAGTGACGACTGTCGCTGCTAGTACCGTTACAAACGTGTGAATTTAATCCGATATTCGCGCGTGCTTTAGTTAGAATCATTGAATTAAATAAACGAAAAAATATTTTTTTAAATAAAATGATAAATATGTTTAAGTTGTATGTGTAAGCCGTGTATCAGAAACAACCTGCAGTTGTCAGTTTTTTGCTGATAAACGATTTTAAATACTTATTCAAAGAACTGATGATGAGGCCATCGTACATCCATTTTCCTAATAACTAGAGCAAAGTTTCTTTTTTTTAAATATTGTAAGAGTTATTAAAAGTTTAGTCAGTATAAACCGCTTTCAAAAAATTAATATTATCTAAAAATTTAAATTTTTTTTATTTTGATAAATTTTTATAGCATAGAAATGAAGAAAAAATCATTAAAGGTATTTTTTCTACGACTTTATTATAATGTTTGAATTACCTGTATCTTAATGATAGTTTTATTAAACAGATTTTCATTACGATACAGCGCCCAACTGATTAAAACCATAATCTTTTCAACCGCTAAACAGTAAGCGGATATCGTTTAACCTATCGGCTGTTTTTTTAACTTCGATTTTAATCCGATTTAGTAGTTAGCAAGGAGAGATTAATTTGATGGTACCCCGATAGATAACTAAATTTCTACGTTACACTGTTTATCCTTTTGATAATAATGTCCGGTTTTAGGAAGAAATGTCTTTAACACCGATCGATATTAAAAAAAAAAGAACTTATAACTAATAAATTGCCACAAAAATGTATTTTTTGATAAAAGTTTTAAAAATATTTTATAAACAATATATTAATGCACTCTTACGAATTTTACAATCGCCAAGTCTCGTGTCGTAACTTACTTCGTACCCGTGCATTAATGGCTATCATTATAGTCTCGTTGCGT
Source organism: Lycorma delicatula (assembly GCF_047948215.1). Lineage (NCBI taxonomy): Eukaryota > Metazoa > Arthropoda > Insecta > Hemiptera > Fulgoridae > Lycorma > Lycorma delicatula. Next base: position 57,942,422 of record NC_134464.1, read on the forward strand.
AACGGAACTAATTTCGACTTTAATAGTATTTTATTTTTATTTTATTTATAAACTGAAATTTAAAAATATTTTGTTTTAAAAAATACGTTTTGCCCATTAGTCTTTATTAACAAGAAAAATAACTAGGATTGACAGTTTTTTAAATAGTTAACATTTCTTTCTTCTAAATAAAGTAACCTCGCTAAAAATCTCTTTGTTGTGTGTTTTTTTTTTATTGTACTGTATATTAAAGATATAAAAAAAGAAGCTCTGTAAATTCGCAACAGCTATTTCAATGTTCCTGCGCTACCACAACATCCGTAAAGGGGTCATATGATCTCCACTTACTATATATTATATTACTTTAACCTCGGTTGCGAAACAGTGTTCAACGTATTCTGAATTTTTTATTATATTTTTACATTTAATTTTTGTTAAATAATCTCTCGATAAATAAAATTAACGGTCGACACTTTTCCATTAAATAAAAATCCTTTGATAGGTTTATTTTTTATTAAAGCCGTAAAGGTAATCTTTTTAACGTTGTTTCTCTATGTATTATTAGTAATAAAAAGGAATATATAAATTTAATAAAAAAAGATAAAAATAACAAATTTTATTTGTTTTCTTACATTATTAATAAAGATTTATTTTGTTTATATAAAAATATTGACGATAAAAACAAGTAGAATTTTACGATTGTTATTTATATCGATAGAATTTACATATACGTTTTATTTATTGAGAAAATATTTACGTCATAAGTGCCCAATAAAACATAAATTTTAAAAATTCTATCAGTATTATTTCCTAATTAAAAATAAAATCAATTTAATTACGTTTTTATATTATATGTAATATGTACTTTTCTGATAGGAAAGTCTATTTTGTAATTCCAATGTTTGTAACCTTTAAAGGTGTGTATTATTATTATTATTATTATTATTATTATTATTATTATTATTATTATTATTATTATTATTATTATTATTATTATTATTATTATTATTATCATTATTATTATTATATACCTATCCTTATGCCTTTATAAAATTTATAAAACTGAGTAACTATTGCGGAAGTTTTATATATATTTATAAAATTACATACATATATATATATATAAAAGTATTGTATACACAATATTGATCTGAGAGAAGAAAATCGTGTGCAAGTTTCTTCGTTTCACTGGACTGGTTCTGGTTTTTTTTTTGTACGGTCAGAAATTTTTTGATAACCTTTTATACATCATCGTTTTTACCATTATAAAACAAAGTTGCATTAGTATTAGGCATTTCTTTCTCTCACGCTCGTACATTTCATTTATCTTTCATTTTCAAAGAGTGTGCAAACACACACGCACATAAATACCTTTCTCGCATCGACTTCGACTCTCTTTTCCACGAGAGAACTCTCAACATAACTTACATTCTATTTGCTTGCGTAAACTTTCATCGAAGTCGCGAGTAATCGACACGTTTGTTACATAAATAACGGACCGGTTTAGAAAAATGCTCGTTTAATTAACGTTTGATTTAATATACTCTACTGGCAATATTCTCAAGGTCGTATTACGAACAACCTTTTCTTACATTATTGTAACGCGTAGCCGTAAAATAGCGTTACGTTAAACATATATATAAATAAATAATTACATTCGCACAACATATATATGTTGACTAAGTGTGTTGATGAGAGGAGGGGGGTTCCGTTTTTATTTATATTGGCTACATGTAAAAACCCTTCAGGTGTTATTTAATGAATTGTAGTAGAATAAATAATTACCGCAAATTAACGATAACTTTTTTTTTGTTCAATTAATTATTTTATAGTACGAGAGAATGGAATTCTGTATAAATGTATAAATAAAAGATGTAAAACAAAAATATAAAATGTTTGAATAAATGAAACCGATTTCAAAAGCCAAATTAGATACGAATTTTTTTTTTCACTTTCCCCTGGCAATACCTACACGGCTATAAGGGCTATAAGTACGGGGTTTTTTTTTCAAATCTCGACTTTTTATTACTCTCTCTAACCGAAGAACATAAAAAATCAATGAAAAACGCCTGAAGAATGTATATACGTTCGTACGTCCCCGTATGTATGTTGGCCTTGTATTTTTATCAATATTTCAGAATCGTTTACGCATTAAAACATGGAATTTGGCTCAAAATATTACTGTATAAGGGGTATTGATCCCATTAAATATTTAATTTAATCAACAAGAGAGTGAGAGAATAACAGTCGTTTTGAAATTCAATTTCTTTTGTAGGGGCATCTTAAGAATTTTAAATTCAGTACAGCCGTAGAACTATATGAGTTGTTTACGAGACTGAAATTTTAAGTCGATCGGCTTAAGGGTAAGGGTAAAAAATATATATTCATTATTTTAGAGATTGTCTGTTATATATTTTCAAAACTGATTCCTAGAAACTCATGAAACTTGGAAAAATATTGCTCTACAAACTTATTTTAAAAATAAAATTATTTCTAACATCTGTAACGTTTTGCCTCCGATCCGACAGGAGGAATAGCCTTACCCAAAATAATTGGTTTTTTTTAGATTTTGCTTAATATTTGTAAACCGTCTTAATTATAATACAATAAATTCGATCAGAGTATTTCTGTAATTTATTACAATTTGTGTTCAGATCAAGGCTGACGATCACCCCCAAAGAACAGTTATTTTCTTTTATATTATTATTACTGCTAAACAAAACTAGTTTAAATTTCTTTATGTCGTTCCTGAGATATCAGTTTATATATTTTTTCAAAAATATTATTATTGAAAATTTTGAAGTAAAGTCTGAAATAAAGATTACATATCATATGATTAAATATGATATATTATTTACGGTAAACATTGTCAAATTTCACAGCTGATATTATGCAGTGAAATATCGCGAGTACCTTTTAAAACACTTTGTCCACTTTATAACATTTTTTGTTGCAATACAAGATATTTTCTATTTTTGGGAATTTTTTCTTAAACGTCACCGTTGAAGAGCCAGCCACGCCTCATATCCAGTCTTATCTAAAAACTGTACTGTATGTATCTTACAAGTTGAATTGAACTACACTGTATTGTAATTTCGTTCTGTTGTTATTATTTAATGAGAGTATATTTTCGTAATATTTCATTATTTTGGAAAACTTTATACTTTTTTAGTGTTTAAAATTTTACAACGTTTTAAATTGTCAGTTACTGAAATATTAAACCTAAATTTAGTTTGTTTTTATTTTAAATATTTCCACATATTTCGTACTTAAATTACAAGCAACCCCCCCCCCCTCTTCATACTTCATTTGTGTTTATACCATTAAACATTAATAATCTTAAAATTTCTTAAACGTTTACATTAATTTTATTTTTCGCTCTAATACCGCTTAGTAAATAAATTTCTTCGCGCATATTTCCTTTAAAGTTTTGTGTTAAGTTAAATTAATCACAAATAAAGTTATTATTTAATACTTTAATTTTTTTTAAATGAGAAACTGAACAAAATTTTATAAATACGTAGCGTTAAAACTAAAATATAAAGTTTCTAATCAGTCTCGCAGCTATCTTCAGCGACCGGTACTGTTGATCTTACTCTGACGTCAGCCGTGTTATACCGGTGGTTTTGTTGAGCCAGGCAGATAGATATATTAACCAACCGGGTAGGTCTAGTGGTAATTACCTGATTTGGAAGTCGAGAGTTCCAGCGTTCATCTCCTAGTAAAGACAGAGTTACTTTTATACAGATTTGAATACTAGATCGTGGATACCGGTGTTCTTTGGTGGTTGGGTTTCGATTATCCACACATCTCAGGAATGGTCGAACTGAGACTGTACGATACTACACTTCATTTACACTCATACATATCATTTTCATTCATCCTTTGAAGTAATACTGAACGGTAATTCCCGGAGGCTAAACAGGAAAAAGAAAGGCAGATAGATATCAAATGCGTTGAATTTGAATTGTTTATTTTCATTAATGTAATATATATTGTTGAGTGTTTTCGTATTTTATATGTATAAACTGTTGGTCATTGTCACTATTAATCGATTTTTTGTTGCTCGCGAGACGGTTTCCTGTGTTGGTATGCAAGGCTTTTAACAGTTTATTGTATATTTATTCGGTCGTCCCGTTTGACCGAAGTAAAACAATAAGCAGACGGAGCAGTTAAATTTAAACGATCATGTTTCAGAAACATTTGTATTTGATTGTATGTGTATAATCATTTATTTAACTTGTTATTATGAATTCATTGTATCCAGATTATTCTAATTTCTGAGCTATTTTTTGTATGTTTTTTTCATTTTTGTTAATTTAATATATCTTGTATTATTGTAATCTTAATTTTATTTTTATTTATTTCATTATACTATCGATGAGTGTGCTGTTATATCGATTGTTTATACTACATTTGTGAATATATTTTATAATGTTGAGTTCTTTTATGTGATCTTCAGGCGCGATGAAAGTGATAGAGGTTACTTCTAAAATAAAGTAAAAAGATTTTCTGATACTGTCAATTTTGAATGTTCTAAAAATGTTTTTGTCGGTTTATTTTGTGATGTAAAACACACCATTAGATAATAGATAACATTTATTTTAGAATGTAAATTTGTTTTGTTTTGTAATAATGGTGAGAAGTTACGTTACATGTATGATCTTTGTTACGTCAAACTTAGCTTTTAAAAATTCGGAGACTATTTTTCGTTACCGGAATATTTCTGATAGAATGTATGTGCTTTATTATTCCTTATATATGGGAAAACTATTTTTCAAAATTGTCGAAAATTGTTCACGAGATCTGCGTTTGTTGTTTTTTTTTTAATTTTTTAAATTTTTTTTATAGATGTGTTAGTATTAATTTACTTTTCAAAAATTTGTGTATTTATCGGGAAAGGTTTTGAGTTTGCGGGTAGAAATTTTTTAAATTTCTGATGAATATTAGTATATATATCGCCTGAAAATTCTTGAAGGACGACCCTTCAGATCGGAGTTGTTTTAAGACATATTTTACTGGTTTTTTTATTTGATAATTGTATATTTGTATAAAATTATTAGTTAAAATAAAACTACATTTTTTTTATATATTTCATCGCCGAATATAAAAAACACTTTGTCACAAAAGATTTTAAATAATTTTTTAATAAAATATTTGAACTAGTATATCGCCTGTAGATTATTTTTGATTCTACTCCCAAATTGTTATAACCGATTTTTCCAAATTCCAGAAAACCTTTCATCTTGTTTATCAGTAATCCAAAACTTAAAAAAAAAGAACAGAAAAAAATTACAAAAATGTTTTTTTATTTCTTTAATGTTAATTAACCGTCTCACTAGGAGAGGAGAAAATGTGCTTTCTTCTGATTCTTAAAGTCCCTCTTTTGATTCTCGGCTAGAGTTTAGAAAATTTATAACCGGTCAACTTCCTATGAGGTCGCTAAATTACTTTAGTAGTCGGAACGATTTAAAAATATTCATTTTTGTGAACAACAAAAATTCTTCAAAATTTTGCGATTCTAAAAGATAAAAATATATTACTATAAACTTTTTATATTTACATGCAAACAAAGAGAGGAAGCAGATGATCGGGGAAGAACATCAATTACGTAAGAAAATATGAAAAGTAGGTCAAAGATATAAAAATGCAAAAAGAAAACAATGTAATAATTTTTTCAATTTCTTTCGCTCATCGTAAACCAAAAACTAAAGTGTAATTTTATACTACCTGTTACAAAACCCTTTTTTTTCTTTTTTTTTTTTAATTTGTTTGAAGGTTTTTTAACAAGAAATTACGACTCTGGCTTAGATCCAGTTAAAACTAAGTTTTGTTAGTTGCTGATCAGCTTGTAGTATGGTTTTCCAGCTTTAATTTAATGATTTTGGTTGTTCAAACGTAGATTATTATAATAAATTTAAAACTTTATCTTTTTTATTTGTAAGTAATAAAATACACGGTACTTTACACCCTTGTTCTCTCGTACATTCATTCACAGATTGTAATTCCCTGTTATATACAAACACACAAATTCTCCCTTAACTTTACGATTTCATTTCAAATAACTTACTCAAATTTATTGAGGATTTCTATTATATTTTTTTATGTTACACATTTAAAATATGATGATTATTTGTGCGAAATTTTCTACTTTTTTTATAGTAAACCTAAAAAATTAGGACATTGCTTTTAACAGTAAAATCTTTTAACAGATTTACGTCTATATAAACATAAATTATTAGATAAAAGTTTATAATAGTTTCCTTTTTTACAGCCCTCATGTTTTTATTCCGACATAAATTAAATATTTTAAAATTTAGATGAAACCAATAAAATACCGAGTAATAATAATAATAATAATTTAAAATTAATAATAAAATGATTAAAAAAACATCTCAGTTGAAAAACAATAAAAATAAAATCATTTGTTTAAATCGGTCGATAAATAGCCGAGATACGGCTGTAATAGTCGGAATAAATCACAAAGTTTATACTAAGTAAATTTTCGGCCTGTTTTCACTTCATTCACCAATCGTGTTAAAAATAATTTTAAAAAAATCTATTATTAGTAAATTGAAAACCTGCACAAAATTATCACTGCGTAATTCTCGCTACACATTTTTACAATTATAGTCGTATCCCGATTGCTTTATCAACCGATTTGAATAAATAAGGTGTCATCTTTCATTTTATTCTAAATAAAAAGCCTAACATTTTATCTAATGAAACATAATTCGATAAAATTAATATTTATGAATCTATTAATGATTAAAAGATTTAAATAACTGCAATTATGGAATATTCATTGGTAAAATTTAATTTTATCTTTTGTACTCGCGCGCGCGCGCGCGTGTGTGTGTGTAATACATACATCACCACTTGTACCTACTGACAGTGTGTCCTACACGAATAAGTTGAACATAATTCCGCAGTTTTGTGATTTTGCTTTTTTTTATTGTTTAATGTAGTTATGTTTTCGTAATATTTCATATTTACGAATATTTATAATACTTCATATTGCAATACGGTTCATTTTTAAAAACTGTACATTTTTTCGTTTTAAAAGTTTTATAGTTCTTTAAATCAGTTGCTCAAATTCTGTACTATTCTCGTTATTATAATGGAAAAAAAAAGTATTGACAAAAGATTCTGTTTTATTTCAGTTAATGAACGTAAACATTAATTTAATGAAACTGCAAATTGTTTTTCATTAAATTTTACGACAACAAAGCTTGTTACTTTATGCAATAAAAAAAAAAATCTCGCACGTTTCTGCACAAATAGACTTTTAGTTATTCTATTCTATCTTGTATTTTGTTTTATAATTTTTTGCTCAAGAAATGTACAGAATATAAATTAAATAAGAAAACAAAAAGGGGTATAATTATTTTTTTATTTAATATTAAAATATATTTTCTGTTTATATGAAAACTAAATATTATTATAACCCTAGTTTGATGAAATAGTTAAAAATAACGAGGGAATAGATCTATGCACAAGTTTAAATTTACTCACCACTTTGACTCACTGCATAACCGCGTATGAAAAATACACCAAAGTCAATATAAATTCAAATTAAAATTATTATTTTTTTTGTTTTCGATCTAAAATTGAACGTAACTCAAAAAAAAACTCAACCCATCTTCAAATTTTTACACGCACAACTTCAAATAGACTACTACAGAATATTTAAACTACAATGAAATTGATTTAATAATTTTGGAGATTCATTTTATAAATAAATGTTATTTTTGAGATTTTCGAGTCACAAAAGTTTTTGCATGAATATATATTCACAATCCTCACACCTCAAAACGTAATAAAAATCATTTTCATCCCCCGTTCACACCATGGAACCGAAAAAATAACTTAAATTGAAGCTATGTTTGTTGTTTACCTTAAATGAACGTAACTCAAGAAGACTAAACCAATCCTCATTAAATTTTCAAATGCACAATTTCAGATACATTGCTGCAATACGGTATTTTTTGTAGATTTTCGAGCCAAAAGTTTTATGAATAGGTAAATTCATAAAAATTGTGATATATATATATATATAAAAGGAATTTACATTTCAAGTGAATGATGTTTTCGTATTCCTTATATTTCGAAACGTAAAGAAAATTCAATTTCAACTCCCAATCCCACCTTGCGACCGAAAGTAATATCATACTTTTCTTGGAAAAGTTGCTGTAAAATATCAGCAAATAAATATTAATCATAATTTATGAAAAATAAATATTACTTAGGACAAAAATTAAAAAAATATTCTTTTTAATATTGATAGGTACAATTTAATTACTACATAATTCATAATCACCGTAATAAATCCATAAAAAAATCAAAACAAATCTTATTTTTCGAAAAATGTATTATACAACGTTACACGTTGTTGAGTTACAATCGGAAATGAGGTGTTACAACGGAACGGTTGCGTTTATGGAGAAATATCAAAGACTAAAAATGTCTTTCAGTTACCTGTTGTATCCTAAAACATTACAAAAATTGGTGATCTCCAATTAAAAAAAAATTAATTTTGCCTTGGTATTTGAAGAACGATGAAGGTATCAAACAAACCAGTATTTTAATGCAAATATGCTTGTTTGTTTTTCGAATAGAATATATAATACCAGAATATATTCTTTAACTCAACCCACTGCCAAACTAGGAATTAGGTGACTGACTGAGAAGCAAGCGGCACTTGTAAGAGGAGTTGCTTTCATTAAAAATAATGATGTCCATTATACAGGTTGTCCCATATAATACGCAACCTATCAATCACTCATCCATGAAATTTCAAAAGTCAAGCTTACTCCCCTACTCGTTACTGAAATGGACTCGTCCAACATCTGAACATCGCGGCGACGCAGTAGAACACTACCGATAGTAACAACAATGCAATCACAACGTTCAGTGTATTGCTAGAGACGAGATGGTGTTTTCGCTAGATGAACGTGTTTTCATTGTTGAGTCGTACTTCAGTACGAAATCAGTGGTTGCAGTGCAAGATTTGTTTCGCCATAAGTACCCAGATAAACCAGCTCCTAACAAAACATCAGTATTAAGGTTATTTGCAAAATTTAGAGAGACTGGTTCTGTTAATAACAAGGAACACAAAAGATCTGCGTCAGTGTTGAATACAGATACAGTCGCTGAAATCAAAGACCGATTACTCGCCTCGCCAAATAAATCGATCAGACGTTTGTCTGCTGAAATTAATTTGTCTAAATCAACTGTTCATCGGGCGACCAAACAATTACAATTACGACCTTATCGCATTCAAACGGTTCATCGACTTCTTGAGCCCGACAAAGAAAAACGGCTACAATTTTGTCAGTGGTTCCAACGATTTCTGCGTGAGTAAATGAATGTTATGGATATGTTTTTTTTTCACAGATGAAGCACGGTTTCATTTGGATGGTTACGTAAACAGCCAAAACAGTAGAATTTGGAGTGCTGAAAATCCCCATGTTTATCACGAAAAACAATTACACCCGCAGAAGTTGGGCGTGTGGTGCGCGTTATCGCGGAAGAAAATAATCGGTCCTATTTTTTTCGAGTACACCATTAATGCAGAACGATATCAGGATATTTTATTCCAATTCATTGCACTCTTGGAAGAGGAAGACAGACACTGCTGACTACAACATGACGGTGAGACATCGCACTACGCAGGTTCAACTTCTCATTTCATTGAGGAATTCTTTGGTAATCGTGTTGTCGGTCGAGGCTTGTGGCCACCAAGATCTCCAGATTTGACTGCGGCGGATTTTTTTCTATGGGGTTACCTCAAAGGAAAAGCCTACAGCAACAAACCACGAACACTTGAACAATTGAAAGTCAATATTGAACAAGCTGTATTAAATATCCAGCGACAAACTTTGAAAAAAGTTGCAAGAAACGCTGTAAAAAGAATTGAAGCTTGTATTCAAGAAGATGGCGGCCACTTCCAACATTTACTCTAAATGTAACGTAATGGATGGTAATAATAAAAATTACATTTACATTTACACATGCCTTTTTATTATTTCAATACCTACCAGTATATGGTTGGGTTGCGTCTTATATGGGACACTCTGTATAACCACTCCCTGTGTTGAAAAGAATGAATGAAGTACTTACATTTTTGAATATCGCTTGAATTATACCACGTCAGCGTTCCTTCAGTTCATCGAATACAACATTACAAATCAGCATTTCAAGACCGGCGAAATTCAAGCGATATCCAAATAAGCAAGTACTTCATTTACTCTTTTCAACACAGGGAGTGATTATATAATGGGCATCATTACTCTTAAAGAAAGCAACTCTTCTGACAAGTGCCGCTTTTTTCTCAGTCAGTCACCTTATTCCTAGTTAGGCGAAATGGGTTGAGTTAAAAAATATATTCTTTTGAAAAACAAACAAGCATGTTTGCATTAAAATACTGGCTTGTTTGATACCTTCGTTTTTCAAATATGAAGGCAAAATTAAATTTTTTTTAAGTGGACATCATCAATTTTTGTAATGTTTTCAGATACAACCCTTAATTATAAGACATTTTTATTCTTTGATATTTCTCCATAAAAGCAACCGGTGCAATATTACATCTCATCTCCGACTGTAACTCAACAAGCGCTGATTTGTAACGTTGTATTCGTCGAAATGAAGGACTCTGACGTAGAATCCCTCTTATTCTTGGAATGGTAATTTTGCGAGCGATTCATCAGTTATTTTATAATTGTTAGTTTGTGGTATTAGACATAAATTCGGAGTAAATTTTACAATATATAAATAATAATAAATAAAATAATATTTACGGAATAATTTTTTTTAAAACCTAGTAATTATTGCAGTGATCGTTTTGTACTTAATAGAAACAACAAGTTCTGTTCAAAAAGTATTCATTAAATTAACATCGTGTAACACAGAGCGTTTCAAAATTCCGTTCACGCAGTCCCATCGATGCCCATCACTTTTTTCGTAAAGAGGTTCTTGACTTCAGCAATTTATCTTCAGCATTATATCTTTTCGATGCAATTTATTGTACATTACAAATAAATGTGAAGAATACATAATTAGCTTAACTACTCACGCAACATAAAACTTAACTAGATTATGTACAGAAGAATTGAAAGAAGAGTGGAAGAAGTGTTAAGAGAAAACCAATTTGGTTTCAGGAAAAGTATAGGGACAAGGGAAGCAATTTTACCTCTCAGACTAATAGTAGAAAGAAGATTAAAGAAAAAAATAAACCGACATAGATAGTATTTACAGACTTAGAAAATATATTTGGTAGCCTAGACTGAAATAAAATGTTCACCATTTTAAAAAATTTAGGGTTCAAATATAGAGACAGAAGAACAATTGCTAACATTTACAGGAACCAGACTCAACAGTAATAATCGAAAAACATAAGAAAGAAGCCGTAATAAAATAGGAAGTCCGACAAGGATGTTCCCTATCGCCGTTACTTTTTATTCTTTACGTAGAAGTAGCAGTTAATGATATTAAAGAACAATTTAGATCCGGAGTAACACTGCAATGTGAAAAGATAAAGATGCTACGATTTGCTGATGATATAGTAATTCTAGCCGAGAATAAAAAAGATTTAGATGAAACAATGAATAGCATGGATGAAGTTCTACCGCATAAAAATAAACAAGAACAAAACGAAAGTAATGAAATGTAGTAAAAATAATGTAGATGGACCACTGAATATAAAAGTAGGAAGAGAAAAGATTATGGAGGTAGAAGAATTCTGCTAGATGGAAAGTAGAATTACTAAAGATGAACAAAGGAGAAGCAATATAAAATGCTGAATAGGATAAGCAAAACGAGCTTTCAGTCAGATATATAACTTGTATACCTCAAAAATTAATTTAAACGTCAGTAAAACATTTTTGAAAGTATATGTTTGGAGCGTAGCTTTATGTAGAAGTGAAACCTGGACGATCGGAGTATCTGAGAAGAAAAGATTATAAGCTTTTGAAATGCGGTACCACAGGAGAATGTTAAAAATCAGATGGGTGGTGGATAAAGTGAGAAATGAAGAGGTGTTGCGGTAAATTGATGAAGAAAGAAGCATTTGGCAAAATATAGTTAAAAGAAGACAGACTTATAGGCCACATATTAAGGCATCCTGGAATAGTCGCTTTAATATTAGAAGGTCAGGTAGAAGGAAAACATTGTGCAGGCAGGCAACGTTTGGAATATTTAAAACAAATTGTTAGAGATGTAGGATGTAGGGGGTATACCGAAATGAAACGGCTGGCACTAGATAGGGAATCTTAGAGAGCTGCATCAAACCAGCCAAATGACTGAAGACAAAAAAAAATTGTTCATTATATGAACTTTATTGTTCATCTTTCGTAATAAAAATATCTAATTTGTAGTAATTATGAGAATTAGTTAAATTTTCTCATAATTTTTATATTATACAGAATACAAGATAAACAAGAATTATACAAGTTGCTAAAAAAAACATAGAATATAAATTATTATTTGTTTTTTTTTTTATTTAATCAAATAAAGCTTTGTTATAAAGAAGTTCATATATAAAAAATGAAATATAACAACGTAGTTTTGAATACCGATATCAATGAGATTATATTTAATATATGTTTAATTACATTTAGTACGAGTAATAATAATAATAAGATTAAATACAACGGAAAGAAAAATATATCTGTATTCACTAAGATAAATACTCTATAAAAAACATATCTAGTGTTAAAACGAAGGTATGACAACTCTTAAATAAAAAATATTTCACCAATTAAAATGAAAAATTAGATTTCCCAAATGTATCTTCCTTGAAACGATCTATTTTGTGATGCGAGACATCATGCTCCCTTGCCCCCGTGCTGTTCCCAACATTTAAAACGAAAACAGTAGGGTTGTGCCACATCAATTTAGAGCGTAATGGAAAATAAATCAGATGTGAAAACTTTACCCTACGACAACCCTAACAAAAATGACTGTTACTTAATACTTTTCACAGGTAGTTTCAAAAGTGTTCTACAGTGTAGCTCAAATAGTTGTTTTATATCTCAAAATTGATCATTTTGAGGTAGGAGGATTTAGTAAATTAATTTTTTTTTTTTTTTTAGCATTTCGCTGTCGAATAGTTATTTAAGTGTTTTTATAAATAAATTTGAATGCTAGACTATGAATACCGGTGTTCTTTTGTGTCTCAGGAGCGGTCGACCTGAGTCTCTTTAAAACTATACATTTTCCGGTACGTTTACGATTACACGCCACTGCGCACAAATTCCTTGGCATCTCGGCAAAGTACTGTTGAAATCATGTCATTGTGCTGTTACTGAGTAACTTGGTTTACATAAATAAATAAATATTGAAACTGGTTGTGTAAAATTTTTGAGTTACCCCTTCTGAGAAATCTCTGTGTGCTTGAGGTGAAATAGTCTCATACAGAAAAATATATATTTAAAAAAGAGCATTTGCTAAACTTTATTCTTCTATGTTAAATTATTGGAAAAGTTATATAAGGGTTACCATATTTTATTAATTTTTGGAAAAAGTCTTTTTGTTATAATTTAGAATATCTAAAAAAAAATAAATAAATAAACAGGATGAATTTCTAAATATGAAACATTGATGTCATTTAATTTTGGTCTCAATTAGATCTCACAGATACCGTATCTCAAAATTTCCAAAAAAGGATAAATCATTTTTTTTTTTTAATATAATGCCTCTTATGTAGTTATGATACTTTGTGAAGGTTTTTGGTTTTATTCAACCCCGTAAAATAGGGGTTAAAAACACTTTTTTCTTCTAAGTCGTTTTTGTATTCAAAGTCACATTTTTGCACTAATTAGATGATTCAGCTGTATAAGTATATGATTTCGGTTTTGTATTTGAGCAATTTCATTAAGGGGGTAAAAGATTAAAATCCTTCCTTTTTTTGTTATTGTTTTGCTTGACATCTTCAGAAAGGATTAAACGATTTTTATGAAATTTTGTCATAATGGTGGTTATGGTAAATTTTGTCATATGCTGGTTTCTCATAATGGTGGTGTCAAAATTGTGTTTCAAATAAAAATAATACATCGATTGATTTTCTTCTTTGTAAGAAAATCGGCGAACAATGGGACTCCGTAAACAAGAATACGCAATAGAATTATTCAAAAATTTTCCGAAGGGAATCAATAAAGTTATTAAAGCAGTTGGTTTATTAATTATTTTGCTCCTAAGTGTAGTAGTATCGAGTTGCATCCCGAGAAAGTTACACGATTTTTTTTTAACATATGTCATTTAATTTTAAATGAAACAATACAATTGACGTAAAAATATTTGAAAAAGAAAAGACAATAAGAAAGAGAAGACTAGTAACTCACCGCTAAACAATAAAATGAGATAGGAAAAGTAGGGATCATTATTCAGCTTACATCAGGCGTCTTGAAAAAATATAATTATTAAAATCTCAATAAACTGCGTAATATTCTAAAAGTCTGAAAAATAAATATTAATTTCTTTGAACGGAACCGTAGTACTTAGTGGTATAACAACTCCCGCACTTTCAGTTCTTACGATTTTTTTTTGTCGATTACTTCTCCTTGGGGTTTAATTTTCTTTGATTACGAAAACAGCCCCAAGCAAAATTTAGGGTGAATTCACTCCTGCACGTCTTCCGCCATCTTTTTACTGATAATTCCCATTAACAATTTCGACACAGCGTCCCAAGTTCGTTCATTATACTGTATAGTCCCTACGATCTTATCAGGGGAAAGCACACCGAATTCTCTCAGGCACGCTTCCCTGTACTGCAAGAACCGATCGCATTCGAACATGTGCGTTCTACGAGGTCTTCCGCAGTAATCACACTCGGTAGAAGGTCTCAATGCCCGCGCGCACAGGTATGCTTTAAAGCAACCTTCAACGCTAAGGAATTGGATCAAATCGTTTTCCAGTTCCCCGTACCTGCGATCCGGCCATTTCTGAGAGTCCGGGATCAGTATATAAGTCCATCTAACGTTTGTCTACCGATCCCATCCCTCCTGACTCCTGCGAACTAGCGATGCCTCCGGCTTACTTATCCCCTGGTACACCCCTTTCTCTTCCTTTCTATTATTTCTTTGATATATCATCTTTTTCTTTCAGAGGTACAAGTCCGGCCACTATACAGGCTGTATCGCTCGAGACGGTCCTGTCACTGCAGCATACCCGAAGGGAACGGCCTTGTGCAACCGGTTAAGAATCGCTCGGGCTCTCATTTTTTCCAGCGCGACAGGCCGAGCTGGTGCTTCGTATATACACTTTTGAAAGCAACAAATGTGACAAAACCCTCTCCTTTGATGTGCGTGGACCTCCGATATCGGTCATTATCCTACCGATGGCGGCTACCGTTTTTTCAGCGTTCTGAGATAAGTTTAAGATAAGATTTTAATTGCAATACGAGTACAGTAACGAAACGATTATAGACGTACTAACTTAGGGTTGCCAGGCGTCCAGATAAACTGGAATTGTCACCGGTTTTAAACCTCGTGTCCCAGTGATCCGAACGAACTTTCGAGACGCCTAAAAGTCTCAGTTTCACAATTTTGTTATTAAGCATACATTTGTCGGTTTAACTTGAAAGAAATCTGGCAATCCTAACTAACTTGAGAAATATTAGTTATTCTCGAAAATGGTATAACCGTTTCAGTAATAACAAGAATCGCAAGCCAGTTTTACTTAGAGAAATAAGGTTTAAAATGGTTTCCTCTTGCCTTCTCATCGATCCAAATATACTAATCGAATATTAGTATGCACAGACCGACCAAAATACAGATGGATGTTCAGATGGATGTAAAAATAATTAATACGTTTATCCTGTTGGTAACATATAAGTATAATAAACATCATTATTCTAAGAGAAAGCAGCATTTTATTTATTTCTTTTGTATCTCACGTACTTTACTTGTGTCTTAATCAAAATTAAAATAAACAAAGAACGGTACAAGTAGTATAAAGAAAAAATTACTGCACCCCTTTCTATAAGTGGATCGATGAATTTATCACATGATAAAAAACATATATATGATAAAAAACATATTACTACCGTAATATGTTGTTTATAATATAAATTGTGACGGTTTCCATCTATTGATGATAAAATACCCCTTTCAGTTTACGCCTCTAGAAATCACTACCATGTCCCTTTAATCATTTTAATATTGATTACACTGTAGTTTCAGACACTCAGAAGGGTAATATCTGCTATAATGAAACATATGGAAAAATCTATAAAAGTAAATGTGCGTAGTTTTAGTAACATCATCTTTAACTGTTCAACCGATCAAATACGAGCGAGTTGCATTTATTTTCTTATAATTACTTTGATTATTTACTAATATTAATTGCAGTAGTTCAGAAAACTACAACTGATTCACTTATATAACTTCAAGTTTTTTTTTTCAGATTGCATTAAATTTGTATATATATGTGCATTTTACATGTGTGTGCGTGTATGTGTTTGCGCGTGCGCGCTCTCGTTGTCTAATAAAAAAAACATGCTTACGTTTACGTATTAAAAAAACTTGTTCACTTTTAATTAATTAAAGATATTAAAAATATAATAATAGAGAAAAATATTTATATATATTCATAAATATATTGTTTTAGGTGCGAGTATTTTAGAGGAAAGTGATTTACCCCTTTTATTTTCCATCAACAATAATAAAGCTTTTTGAAAGGATTTTATTGAAACCATCTTACTTTACGTCATAAATCCTGTTACATAGTCATGAAGACGCTTCCATTTGGTTACCATAGTGACGAGTTACCCTTTTTTACCGCACTTCACTACTCTATCTCGGTCTAAACAGCTCACTTTATCCTTCTTTTGTTTTCCTACCACCAAAATACGTTTAATTTTTTAAGATATAGCTTGCCTTCCAGTCACGTAGAATAAATTATATTTATATAGAAAATGTAATATTTTTTCTTAATTTCTTTTTTTATTTCTGTAATTAATTTTTGCTTCTGGTGACCTATTTTTAGTAGAATTCTATTAATATATATATATATATATATATATATATATATATATATATATTATTAACGTTAATGAGAATATATTTTAATTATAAAAAATTAGATATAAAAAAAAATTGTTTGATACTTTTTAAAAGAAAAGATTCCAAGTTTCATAATAATCAAAATATATTTGGTAAGAATTTTATTTAGTAAGTGCATTCATTAAAAGAAAAGAAATTACTTTTTATTAAAAACCGTAATATTATTTACAGAAATAAAAGTTCTTATTGACGGTAAAATGTAAAAATAAAATAAAACTATACTTTTTCTTATACATACACCCACACCCGCGCGCGTGCGCGCGCACACACACAACAATATATATATTTAGTTTGTCTCTCTCTCTCTCTCTCTCTCTCACTCTCTCTACACACTTATGTATATATATATATATACCGTTTATTTTATATATATATATGTAGAGAGAGAGACAAACTTAAGAGACTGATCCTGGACATCAAAATAAAAAAAAAACTCGGGTGGACAAATGCTCTACATCGCCTCATTTTCCTCTGTCCGCCATTTTGTTTTATTTTTTCAATAAAACGTATATCTTAAGAAAAATTTGAGATGTTTTAACAAAATTTCTCTTTACCTGAATCTTACATCTTCTACAAAATGATTAAGTTTAAAAATTCAAAATTCCTTTGTTATTTACATTATTTATCTATTAATATTAATTTTATACTTATATCTCCATAAAGGTTAGTCTTATCGAATTATATTTTAATAGATAAAATGTTAAGACTTTTATTGTAAATAAATTTAGTCTATTTGATCAAATCGATGAATAAATTACCGATATATACGGCTGGAATTCTTAAACGGATCACATATGCCCGATCTTTAATAAATTTAAAAAAATTCTTATCTTTTAGTTCATAACTCCTATGATATTGTCGGACAATATTGTTTCTAAGTCGGAGATGATCATTTCGTTTTTTTTTTGTTGCTAATCATTTAATCGCAGTTTGATATAGTTCTTTTGATCTTAATTTGTGTACACGTTATCAATTTTTTTTTAATTTTCTCTCTCTTTTATTTATCATCCTTTTTCTTAATTATTTTATTCTTTCCTTGGTATTAAAAAATATGTATATCTAATTTAATAGTATTACAAGGAAGTTATGTGGTGTCCACATCAGGTTTTTTATGTTAAATATTTATTTTTAGAGTTTAAGATCAGATTTATTTAACGATCTGCGAATAAAGATTATTTATTTGTCCGATTCAAAGTTAACCGAACATTTAGATCTTGTAAAAACATTTTTAATATCAATCAATAATTATTAATAAAAATAATATATCGACTAAGAATCTAGTTTTATACTCTTATTTAAAGTAGATATCCTAAAATTTACTTCTAAAGCAACACCTGCATTGTAAAAAATAATTGTTTGTACCGCAGGAATGTTAATTTTATTTTTTAAGTTTTTTAATATATCTCTCGGTATTATTTTTAAGCGTGTACATGCGGTAGGCGGTAGAGCTACTACAGACGTAAGTTATTGCATATTATATTATACAACGCTTAGCTTTAAAGACTAAAAAGATCTCCACTTAATACAATATAATAGTACAGCTAAGACCTTTTCAATTATTAAAGTATATAAATGAATTCAAAAAGCAGGAAGTTTTTTTTAATCTCTTAGGAATTAATTAAGAATCCAGCCCTAGGGTAGAGAAATAGGGATATACGTACCCCTGTATATATAGGGATGAAATGGTAGATAAAACAGATATTGTAAAGGGAAAAACTACCACCCTAATTTCCGTTTTATCTTTATTTCATTTATTTTAAGCTACACATTTAAATATTTTTATACTAAATATTACTTTCACATATGTTATTTTGTATAAGATTTAAAAGCATAATATATATTATTTTTTATAAATATATTTTTTAAACTCTACTTATTTCTGCGTAATTACTTTTATAAAATTTGTTTTTTTTTCAAGGTAGAGGAATTATTAAATTAAAAAAAGAATATTGTTTAATTTACATGAAAAAGGTTTACTTACATTTACAGTGTGTTCTATACTTTTATATATGTATATACACACACACACACACACACACACACACACACACACACACAATCTCTCTCTCTCTCTCTCTCTCTCGCTCTCTTTCTCTCAAAGGTTTAATAAAGTATGGTAATAATTAAATGTTTTAACCATTAAATACAGAAAAATGAAAATTTAAACAAAATCCTACAAAAATGACCTTTTTTTGATATGATACCACCATATTGCAACCCCACATGCAGAGTGGACAACTTAAAACTTTTAAATAGAAAGAGTAATACAATTATAACACATCTCTTTAAAGGACATTAAATAAATAATAAATATTTTTAACCCGAACCAAGAGGACAGCCATTTAAAAAATATTTTTAACAGCTAATTTTAAACGCGATCTGCAGTATCTATAAAGTTACTGTTCGACAGTGAAACACTAAAAAAGAAATTAGCAAATATTCCTTGCTCAAAATGATAGAACTTTTTTTAATTTATTTTAACCCTGCTTCCCGGAACCAGAACGCAATTAAGCATTAACACGGTTCCGGGAGGGAGGTGGTTTCACCTCGTCGACAGATGAGGGAAACGCCAGGCCCGGCTATGTTGTATCATTTTACCTGTCTGGTAAAGTGATAGAATTTGGATAGAATTTAGGCCACTTTAGAATTAATTAGCTGTGTAAATGATAAATGACCGTCATTTGATTACGGCTATCGTAGACTGAAGTTTTTCATCAAAATTTTCTGTTTTGCAGTGACTTTTAAAATTGTCTCATAATATTACCTTTTCCATTTAAAACTATTGATTGTGTTGTCATCCTCACTAAATAGGAGCTTGGAAATGTGTCGGTCTAATACAAAAAAATATCATTTCGTGATATTTAGTCATTTCGTTATTTGGTAAATTTAATGTAATGTAACTGTTAAAAGGTTTTTTGAGGGTACCCATAATTTATTAATAATATTTTGATTATACTCTTATCATCTATGTGATTTTACATTTAAAGATATCGAGAAAATGTATGATGTTTTTTGGTATTGGAATAATCTATTTTATCTATTTTAGTTTTAAAAAAGCGAACTGGTTATTAAATTAGAAATTTTTCATTATAACAAATTTTACCGTTCATTAATTACATATTAAATTTCATCCAAGAACGAACATTTCTTTATTGAATTATATATGTATGAATATATGTGAATACTTTATGTCTCGGATTCTGATTTTGATTTCGTTTTCGGATTAAGCATCGTTAGAGGATTACACGAATGGTTCCGATCGTTGTTGGGTTTACCTCAAAATGGCCGCCAGAATTAAAATTTTGTAAAAATCATTACGCAGTAACGTGGTAAGCTCTCAACTCCGTTCAAACGCATTAATGTAAGGTTTATTAAAATTCATAAAATATATGAATATACATTTTTTAAATCAAGTGTAAGACCCTAAAATGGCGGAAAAACTAACTTTTAATTAATTTTTAAAAAAATGCCGTAAAACCGCCAAAACACGATATAAATAAATTATATTAACTTGGCGTAATTAGAAGTTAGAGATAATAACTTTGTTAGAAGTGAATTAATAATTGAGAGAATAATAATAACATTCATTCGGGAAAGTCTAACTAAATTTTTCATTGATAATAATTTAATCTTTAATCATTCGTAAATATTTACGTATATGAAATTAAATATTTATTTTTTAAATTAATAGGTCCTCTATTTAAAAAAAAAAACGTTTTCTAATAATTACATCTATACAGTTTGATAAGCCTGCATGTGAAAATTGTTTGGAATTTCTTCCACCACATTATATATATGCAAGTGTATATATATGCACACACACGCGCGCACGAGCTTATTTCATTATAAATTTTGCTTTTTTTGGTTTTATTTTTTCCGTTAAATAATTTTATATATTATTTTATTGTATATTTTAAAAACGACATTGTAATCGGGAAATATTTTTAGCAGTATGTTTATTATAGTTGTAGACGTCTAATTGTTTTAATTTATTACAGTATTTGTAATGTATTGTTTATTCCGCTTTTTGTTCAGCATATTTTTCTTTACGATTTCATTTATACTTATTATGTTTTTACCGACCACTATTATCGCTAAGTACTTTAATCTGTCAAGTTCCTCGTTTAATTCATGACAATTTATGTAATCTAAAGCTCTGTTTATCATCATATTAAGTCGCTATTTAATGATAGGTTAGTACTGATTTGTTTGTTATCGTAATTGGTACGATTGATTTTTCTGTAAATTCCCATACTCGATTCACTATAAATTTATAGAGGGGTTTAAAGTTTAATAACTCGCTCCAATATAATTATAAAGAATCAAGGGGGATATAAATTTTACTGCCCCAGTTACTTTTTTGTTAAAAAAAGTAACCTCTTCGATTTGATTCCATACTGAAATTTGCTTAATGAAACCAAAAAAGGACCTTTTTTAGTACTTTTAAGCGACTGAAATTATAGCTCATAACAATCGTTGAAAAAAACTATAAAAATATTTTCTTTTAAATGTTTAATTAATTAATTTTTACTTAATGATCTCGCTGATTTTGGGGTTTTTTCGATTTCCAGTGATCGGTATATTTTTTTGAATGAAGAAAATAAAAGCAGGGCAACAAAAAATATGTTTGTTTTTTAAATATTATTTTTATTTGTACTCCTAATTTAATTTAAATAACATTTAATTGCATAAATAGTTTATATTTTTTTTCGAATCCTTAATAAATTAAAAAAAAAAAAAATCAAGTTTACTATGTAATATCTGTTATTTTTTATTATTAGAAAAATAAAAATATTTAATGTTTTTGATGGTATTATTACAATTTATAAGATACTTTTGAGATTGTTTGTGTTTAAAGAACCATGTAAATCTTTTGCAACAAGATTTATGCAGAAGTGTCTGCCTAAATAGTCGGTTATCGGTTATTCGTCTAGCACAGGTAAAATTAAGAACATAGTTAAGTCCTTTCAATTTTTAATTATTTATAACGGCCACAGAAAAGTTATAAAAAAACCCAGTAGATATCCAACGTGCACTCAAGAAGGTAATGTCTTTTGCCAATGTAGTATTATCGATATGTTTCTCCCGTTTTGAAAATAAGCTGATATCCCGAGGGGATATTAGCAAAGTAAACATATTGTAACTAAGGAGGGTTTCATTTACGGTTTTTGAGAATCTTTCTTTTAGATTCAATTATTTTTTTATACTGTTACTGTGTTACTGCATTTTTGCCGTCTTTTTCTTTTAATAAATTTATATATATATATTCTTCACATGTTTGTTTTTTCGAGACCTCAGCCGAGATCTTTTCGTGGAAAGATACCGATATCTATTGAAATGGTGCGTTTTATATATTATTTGGTGGATTAATTCCATTTGGGCGCCTGATCGTCGATTCTGTTTCCGATCCGGTAAGAGTAGCGTAAAATAAATGACACTTAATGCCACTAGAACAACAGAAAGCAAAATAATATATAAGTAGAAATAAAACAAAATGACGAATCCATGAAAAAAAAGAAAAGTATATATAACAACTTGAAATTAAAAAACCAATAGATAATGAACACTAGTCGCATCCGAGATAACTATAGACATATTAAGACACTTTACCTGGTATCCGTGGCGCGACTGGTAGCGTCTCGGCCTTTCATCCGGAGGTCCTGGGTTTGAATCCCGGTCAGGCACGGTATTTTCACACACGATACAAATCATTCATCTTAACCTCTGAAACAATACCTAACGGTGGTCCCGGAGGTTAAACAAAAAAAAAGGGAAAAGACAAGAAAGACATTTTTGGAACACTATATACGAATTAGCGTCATATTTTTTTTTTTAAATGTGTAGAATATTCTCGCCCATATGGAGTATACTCGCTTTTATGTAGACGCTAAACTTTTTTTTTTCTTGTTTAGCTTCCGGGAATCACTATCAGGTATTACTTCAGAGGATGATATATATGAGTGCAGTCTTGTACAGTCTCAGGTCGACCATTTTTGAGATGTGTGGTTAACTGAAACCTAACCACCAATGAACACCGGTATTCACAATCTAGTATTCAAATCCGTATGAAAGTAACTGCCTTTACTAGGATTTGAACGTTGGAACTCTCGATTTCGATATCAGTTGATTTGCGAAGACGCGTTCATCACTAGACCAGCCCGGGGGGTAGACGCTAAACCTAATAATTATGTAACTTACCCGTGTGTTTATATTTTTATTAATGTGCAATCTTTGTTAAAGAGGATAGTCACTTAATAAAAAAAAACATATCTACTATAAATCCAGAAACAAAAGTGTTGTTTTATAACTTGACACAATACTTCGGTTTAAAACAAAAAAGACCGTAATAGTTTTCGTTTCCAATTTTAATAAGTTACGGAACAGTTAAAAAAGTCTTCCGTCCAGTTTATTTAAATCAAATTAAAATATTTTCTTATTCAAAAAAAAATTGATGTGGTCACTTTCTTGTACACCTATTAAATTATATATACTCATTTTTAAAAGTACATAAAATTTTATTTTATTAATATCTTCTGATATTTTTCTTTTTTTTTGTTTTGTTATTGAATTATTATTCATCTTAATTTTTTTTTACAATCATAATAATTATTAATAAATCAATATATTAAAATTAAAAAAAACAGGTTAAAAACAAAAAAAAGGAGATGAAGTCTGATTCGAACCGATATGCCTTCCCCTTGTAAGATCCAAATATTTCATTAATTAAAAATTTATTTGGCTATAACTCTGTAACAAATAAAAATAAGTACTGCTTATGATACATCGTTGAAAAAATGAAGGCTTATTACTGCAGGTACGAAAAAGTACAAATTCCAAGTTTTTGGGGATTTTGGGCTTTTTTGGACGCTTTTGGTTCAACCGATTGCAATCAAAAGGGGAAGTGCACAACTAGATGTTACAGCAAACCTAAATCCAAAATTTCAACATCCTACGGCTAATCGTTTTTGAGTTATACGAGACGTACGTATGTACAGATGTCACGCCGAAACTAATCAAAATGGATTCAGGGATGGTCAAAATGGATATTTCCGTTGAAATCTGAAAATCTAAATTTTTCGCGATCACAATACTTTCTTTACTTCGTACAAGGAAGTAACAAGGTTACTCTACTGATGAATTTTTAGATAACAATAATAATTTTAAATAAAAACAAAATTTCTACATCTCCATTCAACGTATACATAAATATGAGCTCAAGTAATTTTCATTAACATTTTCTGAATCGTGACTTTACAGAAAAAGTAACTATCCAGAAGTTATTTCTTTTATTTAATATCTTCAAATATTTATCTTAATATTATTTATTTTTTTTTGTTATTTATAATTTTTTACTATATTTTAAATAATTAATACGAAATTTAACAGTATCTATTTTTTTTTATTTTGTAATGAATTTTGTTTTTTTTATGCTGCTCTGATCATATGTATATAACGGATTCCTTTGATCTATCCAAGCAATTTCTGGGGCGGTTCCTTTTTTTATCCGAGGAATAGTATATCTACGAATTCTCTATGCGATCTTTGTAATATATTACAATGTACCGATCAAAATAAAACTTTCACATTATGTGTATATAATTGGTTTTAAAATATTTTATGGCGAGAAAAAAGTCAGTTATAAGTTTACGTCAAGAGTTTTCAGCTTAACAATAAAATGATATGATAAATATTTATCAATAAACAGAGTAGTAAAAATGTAAACAGGTTAAAAAATAAAGTCGCTCTTTATAAATTAGATTTTCTTATTTTTAATCGTTATTCTTTTTTTGGAGTATTACCAGCAGCAGCCTTTTTCGAAATTATACAGCGACTCAAAGCAAATACTGAGGACCATCAAAGAGGAGCTTTGCTTCATAAGAAACAATGAAATCCACGAATACGTTGGTATATCGTACGCTAAAGAAGAAATACAGTGATTCGTATAAAGTATAAATTGCGGCTAAACATCCATTGAAATATTTGGCTTTTAGCCTTCTAGACCAGTATTTCTCAACGCAACTGATACTGCGGACCATAAAAAAGTTTAAGCTTGTATTGCGGATCACACAAAAAGTTGCATACCAAACTGAAGAAAGTGCAGTTTTTTTTTTACGAATTCGCGGAGCCTCCAGGAATTATCGTTCAGGAATTACTTCAGAAGATGAATATGTATGAGTGTAAATGAAGTGTAGTCTTGTAGTCTCAGTTTGACCATTCCTGATATGTGTGGTTAATTGAAACTCAACCACTAAAGAACACCAGTATCCACGATCTAGTATTCAAATCTGTATAAAAGTAACTGCTTTTACAAGGACTTGAACGCTGGAACTCTCGACTTCCAAATCAACTGATTTGGTAAGACGCGTTCACCTCTAGACCAACCCGGTGGTTTGCGAACTAATTACCTAAAAACTTCAAACAGTGCTGTAAACTCGCAGTTGTGCGATAAGGAAATGCTCGATTTTCTCAGTTGTATGCATTATTATTACCATTACAAAAAATGAGTAATAATGCATTTAAAGGTTGTAAAAACTATGTAATAAATATAAAGAAATTCACGGGCAACTAAAATTTTCCTGCGGACCACCAATGGTCCTCGGATCACCGGATGAGAAACAATGTTCTGGACAATAGTGAAAATGTTAGAAGGATAAAACGATTCGCATTTTGGACCTTGCTCATTTTGGTGTTTTGAGTTTGAGCTGCATGATTGTTACCCATGGATTCATAATTTCACTTCGTTCAATTTTAGTTATTATTCTTTCTTATTAATTTTAGTTTTATTTTATTTTCTTCTCTCACTGTTTCATTGCTTCTTTTTTTTATTAATCCTTTGATTGTTTTTTCTTCATTCCCATCTTTTGAGTAAAATAATCAAAATTTCGAAATTTCGTAGTAATTGATCACAGTAACAAGTAGTAACATCGACAACAAATTTATTTAAGGAAGAGGAAAATTTGCGGAGTTTCAGGAGTAATTTCTGAAGTTTTTACTTTAAAAACTGCACTTTTTAAGTTATTTTATAATCCTCATAGAAAGCAGTAAGACTACAGAAAATAATATACAGCATTTTTTATTTGTAGTGTAATTTTAATATAAATGTAACCGTTAAAGTATATTTAAATATTTTTTTTAATTTATTTTTACTTTCCTGCTTAGCACTATAACAGATCTATAATTTTACAATGGAAAGTATTATAATCGGTCCGGTTTGGGCATATGAGGTTTTCATACGATGTTTTGCGTTTTAACACCTAAGGAACCCAAAAAACAAAAAGCCGGATAGAAATGCTCGCATGTACGTGTTTGTGTGTTAGGTATTTCACACCATATATCTGCAGAACTACTCTAGTGACTTTGACCAAACTTGGCCAGATTACTTCTATATATGAGGCATTGATGCCATTAAATTTTCGACTTAAAAGATGTAGGAGGTGATGCTGTAGAGCAATGTCAGCCTCTGTTGGAATAACTGCCGCCGTGGTTTAATACCTTGGTTATCTATAATTATTCTATAAATATTAATTCGCTGGTTCATATTAAATAAATAAACACTTGTTCAGCTCATATTCCAAAATAGTCTGATATAATGTTTCATTTTTATACTGAGTAAATATTACATTGTTCAAGAAGTATGGATTAAGACTGAACAATATAGAATCAGATATATTATTTCATTATTAATATAAAATATCAGCTGTTAACAAGTCTAGCTGAATAAACTTATTTATTTTACAAAGAGTAAGAAGAACTATACAGTTTATATATTTATTTAGTTTTACAAATAATAAGTAGGAGATGAAACATGAGTCTTAAAATATACTCCCCGTCAAAAAAATCGAATGTATTTTTAATATACATAACAATATAGTATCAGGAATAATAGAACATTAATAATCATTGATTTGCAATCACAATAAGCTACACAGATGATCGGTTATTTTAACAATATTTTATATTTTAACAATGTATTTGTAAATAAATTAATTTTTGGATAATAAGTACATAATACCGTATTACACGGTATTACGAGTATAATACTGTATTTTAACAATAATAACAAATGTTAGTTTATATAATTATCATGAAATTTTCATATAACTTCACTAAAATGCATATCGCTTAATTAACGACAGTATAACCAAATAAATAAATAACAAATTATGACCAGTTTAAAATTATTACACATTCATTTCTCATAAGTATTAAAATAATTATACAGTAATGTAATAAATAACATTAACAATGTTAATAAATATCTAAACTTGGTTTATCAACCATATTTTCTTGTACATTTAACAGTGAATGTATAAATAATGATCAAAGTTAATGATCTGAATATTTTCAATTGTACCTACAATCATACAGATCTAGGATTTCTTTAATGTGTTGTTCGTGTGTATGCAGTGAAGATGTATTCAATGACCGGTATATGGTATATAATTCGTGCCACTGACAGATTCATGAGTATATATTCTTAAAAATAGAATTAATAAAAAATAAATCTGGGGAATTCTACTCCTGACGATCAATCAATAAATTATCGCTGGTGTCTATTCCGCCTAATGTATATATATGTACATAATCTTATAATCTATATATATATATATATATATATGTTGTGTGGATGTATGTAGTATATATATGTGTGCATGTACGTAGTATAGTAATTAGACTGTAGATTGTTTACGAGTAACCCACCGGGTTGGTCTAGTGGTGAACGCGTCTTCCCAAATCAGCTAATTTGGAAGTCGATATTTGCAGCGTTCAAGTCCTAGTAAAGTCAGTTTACTCGGATTTGAATACTAGATCATGGATACTGGTGTTCTTTGGTGGTTGAGTTTTCAATTAACCACACATCTCAGGAATGGTCGAACTGAGACTGTACGAGACTACACTTCATTTAATACATATCATCCTCATTCATCCTCTGAAATATTATCTGTAAGGGTATTACCGGAGGCTAAGCAGGAAAAATAAAGAAAGATTGTTTAGGAGTGTAAAAGCAACATAAATTTTAAAACACAATTATATTAATATAAATATTTAAATTAGGATAAACGTAGTAATACAATAATTATGAGTATATTAATATTTATATTGTGAGAGAACAAATCAAATGACATTACAATAATAATATTATATAAATAATTAAATCAATGAGAATATCATTATCATTTAAAAAAATATGTTATCTTTATTTATTTAAAAAATATAATTTAAGTCAATCATTAGTGATTGGTAACAAACATATGCACAGGTCTTTTTAACTGACCGTTAACTGTACGAGTATTTCCGGGTTCTGACTAGGTTGTCAGAACCCGGATATACCTAGGTGACAATTTCATGTTTCCAATGCTTGGGTGAGGAATTTTCGTTGGTAATTAATACTAAATCTCCAAGACAAAGGTTACGAAAAGGAAAATAGCATTAATTGCGTTTTTGAAAATAATGTAGATAGTCTTTAGACATCGTCTCCAAATAGATTGCATAAATTTTTGGAAATTGGATTTAGGCAAAGAGGTGAGTGGACAATCAATGAGAAAGTATCCTGGTAATAGAGGTTCTGGATCTCTGTGATCTTGGAAAATAACGAAAATAGGACGGGAATTGAAAAAGGTTTCAATTTCAGTTAAAACCGTACATAACTCTTCAAAATTAAGGATTGTTTCTATTACGCAACGCATGTGATATTTGACGCTCTTAATTGTGCTCTCCCATAAACCACCAAAATGGGGAGAAGAGGGAGGAATAAATGACCAGATTATACTTTCTATAGATGAAAATGCTTGAATGTCTGACAAAAAAAAAACTGAAAAACTTTTAAAAAATTCTGAAAAATTTTCGTTTTTCTGAATTTAAAAGGTGAAATAAATCATAAAAGATGTTTTTGGCGTAACTGAAGTTGGAACAGTTATCAGTAAAAACTTGAGTAAGGATACCCCTACGTGATATAAATCATTTAAATGCTGACATGAACAACTGTGAAATCAAGTCAGAAACTGATTCTAAATGAATAGCTTTAGTAGTGAGATATATGAAAAGTGCGATATAAGATTTAATCAAGATCTTAGACCTGTGCTCGCCGTGATTAATTATAATTAGACCACCGTCGCCGTATTCTATGTGCAAGTAGAGAATGGTCAGGAAGGGATTACTCTGAAAGATAGTAGCTGACCAAGCTGTTGAACCTGGGTTTTTGGATTAAATCGAAAGCATGTCATACATTTACGAATGATAGAAGAAATAATTTTCTTACCATTTATGATCCAATATTTCTGACGTAAAGAATGATGCGTTAGTTGAATACCAGAATGCAAAAGTCACAAGTGTTCAGCATTATATTAATTTCGTGATATTTGCATTTGGATGCAAAATAATAGGATGTTTAACATGGTAATGCAGTACAAAGTGTTGTAATCTGTCTCCTACATGAAGTAAGCCTATATTTTCCAAAAATGGATCAAGTGATATAAGTTTGCTTTGATTAGAAATAACTTGATTATTTTTATGATTGATAATTTCATTACTAAAATGTAAGTCTTGTGATTGATGAAAAAAAAAAATTAACAGTATGGTTTAGTTCCTTTATAGTTAAGGAACCAACTATTCTTTCCGATTTATTTTGTTTAACATTGCGAAAAAATTTAAAACAGAAACTAAATGTGCGAATTAAAGTGTCTAAAGATGAAAATCTTTCTGTGTATCAAATGCAACAACAGATTCAAATTATGTTCAAATAGTTCTGCGTTTTTCTATTAAACATTCAGAATTCATATTATAGTTATTAAAGTTAATATTATTATTATTTGGCCACTGGGATGAAAATTGTAAAAGCCAATAAGGACCATGCCACCAAAGTGACATATTAAGTAATTTACTTGGAGTTCAACTCCAACTGGAGATAATAAATCAGGTAGATTTTCAGAAGATTTGACGTAATGCCAATTAGCATTTGATGTATTTCGTTGAATCTCAGATATTCTATTACTGACAAATATTTTCAAATTAGATGATTGTCCGTTAATCCTATATAGTAGTACTGTAGAATCCGTAGATATATTTCTTCAAAATGTACGTTTAAGGCATTAATTACCTTCGATAACAAACTATTAAATAGTAAACAATCATAATGTTTAGGTATTAGTAATGTTATTTGTTTTAAGGAAGCTAATTTTTATTTAAATCGATGCAGCTAAGATGAAATTGTATGGTTGGCGAATACAGTTCGTATGTAGATGTAACAGCCATAACCATTTACGGAGGCATCGGAAAATCCGTATACTTGAATAGAATTAACCTTACTACCATTGTTAGGTTTAATGTATCGACTTAATTTAATTGACTCAATCAAATGCAACTGATTGTGTAAATTGAGCCATTGTGTTAATACTATGTAAGGTAATATTTCGTCCTAATCAATTTTAGGTTGCTACAGTAATTTCATAAAATGTTTATAATAAAAATAGAATGGGATCAATGAGTCCTAAAGGATCAAACATACCTGCTATAATAGAAAGAATGTTTCTTTTAGTGTGGATTTAGAATCATTAGAATGAGTAATTTGGAAAAGTGGTGTGTCTGTAAAATTATTTCATAAAATTCCTAAAGTACGTAAATTCTGTTCTTGATTTGAAGGAATGGAAGAATTTTGATCAGAAGATGAAATGAAGTGATTATTTGAGAACCATTTATGAAGTGGAAAACCATAATGTTTTAATAATTTTTAGATGAATAATTTCATTTAAGTTATCTGAACCTGTTATGAGGTAATAAACATAAAAATCATTTCGAATGGCTTTACAAGCTAATGGAAAATCTTTTTAATTTTCATTTGCTATCTGAATTAAAGATCTTGTGGCTAATTATGTTGCACAAGCGGTCCCATACGTTACATTTCGTAATGTTGTCGTCTCGAATTAAGAAATTCTATAAAATTTTTAAAGGTGGGAAACCTTTGATTTGACAATTTCTTCTTTCATAATCTTGAGGTTTTACAGTTCAATTTTGATGTTAGAAATTGATCGACAATAAATTCATATGTATTAACAGGAAGTTGCATGCTTCAAGCGAATTCACATATGAGGATATTTCATTAATAAATTTAGATCAAGTATCTACAGATTCTCTTTTTATAAAATCTGACCTTTAAATATGATCACCATTATGAAATGCAATTATATATTTGTTGTCATACGTCTTTAATAATTTTAATGCAATTATATAATTTTCATTTGTTATTGGCAGATTCTTAATGATAGTTAAAGCTTCATCCTTCAAGGAAGATGCAAGCAATGTAACTTTTGAATATTGATTAAAACATTTCTAGTATGTATCAAATCATTAATTATATTAAAATAATTCTGCCAGTCTAAAACATTACCTCTAAATAAAGGCAATAGATTAATAGTTTGTAGTTGTATTTGTGTAGTTGTTGTGTTTGAAATAACTCCTTGATTAGATGATTTTTGATTATTATTATTATCATTATTATTGTCGTTTTTTAACTGTTATAATTTGCACTCTATAATACACAAGTCTTCCTCGACTTGTTTACGATCCAATGATAAAACATCATCGTCAAAATTCATTTCAAATTTTGATTGAATGATGTCATATTTGCCTTGTAAACCAAGAAGATTCCTTAACTTAATTTGCAAGGTGTGACTATCACCTTGTGAAGGGTCATATTTGTCAGTTAATGTGCCAGTTCTAGTTATAAAGGCCTTTATTGACCCTCTTTGCCATAATAATTGCTCCTTTTCCATAATAATATTAATAACTTAAATTAAATGTAAGATAATTAAAAAAGATATTACATAATGATGATGTAGATATAAAAATTTGTGATATGAAATTTGTTGGATATGAAGATTCTTCAAATTTCATATTCCTCCGCGGTCGGAGGACCAAAAATGTTTGAATAACTGCCGCCGTGGTATAAGTGTAATTATTCAATAAATATTAATTCCCAAGTTCATATTAAATAAATAAATCCTTTTTCAGTTCATATTCCAAAATAATTTAACAAAAAAAAAAAAGAATAATAATATAAACGCTTTCTATTTAAAATTATGCAGTGCACGTTTACTTATGAAATCTGAAATGTTTTGAAATCTATACTATTATATAAAGAGGGAAGAGTTTTTGTTTGGTTTTTGTTTGTTCCGGATAAATAAAAAAACTACTCTATCAAATTGCAACCCAATTTTTACCCATATTTCTTGGCATTACTGAGAAAGTTTTTAGATAAATTTTATCTCAAAAAATCTCTTAATATATATATATATATATATATATATATGTGTGTGTGTGTGTGTGTGTGTTGTTTGTGTGTGTGTGTGTGTGTGTGTGTGTGTGTGTGTGTGTGTGTGTGTGTGTGTGTGTGTGTGTGTGTGTGTGTGTGTGTGTAGTATTAGTAGTAGTGGTAGCGGTAGCGGTAGCGGTAGTGGTAGTAGTGAAGATTTACCGGATGAAGCAGAATTAATGAATTGTGAACTGTAAGTCTCTATCATTGTTTGAGATGGGTATGAACTGAATGATCCGACTCAGTAGAATGGCTACTATTACAAAAACAATAAAATTGAATTTACGTTACACAATATCTATATCTATACTATTATTTAAAGAAGAAGAGGGTTTTTTTTGTTTGGTAAACAAAAAAAATATCCGATTAATCGGAACTAATTATTTACCTATGTTTTTTGCACTACTGGGATTTTTTAAAATATATTCATCTCGAAAATTCTCGAAGACCCAACCGATCAAATTTTCAGATTACATTCGTATTTACCATGGAAAATGTTAACCTAGATCCTCGTTCTGACCCAGGCCCTAGCTCCCTTGCAGGTTAAAATATTAAAATTTGCACCCTCCTTGGAGGTGAAGAAATAATGAATATTTTTAAAATTTGGTTGTGATTGATCGAGTAGTTTTTTTGTTTATACTGAACAAACTAAAACTACTTCATTTTTATATAATAGTATAGACTTTTTCACCCTCAAGGAGAGTGAAGTTGTAAATTAAAGATATTTATTAAGGAAAAAAATATTCGTTTATAATATATCGTCATCAAAGGTGTCTGTACTTTAGTTACCATTATTCTGTATTTTGTAATTTAATTTGTTTTTCAGGTTTCCATAAAACCTTAATAATTTGATTGTTACTTATTAGTATTATTCTCGCAACCATGAGGATAACGAACAGTGCAGGGGTCCAGGGGGAGCCCTTTGGGTAGACGGGAATGACGACCGAAACGAGCGGGTGTCCAAGGCGCCGTCCCCTTGCAACACGGGATTGGCGAGCGAAGCGAGCTCTCCGGTCCTGGGGCAGGTCCCGTTGCCCAGGGAGGCTTCGAGAAGTCCCTGATTTGGCTCCGGGGTTTGCCTAGACTGACCTGGGCATTGAGGGTCCAGGTTCTGGCTAGACGGGCTGGCTATGTTTAAATCAAATTTTTTATCTGGCACGTTAAATCTATTTATATGGTATACTGGCAAATAAATTTTAGATAGATTTCATATGATAGCTACCTGTTGTTATGAGTACCATGATTCAACTTCCGCAAAATTTTGACCTATCTTCGCGTTTCACATCCCCCAGTCAA
Source organism: Lycorma delicatula (assembly GCF_047948215.1). Classification (NCBI taxonomy): domain Eukaryota; kingdom Metazoa; phylum Arthropoda; class Insecta; order Hemiptera; family Fulgoridae; genus Lycorma; species Lycorma delicatula. The sequence continues at coordinate 57,976,064 of NC_134464.1, forward strand.
CAAAACCAACGTCAGTTCAGAAGTTTATTTATATATATATATATTTCACTTTCTTGTGGACACGATAACTGCCGGAATTTTGCGTCAATCACTTTCAAATTGATAAATAAAATATAACGACCCAAAATCTTCTCATTAAGTTTGTTAATGGGAAAAATCGGTCCATAGGGATGGAAATGGGGCAATTTTTCGAAAAAATAAAATATCGTTATAACTTTCTTACTAAGTAAAATATCGAATTCATTTAAAGTTCCTACTGTTGTTTGGATAAGGGCCTAAAACTTATGTAAGTAAATTTTTTTATATCACCAAAAATTGACCCAGGGGTGGAAAGATTGGTGTTTCGAAGACAAAAAAAATCATACCTCCCTTAATAGGCACAGTATCGAATCGACTTAAAATGGTCGTTAGTCCTCTACAAATTACCTAAAACCTTTGTCAGAAACAATTTTTGATATGACCGATCCTTACGGCAAGGGATGACCAAAATATAGCTGGAATTGTAAAAAGATGTGGTTCTTCGTATGCTAAACAAGTGAAACTTTTTTTCACATGTAACCATTGTCGTATTGAGTAAATTTGAATTTTTTTTTAACTTTAAGATGGAAATATTTTTATCCCCTACTTAGCACCGGTGAAATCTACCTCCAGCGTGCCGAAAGGGATTTTTTATTTAATTCATTTATTATTAATGTATTCACTATTATTTCATGATAATCTAACACATTATATTTAATACAGTATTTTTTTTTTAACAATATACTAATAAGGGGTACAAATCAATTAATATATTTTGTTTATATTTTGAAAATAACCATTAATGTTGAATAATAACAATTAAATTTTAAATAACGGAATATTATTGAAAGATATTACGTATAAAACATTTTTTTTAACGGTTTATTTATTACAAGGAAATATTGTACTAGTTCGTCAGATTCAATAAAAAACCGGTTTGCTACTTGGTTTTTGACAAGTAGTACTTCTAAAGTGTTATAAAATAAAATATAAAAAAATATACGGTAACAATAAATAAATAGATTCTACATGTATATAGTTTTTTTTTGTACTATTATTGTTACTGTTATGAAGTCAACACATTTGTGTGGGAATACTTACATAAAAGGTACATAACAAATTATTTAGTATTCTTGTAAGTATATTTTATAACGACCTTCCGCTTCTATGAATAACATGATATATGTTAATACAACTCACAGAGTTATATAAAATAAAATAAAAACGTGTTAATTGGTCTATAACGGTTTATTATTTTTTTTTTATGAGACCGAACAAATTTTCACATCTTAGAATACGTATGTATACATACATGTTATGTTTATACACGATTTCCCGTTCCTTTGTTTTGTTTTTATTGTTTATATGTTTACGGATTTTAAATATAATAAATAATTATTTAAATAATTTTATTATTCTTCATATATAGGACTACAAAAATAAAAATATATTGGTTTTTTTCCTATTTAACTTATCGTTATTTTTGATCATATATACATTATTTTAATAATAAATATAAAAATAATGAAGTACCGTCTTCATAGTCATATTAATGATTTATTAAAATGTTTATAATTCATTCAAAATATATAAATAAATAAATTGTTACCTTAAATCCAAACAAATAACAACAATAATAATAAAATTAAAATAATGAAAAAATAAAGCGGCATCTATCGGCAATATTATTAACTAAAAACTCATTACATATTTAAGTGGACAGAAAAAATTAGATATACTTTATTATCTTGAGAGTGCATGCGCATGTTTTAATAGATAGATACATGTTGTATTCACGAAAACGTTTTCTTGATTGCAATTTATTACCGAGTATAACCGACTAATGCTACTGACTAACTAACATTTAATTTCAAATTATTAACATCATTAATTTTCTAGCTATATTTTATCATCTTTATACACATAAATTTTATTACATTTATTCTGTATATACAATAAATACTGTTTAGACATAATTGTACAAGAAAATAGAGTGTAATTATTTATAAGCAAGTACTCACTACACAACATCGCGCGTTTGTGTGTGTGTGTTGTGTTGTGTGTGTTTGTATGGAATGAAACAAGTTATAATTAATTATGAAATTAAATTAAATAATTATATATATATAATTTTATATATACATATTACATATAAACAACCTAGTGCTTGTAAATGACATATGTACGAAAAAGAAAGGATCATTTTATTATAAATACGAATTTTTAGTTACTTTCAAGTAATATTGAATTTTAAATTAATCTGGATCATAGATATATTTTAGATAACCGTGGGTTGGTCTAGTGGTGAACGCGTCTTCCCAAATCAGCTGATTTGAAAGTCGAGAGTTCTAGCGTTCAAGTCCTAGTAGAAGGTCGGTTATATTTTTACGGATTTGAATACTAGTTCGTGGATACCGGTGTTCTTTTGGTGGTTGGGTTTCAATTAACCACACATCTCTAGAATGGTCGAACTGAGAATGTACAAGACCACACTTCATTTACACTCATAAATATCATCCTCTGAAGTAATACCTGAACGGTAATTCCCGGAGGCTAAACAGGAGAAAGAAAATATATATTTTAGATTATAATCTTGTAGATCAACATTTAAAAAATTATAAATATTAATCTATATTTTATTTTCCCGTCTAGATAGAGCTGTAGCTCTAGAAGGAAAATTATTGTAATCGGTCCGATTTGGACATATGCGGTTTTCACCGGATCTTGACGTTTTGACAACTAAGGAAACTAAAAAACTAAAATACCGAATGGAAATTTTCCTGATGTCAATGTTCGTATGTACATGTGTTCGGTGTAGGCCTCTAAATCATATTATATCTCCAGAACTACTGTACCGATTTTGACCAAAATCAGTCAGATTACTTCTGTAATGGGAAATTGATGTTGTTAAATTTTCAAATTAAAAGGTCGATTGAGTGAGGCTGTAGAGCAAAATCGCCCTCATATCACAAGATTTCGTCTAATTAAGGGCATATTTTTCTTAGACACATTTCTTAACGATTAAACAATAACAATATTTACAAAAAAACGTTTTTGCAAAATCGCACCCGTATCCCAAAAATGCTGTTGTAGTCTCTGCTATGTTGTGACGTCATAGGTGAACGGTAGACTTAAAAAAATAATATTTAAAGCATAAAAAGGTAACTCGATCTGGCCGGATCTCGAACTTGATCGCCCAGTCGACTCAGTACTTGGTGCGTTAAGTCTCGCGGCTACACCGGACTGCCGACCGTACAAGCGAAATTTGTTCTATGTAAGGTATGAAATTACATTAGTTTAATTAGTGCTGACCGTCGCCGCTAGTATCGCCACACCCGCGCGAATTAAGTACGGTATGCGCCCGCGCTTTAGATCGAATTATTGAATTAAATAAACGAAAAATACTACATTTAAATAAAACGATAAATATTTTTAATTGTGTGTGTATCTGAGTGCATCAGAAACAACCTACACTAGTAGAATTTTCCTGACACGCGGCTTTAGCCGTGTAACGGAGATCAACTGTATTGCCAGATTTTTTTATATCAATGAATGTGTTATCTTTACTAAAAATAATAATCACTTATTCATTAAAAAATAACTATAACCACTTCTATCAAAGTGGAAAACACAGTTGTTTTCATGCAACTTTGTTCTACGGCTTACCAGAAAGGGCATTATTATTCTTTCGTCTAATAGAAGGAATAATAAATTATTTTATAGATTTTAAATATTTTTAAACATTTAAATAGATTATTAAAACATTTAATAGATTATTTAACATTTAAAAATCTTCCTACTGATTTATTTACAATTAAAAAAATGTTCTTTTTTTTAGAAAATATTGTAATTTATTACTCTTTTGATGAATTTTTAAATAATATTAATTAAAATGCCTTTTTTAAGACTGAATTTTTTGAATCCCGTGTTCAACGTGTTCATTAACATATTTTCAATTACAGTTTAACATGCGCTCAAATAATTTTTCATTAACACCTTCTGAATTGTAAATTATTTTGTAGTTTTATTTTTATATTTGGTATTATGGCATGTCATTGTTACATTAGGGTGATGACATTACGTACATGTCATCTTAATATCAGTTCGTGTTAAACGAAGCCTTTAAACGATTAATAAAGGCTTAAAAAATACCTATTTTTTAAGCCTATACCTATTTTTTTTACTTTAATTATAATAATATTATTTTTAAAATCTATCTTATCAGGTTTTTCACGATTTCCCTTGATCCATGCAAACTAATCTGAAGTGTACCCTTTTTTATCCCTGGAGTAACATATCTACTCATTCCTGACGTGATCTAAGTAACATTGTGTACCGACCAGATTAAAGGATATATTTATTTCTTCTAACAGATTCTCCATTTTTGGAAATTTCCTGAGGAAATACTACAGGAAAAACATACTACAGATGGAATTTGATAGGCGTAAATTTTTATGGACTAGTTAGTTACTTAATTATCGAAGTAAAATTTAAAGATTTGATCCGACCTGGTATTGTAATTGTATTTTATTTTATTTTCGATTTCAAGGATTGTTAGTTTTGAATTATTCAATCCACGATTATTAACGATTGATCATTTTTTGAGAATGGCTGATCATCAGGATTCCGAGTTCATCTAGATTAAACTATCTTGTTTAAATAGTATTTACTAATGCCGTAATGTTCTGAAATATATGGAGAACGGAAAAGGTTGGTAACTACTCTCTAGTACACTAGGTAACTGTCTACGCTTATAAAAAGATAATACCGGTCGACCGTGTATCGGTAACATATAGTAATGAAATGGCTGACAAATTGGCAAAGCTGGGGGCTGTCTGCCTCAGCTATTCAGCACTCCTTCTCTTGACTCAGATAAAGAGCAAATAAGCACTGCAGTCAATAAATGGATTGGCGAAAACCACAAAGCATCAGCGGCAGGCATGAAGTGAGAGAGCCCTATCACACATGTCCCTCTAAGCTACAGCATGTGAAACTTTTTTTCACATGCAACCATGTCGCATTAAGTAAATTTGACGTTTTTCTTAACTTTAAGGTGAAAATCTTTTTTATACCCTATTTAGCACCGGTGAAATCTACCTCCGTCTTTCGGCGTGACGAAAAATATCTTTTATCGTTATATTCGTTCGTTTTTTAAGGAACAAACGGACTTTTAGAAGGTAGTCCTATAAAGTCAGTGGTGTAGACCAATAGAACAATTCGATTAACGGTTCCGTGAATTTCAAGACAAATTCAATCCAAAATTGTCAAACTATTTCTCTCTAAGAGGCCTCCTATATCAAAAAATCCATCTGAATTGTTTGTTTAACCACTGTGCTGATTTTAGTTAATTCCAAAATTATTGTTAATTTCCATTATTTTAGTACGATAAAATGCAAGAAATTCCTATTTTTTTTTTCAGAGAAAGGACTCTTTATTTGTTATAATTTGTGTCTATTCCATATAATAACAGTCAAAACATTATTTTGAAACCAGGTTCCTTAGATTTACTCACCGGGTTGGTCTAGTGGTTAACGCGTCTTCCCAAGTCAGCTGATTTGGAAGACGAGAGTTACAGCGTTCAAGTCCTAGTAAAGCCAGTTATTTTTACACGGATTTGAATACTAGATCGTGGATACCAGTGTTCTTTGGTGGTTGGGTTTCAATTAACTACACATCTCAGGAATGGTCGAACCGAGAATGTACAAGACCACACTTCATTTACACTCATACATACCATTCATCCTCTGAAGAATTATCTAAACGGTAGTTACCGGAGGCTAAACAGGGAAAAGAAAAAAGGTTCCTTAGATTTAAATTGCGAAAATATTAATCGCGGTTTATTTTTCTTTTGGTTACCATCATTCCCCAAAAAAAGATTTTCAAGTTTTTTTCCATTCTTCTTATTTCAAAGCCATCATAAGAAGAATATTTTTATGTAATAAAATAACATAGGCTGCTCCCACGAATGGTTCTGAACGTAACTAATTTTATTTTATCACCCTTTTCATTCGACAACTTCATTAATAGGATCCTATAGATTTTTTGCTACATTCTTGTATGTTGACTAGGTTTATTTTAAATAATAGTAAATAAATAGATGAAAAAAAATTGGGGCTATTCCCCCAAGAGAGGTTGCCGCTTGTTTTGACAAACGGTTTAAATAATGGCAAAAAAAGTATTTTTCAGTTCTTTGATTCTCCTACAATTCTGTCTCACGAAGTCAAAATCGTGTTAGTTCTGGAATCGAAGAATGAGTTAGTACTTCGATCTTAGGCTTCCAGATATATTTACGGGTTGGAATTTGTATCGGTTAGTGAATCAATTAGCCAAGTAGCTTTATACTGCACATTTATTTATGTTTGCTTGCGTCTGTCTGACTGTCTGTCCGTCTGTCTCTCTCTCTCTCTCTCAATCTCTCTCTCTTTCTCTCTTTTTCCTCTCCCCCTACTTTTTCATTCTCTTGCGTACAAACGCGTGCATATAATAATAAATATTTTTAATGTATACCGATGTGCTACTTCCAGGAAAGAATAGTAGAAGAGAGCATAATTAAAGCATTAAACATTAAGATAATGACATCTGATATTTAACTCAAAAGTTTTCTTCAAACACAAAACAAAAAAGACGAGGATGTGTGTAGGCTTATAAAGTGTTTCATTATCTTAATGGAAATTTTCTGTCTGGATTACTTCATAATGATTTTGAAAACAAAACTTAAACGTTTTAATGTAAAAATGAAGAAATTCTTAAACAATGCGGTGCGGTAATAAATGTCGTAGCAATTTGTGGTCGTCCGTTCGTTCACCATGACAAGTAATTGAAATATCCTTGGAAATATCTTTTCTCTACTTAATATTTACGTTAAGTTTATTCCATATCTTCAGAGAAATTTAAATTATTAAATCACTTATTATTATATTGTTATAATATAAGAAATTTATAATTTGAAAACCGATAAAAATGAATTACTTTTTTCAAAAATTTCTGTTGCAATTGTTATAATTATGATAAAAAATGTTGTACAATTAAATTAAAACGGTATTTACAGAGATCTGGAAATAAAAATATTACATACGTAAAACGATTTAATCGTAACATTCTTAGACGATATCGAGTATTGATATTTGAGTCGATAGCTCTACACAAGTTCATCGCATAATAAGAAGAAATGCGTGTAGGTTATCGCGCTACTAACCTCTGAAACTAGGCAAACCTCTTCCAAAGTTAGCGGCATTATACATTATAAACTTTTATATAAATTAATATACAGTGTTCTTAAAGTATAAGGTGATTCTTAGATATCTTTTCAACCGTTCAACACAAAAAAATTGAATTTAGTAAATATTTCTACATTGAAACGTTCGTTATGAGTCCACGGTACCCCCCAAGCCTTTGTAATATGAGATCACTGCTTGGGGTGAACTGTAGGACAATTTTGAAACTATTTGTAAAATAATTAAATAACCGCTAATTTAATTAAGCTTTCTTTAAGCTTTTTAATTTAATTAGCTTTTAAATTAAGCTAATTTAATTAAGCTTTTCTAATTTAAGCTTTCCATAACTTTATATCTTTTATGTCAAAATATAATTCTGTTTCAAGTCTTTAAAAAAGAACTATTGCAACTCTACCCTTGACATTTAAAATGTATGAGTTATCCCCAATGGGGACTTGACAGTGATAGTGTTCTCATACCGAAATTTAATCGTTTCGAAGTTTGAGTATTTTACAATTTTTTTTTTTTTTTTAATTGTTCACTGTTGAGCAATTATGTAAGAGGTAATGTAAAGCACTTTGTGAAAACATTAAATAGCTGTCATCTTGGCTAGAGTTATAGCCGAATGTTCCTTCAATTTTTTTATTCAATTCTTTTTAAGATGTTATGTTAGAATTCTACTTTTTCTGTTTAACATTTTCGAGTTACTTCCTATTGGAGTTCCTTATAGGCTTGGTGAAGTGGCGGTCTCATACATAAAAAAAAATCGTTTCGAAGTAGGAACATTTTACAAAATTTCGTCTTTCTATGTTTAATTGTTGAATAATTATTTCAAGGTTCTCATACTTTATTAGACTCTGTATATACAGTGTGTGTGTCTGTGTTAGGGGAGGGTGCTTGCGCGTGCAACCACACACCTACACATTGCACACACACACACACACACAGAGAGAGAGAGAGAGAAAGAGAGATAGAGAGAGTTAGATAATCTCTCTCTCTCTCTCTCTCTCTCACTCTTTCTCTCTCGCTCGATCACTCTCTCTCTCTCTCGCTATTCCTTTCTACCTAAGATACGCAATGGATATGTCCTTTTAAATTGGAAGTAAAGTTTGAAACCATTTTATTTATCACAATTTATGTCCTAAAATGTAATATCACTATGCTAATTAATAATATAAAACCTAACATACGTCTTAAAAACTTGATAAATACGTCAACATTACGTTAACACTAAACGTCTTAATGCGATATACAGACCAGCTTTTTTTTCATTTTCTGTTTAGCCTCTGGAACCACGTAAGGTATTACTTGAAGTCGTCTCAAGTAATTAATTCAGAGGATGAATGAGAATGGTATTTATGTATGTAAATGAAATGTAGTCTTGAACATTCTCAGATAAATCGTTCCTGATATGTGTGGTTAATTGAAACCCAACCACCTTAGAACACCGGTATCCATGATCTAGTATACAAATCCGTATAAAAGTAACTGCCTTTACTAGGAATAAAGACCACCCGAGGTACAAGAAAATGTTCATTGTTAGGTTTTCTGAAAGTAATGCTGTTCGATATATGACTTAGATTTAATACATAAAAATATATTTGACTCGGTAAAAAGGTATCTTTAAATCACTATATCCTTTACTACCCCTGATAAGCTTGACAGAGACTATTTTTTTCTGTCACATGGCACATGATCGATTGTATATTTTCTATCAGGTCAAGTTTCCCTGAAATCGTAGTGATTATGTTACTGAATGAATTAAATGGAAATTATTTCCATAAATATTTGTGCGGTAACATAATAATGAAATTACATTACACAATTTTAAACTTCGATCTGTAGTATAGTGTATTATATATTTTCATAAATAAATCTTTCGTTTATTTAATGCAAGATTTTAACTTTTTTATCCTAAAATTATAAATATAACAGTAATAATTTAAAAAATATTTGAGATTTGATTTTAAAAAGAAGAAAAATAGATATATTTTGATAATACATATTAAGCCATTAGTGAACGTATTACAATATTTTTTTTTTTTAATCATTATAATATTACTAAAACTTATTAAATTGTATAGATTACCTTGAAGGTGTACAGATTCATTTTATTGAGATGCTGTTTTAAGACTTTTACCTGTTATGGATTTTATTCGAATTTAATATTTTATTTAAATGTATGTATACACATGTTTTTTTGACATATAATACTAGCATCCGCGTCGCGATTTCACCCGTTCTATTTGGTTTCTTGCGTTTCCCGTCACGGTCAACTTTTGTTTTATTTTATGTTTTTTAGTTAAGTAACCGAAGGTAGGTGTAGCCAGTAGCGTAGCACATACAGCAACATTGGCTGGCAATGGCTATGTTGGTTAAATCACCGCGCTGAACATAGTCACATCTCTTAAAAAAATTGAAATTTAAATAAACCCGAGAATCGCTTTTAGATATTTATCTGAAGAGTACTTGCAAGCCAAAATTTAGTAAATATCTCGTTTAGTATTGTTGGAAATGGGGAAAACTTATAATAATTGTTCGAAACTTTACTTTTCTTCACCTCTTCGAATTCTCCTCTTCGAAGTCGAATTTCCAAAAATCTAGAAATTACTTTTTAGATATTCACATGAAGATTATATTCACCAAAGATCAAGTTGATATCTTCATTTTTTAATGATAAATTTAAAAAAAAATGTATATTTCATTGTTAGTCAATTTTAATCCTTTAAATTCAGAATTTTTAAAAGTTTCTTTCTTAGTTAAGAAGAACGTGTATACAAATTTTCATCAATTTATATTCAGTAGTTTTTGCTGGGCGATGATTATGAATGATTCACGACATCTTATTCTATATATATATATATATATATTATTATATATATTAAATTTTCTTCTACACTAATGATAATAAAATTATTTACTTTTTTAAAATTATTTATTTGTAAATTTATATTAATTTCTTTTCTCTACTAAATTTATATCCATAAAAATCTTCTGGACATAATTATAAATAATCATTCATTTCATTTCATTCATTTTTTTCTTCTCTTCTAATTCTTCGGATATACCAAGTTTTTAAAAGTTTCGTCAGTTACAGGCTTACCCTCCATGTCAGTAAAGAGGTGGTCGTACGGAAAAACGAGATGAATGAAAAAGGAAATTGGATTTATGTATAAAATAATTGACGGGAAATGGAATCAAGAATTTCATTTATCTACTGAACATTTTATGTACTCGTTTATACCAGTATATGTATATATATATATATATATATATATATATATATATATATATATATATATATATATATATATATATATGGAAAGAGAGAGAGAGAGTAAAACTGGCAAAAAGAAAAGGAGATCCATCTTATGAAAAATTCATAAATGAATTTATAAAAATTCATAAATATATTTTACATTACTATTGGTTTGTTATATAATTATAAATACTATTATTTTGTATTGTAATTATTTTTATTTTGTTTTTTATGAATAAAAAATGTCATGAAATAGAGAGTTCGTGCGAGTAAATATAGTATGGCACTCTTAAATAATTTTTTAAAAGTTAAACATAGAAAAATTAAATTTATCAAGTTTCTACTTCGAAACGACTTAGTTTTCGTTATGAGATCCTTCAATCATCTAGATGCCCCCAAAGGGATACAACCCAAAACTTTTAAATTGGAAAGGGTAGGGTTGTTACGATAATTTTAAAGTGAATTAAAAAAACCAAAAGTTTTCACGAAAAATTATCGGGCCGCTAAAACCCTACCAAATTGGCGGTCATTTTATTTTTGTTCAAAGTCAATTTCAAAAACGTATTGCAGTACTTCTTAAATAACTACCAACATTGAAATGCTAAAAAATTAAAATTTAACAAATGCTCCTCTCTTAAAACTATGGATTTTTGGTATGAGACCACCCACTTGGGGTATGATGCACCTTTGAAACTGGCTGTGAAAAATATTAAATGGCCACGTTTCGGTTTTAATAGCATAATCTGAAGCTTTTTGCGTCAGAATGCATTTTTTTGCTTAATGCACATTAAAATATGTTGCTAGCCTACTATTTTGAATTGCATCCCTTTAGGAGCTCCCCTGATTCTTGGAGTGTAATGTTCTCAAAGCGATATATATATATCATTTTGAAGTAAGAATATTTAATAAATCTTATTTTTCTATATCTAACAGTTGAAAAGTTATTTAAGACATTTTTTGGTAACATAAGAATGCTAACAAAAAATGCCTTAGGCATTTGTTTTACTTCAGGAAGCAAATGTTTTACTTCAAATAACTAAGGGTAGGGGCTGCTTGGTTCCTATTTTATCCTATTTATTTCTTGAAAAATTTAAAATTGATTTCTGATTCTTAATCAGTTTAAAATTCATATTTATGAATTTTAATAATATTTAAATATTAAAATCAATTTATTAGTACGGAATTTAACATAATTTTTTTTTTTTTGTAATCTAATTGATCAATTCATTATGTGTACACTAAGAGACAGAAATTATCCTTAAACATCCTAGCCGTTCTTAGTACCTCTCCTGTTTGTGTATTTGATTTATTGAGAGTTTCTAACGATTGCCCAGAATTCATTAAAAATTTTCTGATAAGTAAGAGAACTGTCCGAAGTAGAGCAGACTTTGAAATAATTAAGTTCATCGGACGAAATTAGGGCAAGTTATGTACTTATTATTTCCTAATTTTTTTATAAAAGTACTAGCAGACCCGGCAATGCTTCGCTATTGCTAGATTTGAGAATATCTATATATCTATAGTATATATCTATAGTTTGATAAAACATTATAAACTGAACATATCGGAATTTCACAAAATAAACCTTTCAATTTTTCCCTCTCTCCTCTTTTTCCCGTTCCCCCTTCCCTTTCTCCGTGCGTAAATCGGTCCAGTAGTTCTTCAGTCTACAGCGGGTACACATACGATCATTGCCTTTTATACGGTATATATAAAAGAAGAAAGTCTGTTTGTGTATTTGTTTGTTTGTTTCGTAAATATCTCGACACCGGCGCCACCTAGCGAGTATAGTTTTTGCACAAATTTTTTTTTTCACGTAACTAATATATATTCTGAATATCAGCCAAATCGGACCATAAATACAATTTTTCGAAATATCTCGACCCTAGCGCCACCTAACGGGTCCAAACTAATTCAGAAATCTTCGCGGGCGTGCGCATAACAATTCACCAAAGTTTCATTGCAATCGGATGAATGGTTTAGGAAGGCATAAGAGACATACAGACAGACAAACATTCATTTTTATAAATATATAGATAAAATTCTCTTAAATCTCTTTATCCGCATATTCTAATATTCCGATATAACTTGATTGAATATTTAAATGACAAATTTTTTCAATGACAGCTAAATGAAAAGTCTAATCTTATTAGAATTGAAAATCGTTGCAGAGTTATACAACTTTCCTGGCGAAGTTACGGGACCCATGGTAACTGTATCTCCACAATTTTTTGCACAGTTGACTAATTTTTACCAAGATTAAATGGCATCAGTGACCCCCATACTCAGAAATCATCGTAAAATTTCGTAAAAATTGGTTATAAAGTCTGAAGTTATCAAGCAAAACGATAACTGATGAAAAAAAGACAAACAAATCAGCCTTATTATTCCACATCCCTAAATAAATTGCTCAAAAACATAACCGAAATGACATACTAATAAAATGGAATCATGTAGTAAGTTCAAGAACTTGAGTTTGAGTTTAGAAATGGCAAAAAAAGAGAAAACTGTATTTTTACCTCCACCCTTATGAGGGTTTGAATAAAACCAAACATAATTCAGGAAGCATCTTACCTACTTAAAGGGGTATTAAATTACTTGAAAAAATTTTAACCTACGCTTTGACTAAAATTTTGAGTTACGTGGGCTATAAAGTAGTTCTTATGTATCCCATCAATCCGTATACCTATATACAGGTCCATTAAGGTCAGTATATGGACCATAAAGGTCCTTAATTAAAAGGGACCGCACCACTTTAATTTTTTTTAATCCCGATCAACATATTTTCAATATATTGTAGTGTATAGCAGATATTAGTAGCCAAAAAGGAATTTCTGTAGTTTTTCCGATAGAGCTTACCAAAAAGGAAATTTTCCGGATTTTTGTATGTACGTGTGTATGTTCGGTGTCGCCCCTTAAATTTCCTTATATCTTCAGAATTACTCCACCGATTTTGACCAAATTTGGTCATATTACTTCTATATATGGGAATTGATGAAATTAAATTTTCAACTTAAAAGGTTTAGGGGATGAGGCTGTAAAGCAAGTTCACCCTCAGTATCTCGAGATTTCGCCTAATTAAGGTTGTATTTTTCTTAGGCACATTTGTTAATAAAAAAATAATTCCAAAAAATATTTTTTTGCAAAATCGCACTCCCACCCCAAAAAAATTCTCTAAATAAAGTAGCGCCTAAGTGGGTATACTGTATCGATACTACCCCGTTCTTATCACAAGGAGCGCTAGTGCAACACTGACGTACAACTGCTGCAGTCTTTTTTTAACTATGTTCTGATGTCGCAGGTGAGCGGTAGAATTAAATAAAGGAAAAACTTTTAAAGTGTAAAAAAATATTTAAAGTGGCCGCTAGTACCGCCACACCCGCGTGAATGAAATACGTTATGCGCACGTACTTTAGTTAGAATCATTGAATTAAATAAACAAAAAAGTATTATATTTAAATAAAATGCTAAATATTTTAAATTGTGTGTGTATGCAGTGCATCAGAAAAAATCCACGTGACGGAAACGTCCTGCAACTGTGTTGTCAGCATTTTTTTTATTGTATTCATGTAGCAGCGACATATTTCTACTTCAATTTGTCTTTACATAAATTAAATAATTTATTTTTGTAATTTCAAATAAAAATTTGGTTTAATATTCCAAACTAAGTTAATTTTGTTAAATTCTTTAAGCTAAAACAAAATATTTTTCCAGTAATTTAGAAAAACCTGAGGATATAAAAAACAATCGTAATTGTTATATTTATCTCTATAATATTCTTACCTTATTCTACTCCAAAAACCCTTGGAAAAATAAAAAAACTAGAAAAATTTTGAACAGTTCTATTTTAAAAGATAAAAACTAATATTAATTTTCCAAATTTTTCAACGTAGTTAAATGATTTGGCTTATTTTATCTTTTATTAAAATTAACAAAGCTTCAGTTACAACACTGAAAAAAGTTAACATAAAATGCAACAGATAAATCATAAACAATTATGAATCATTAACAACCCACCGGGTTGGTCTAGTGGTGAAAGCGTCTTCCCAAATCAGCTGATTTGGAAGTCGAGAGTTCCAGCGTTCGAGTCCTAGTAAAGCCAGCTATTTTTACACGGATTTGAATACTAGATCGTGGATACCGGTGTTCTTTGGTGGTTGGGTTTCAATTAACCACACATCTCAGGAACGGTCGAACTGAGAATGTACAAGACTCTACACTTCATTTACACTCATACATATCATCCTCATTCATCCTCTGAAGTATTATCTAAACGGTAGTTACCGAAGGCTAAACAGGGAAAAAAAATCATAACAAAGTACGCTTGAAATTTGAAATACATATAAGTTCCGGTGATACAGTACTCAGTATCAGAAAATATTTAATATAATAAATTATTTTTAATGATCTAAATCCGATCGGTAAAAAAAAAAAAAAAAGAAAAAAAAGTACTATAATAAAGTTGTACTCGAAATTTTAAAATAAAATATAATAATAATCTGAAATTTTGTTTTATTCAACGAGATATTTGAAGGATTTTTCTGTAAATGATCACTATGATTTTAACAAAGTATATTAATTATTTTAATTTGGATATTTTTTTTTATTCCTCTAAGCTAGTGGTCTCCGAAGTGGGATAAGTCTATCCCAGGGTAGCCTACTCCTTACTTTTATACGGATTTGAATACTAGATCATAGATACCGGTGTTCTTTGGCAGTTAAGTTTCAATTAACCATACATCTCAGGAATGGTCTCCTGAGACTGTACAAGACTACACCACTTCATATAGAATCATACACATTATCCTCTAAAGTAATACCTCACGGTGGTTCCGGAGGCTAAACAGAAAAAGAGAGAAGAGAAGGTGGCCTACCCTAAGGAGGTACGCTAAAGAACTAGTACAAATAATAAATAATTTTATTTTTGACACACAAAAATACATATGTATTACATTATATGGGGTACAGCTTATAATTATTTTCATCTTAGGGGTACACGATCAAAAATGTTTGGAGATCGCTGCTCTAAGTAATGTTATTATAAAAGATATTTATTGTATTATTTATTATATGAAATATGTCTTGAACATGGTGAGTATTATTGTATTTGTATTTGATTTATAGAATATTTTTGTTTCCTATAAATTATTTAACTTCTACTTTGAGTGGTATTTAAGTAATACAGTTTTACATGTAAATTATGATTTCTTGTTTGATTACTCTACGTTTATCATTAATCCTGTTTTCGACTCAAGTACAGTACTTACTTTTGAAAGCTGGTTTGATGTGTATTATTAGAAATGATTTATTCTATCTATAATTTTCACTTTTCATTATGTACATGTTATCGTATTGTACAATATTGTATCCGAGTGAATTTAAAGAGATAAATAAATGTTCTAATTACTGGTGATATATTTTTGACGATGATTAAAATCACACTTAAAATCACACCGCTTCAGAACGGTAAATAATCGAAATATTAGTTTATCGTACAAGAGTCACATTTCTGTAAATTTATGCTTAATCTCATACAATTTCTGAAATGTTTCTTCAAAAGAATTGCTTTATAACCTAACATGAATTACACAAGAGTAAAATGCTAAAAAAAAAAAATATACTAAGAATACGAACGAAATACAAAATAACTGCTCAGTAACGGTGATGTCTTTGCCAAGTTTGAACTTTTTAAACCACCAGTTTTTCGGTTATCAACCGTTTTTCTTTTTAGTTATTTTCTTCAGAAATGACTACTTTTTTCATTAAAAACTCTGGAACATTTGTTTTAAATAAACAAAGTAAAAGAATATGTAAAGTAGTTAAAGATAAACGATAAAATGTAATGGTTGAAAATAATATTTGAAACTTTTTTTAATAATTGCTGCTTACAGGAAACGTACGCAACGATCATGTAATAATGTAGACTATTTAATTATAAAAGGATTTGTTGTTTTAGAGATAACTTCAAATTATTGTTATTATTGGAAGAGTTATTGTAAATTAGTCTCATTATTATACGTGCAGAATCAGATTTTTTAAAATGTATTTTTCAATCCACCTGTTGATTGTGTAGCCGAGTCCGTTTATTATTAATAGAATATCAATGAAATAAATAGAAATTGGTTGCTTTTAAGATAAAATAATTTTGTTAAAATTTGGTATTTTAAGTGTTTATTTAAAAGTAAAATATTTATTAATTAAATACTTTATATTTATACGCGCTAAACAAGGAGGGTATGCGAAGGGTGCATACCCGGACCCTGAGTTGATGTAGAGACAGGAAGGGTAGCCCTACAGGAGATGAACATCACGGCACCGAGAAGTGGAAGTCTGGATGTTCGTATGAACCGGAAGGGACCCCGATGACAGGCCAGGCATTCACTGATAATAGGGAGGGCTAGTCGACGCCACGTCACTTGGAGCCACCCGAGGTAACATCTTTTAGGCGGTTACCGGTTGCCCCTGAGTGGTTAAAAAAAAAAAAACCTTATATTTTATTTACCCCGGCTTAACAAAACAAAAGATGAGCATTTTGTTTTTAATAATTTTGTTAAGCATGGCCCGTTGGTATAAGTATACAATTAAAGTTAATATACAAAAAAAAAACAGCTTACCAACAATTGAATTCGAAGCGTTAAAGGCTTTCAAAATTAAATTCCACCTTCAGGAACTTTCATATTCGTCCTATTTGTAATAGTAATTGAAACTTCACATGCAAATTATAAAAAAATCGTGATATTTGCTTAAAACATAACAGTTGATCGTCATATATTATAAAATTATGTCAACGTAATCCTGTCAATTTGGTAGTCTCAGACGTTGTGTGATTATCAAGATTTTTTATAATTAACATGTGAAGTTTTAATTGCTATTACAAATAGGATGAATATGAAAGTTCCTGAAGATGTAATTTAAGTCCGAAAGCGCTTGAACGCTTCGAATTCAATTGTTGATAAGCGGTTTTTTTAAATATTAACTTAATTTTGTTTTTAATCGGGTTTTAAACTCTAGTAATAAGTTTGTTTCAATTTTTAAAATGAACCGTTTCTAATCTAACAGCTATATTCGGAAAAACAAAAACAGTCAATAACTGAAATATAATTTTTTTCCAAAACGTCTGATTCGCATGAGAAGAATGATATCGGATAGTAGGTATTCGATAATTAATTGAAAATATTTTTAGAATATTCTTTTGCTTTAAACAGATTTAAGTCGAAATAGATTACAAAATCGGTAAAAAAATTGAGGTAGGCGATATCGATAATATACCCACAAATATCCACGTAAAACCTCATCATCCGATTGTCTCGACAATCGATTTAACATTTTGTTCATCTACCGATGCATTTATAATTCGACCGACTATATCGTAGCTACCTTCATAACGTTATCGTCTTATTCTCATGAATATTTTTCTGGGCGAAAAACGTACGTTCGAAGTCGAGGATACTAAGGTACAAATTCTAATAAAGGCAATTACTTTTATACGAATTTGAATACTAGATCGTGGATACCGGTATACTTTGGCGGTCGGGTTTCAACTAACCATACATCTCAGGAACGGTCCACCTGAGACTGTAGAAGTTTATTTACATTCATACATATCATCCTCTGAAGGATGATATGCTCTGTTTATGCTCCTGTTTATGCTCCTTTTTCTGTTTATGCTCCAGAACCACCTTACGATGGTTCTGGAGCATAAACAGAAAAAAACCAGAGAATAGTCGGGCAAAAACCTTTTTTTGGCTTCCGCGTTATCATCGAACCGGGAACTATATATTTATTGTAATAAAAAAATATATATCACATTATATACCTCAATTAGTAGTAATTCAAATCAATTTGAATTCAAACTAAGTATTGTTTGGTTTGTTTGGCCATTCCGTTGCCCTAAAGTATAAGACCGAATGTCTGTGGCACAAACGGCAACTGAGCCTCGAACAGTTTAGCAACCAGTATCCTAACATAGCTCCTAGAGCTTACCTAACAGTGTTAGTGGACTAAGCGTGGTGCCATACACCATTGGCTTACGTGTCCCAACCGCTCACTTGTCATATATTTACTAAAATGGGTAGGCGCACCCCGTCAACTACTAAAAATATATATGACATCCATAATAAAATTTATTTTGGCAGCAATTCGTTGCCACGCCTAGGTCGCTGAATGCCAGCAAGTACCTGTCCATCATTTTATAGCACTTGGAACCATAATAATTGGCTGCTAGTCAGCCATACTCAGGGTTACCTTCCCAAGGCAATGCGGTAAGAGTGTTTCCCTTAAGTAAACTACGGATCTAGGAACTCCCACACGGTCCGACAATGCGGCTGTCGTCACATTGTCTCGCCGCTTGTGAGTGGCCAATTTTTCCCTTGATCTCTAAGTTCCAGGGTGAGCCGGTCCCTGTCACCCCCCCCCCACAGCAGGGTAGTGAAACATCAGGTGTTCATTTGACTGGACCTCCCCGCAGACGCACAGGTCAACAGCTGCCAGACGGAACCGAAACAGATATTGGTTCAAGTTAGCGTGGTTGGTGACCACCCGGGCACCAAACTACAGTAATTCAAATACTTCAATGTAGACGGTCGGCCCTAAGAAATCGTAAAACATAAGATAACAACATTACGTGATCATCTAGAATAGTTCGCATGGTAGGTTAAACTTCTGACGCAATTCCGTATAACAGATACAATCTACAAGGATGTGGTGCACTATTAGTTGGCAGCCCATCGTGTGCAAGTAGGTGCATCTGTTTACGTCATCATATATCCATGAGTGAGCCTAGTGAGCCCTATTCGCAAACGGCAGAATAATCTCCTCTCAAAGGTTATTTCTGCATGAGGAGCTCCACAGTGAGACATTGTTTTTGATCGGATATTAGAAAAGATCATTATCACCTCAAGATCATTATCCACCACCCTCTTTAGAAAGCAGACAAGATTGTTCGAAGCGATGCGATCGGTGAAAGGAGGTTGGAAACAAGCCTCCTTTGCTGCACCACCAGCGCGCTCATCGCGTAAAATCCCAATATCTCTGTAGATCCAGCAGAAGCTCAGTATTGTATTTCGGTGATTCATCTGAGAAATGATACGATGAATCTCACAGACAACAGGGTATCTGGAGTAATCATTAATCACCTGTAAAGCACTCATGGAATCTGAGAAAAAATGAATGTTTCGAAAGGTTGCGTTTCGTAAAATGTCTCAACACTACCGAGTGTAAATGTAACAAGAAATAGTGTACGATGCTGTGTAGTTGAGTAAGGATATACTTTTAATTTGTGTAGTGTACAGGAGAACAATTGTTCTCCAGTTTTGTGTGTAGCAGGAAGAAAAGCTGCAGAGACTAGGACCGTGGGGATGCCAACCGTTGAAGTATTACAGAATAATATTTCATCAAATTGTTGTTAAAACCTCTTTTCGTGTGACAATTCTTAAGACTTATTTGCGTCAAAAAGGTAATTTTCAGTATTTTTCTTCGATTTATCCACAATAAATTTCAGTATCAAATGGAATTTTATAATAAAGAGATACTGAGTAAAATAAGACTGTTCCTCTTTTTTTCTGTTTACTATGTAGTGAGTTTCCCTTACCAAGTTGAAACAGATATTATATAATGCGTTGCACAATAAAAATGGACACATTAATATGCTGTTTTGCACAACCTGTTCTGACCAAACAGTTTGCAAAACTGTTTATGACTGTGAAGCACATAAAAGATTGAAGTACTTAAAGTTACGAATTACGGTGCCTTCGGTCTTTTCGGTGAACAGAATATAATGTGCATTACAGTGAGCTTGATATATCGATATAAAATAGATTCGGCGAGAAATGAAACTCGGGAAAACAATTCCTCTTACATCCTGTAGTAAACCAGAAATAGAATTTTGTCTTGAATGAAAAAGGCAAAGTTATTTTTTATTGTTTCACTTAAATAGCCCGTAACCGTTATAATTAAAGTATATAAAAAGGATTAAGATTATATTTCAAACACATCGGCAAATATTTAACGAAACTATTTGAAACATTTCAAAAGGAAAAAATTTGAACTCTGTATGAAATTCTTTTTTTTTCTAAGGATCTATTTGCTTATATTGAAGACCAAGATAAATAATTTACACTAATTAATAATTTTTCCCCTATTTGATATGCTTCTAATTGTTTTGTGTTATACTGTAATTTAATTTAATTAAAAGTAAAAAAGATATATTTGTATATAATTATATCATAATACAAAAACCGATCACGGTAATGGAAATAAAAGGAAAACCAACAAATACGTCTATGTAACGTTATTAACTAAAAAGGTATTAATAAAACACTAATAAATAATAATACTTTTATAAATTAGGTCCGCATCGTATATCTAACCATAATAGACATATGAGACTGTTAATTAAATGATAGTACTAAGGATATAGTGGTAGGAGAGAGGAATAGCGGAGGGGGAGGGAGAGCTTTGGTATAATTAATGCTTAAATTGGTCGTTCGATACGTCAAATTGATACTACACTGTTATCCTTTGTCGGTCAGGTTAATTCTAGTTACATACACACACACACACACACACACACATCATATATGTAACAATTACAAATAAAATGATATCAATATATATAGAATAAAATAAATAAACCTCAATATATATTTAACACTATCGTTTTTACCCATCAGTAAAATATTATTCTATATTAGTAAGGAATGGTTTAATATTTGTGTGTATGTGTATATGTATGTGTTTGTGTGTGCACAAAGGTAATATAAAATTGCGGGTTCGTACAATCGGTGATTCTATTTTATTATGGCAGGTTATTAGAACTTAGTTTATTACCTTATACCTATATACCTAACTACATAGGAAGATTAATATTTATTCTTTTGCAACAGTATGTTCACTTCAAATTACTTGTTATTATTACTATTATTTTACGATAATAATAATAATAGACTAATAAATATTATTATTCTTGTTATTATTATTTATTAATAATATAAATATTATTAAATTACATTAATTAATTATTATCAAATTAATCTTTTTTTAATAATTTATTATACGTCAGTTACTTTTATTCGGACTCAGATTTAAAACGGCAACAAATTTTAAGGTATAAAATAAATAACTTTTTAATATTTAGGTATAATACATGGATTATATTTATTTACATCACGGAAAGATCAATGAACTGAAGAAAATTTTTGTTTAAGATCTTGTATAAACACCTTACTACAATTATCTATATGTATAGATAAAGTATCCAAACGAATTTAAGGAAATTCATGCGAAACTTCTTTTGTCTTTTATATATTAAGAAGGTTTATGTTTTAGACAATAAGTACTTGAACCGTTTCGCTTAAACTACAGTCTCCGGATTAACAGTCCAAGATCAGTACCCTTCCACCCGATCACGCCAGAGATACACTGATTTTATAGGCCCCGGATTATCAACTTGGATCTGATAAGCTACGAACTACAGCGGAATCAAAAATGTCGGTGATGGATCGACAATAAAAAATTTTACGAAAAAGATTGACTTATTCGAGAAATAAATCTGTATCAAGAAAATAAACCCTGCGAGAGATAATCACAGAACTGGACCGGGCAACGGATTCACCCGTCCCTCACATAATCTATCAGAAGATAAGAGGCATGTTCGTCCTAATTTGAAAAGCACATAACTTATTAATAATATAACGTTAATCTGGTTAAATATTTTCTACAATATAATTTATATTTCCTCGTAAAAAGGAACAAAAAAATAAATAAACTAAAACAACGATTGAGTACAGTTAAAGTGATTTAAATTCCCTTCCCAGGAATATTGTGATATACAGAACGCATCAAACTGAACAAAAAACTACAGTTACACACCTATCGTAAGATATCTCTTTTTTGGAACAGGTATGCCTTTTTGGGAATAACATAGTCAATCATTCACAAAAAGAAATATCCATAGCAAAGAAAAAGTCAACCAATTTGCTGTTTATCTGAGCAACGTCTTTCTACCACTTAATGTATAAAGTGCTTGTGGAGGAAATGTTTGAATTCTTGAACAGGCCGATTCCTTTGAGTTTTCCTGTCAAACCTTTTTCCACAATATAGATTCTGCAAGTAATCAGAAAGGTAGGAAATTCAAAGAAGGCCGCGAGATATAACCCAGCTACTAACAAGATGCTACTCATGCGTCCTCTCAAGGCCCGGCTGTTACGTAACGCATCTCTTTAATAGCATACTCCAGATGACGTACTTTCCGGTGGAATGGAAGGTTTCATAAGTGGTTATAGTCCCAAAGCCGGGCAAGTTATTGGATTACGTAACATCATACAGACTTCTGTCCGGAGTGTAGGACCATTAATGATCTGCGCTTTGTCTTATATATCTGTCCCAGGTACGTAACTGAACGTACCAAAGTAGTTATAGAGCTTGCGAGGATCAATCCAGGTTTGATTTAGAAGTTAATTGAAAAACATTGAAAGAGAATGGAATATAGTTGCTGGTTTCCTGAGTTCTTACCCCTGCAGAGGATGGTTGAAGGAGTCTGATGCTGTTATAGATGTATAGATAGAATAGCAACCCGGATGGCTAGGAGCCTGCCTGGATAATTACTACTGGGAGGCGTTTTGGTATCGAGCCCCGGTTAACTGAGATAATCGCTGTTAGGATGAGAATGAACATGTTGAAAACTCTGTGATGGAACTGCAATGAGGGAGGTGTACAAATTGACCTCGCTTCCTAAAGTGGGCCAGAGCAGAGAGAGGTAGGGTATGTTTTTACTAAAAGTTTAATAAATTTTTTAATTCGTTTCTTAATGTTCGAGTAAATCTTGGGGACTTTGAATATTGAATTCCATGACAAAATTGTCGTTGTTGCGATCAACAGTTGTTTTGTTGGTATGAGAATAATATTTTTGGTGTTTAAAAGATTCAATCAAGCAATGATCTGAGTAAAAAGTCTAATTGAAGTTAGATATGGGAATAGTTTTTATGTGAAACCTTTGGTGTTAGATGAAAGCGCGGGGATCGCGTTTCCGCGAATCTGTTAATTTGATTTATGAGGCTTGTAAGTTAAGGTAGGTAGTCGTGGTTGAAATAAGCCATACGAAGGCGATAGTAAGTTGTATAAATACACTGATGGAAAGTCTGCCGAGACATTTGCATAGGTAGCACACTGACAGAGGCCATACTGATGATTGTGATCTGTTTCCAAGTTCAGATGATCTAACAAACGACCTCCGGTGAAGCTCATCAGGGCTACGAATAGATGGGGTGGTGTGGCGACCGAGATCATCACAGGATGGGCGTCTTCCCCTACGGGGGTCAGTATGTCATCGTACCGACCATTAAGTCTGTTCTGTATTGTCGACGATATTAAGAGCTTGTTTCTTCGAAAGCTGTGGCCTATTCTAGAGGAACGTCTTGTCATTCCTGCTCATCAACTCGGCTTCCGTAGTGGATACTCCACTATTGAGCAACCGCATAGTTTTATTAATATAATCAAGTGTCTTACAGAGAAGAAATACGTTTGGCTGCGTTTGTAAATGTCCGCAGACCTTTGATAAGATATGGGTGCCGGGCCTACTATAAAAATTAAAAAAAGTGTCTCCTTCAACCGTAGTTCTGTCTAGCTACCTCGATGGACGATTTTTCTAGTTGAAGTATAGCCAGGAGCTGTCTACGTTCCTCGACACTAAGTCGGGTGTAACCCAAGGTTTAGTTATGGATCCTGTTCTACACTCAATCTTCACTACAGACCTTCGATTGCGGATAACATCACCATTCCTTCTTTTTATCGCGGCATGACTATGCTAGCTGTCGATAGGGACCCAACTCTAACTTCGAGTATTCCAAATCTGGGTTAGAACAAATTAACAGGTGGCTGGGAAAATGGAAAATAAGGGTTAACAAAGCAAAATCGAATCGTGTAAAATTCGCTTTGAGGATAAAGGATTATCCGCGGGTGAACATAGATGGTGTTTTCATCTCAAATACCGAAGGTTTAAGGTACCTAGGCCTTCACCTTGACCGCCTAAAATGAAGGTTCATGTAGGAGAAAATATAAAGCAATTAAACTTCAAGATTAAGGAAATGTGCTGGTTGTTAGGTTTCTAGTTATCATTATCCATTAACCTGTTATTGTACTTAGCAGTACTTAAACGATTTTGATTCGTGGAATTGAACAGGCAAGAGTAACGCGTCAAGATTTTACAGCGGTTTCAGAATAAGTTAGTGAGATGTATGACAGAGGCGCTAAGGTTTGAGAAAAGTAATGAGATCTATAAATTTTTGGGACTACGCCGTGTCCGGAAAGAAATAAAACGTTTCAGTTCCAGATATGAACTGCGCCTGAACAATCACGTAAATCATTTGGCCATGAACCTTCTCGATAATGTAGAGGACGTCCGAAGACTTAAACGTCTCCACGTACTGAACCTGATTTATGGTAACGCATCGTCTGAGTACTCTATTTTTATTTAATTATTTCTATTTTTGTTTTTTCGCTTACTTTATATTTCATTTTTCTTTCTGTGGTCATTTTTCCCTTCTTCTTGATTTCTGGTTATCGTTTGACTCGTTATATTACTGACGTACCTATTTTTCGTGTTTAAAGTGTAATAATATAAATAGTATTATAACTTATGATTTTCCGTAGAAATTATAATACTATTTTGTAATTATTGTGGAGTTTCGATGGGGACTTCATTTCAAATGTTTAAATTTACTTAAGGCTCTTTAAGATGTAAAAATATTGCAAATGAAATTTGCAGCTAAAAAAAATTTGAACAGATTATTATTAGAACCATACAACATTCTTTTGATTTACTGATTTACAGTTAGTTCTTATCTTTTCCTCCTTCTTCTCTTAATTTTCGTTTCGGTGCTTCTTATCTCATTTTTGCTCATCCAATTTAATACTTTCTTTCATCTTTTCATTTTCACTCTTTTTCTTTTTCTTTTTCTTTTGCCTTTGTGTATTTCCTAATTCTTCCTATATATTTATTCATCATTTACTGCTGTTAAAAATAATTATTTAAAACCGATTTATGTATTTACTTCTGATGAAAATAATTATTTAAAACCAATTTATGTATTTAAAATTCAGATATTGTTAGTGAAATGAATAACTAACAGAAAGTAATTTAAAAGTGCTTTTTCTATCTCTTTTTATTATACCGTTTTTAATATGAATAAAATATTTAAACTACTCGTAAAAGGGATAAAAATTATACCAGAACATATTACTTGAAGTAAAATTAATTTTATTAATTTTGATACAACAAAAAAAGTTTTGAAATATATTTTTTGTTTAGTTAGTAGATATATATATATATATATATATATATATATATATATCTAGTATATATATATATATATATATATATATATATATATATATATATATATATATATATATACTAGGAAAAAAATTTATTTACTTGATACCCTAGACTCGGTTTTCTAAAATGCTCTTATTTAATTAAATGACGTCACGATTCTTATTAAGATAATGAAAAATATACTGTATATGTTTTTTTAAATTTTATTTTATTATTTCTTTAATCTTTTCTCTTATTTTTCTTTTTCTATTATTTCCTCTAACACATTTAATTATACTTCTGTTTCTAGGATTAATTCTTTCTTTCTTAATGTACTCAAGTACATTAAGTAAGAAGTAGATAATATGTTAAGTAAGATAAGTACATTAAGTACTCTATGAATACTTAAGTACTCATAGATTCAATTAAACATAGATCCTGAGGGAAGTAGTGAAATTTGTAAAAAAGAAGTTTGTAAAAAACAAATTTAGTTTATCATAAAAATTGGCAGATACATAACAAATCGCAATCGGACTGTACCTAAACGAAAAAAATTCCGTTTTACTGGCCTTTCTTATTCATACAATAGCGTGATGGACGCATATTTTAACGCATCTCACGTGTCCCCATCATTTTATTTCGATATCAAATTGTTATAGTCGATTTCATATTACATTGACGATCTCAAACATATTAAACCTATTTCAGAATGCCCGTCAGAACCGCAAATCCACTTCTTTTGAAAAAAAACTGTCACGAGTATTTTAAAAATCGTTTATTCAAATCTTTACTCGGTAGAATGATAAGGATTAGGTGTACAATATGATTCGATATAGTACAGTAAGTAGCTTTCTTATAAAATCCAGCAAATAAAACATAACAAATTTTCAATCGAATTATACAACACTCGCTCTAAAACATAATATCCTCTTCTTAAAATTTCGATGTGTTAGTGTTGATGCCAAATTAGCGGTTAATTTTAGAGATTTAGTTTTAATTTGGTGAAGATTTCAAAAGTTTAAAATTAAAAAAATAATAATTTCTTTTGTTTATACTCGTATATGACCTGTGTTAAGAAGGAAGCATTTACTTTCACTCGAATCGTATTAATGCTGTAAATTCCACTGTCATCATCTATGTTTACATCATCATTTAGAATTGCGTAAAATATTTAAATCTAAAGACATGATAAATTACTATTAGGTAATACATTGTATGAACGTTCCTAAACACATTTTTTAATATAAAAGAAAGATATTAATTCTAGATAGTATTGTACGATTTATATGCAGGGATATAGAAAATAATTTTTGAACCTTGTCCATTAAATATTCATATTTAAGTTCGAATAAAACGATACGATTTTTAAGAAAATAGCTAACGGGAATTTTTTAGTATTATGCTCTAAATAAACACCTGTAAAAAATTCATTACCTCTTCGTATATTATTCCTAAAGAATAAGTTTTAAATGACTTTCTTTCGTGTGGTACAGCGTACGATGGCCTTGCTTACGATCGCGCCGCGTGTCGGCGTGAGAGACATTGCATTATTTACAACGATCTTGTTTCTAACATCTTTTATAAAAGACGCGGAGCACGGCAACGCTCGCACGAGAGAAGTGCCTAGCGAGCAGTTAACCATGAAGACGGTGGCCCTAGTAACTTTCACGCCTTCTTGATATCGTCTAACCTCTCCGTGAGAACTAATTGCCGTACCACCTCTAACGCCCTCCATCTTTTTAACTCCACAGTTCCTTATTATCGCAAAATATACGTTCCTCTTATATCCATCTAAACCGCAAAAACCCGATCGCTTTTCGTTATCACTCACTTTTAACTAATTTTTTTATAATTTTTCTTGTTCTTATTTTTTTTTTTTTTACTTCGTGATTGCGTTTAAACAACTTACTTTCACCTATATTTTTTGTAATATAAAATATTACAAAGTAAATAACAGTTACAATTGCAAACACGCGCGCGCGCGTATATACATGCCATAATACAATACATGAAATATCGATTTATAGTATACTTGGTCGATTAGAAAGGTAATAAAAATAAATTTAAATTAAAAATATAAACCACATTATTACTATAACCACAAACATTATTAAATTTGATGAATTTTATTAATTTTTGTTTTTTTATCAACTGCAGAAAAATTCGTTTTTTCAATTTTTCTTCAGTCTATACTTTTTAAAAAACTGATTAGCAAATTCTAAAGCTCGATTTCCTAATCAAACTGAACGAAATTATTATGAAAAGTATAACTATACCGTTTTTTCTTTTTTATTCTTTTTTGTTTTTATTTTTTAATAAGTAAAACCTGATGAGGAAAATAATGCAACGTTTATAAATTTGATTTCTAGATCACTAGTTTTATTATCGATTCCCATTAAGGATCGGCTATTTTTTTTACAATTTTGCTTCATTTCATTTATCTAGTATTTATATTAAAAGATATGTTCAGCTTTCTCCGAGATAAATTAAAGCTTACACATATTTTCTTTAATGGTTTTTTAAACCCTCCTAAGATTTCAAGTGCGGAGTCTAACCTCGTAAAGAATAAGTAAATATACTCGTAGAAGCGCAATAATAACTTCGTAATAAAACCCCATCCGGTTTTGAATCGCAGAACTAAGAAATAGACCATGCTTAAAATTATAAGTGATTATTGAAAATATTCAAAAGTAAATTATTAATAATCTATCAATTATTAAGTAAATGAAATCCTGAGATAGTTTTATTTACTTAATAATGGATCTTCTCAGATTATTGCTTATACCCTCAAGGTAAGGTGTTAGGGGACGGGTCGTGTGGGGTAAGCACCAAATGTGCGTAACACACACCTGGTGATTCGTAGGTTAGGGACGGGAAGGGTAGGTGTCCAGCTGAGGGATAGGCTGGCTACCCAGAAGAGGAGGTCGGCGAATTCTGATAACACAAGAAAGACCTCATCTTTCAACTGGGATGCCCTACAAGGGGCTAGTCAGGGAGGGCAGGCTTCTGCCACAACACAGGAGGTGACTGAGTGTTGCTTAATTGCCAGACTGGTTGCCTTGGGGTATTTCAAAAAGAAAAAATAAGATCCTTGCTTAGGATGTCGAACCTGTAGAATTGTAGAAGGGCGTACTCAGTATTACCTGAGCGAAGGGGATACTTCTGGATCGATCTGAGGATTCGTTTTTCTACCTTGGACTTCTTAACATCAATAAAAAACAAACCTTTTGGCTTAACCGTATAAAAACAGGCCTTTTGATAACTCCTGTGATACAAATTCAGTGGTTCTCATTTAAAAACCATTGTGACGTAGGTTGTATTGTCACAAAAAAAAATTGGAATACGATCTTTTCCGGGAATAATTTTCAATTTGAAAAGAGAAAGTACTCGTCTGGAATTTAATTTTATTTACAGAACATCTTAAAATGTTTTTCTAGCTATTTTTCCTAAAAGATTAATTTGTGTTGCCGCGTCTGTTAGATTTTCGGAAAATATGACAAAATAGAAGTGAAGAAAAATTTTAAATTGAATTTCGATCTAAAAAATCTTAGATTTAAAAATTAAGTTCAATGTACTATACTTTCGCTCTTCCTGTAATGTACATTTAAACCTACAGTCGGTATTGTGTACTTCCTGACGAAAGTAATATTTGAATGGAAAGTTTAATCAATCTAAAAACATATATTACACCGTCTGTTTGAAACCCACACAACTTACATTTTCAAGTTTATATTTTAAATTAATTTTTTAGAGCGTAAACTTTACCCTAATATACCTCAAAAACTGTTTCATGTAGCTCTTCATCTTCATCCTCCTCCTGCTGCTGCTCCTCCTCCTCCTTCTCTTCCACCTCTTCGTTTTCTTCTTCTTCTTCCGTTATGGCCGTATAAAGACCACGTAACAATTTTATTTCCTTCTCCTGTATTGTCTCCTCATCATCCAGTACTCTTTCATTTTTCGCTATGCGTTTTTAACTTGGACCACTGTGTTCCAGTTCTCTTCTCCTTCTTATCTCAGTATCCTTCTATTTTTCGAACTGTTCTACGAAACACACCTTTTTCTATTATTTCATCCTCTCATATGTTGTTTCTTTCTAATTGTTTTTGATCCTTGGATTCAGCTTGTCGTTAACATCTTTTCTCTAAGGTACTTGAAAATCTGTTTCGTTTACCTGTTGTTATTCATTCTATATAATTCCCAAAGAAATTCAATCTTTTTTATCTCATTTTTTAAGAAATTTTTTCTACATTTTTATATACTTCATCATTACTTATTTTTCAGCCTTCATCGGTTTTTAGTAGACCCAATATTTTCCTAATAATTCCTCTTTCTAACAATTATATTTTATAATTAAGCAATAGGCGTCCGCAAACGTATAAACAACATATTTTCTTTTAATTACAATGTTATAATGCGTTATTTTTGCATTTTTTTATAAAAATTTTTTGTTATAGATATTCTTATTCAGATCGTACGCTCTTTGCATTTTATGAATCCTACCATCTACGGCGGATTTCTGTAATTCATTTTTTTTAATTATCTCTCCTAGATATTTAAATTTTTTAACCTTTTCTATGCGACCGATATCTTTAACAAAAATGATTGTGCACTCTTAATGTTGGACATGAATTTAATTTTATTTACAGAAAATCTTAAACATGTTTTTCTAGCTATTTTTCCTAAAAGATTAATTTGTGTTGTCGCGTCTGTTATATTTTCGGAAAATTTAACAAAATCGTCTGCAAATGCTAGGCAGTTTAATTCCTTAAATGTATAGCTCTTTTATTGTTATTATTTTTGATTACCTGTCGTAACTTAATAAATATTATAAAATAGCATTAAATTCGATACTTATGAAACATACAAATTTATAACATCTAAAATCCTTTTTTTCGGACCATTAATATTAACTTACAATATATAATTTCTATTTTTTTATCATTTATTTCAAGTTTCTACCATAGATTAACTTTTTTTTAAGTATAGAGAATTTTTTTGTTTTCACAGGCTCATAGAGGGAAAAAATTGCGTATAAAATAAAGTAGTTTATTGTCCAACATATTGGTTGAATAATGATGAAATTTTAAAAATATTATTTGGGATAAAATTTAACCTCATATATATATATATATATCATAACATAATATGTATCGTTTAAAAATAATATTATTTTGCGGTTAATGTCTGCTTTATTATACTTTCTACTCACATACGATTATTACTTTATTATAATAATAGAATATTAGGAAATACCCAAGGAAATAGAAATTAAATAATAATAATAATAATAATAATAATAATAATAATAATAATAATAATAATAATAATAATAGAAAAAGTTAAGATCACGTTATTTCATTCAATCTATAACTTAAAAATGATCAGAAGTAGAGAAAAACATTTTTTTCTTTTTAAACTTTCTTTTTTCTTTTTTTTTAATCTTGAGAGCTGGAGATTATGAATAGACAAGTTTTTATCTTAATTGAAATTTATAGGAGTTCTTTATAAAGTATTTTCTTTTCTACAAAAGTATTCCAGTCTCTTTCATTAATAAAAGTTTACTTTATATTTTTAAAACCGTACAGTTTAATTATTTTAAAACATTCCATATTTAAAAATTAGAAATAATAGTAAGAAAAAGAAGAAGAAGAAGAAAAGTACATGATTTTTAAGTTACCGGGAAAGAATGGTAAACTTATGGTAAAACCTTTTGATTTTCTGACTTAGAAAAGTAACTCGTAAATAGAGTTGAAGATATTCTCTAACATCGTGCACAGGATCATAAAAATAATGTTCTAAAGATCACTACCGCTCGGTAAAATATCTTCAATTTTAATATATATCCGAAGATAATTATTTTAAGAAAACTGGAAATTCTCCTTACTAGATTAAAAAGTTATTCAATAGATGTGTGATAACCATCTTAATTTAAATATATATAAAAGCGTTATTTCTGAGGTAGATGCAGTGTTGATCACGAGGTAGAATTCCTATTCATATAATAATAATAGTATTTCTGTTTGCCCATAAGCGAAATTTCTGGGTGTTTTATCGGTTGACAGATTCTCTCAGGGTGGTGAAATTGATTTCGTTTTGAATACTGTTTTGCTTTCAAGCGACTTAATAAAACGCTAAGCTTATCATTATTATTCATTATGCTTAGACATATTCCTACATGAAGGATAACATCATTTCTGGAAGCTCCTTCAAAACGTTTTTTCAAGGAAAAAAGTGGGCGTAGATCGTTGTTTGGCGCTTATAAATCTGAATCATGCGGACCAATATTTAAAAAAATTTAGATGTTAACTTATCTTTACGTTCTATGTTGAATGTTGTTCATTGACTGATTTCTTAGCTTCATTGACTGATTTCTTAACTTCATTCTTTTATTATATTTTGACGCGTTTTGAAACCACTCCATTGTCAAAAATGATTGTACTGGTACTTTTAAATTTCTGTTAATCTTTATATTTACCGCCCGATTCTTTATTTGACGTCATGTCTTATCTGATCTTCTTCTTGTTTATTTGTTATTAAAGGTTATATTATCTTTTAATTTTATTTATCTATTTCCTGTTTTTAATAAATTGAGGTTCTTGAAAAGGACATCCGTTTGATTGTTGATATATTCATTTATGATCATTTTATTGTTACTTTTTAATTTAAAGAGTTCTAATTTTTTTTTTTAAATTTATAAATCTTTAAATTTTGAACACTGAATTTTAAACTTTGAAGATTTAACAATGGAGTGGTTCTGAAACGCGTCAACATATAATAAAACATTGAAGCTAAGAAAGGTAAACAGTATTCAACATGAAATTAGAGTATTCTTAGCGCAAAATGTAATAATAATTATTATCTTAAATAACGACAGTTACTTTTGTGTTTATATTTATGAATGCGCAGTACTGTTAAATATAATAGTCACTTATTCATAAAAAATTAACAATATCCACCACTATCAAATATTATAACACAACTATTTTCCTGTAACTCAACAAAATATTTGGGTTTATAGAAAGACTTATTATGATCTCATTGCCATTTTTTAAAAATTACATTTTTTCTTTTAAATCATCCCACCAATTTATTTAAAATAACCCAACGGGTTAGTCTAATGGTAAACAGTTCTCAGATTAAAATCGTAATAAAGGTAATTGATTTTATTAGGGTGTCAATATTAAATCGTGGGTACCGGTTTTCTTTGGTGGTTGAGTTTCAATTAACCACACGTCTCAGGAATGGTCGGCCTGAGTTTGTTCAAGACTAAACATTTACCGGTACAGTTACATTTCACTTGATAAGTCGCTAATGACCTTAATTGCTGATACGACTGTTAATAAAAGTATTAAAAAAAATAAAATTAAAGATTTAAAAAACATAATATTCTCCCGATAAAATTTTATTTTAAATAATAATTGTAAAAACTGAATTCTCTGACTGTAAAACTGAATAATTATACTGAATAGTAAAAACTGAATAATTTTTATTAACCCCGTATAAATATTTTGTAGTTATTTTTTATACTTAGTATCTCTTTGTACTTACCTTAAAATTATTTCTAGTGTTCATATTTTTAATAATTAATATCCATTTTTTTGACAACGCAAGCATTGAGCGAATGAACAATTTTAGATTTTTAGAATGTAGGATATCTTATTATGGAGAAATAGATATACGTGATAAAATTGAGAATTTTAGTCGTTTAGATGTAGTCATAAAGATAACCTTGAGAAATAAGGAGAGAAAGGATACCCTTCTAAAATTTTGCAGAGTAATATAAGTTCCTTCTTGCCTTTTTGGAAGTGAAATGTGGACAATTACGGCTACACATAAATCAAGTTGCAACCAGCAGAAATACGTTTCTTAAGAACAGTGGCAGGTTGTACACGAATTGACTGAAGGAGAAACTCAGAGATTCGAAGAAAACTTGTTATGTATGGACTGAATAAGGAAGTTGAAGAATATCGATAAAGCGATTGGATGATGTGCAGCAAATGGCGGAATCTAAGGTGCCCAGAAGATTTTATGATTATCGTCCAATAGAAGTGAGAGATGTGGGACGCCCAACGAACAGATGGCAAGAACAATTCAGAGTGTAGTTTAACGTTACGGGCAGAAGCCTAAATATATGATAAAAAAGCAGAAGGAGAAGAATTGTTTTTTAATTTATAATTAATGTGTATTCTGTGATGCCGATTTGATCAAGATTTTGCTACAGTTTTCATTCAGGTAAAGTAGAGGACTGTCCTTTCTTTTATCCCTGGAGTAACATATATCTACTCATTCGTTACGTATTATATATAACGTATTATTACGTACCGATAAGAATAAAAGATTTATTTATTTATTATTTTTTTTATTTTTTACATTGGAAAGATAAATGAATTCGTATCAGTTTAATTTTGTAGATCAACTAAAAAAATTGGTTGTAATTCTTATAACAAATAGTAAAAATTAATACTTTTTTTTTAATTTAAATGAATTTAATGTTTTTCTTTATGCACGAAAGAATTCTTTATTTATCTTTTTTTTTTACTTTAAATTTAGGAGAGAAATAGAGTACAAACAATAATGAAGCAAAGTATAGATAAATGAATGATAAAAAAAAGTTACAAAGAAATAACTGTATAAAAATAGACTATTTTTAGTTGTTTTTTTTTTCAACGGAAAAGTATTAGTTTTATTAAAACAATGAAATTGAACCGGCAGCTAATCCCTGAACTGCAGACAGAATTTGTTATACAGAAAATGTAATTTTTTTAACATTTTATTTTATTGATAATAATATTAACCTAGAATGTAGAGATAAATTTCTATTCTCTCCTTTTTCTCTCTTTACTTCTTTTTTCATTGCTATATTAAATTTCTGTATTTATTCTTAAAAAAAAAAATATTTTTATCTTTCATTCATATTTCCTTTTATCATAACTTTGAATTACCGGTTGCTTCAATCAGTTCCTTATTGTATTACTGAAAGTAACAATAAGGCAAAATCTGATCTGTTACTTATTACTGAAATATATTGTTCAAATTAATAAATAATGTATTTTTCTTTTAAGTGCTATATTTTGTGAGGTTTTATTATTTGGTATATAATAATAAAAATTCAGATTTAAATAATTGATTATAAAATATTTTAGTCGTGTTTAAGCCCGATTGATAATAAATTATACGATCCGAATTTAAATTTATATGCATCGAAGAAAATTCTTTATCGAATTAAGGACTTCCCATTTGTTACCTAATGAACCATTATCCGTTCCTTCATGTGCGATAATTTTTTTAAAAATTAAATAAAGAAGTTCTGCAGTTTATTATCCACCATTTTGAAATACTTTTATCTAACCATTAAACATATGCTTCTTAAGTTTTGTAATAATACTTTCCGTAAGTCATTTCGATTCTCGGTTTGTGCTTGAGTTTATGTCATCCTTTCATCTCGATTCCCACACTCAATAGAAAACTTTATAAAAATGAAAAACATGGGCAACCCAACTTTTCCATTTGAATTATTTTAGTTATCCCTACATAGAGGCTTGGGTTTATATTGTTTCCCCAATCCTGAAAAATAGATTGTTTTGACGTAGGAGCAACTGCTAACTTTCATTTTTCTATTTTTTATTGTTGAAAAGTTATATTTAAGAGTTGTTATAAGCACTGTGATATATACATAAAGTGAACATAAATTATTCAGGACACTTTAGAGGTTAATAAAAAGTGAACTAAGCAATGTAGTGCGCGTTGATTTTTTTTAAACATTACTGTAGGTACTAAAGTTAGTGATTACACTGAATGGAGTCGCCGGCACTATACGTACAACGACAAGGGGGTTCGTCAGTTGAGCAATGACTACCGCGCAGGAGAAAGCAATGTGCCTTCTACGGTTTCATGAAAGCCGATTTGTTATTACTGTTCGTAGACGTTTTCGGTTAGTGTACGGCCGTGACTATCCTATTAAAGGCTTTATTAAACGATAGTATCAGCAGTTTAAGGATACAGAAGATTCATATGGATGATTTTAATCCTATAATTGAAAAAACATGAACTTATAAAAATGCAATCGGCCTGTATGGAAATGGTGTACAAGACGGCAGGATGACTTGCTGGTGAATTTTGCAGTAGGACACGGACTGTAAATCTTAAAAACTCATTTTACAAGAAAAAATGCAGTCGAAAATGAACGTGAAAAAGCCTAGCCGGCTATGTGAGTTGAACTGATTACATCATGTCAAAAAATAAAGTCATACTATGCGATTGCATTGTTCTCAACCGCGTAAATGTTGGAAAAGATCATAAAATGGTCTAAAGCGAGAATAAATTGAAAAGAACGTAAAAAAACAATATAAAAACCTCAAGAAAACTAAAAAAAAACCACTGCAAAGCTATAAGAAAACAAGAGCCGTTCTGAGCTTAATCTATCGAGTCGGTTCTCTCTGTTGCAAGACTTGGACATATCAAAACACAAAGAAGGAATTGTGAATATTATACGTGATTCGGTGAAGTATACAGTACCATCAAACAGCATCGTCGAGACTCAAAAATTTCAATTGAAACTGTTAGTCTAATGAAAAAACGACGACTAATGCACAAGGAGATTTTTTTAATAGGAATATGTTGAACTAAGACAATAAGGAAACGCATCCAGGAAGAAATGAGTCGGTTAACGTGAAACAAATGCAGAAGACGCTGGAAGATAAGGGAATTAATAAAGCAAAACGTATAGGTGAATAAAAGAAAGAAAAGTTCTGGCTTAAAACGAGAAGATATTCCGTTTGTAGGATACGTCAAGAAAGGTTACCAGGCGGAATAGGAAGACCTGTAAACGGATCAGAGAACAGCCGAATGTACGCGATGTCATCATGAAAGTTAAAGAATTAAAATGGTGATGGGCAGGCCATGCAGTAAGCAGAAGCAATGTCAGATGGACAAATTAGCACTTGAATGGATACCACTAGATGTAAAACGCCAACGAAACAATACCAAAGGCACCTTGAATTGATGATATCAAGTAAATTGGACCGAATCAGCAGAAGATCACATAAAACCATATTAGTTAGAAACGTGCTGAAGAGGCATTCATCCTGCAATGGATCGATATCGACTAATTGATTATCCGTCAGATATATATAGATATGTTAGTGTGTGTTGATGTCCTTTTACCTCGTTTATCAGCCACAGGATGGCTTAGACAGTTTAGGTTTATAGAATGACTTCTATGTACGAGACTTGTTTGATTCAATTTTGAAAAAACGTTTTTGGAAGAGTAGGGTTATGAAGCATTAGTGGTATCATATCTTAATAAAAATTGCCATAATTTTATATTTTTCTGAACCTTTTATTCCTTTTTTATATTAGTAATATTTGAAAAAAAAGAAGTGGAGTGATTCCGTAACTCGTCAAAAGAATGAAGCTAAGAAAAGTAAACAGTAGTACTCAATAGAAACTATATTGATCTAAGCAGAAAAGATGATAGTAGTTATTACTTTAATAACAACAATTTGAATAGACCTTTCCCTTTCATCATCCCCCTCCAGAAAAACACTCATTCTCTGGAATATTTCGTATATATGAATTTCTATAGACCTGGTTTTTACTGATCGAATTGTGTTTAAATAGTTAATTATTTATTTATGTAAAATATATTTTAGGGATACTCAACATCTTCAATGAATGAATTGTAATGAATTTTTCAAAAATAACCCCTACATCAAATAATTAAAATCTACGAATTTCAATCGTAACTGGTGTTTAGTATTATTGAAATTTAAAAATTAATTATTGTTCTTTATCGGTGCTAAAATCTCCAATTTGACGCGTGTTTAACAAGAAATGGTGAGGAGGTAACAAGTTTTAATTATGGCTCATCTCTCCGAACTTCGATGACATGGAGATATGACTATGTGACATTTATAAATGAAACACTAACTCCTATAAGTTTTTAATTTAAAAGTAATTCTTTGATGTGGTGGAGAGATACCGGCACAAAGTCGAGAAAGTTATCCCGTTCGTTATTGCTTTTAAAATGTTATAAATAATAATATTTTGTATAATTTCTGGCTCATCGGTTAGATTCAACAACCGGGTAAAAATAGCAGCCTGAATAAACATGAACAATTTTAAGACTTTTGAGTTTCGTTCGCTTTGAATAAAAATCGATTATTTTAATGCGATATGTTTAATAACCGATATCTTTGATACATCCATACATCCTTTGGGTTGTAAGGGGATTATTTTCGATAAACGATAACAAGAAGTTCATAAAACATTATAAAAATCTTTTTTACTTTAAACTCCCACGTTATAATGATTTTTTTTTACACGCCTATTCAATAAATTTACTGAAAAATTAACAAATAATATATTTTATGATTTAGATTTAATTTTATTAACATTTAGCACTGTTGGTATTGATATAATTTGTATAAAAAATATATTTCCTCTTACCAACAATTTTTTTAATGTATTATCCAAACAGAGTTGATAACAGTCGTAAACATCCTACTGACATGATATTTTATTTTACTTAACGTATAACTTATTTTAATTATTGATGACCGACTGTTATGAAAATAACAATTTTAATTTTAATTATAATCATAGATAGAACATTATATGCACGGATACAAATTCATAGCTTTAAATAATCCCTGATGATGGAGAAATGACTCCGAAAGCGCTTGGATAAAACATTAAAAAATTGTTGGTGAGTGGAAATATATTTATACAAAATATTTTTGTATAAAAAAAGAGAAAAAAGAAAAACTTTTTCGTTTTAATTTTTATTTTTTAATTTAGTACTTTCGTTCAATGTATATAGACAAAGTGTTGACACTCTATTAATGCAAAATTTTTTAATTTAATTTACAAAAGGCTTTTTTCTGTACCAATTTTAGTTCCTCCACTGAGCAAATGCAATCTAATATTAGACTTATTCACTAAAAAAAAGGAATACATTAATTTGTTGGTTTATCTATTTTGTTCCAATTTTTTTTAATTTTTTAAAGTTTTTAATTTTTTTTTAATTGTAGTTTTAGGGGCATCGTCTGCAGTAGTCATTAGCCCCTTTTCACCTCAAAAAGAAAAGAAAAAAAATGTCTTTCCCTTCCCTGTTAAAAACTAGCTACATAGTCAGTAGATTCTCTTGTCATAACAGATCATCCAAAAATAAACTTGTCAAGGGGTATTACAAAACCCTAAAAGAAACACAACATGACAAGGCTGTAAAGAGCCCTTGCCACTTAAAAAAAACCGGTTAAAAAGGTAACACTAAAAACACTTCAAAAACACTTATAAATCATTCCATTTCTAACAAAATGTTATCAATTCTACGAAAATAAATTCATTGTCAAGAAAGAAATGAAACATTCTGCTTGAAATTCTTCAAGAGTTCATAAAAATCCTATTTCAGTCTTTAATTCTATTGACTAGGTTTTGCTTAGGCCATCCTTTCTTTTTCCGTTTTTCCATCTTCCCGAAGGCCTCGATGTTGAATCCCAAGGTATTTGAGTCCTCGGAGATGGAGACTTCAGATCCTCCGCAGTAAATCGCGGAGGAACTCCTGCTGCCGGTATCAGATAACACCGGCTCCGATGGCGCGGTCAGAAGTACGTTACACTCGAGACTCAATGCATTCACTGCTAGAACATGTGGGGCGGCCGAAATGCTCGCCCTCTCGCCTAAAGGCCTGTTGGTTTTTGGAAACCTTCCTTTTCCAAAATCTTTATTTCTGGTTTCGCAGGTCCCTGAGTGAGGATTTTTTCAACCTGTACTTTAGCTTTAATCTTTTTCATTTTGTTTTCACTTTTCTTCGCCTTCTGACTGGTTGAAGATTCATTCCTCGGTTGTATAACAAACTATTGCATGGAGACATCCGCTTCTTCATCCGTTTTGGATTACTTTCTCTATTTGATCGACTGTTCTGTTTATGATTTATGATTCCTTCAACCATGCTTGCTAATGCTGGTGCCACTTCAGAAATTACCTCCTTTAATTTAAAATAAGCTGCGGAGCCGCAGCAACCTGAGCATAAGACGTAAGCTTTGGTGATCTACTGAGTATAAGTTTTCTGGATTCAAAGTTACTAATATTTTGCTGTGGCATTGGTTGTGTCAGTTGAGTCGCTGTGTTGTGGCGCGGCAACTCAACTGGCACAGTCAATGCCACTGTTACTGTATATGCGACGCGACTGGCTGCACCTGTCTCCGGTTATTTAATTAACAAACATAAAATAAAACAATTTGATGTGGACACCACATTACCTCCTTGTACGTCTATTAGATTACATATACACATTTTTTTTAAAATGAAAAGTACATAAATTTTATTGTAATAACTTTTGATATTTTTTCATTATTTTCTTTTTTATTGTTATTACTGAATTATTATTTATACTAAAAAATCCTTTTTACAATCAGAGGTTAATAATTATTAATAAATCAATATACTCAAATTAAAAAAAAAAGTTAAAATAAGGAGATGAAATCTGATTCGAAAGATGTGTCTTCCCTTATTTCTTATAAGATCCAAAGATCTGATTAATTAAAATTTCATTTGGCTCTAACTCTGGAACCAATTTAAATAAGTACCACTTATGGCATATCGTTGAAAAGCTCTCAATTAGGGCTTATTACTGCAATTAAGAAAAAGTCTAAAATCGGATTTTTTATTTATTTTGGGCGTTTTTGACACTTTTGGTTCAGTTGATTCCAATCAGAAGTAAAAGTGCATAACTAGAGCACTGTTATAGTTCGAAATCCAAAATTTCAACATCCTACGATTAATCATTTTTGAAATATGCGAGATACATACGTACGTACAGACTTCACGTCGAAATTAGTCAAAATGGATATTTCCGTTGAAATCTGAAAACCGAAATTTTTCGCGATCATTTTTCTAGATGTTATAATTTTATTTGCTACCCATGAGTAGTTGACCTAAATCAGGTCAATTTTATAGCTTATTTATTCTTTTATTTAATATAATACTATTTATTTATTTAATATAATAATTAACTATCGATTGAAATTTATCATTATGATCAATTTCCTTGCTGTAAAGAAAATTATCAAAATGAAAAGAATTAAAAAATTCACCTTCATATTAAAGAAAAAAAAAAATTTAAGTACTTGCGGTAGGCGTGCCTACAGCACGCCTCCGCAACTAGCTTTCCGAGCGGATTGCTCTGGCGGGCGTCTCGCAATGGGATAATTAGGTGTCCAAAATTGATTACCTCTTGTGTAAAATATTTTTTTTTTTTTTTGAATGATGAAAATTGATATAACGAAAGTTATAACAACCTAATATAGCTCCTAGAGCTCACGCTGTTAGGTAAAGTCTAGGTAGGAGCTATGTAAGGATACTGTTCGAGACTCAGTTGCCGTTTGTGGCACAGATATTCGGCCTTATGCTTTACCGAATAGGGTGGTGGAGCGAGAAATGGCAAGCAAACCAAGAACGAAAGTTAAATTAGAAATTTAACTCTAGAAATTGATACTAACGAATTCTCCGCTAGTGATCGGTACATTCCGGTGCCTA
The DNA here is from genome assembly GCF_047948215.1 of Lycorma delicatula. Taxonomy (NCBI): domain Eukaryota; kingdom Metazoa; phylum Arthropoda; class Insecta; order Hemiptera; family Fulgoridae; genus Lycorma; species Lycorma delicatula. The sequence goes on from NC_134464.1 coordinate 58,017,402, forward strand.
CTTTAAGGTTATAGTTGATTATTTTATTAAGAAAAATAATCACATAAATAAATAAAAAATGTATAAAAAATTTTTAAAGACACCACTATTAAATTATATGTACTAAAAGGTAAAAAATAATTTTAGGACGGTATCTCAGACTGGATTGTAAAACAAGCTTTGATGATGATATGTAAAATTATTATATATGAAAGTCATAGCTACAAATTAAAAAGTTGATGTTTTTTATCAAATTAAATTTGATTAAAAAAACTTTTAATCAAAAATAAAATTGTAAATAAATAAAATAAACAAATAGAATAAAAAGATTTTTCAGATTAAATTTTATCAAATTAAATTTGATGTTTTTTAATTTGAAGCTATGACTTTCACACAATGTTACATTTCACCATCAAAGCTTTTTTCAAATCCATTTTGAGATACCGTCCTAAAATTATTTTCTACCTTTTAATGCGTATTAATTTAACAGTGGTGCCGCTGTTAAAGCTGTTAAAGTACCGAACGGCGCAGCGGGGTACTGGAAAATATTATCATCCGACGGGTATCACGGGGAGTGAATAAGGTAATGGCGAGGGGGGTTGAAAAATTTCAGAGCGCTAGGACCGACCGTTTTTGATATATTTGCGATTTTCGTCCGAAAATTCGGATCCGGTTAAAAAGTACTAAATTTTCCCAAAACTTCGATATATATTTCATCTATGTATCGATATACATATATATACGGTACATCGATGTATAATAATATAACAAATATACACGTAATCACCACGAGACATGTACTAACGAATCGGGATTTTCCGCTAGTGATCGGTACATTCCGATGCTAAACTAGAGGGACGCACACGCAGACACACATACAAATGCCGTTTAGTAGGGTAGAATTACACTAATTTGTTTTATTTGCAGAACGTTTCGGTTATATTTATTTTTAAACGACCATTAAAGCATAAATACAGCATATTTTTATAACCCATACGCTTTAACTTATATAAAAAGATTATTACAAACTAATTAACGTAAAATATGGGTTAATTAAGGCCAGTAATATTTTATTTCTATTTTTTTTTCATTATTATTTTCATATTTGCATTACCCTAATTTTTTTCTTCATTCATGCTTTTCCCCTATCTTTCTCGTTTTTTTTCTCTTTCTTTTTGTTTACATTCTTCTTGCTATTCTTTTCATACTATTTTTTTTCCATTTTTTACCACTATTGTAATAACTTTCTTCCATGTTGTTTCTTTTTCTACTTTGTGTTTTGTTTTTTAATTTTTCTGTATTTCTTTTCATATTATAAAAAAAAATCCCTGACTCTCCTTCCCCCTTTTATGATCTTCAGTATTTTTAATTAAAATGGGTAATTAATATGCTTATATTCTAGGTTCATTTTAATTACTATAATAAAAATTTATGAGAATGAATGCAGTTACGTTTAATTAGTTTTTGTTACTTAATATAATATAGTAAAATTAAGGTAACTTTACTATATATTTTTTTGTAGATCCAATATTTAAATTTAGCTAATGTTTCGTAGCTTTTTAAAAAATTTTAAAAAACAATTATGTTATTAAGTATTGTTACATTCATTTATTTATTTTTAAATATATTTTATGAGCTCGTCTGAGTGAACGAATTTTGTTGACTAAAAGGAATTCATTTCTTGGGCTTTGGCAACAATGCACTCAAACTTTTTCCTCAGTTATCTACAACGTTCTTCTTTACCCTTTACATCTCTTCATTTATTCTCATTGTTATTCAATTATAATTTCCATATTCTTGCTACAGCCATTTTTTCTATAGAATGTCGAGTATAATTTATTTTAATATTTATCATTAAATATCCGTCCGTCTCCTGACATTGTATTATTTTAACCCCGACCGATGTAATATTTTTGAGAATTTAGTACTTTATCTCTCTCCGCAAGATATCTTCTAATCGATACTAAGCTCATTACTTTAACAAAAAATGGCTTGTTGTTATCATTTATACCGAATAGTTGAGGATAATTATCTTATTTACTTACACATGTTTGTTCATCATGTTCATCATGTTTGATACTGAGCAAAGATCTGATGGTTTTACACTTATTATTTAATCCATCTGATTTTTTACTTTAAAATACATATAAATAATGTATTACGATCGTAATAATAATAGCAAATTAGTATAACAAGAAATGAAAGAGAGAAGCTAATAATTTTTAAAACTATCTACATTATTGAAAATATAAGTTTTTTTTGGATTTTAATAAAGATGACGTAATTATATATTAGATAGATTAAACTTTCTATCCAAATACAAATTTCGTCAGGAAGTACACAATACTGTCTGTAGTTTTAAATATATATTACAAGATAAGCGAACATAAATTCCTAGAAACTTCAATCTAAAATCTTTTTTGCATTCTTATCTTCCTGATTTTGGTTTGGTATCTACAACAAGATGTATAACTTCGCCTTTCAATTTTGATCCCGGAATAGAGGATATCCCAAAAAAACATTTGTAAAATTTTACTACATAGTTTTATTAAAGATAAACCATTATATCGGTAATCCTGATTAAAATCAGGAGGTCTGGTTTTATTTATCCGATACAGCTTAGGGTTGTTTTTTTTTTTTGTCTTATAAACCTATCGGGTAGAAAAATATAATCCTTAGACCAATCCACAAGTATTGCTTTCACCATCACATCATAAAAATACCCCTTATTTCTACAGATTTACAGGTTCGGCACCCTAAGCGTGAATCTTACTTACATCCAGAAAATCGTGGGGAAAAATATTTCAAGAATAGGAACAGACTTTAATGGTTGAATGAACTATATATTCGTAAAGGAATTACACTACGAGATAAATAACTCCCGCTCGGAGAATTGCTCAATGCCTTTTTGTAGGTATTAGGCGTTTCTTTCATGAGTATTCCTAAAGGAAGAATTTACCGGGATAGGTTTAACGTGATCAATTTACTAATAAATGATCATATTATTTACTAATAAGTTATTTACTGTCATCTTAATTACTAAACTCTCTTTTTTCTGTTTAGCCTCTGGAACCATCGTAAGGTTTTACTTCAGAGGATAATATGTATGCCACGCAGACCGCATAATTTAATTAATAATAATAATAATAATTATTATTATTATTATTATTGCACACCAATATTTTGTAACAATATCTTTCCGTAATTAGGACGGCGCGTGGAAATGTGAATAGTTTAATCAGATCATCAATGGATTAAAACAAAACGCGTAGTTAAATTTTTTCTGAACATTTCATATCCAGTTAACCATATCTTTCCCAGAATTTGTTTACGCTTAAAAAGAATAATTATTATGCCACGGTCTACGTGGCGCGATAATTTCGCGCCACGTAGACCGGCATAATTTAAGATACTAGGAAAAAGTAAAAGAGTTCGAGACAAGAATAAAAGACTGTTAAAAACTGTTAAAAAAATTAGGTTTTTGACCAATATTTTGTAACAATATCTCCCCATAATTAGGACGGTGTAGTTTTGTACAGTCTCAGGTCGACCGTTCCTGAGATATGTGGTTAATTGAAACCCGACCGTCAAAAAACACCGGTATCCACGATCTAGTATTCAAAAACTCATAGAGCTAAACGATTGTTGAAATTAAATTGGAGAACATGTTTACGCAAAAAAATCGTTTAAAGATTTTATTTAATATCTAAGCCTAGATGAGATATTTCAATTTTTAAACCGAAATTTCGGTAATCAATAAATACTGAGGAAATTGTATAAGTCTGAAAATAATAAAATGAGAAACGAAGAAAAAATAATAATAAATATTAATTATGAATCGCTATAAAACGAATACTTTTAATAAATAAGAGAAAAATATTAAACCCATTCCTATTAGAAAACTTAAATTTAGATTAAAAACATTTAAACCGATGAAATTTTCTACTCAGATTCTCAGTTTGAGTACACCCAGATTACGTCTCCTGTATAGGACTGGATATATCAAGATTTATCTCAAGAGATAAAATAAACGATTAAACCGCACCTAAGAGATAAACCAGTGATTCCCAAACTGTGCGCCGCGGCGTCCCGCGATCTACAGTTTCATAGGGCGTCGCGAAATATTGTAAAAGCTTCATAATTAATTGAACCACGACATTTATTAACATTTTAATATTAATAAAGTAAAAAAAATAATGAAGACACAAAGTTTTATTTATTTTTATCTCTTACCTACGAGTAGTCATACGTTTACTTTGGATAGGGCGCCGTGAAAAAATTTTAATTGAAAAAGGGCGCCGCAATTTGGAAAAATTTGGGAACCACTGAAATGGACCGATCTTCTCTCATGAAAAAAAATTTAAAGGCAGGAATAACCGTTTTTCATATTCTTACAATTGAAAACATTCCAGAAAATATTTTAAATAAATTTATAATTTAAAAAGATATGTCTCGTATTTCTATTCGACAATGAAGTTTCTGCCGTACCAATGAAAAATTTAGTTTCAAAACTACTCGATTCCTGTTTATTATTTACAGTATTTTTAAAATATCGTTTTTAATAAAATATTCCTGTGGACCGGTTTTCATGCACTACTAAGTTCATAATTTAAGATACTTCTTTAGCCTCAAGGACCACCATTAAGTATTGCTTCAAAGGATAAGATGAAATGGAATTTTTTACCGCTTGAAAATGCTATGCTTGACCAGGATTCAAACCAGGTACCTCCGAATGAAAGGCTGAGACGCTACCGCTCCCGTCACGTAGACCGGCATAATTTAAGATCCTAGGAAAAAGTAAAAGAGATCGAGACAAGAATAAAAGTGAATTCGTCTCATTATAAATAAACTTTAGAGAAATCGGATGTAATAAAAAATTATGTAGAAACTGTTAAAAAAATTAGGTTTTTGACCATTTTGTAGCAAAATCTCCCCGTAATTAGAACGGCACGTGGAAATGTGAATAGTTTAATCAGATCATCAATGGATTAAAACAAAACGCGTAGTTAAATATTTTCTGAACATTTCATATCCAGTTAACTATATCTTTCCCAAAATTTGTTTACGCTTAAAAAGAAACTTTTTAAAATATTTTTTTGGGTTCTTTGCATAGAAATTTAATAGTTAAGTTTTTATTTTTATTAAATTTCACATTCATTCAATTATATTGCGGTCTATGTTAAATTCGTACAAATATTTATAAAAGTTAGTTTAAATAGTTTTTCTAAGCGATGTATTACTTTACGCTTCCATCTTTTTACATACACAAAGGGATCCGTAAAGTGTGGGAACCCTTAAATAACTTTTCAACCGTTAAACTAAGAAAAGTTAAATTACGTTAAAAAAATTAAATTAAATTTAGCAAATCCGCTTATCTCGAAACTACCTTCATTATAAGACCATCAAATCCCCAAGCGCTCATGAATGGGAAAAACTGAAAAAATCTAAATAGAAAGATTAAGATAATAATGACACATTATTTTAAAAGTCATTAAAAACAAAAATATTTACGTAAGAAAAAACATCGAGCTAAGCAAAACCCTAACCGAAATGACGGCAATTTTATATCTTTCACAGTTACCTCTAAAAAGGCCTACAGTACACTTTATGCTCCGGTCATACACAAAAAGAAAAAATGGATCCTTTTGAGACAGGAGCATTAGCTAAATTTTATCTTTCTGTTCAGTTAAAAGTTGAAAATTATTTAACGGTCGCCAAACTTTGTGAATGCTCTTTATAAAAAATCTGATGTGGACACAACATGACTTCCTTGTACGCCTATTAAATGAACATATTTTTTTTAATGAAAAGTACATAAAACTTTATTTCATTAACTTCTGATGTTTTTGATTTTTTTTTCTTTTTATTGAATTATTATTCATCGTAAATTTTTTTACAGGTTAATAATTGTTAATAAATCAATAAATTTTAAATAAAAAAAAAGTTAAAAAAAAGGAGATGAAGTTTGATTGGAACCGATGTACCTTCCCCTAAGATCAAAATATTTCATTAGCCTGCTACTGTCACGCGAGTGGAAGCGTCTCGACCTTTCATTCGAAGGTCCCGGGTTCGGATCCCGGTCAGAGGAATGGCATTTTCACACGCTACAAACTTATCATTTCATCTCATCCTCTAAAGCAATACGCAATACTTAACGGTGGTCCTGGAGGCTAAAAAAAAAGAAAATTTTCAATAAAATAAAATTTTATTTGGCTATAACTCTGGAACCAATGAAAATAAGAACCACTTATGACATATCGTTGAAATGCTCTTAATGAGAGATTACTACTATAGTTAAAAAAAGGTCAATTTTTGGGGGATTTTGAGCTCGTTTGGTTCAGTCGATTGCAATCAAAAGGGTAGGTGCACAACTAGATCTTACAACAGTCCTAAATCCAAAATTTCAACATCCTACGGCTAATCGTTTTTGAGTTATGCGAGATTCGTACGTATAGACGTCACGCCAAAACTAGTCAGAATGGATTCAGGGATGGTCAAAATGGATATTTCCATTGAAATCTGAAAACCGAAATTTTTCGCTACTACAATACAAAAAAGGAAATTTTTAAAATAAGTAAATGTTTTTTAAACCAAGAAATAATATAGCAATAATAATATTTCATAATTTAAAATAAGTGACTCAATTGTTTAGTTCTGGTCGCTTGAGTAATACAGCTACCAGGTTACGGTATATAGAACATGTTATATCACGACTATGCTATTACCGGTAACCATCGAGTAATCGGCAGAAGAAATACATTAATTCAACTAGTATTTAACTTCATTAATCGCTGTTATTTTCTCACTTCTTACTGTAATAATAAATTTAATAAATTGTTGTTTTAGTACATAATAGTTATTAGATGCGGCCGATAAGCCGACTGGTCGATGATTATTATGATAACGACAACAACAACAACACTAGCCTCTAGTGAACTAGTTCAGTGTAAACAAGTTTTTTAATATATATTATAACAAACGATTGAACAGCTGTTCACTGAATATTTTGATCAGAATATCGGGGGAAGGATGAGATATAAAAGGGAATGAGAGCGTGTGAGAGGTAGAGAGAGAAATAAAGATAATAAAGAAAATACTCTTTGGGTTCGATCGATGAGACAAGATGGCTTCAATTTGTTTTCTGCGACATGTGTTGCGCGATCAAACATATGTGTTTAAGTACTTACAATTCCATTATAGATAAACTGCTACAGTGTGCTTTTTAACTGAAGTACAAGAATGAATCTTTTAAAATCCATCCGATATATTTTTTCTCTTTCATTAACTCGAAAGATTTTTATTTAGAATAAATAGATCGACACGCTCTTACTTCGAATTTATTTTAATAGATGAATCGATATAATTTAAAGAAAGTAAAAGATAATAAATCTATTGCATTTCCTTTAAAGTTTTAAATTCTTAAGATTTCTTTACAACGATCTTTGTATTGCTATTAAAGTAATTGTACTTTAATAATTACTTATGATTTTTTTTTGTATATGATTAACAAATACAGTTAGTTATATGTGAACAAAAATTTGTAGTATATTCTAGGAACGATATGAGATTTCATAACGTGAGTTATACTAATCTAAAGTAATTCCTAATTATTGCTTCTTCACTTCTTTCTCTACCCTCACCCACCCAATTTATTTCTACCATCTTTCGACTTCCTGACTTCTAAAGCTGTCCCTTTCTCTTTTTCCTATTCCTACTTCAGTTTGCTTCCTTCTATTCATCCTCTTCTTTTTTTTAACCTCCGGGTCTACAGTTAAGTGTTACTTCAGAGTATGAGATGAATGATTTGTAGCGTGTGTGAAAATGTCATGCCTGACCGGGATTCAAACCCGGGACCTAGGGGTGAAAGGCCGAGACGCTACTACTCGCGCCACGAAGACCGGCCATTCTATTCATCCTACTCCGTATTTATCATTTCTCTTTCTCATTCATATTCATTTCTTTCCTTTCTTATTGTTCGTCTTTATCTTTTATCAACATCTTCCTCAAACTTTCTTACATTTTTAGTCAATTGTACACGTATTTATCTAGTAGAATTGTATCCGTCTAACTTTAAATACGAATAAAACCGTTATGTTGTACTTCACAGGTTAACTTAACATTTCTGATCGTATGGATGAAATTCTCATTATTTATAACTATATTATTTCTGTTGCCTGTAAAGTGAAATTTTGGGATGTTTTATTACATGATAAATTGTAATGCGATGATCGTTTTGTTCATTGAAACAACCTTGTGATGAACAAATGCGTTTGAAATTTTGGATTACGGTCTTAAAACGCCACAAAATTCCAACTCTAGGTTGCCTTAACTATTAAATATTTATTATGCCTACGTATTTTCCCGTCTAAATTATAATCTTATCTTTTTGGGATTCCCTCAAAAACTCAGAACGAGCTTTTAATATGAATATATTGGCTGTCAGATTATTATCTCGCAACCTTAAGAATGGCTCGTGTAGATCTACATTTAGAAAACTAAAAAATTTAATGTAGATACCACATGACTTCCTTCTACGCCTATAAAGTTACATATACACACTTTTTTTTTAAATACATAAAATTTTATTTTATTAATAACTTCTGATATTTTTTAATTTATATATATATTTTTTTATTGTTATTATTGATTTATTATTTATCGTAAAACTTTTTTACAATCAGAGGTTAATTAGTAATAAATCAATAATTTAGATTAAAAAAGATTGTTAAAAAAAGGAGATGTAGTCTGAATCGAACCGATGTGCCCGATCTCTGATGAACCGATGTGATTGTAAGATCTAAATATTTCATTAATTAATATTTAATTTGGCTATAACCCTGGAACCGATGAAAATAAGTATTACTTATGATATATCTTGAAAAGCTCTCAATGAGGACTTATTACTGCAATTAAGAAAAAGTCCATAATCCATTTTTTTTTTATTTTGGGCTTTTTTTTGACACGGTTGGTTCAGTTGATTGCAATGAAAAAGGTAGATGCACAACTAGATCTTACAACAGCCAGAAATCCAAAATTTCAACATCCTTCGGCTAATTGTTTTTGAGTTATGCAAGATACATACGTACGTACATACATCATGCTGAAACTAGTTAAAATGGATCCAGGAATGGTCAAAATGGATATTTCCGTTGAAATCTGAAAACCGTAATTTTTCGCGGTCACAGTACTTCCTTTACTTCGTACAAGGAATTAAAAAAAGATAAACTTAACTTCGCGTTTATATTTATGATTGTATAATCTATGATTTATGCTAAAAATGAGTCACTTATTCTTTAAAAAAAAAAAACATAAAACATAATATCCACGTTTATAAAACCAGACTACAGAAATTTTTTTTTTCTGTGTAACTAGATACAGTAATTCAGGTTAAGAGAAAATGCATTATTAGACAGCTCTTCCTATTTTAATAAACTGCCATATATATATTATATGGAATTAACATATAAAATTTTGAAAAATTTTCCTATCGATTTATCGATTTTGCTTACGAAAAAAATTTTCCTATCGAGTTATCGATTTTGTAAAATACAAATAAAGATTTTATTTTATGAAAACAAGATAACTTTGTAGATGAATTTTTAGGTAATAGTAATAAATATCTTTCAAAACTTTGGGTTTTTTTTTAAAAACCATAATTTATCTGGATTCCGTTCACCACTTACATAAATATATGTTTAACATAATTTTTAATAGCGGCTTCTGAATATTTAATTATTTTGTATTAATATTTTATTTTTAATATATTTATCCTAACATTGTTTCGTTTTCTTGAATTTAAATAATTAATACGACTTTAATCGCATCTATTTCTGATCTTATAATTTGTTTTTGTATTTATAATTCATCTTTTAAAAACGTAATCTACATAATTTATGTACCGATCAGAATAAAACATTTACCTATTTACATCTGTATAAAATTATGTTTTGCTTTCCGATGATAACATTCAGACAGATAAAAATCTCTTAAAAAATAATATAAATTATTTAGAAGAAACAATCGATTAATCGGATCACTAAAATTTGATGACATATCGTGTATTTTTTTCGAATTTAAAAAGCATTATTTTATTTCTTTATACTCTTAATAATTGGTACAGACCATTAATTACGAATGTTTTTATCACATTAACTAACAGACCGAGATTTAGATGTGAAATAAAGAAATGCACATCGGAATCATTTTACTACAAATAAATCGCATCGTTGCAAGATGCAGTCGGTCTCTCATTTATAAATTCAGAAAATACTGTTTTGGCAGAACAGTATTACTTGACGGAGACAAAGAGTCGGCAATTTTGTGCTTTGGTGGGGACGCCTTTCTCGCTAATAATAGGAAGTAGCCGATTCGTACATTTACAGCAACGTCAGCAGAACAGGAAGCAGCCGCATTCCGTCAGCTCCCTGTCAGTTCGCCGTATAAAGACCACAACATCTTAGATTCTCGGAATCAAAATTTTGTTGCACCACTATTTTTACAGCGATTACAGATAGTAGGAGATGCCGACGTCGTTTTTTTATTACTTATCAAACAATCTCTCTACTTCGTTTTAAATTTTCTTTCCTGTATAATGTAGGTGGTATACAACTAAGTTTTACTTTGAATTTAATTGAACAGTAGTGTTGTACAAAGAAATTAACAGGAATAGGAAGAAATAAAAAAAAAAACAAACAACGACTCATTCTTTTTTAAACTATTAGCTGTGTCAATATGAATGGATTTTAACCATCTAAATTTTGCGTTTGACAGATAGACGTTTCATTTCTGCTCCCGTGGATAGAATTGTCAATAACGATAACATTAGTATTTCTGTTTCCCATGAATTCTTTTACAACAAAATAAAACAGTTACGTTTTGATTTAATTAATAAAAACGCTAAGTATGCCATCATTATAAAATGTTTATTATGATTACATATATTTCCGAAAAAAGTATGGTATCATCTCTTGGATCCCTCAAAAAATCAGAACGAGTTTTTGAGATGTAAAAATGGGCTGTCAGATCACGTAAACAGATATTTAAAAAATTAAAATTTAAACTTATCCTTGTTATTGATGAACGTGAAATTTTTGGTTAAAAAATGTCATTCGTAAAAAAGAAATACACTACTATCAAACCAGAAAACAGAATGTTTTCGCGTAATTTGGCTCAATACTATGACTTACGAGAAAGGCCCTTATTATGCTTCCGTTAGCCTTTTTAATAATTATCAAAATCCATTATACAATATATTCCCACTAATTTATTTAAAATAAAATTAAAAGATTTTTTTATAGAACCCATAATAGTCTGACGATGACTTTTTAAATAATATGAGGGCGTTCCAAAAAGTCATCAGACAACAACTGTAGTTCGAAAAAACTTTATTCTGAGTCTAAAGTTTCACGTTCCTTTTCAACGTGTCCCTTAAGCGTTCTTGATACACTTTTCAAACACGAAATTCAAACCTTCTTTCGAAAGCACAACTTTTACGTCCTCTAGATTCGTCTCAAATTTTTACCCTTTCAGGCCATTTTTCACTTCTGCGAACAGCCAAAAGTCGCACGAAGCTGTTCCGTGGGTAAGAAACCGTTTTAATTTCTCCCATTCAAAAATTTGCAGACTATATAATCGACATGGGGGCGCGTGTTATAGTAGTGCGACAGAAGTTCTTCATTTTTTCCAAGACGTTGTATTTTTTAAAGCGAATTGGTAATATCTTCAGCACGCTGATGTACTAGAGAGCATTCGTCCCTGTAGGTACCTGATGTCGGTAAATGAATCGTCGGTTTAAAAAGACTATCATCATTACTTTACCCGTTCTGCGTGCAGCTTTCGCTACTTTGGGAGGCGGTGAAGAAGTTGACTTCCATCGGGAGTTTTATTGCTTCATCTCAGGATCACAATTGAACATCCCAGACTCGTCAACGGTTACCGCATTATATAAAAAGCGCATTCCTTACTTCTTGTAGCTAGCTGATATTCGCAGACAAATACGCGGTACTCAATTTGGTCAGGCGTTAAAACCCAATAGAACTCGACGACACGCAACGCGTTTCATACGAAACTTCTCGCTAAAAAAAAGTGCGCACTGCTTTTTTAGATCTTTACCGGTTCCCTAGACTGCTGCACTTCAATACGACGATATTCTCGAATGCTGACGCTCGCTATTTTCGGTTGTCAGGCAAAAAATGCGGCGTGCCAACGAAAACATGTTGTACGTGACACACTCATAATCGAATGCTTCTTTCAACATTTCCTACGTTTCGGAAACTGATTTTTTTTAAACGGACACAAAAATGAATCGTGTAACGATGATTTTTTTCACGATAGGATATGGATGATTCAACACACTTTACGCAAACGGTCACTGGTACTCAGTAATACACCGATCAACCTGAAGTCGACACGAGAAGGCACGGGAAGTAGGTAACACACCGAAATACTTCTATGCACACAGAACTGCCACTCAGCGCGCTTTAAATTTCCCTATGAAAATCAGTCTCATTACTTTTTGGACCGCTCTCTACTTATAAAATCGTTTTAATAAAACCTGAATTTTGTTTATTCAATGCTTGGGGTTACTTGGCAAAAATAATATGTGTTCAAGTAATTTTCATTAACGCGTTCTGAATTGTTATTTAAAAATCTGATGTAGACACTACATGACTTCCTTGTACGCCTATTAAATTACATACACACATATTTTTAAAATGAAAAGTAAATAACATTTTATTTCATTAATGACTTCTGATATTTTTAAATTTTTTTTTTTTATTGATTTATTATTTATCGTAAAATTTGTTTAACAATCAGAGGTTAATAATTATTATTAATAAATCAATATATTCAAATGGTTTCAGGAAAAGTATAGGGACAAGGGAAGCAATTTTAGGCCTCAGATTAATAGTAGAAGGAAGATTAAAGAAAAACAAACCAACATACTTGGCGTTTATAGACCTAGAAAAGGCATTCGATAACGTAGACTGGAATAAAATGTTCAGCATTTTAAAAAAAATAGGGTTCAAATACAGAGATAGAAGAACAATTGCTAACATGTACAGGAACCAAACAGCAACAATAACAATTGAAGAACATAAGAAAGAAGCCCTAATAAGAAAGGGAGTCCGACAAGGATGTTCCCTATCTCCGTTACTTTTTAATCTTTACATGGAACTAGCAGTTAATGATGTTAAAGAACAATTTAGATTCGGAGTAACAGTACAAGGTGAAAAGATAAAGATGCTACGATTTGCTGATGATATAGTAATTCTAGCCGAGAGTAAAAAGGATTTAGAAGAAACAATGAACGGCATAGATGAAGTCCTACGCAAGAACTATCACATGAAAATAAACAAGAACAAAACAAAAGTAATGAAATGTAGTAGAAATAACAAAGATGGACCGCTGAATGTGAAAATAGGAGGAGAAAAGATAATGGAGGTAGAAGAATTTTGTTATTTGGGAAGTAAAATTACTAAAGATGGACGAAGCAGGAGCGATATAAAATGCCGAATAGCACAAGCTAAACGAGCCTTCAGTAAGAAATATAATTTGTTTACATCAAAAATTAATTTAAATGTCAGGAAAAGATTTTTGAAAGTGTATGTTTGGAGTGTCGCTTTATATGGAAGTGAAACTTGGACAATCGGAGTATCTGAGAAGAAAAGATTAGAAGCTTTTGAAATGTGGTGCTATAGGAGAATGTTAAAAATCAGATGGGTGGATAAAGTGACAAATGAAGAGGTATTGCGGCAAGTAGATGAAGAAAGAAGCATTTGGAAAAATATAGTTAAAAGAAGAGACAGACTTATAGGCCACATACTAAGGCATCCTGGAATAGTCGCTTTAATATTGGAAGGACAGGTAGAAGGGAAAAATTGTGTAGGCAGGCCACGTTTGGAGTATGTAAAACAAATTGTTGGGGATGTAGGATGTAAGGGGTATACTGAAATGAAACGACTAGCACTAGATAGGGAATCTTGGAGAGCTGCATCAAACCAGTCAAATGACTGAAGACAAAAAAAAAAATATTCAAATTAAAAATAGTTAAAAAAAGGAGATGAAGTCTGATTCGAATCGATGTGCCTTCCGCTTGTAAGATCCAAATATTTCATTAATTAAAATTTCATTACTGTAACTCTGGAATCAATGAAAATAAGTACCATATGTGACATATCATTGAAAATCTCTTAATGAGGGCTTATTACTGCAGTTATGAAAAAGTCCAAAATCCAAATTGTTTGAATTTTGGAGTTTTTGGACACTTTTGGTTCAGTCTATTGCAATCAAAAGGGGAGGTGCTCAACTAGATGTTACAGTAGTCCTGTAACTGAAATCCAAAATTTCAACATCCTACGGATAATCGTTTTTGATTTATGCGATATACATACGTACTTACAGACGTCACACCGAAACTAGTCAAAATGGATTCAGGGATAGTCAAAATGGATATTTCCGTTGAAATCTAAAAACAGAAATTTTTCGCAATCACAATACTTCCTTTATTTTGTACAAGGAAAAATGTTATATGAAGTAGTTGTCGGGCAAGGGGTGAAACGGGACCTAAATTGTTTTACTAAAAATGTACAATATATACATCTAATATGTAAATGCAAAAGTTGTGGTGGTTCTATCCATTTGCAACAGCATTGCTCGTGAACCAACGACTTATTATTTTCAAATCTTCAGGATACATTCGTGTTGTCATAGGGAAGGTCACGAGGAAAGCCATAGATCGAGACACTAGACCTCTTGGTGGTAAAGTTGTGAATTTTCCGCTTAGACGACGAACTAATACCTTTTTTGATTTCATTTTTCGACGTAAAAATAATAGGGTATGCGTTTTATAATATATCCGACTTTCAGCACCTTGACCCCTTCTCGAGATATAGGAAATTCTAGAGTAATCGATACAGGGAAAGGAGAATCAAAAGGCATCTGTTCATCTGCAGCAGGAGTAGGGGATTACGTTATTCAACCAAAGAGATCACCCGAGATCCAAAAAGTATTAGTAAGAAATTTAATTTTTTTCCAATTATAATGTTAATAATGGATTACATTTAAGGTAAAAACTTATTTATTTGGTGAAATATGATCCAAATTTTTTTATTGAACATTTTGATCTTTTTTTTTGCATTCGTACTCTAATTATTGCATATTAAGTAATTATTATATAAAAACCCTACGACAAAACTGAAATAAAAATTTTTCAAGGTCAAACCAGGTAATTTACGCAACCTTTTGCCGGTTTTTTTTAACCTAAATATAACAAAAATCATGATAACATAATAAAACATTTACGATTTAAATTTTTCTGTTGTTTTTACTGATCGTGCACAGTTATCTTACGTGAGTTTATTTTAGCGGTCGCAAAATATATATGTATAGAATAGTTATTCTTTAACAGGTGGAGAAAAAGAAATAAATAAAATAGTGGGGGGAGATAGCGTGTCATTACAACTTTACAAATATATACTTAATACCCGTTAACATCTTTTTCTAGTCACTTTTTTAGAGCGCTTATTTTACCCACAGTATTATTAAGTTCTGTTTAAAACTTCTTTTGTACCATTTATTTAGATCGTAATTTTTTTCATATATAATTCTCTTTTTAAAAATAAAAAACTTTAAATGCATATAGGTTCATTACTGCGAACAATATTATTCAGTCTGTTTTTACTGCAATATTAATATAATGATTTAGAGAGATTTAAACAACTATAAATATAAATGTCGATATGGAATTGAAGTTCCATTAAATCTAACGAGTTATTCATTTTACAAATCCGAACGAATCAATAGCTTATATAAATAATGTATAGAATTGATATTTAGAAAAACGATATTTTATTGTTTTTGTTATTATTAATATTATTTCAATTTAGATTAATCTCACCATGGCCCGTTGGTATATATAATATATAAAAAAAAATTTTATAAATTATAATTTCCGCTTACCAAAAATTATTAGTAGTGATTATGTTCTAGGGCTTTCGGAAAATATTATTTACATATTCAGGAAGATGGCGGGCGACGTCTCGGAATGCTATTATTAGGTGTCCAAAATTGATTGCCTCTTGTGTAAAAATGTTTTTTTTTTTTTAAATGATGAAAATTAATAAGGGAAAAGCGAAAAAAATATCAGCAAATCTTACCAATTAAATTTGATTTAGATCGGTTATTGCATTAATTAATTATATATTCGTAATAAATACATAATTTTTTTAAATAATTTTTTTGAATTTTGCTCGAAGAATGGAATAAGACTGACTAACAGTAGAGCATTAGACAAATTAATTTAATAAGAGTAACAGAAAATGTAAGAATTTATACAGCGTAAAAGAGAGAGAGAGAGAGAAAAGCGAAAAAGCTTTATTTTCACAAATAAAAAAGGAGGAAATGAAACCTGAGTCTTTAAATAATCGATTTTATAATCACTTTTCTCGCATTTCTTCATATAAAAATTACTTAACGTAGCATATTTTATAACTAATTTTTTCTAATAAAACATAAGAGAAAAACACTATCATGCTGTTTTATACCGGTTTTTTAAACATATTAACAGATTAGTCAAGGTTATCGGGCGTTGGTTAATATCAAATGAAACAATAACGACTGGAAAATGTACCTGAGAGAGGTATACATGCTGACCTTTTATTAAAAAACCCAAAAAATGTAGGTGGTCCATGGTAAAGTACAGGAGTCCTCATTTCCAAAAAGAAAGTTCAATAGAGGCAGAATTCTTCCAAATCAGTAGGTAATTGCAATAATTACTGACCACACAACAGTTTAGACCACCAAATTGACAGGACGTTTACGTTGACATAATTTTATAACATGTAACTGACTACCACCTGTTATGTTTTAAACAAATACCACGAATTTTTATAATTTACATGTGAAGTTTTAATTACTATTACAAATAGAACGAATATGAGAGTTCCAGAAGATGAAATTTAATTCCGAAAGCGCTTGATTGCTTCGAATTCAATCGTTGGTAAGCGGTTTGTTTTATATTAACTGTTATTAAATAATTACTGAATTTATTATTTAAATAATCAAAGTATTACTGTTAATTAGTTAGCGAGCGAAGCGAGCGTAGGTTAAGTTTGGTTAGATTATATTTAAAATTATAAGCAATAATGCTTATATTTTCAATAATGCTAATATTTTAATTTATGTAAAATATGTTATAAAATACATTAATACTAGCAGACCCGGCAATGCTTTGCTATTGTTAGATTTGAGTATATATGTAGATTAAATGAACACAATTGAAAGTTTGATAAAACCTTAACAAAAAGAACATTACGTAACTTCAAAAAATTTAACGTTTCTCTCTTTTACCCTTTCTTTCTTTTCCTTTTTTCATTTTACTTTTCCCCCTTTCACTATTTTCCTTCTCCCTATTTAATTTTTAAATATTCCATTTCCCCTATTTTCCCCTTCCCTTTCCCTAATTTATCCTTTTTCCTTCCCATTTCTCGTTCCTTTATTTCCCTTTCCCACTTCCTCTTTCCCCATTTTCTTTTTTTATCTTTTCCCCTTTCCATTTCCTTTTCTCCGTTTCCCCCTTTTTCCATTTTTATCTTCTTCCCTTTTACCTTTTCGATTTTTCTTTTTTTCCCTATTTTCCTTTTCCGGTTTTTCCCTTTCTCCCTTTTTTCACTTGTATAAGTCGGTCCAGTAGTATTTTAATCTATAGCGGACACAAGTATCGGAAACATTGAAATGGAATCGTAAAATATTTACTATAGCGTGTGTTGCTTTTACGTCCAACAAATAGCGCTGTTTTTCAAAAAAAGTATGTTTTTACCTGTCACAGGTATGACATCTTAGGTAGGTATATAATAGTAGGTATATAAAACACGCGCGTATTCGAACGCAACGTTGTGTAAAAATTTCAAAGTAATCGGTGAAGACCTTTCGGAGATTTAAGATTTTGAACAAACGAACATTTACATTTTTATTTATATAAATGAAGAATGTTTAAAATGTCGGGTATAAAACAGCATGTTAGTATGTTTTTTCTAATATATTATTGAGTGATAGAGTTACTACGATATTTCTATAATGTTTTACTTCATCAATTATTATAAAACATGCTAAAAAAAAAGAAAGTACCTAAAAGCTTACCAAAGTTCAATAAATTGCAATTTCCTGAATAAGCACGTTCTATAAACGATATGTGGCTAGAATGTTAACCACAAACTCACAATGCAGCCACAAGATGCCACCACACAAGATTGTTTGAAACATTCTCTTACGTAAACAGAATACTCGCTTATCATGTCGAACCAAAATACTCTCTATGTCATGTGGCTAATATTGTAGCCCTGTATATTTAAACAGTGATAAAAAATTAATATGCCCTTTAAATAAGGGCAAGAAATGATTTCTTGTTGCTTTCTTAAATGTACGGTTGTATATTGACACTCCATTCCTACCAAAATATAGCTGGAATTCAGCTCAAAAAGTGGTTGTTACCTCAACGTCATTACTTTCAGTGAAAGTAACTTTGATATCGTTGTATCTCAGGTGGCTTACATTGTCCGGCCGTTAGAAAGTGCGAACCAATAATAAACTATAAAATATAGATAATAGTAATAAAACAATAATTAATAATGTATTCCTGTATTTTCAAATAGATTAATTTGATTTAAAATAACAACCTAGGTGTTCACCAAAACTTGGTGTTTAAGGAAATTTTTATTTCCTTAAACACCAACATTAGTTCATTAACTTGTTAAACTTAATATTGATTCTTACTTTTTTTTTAATTTGTCTTTTGTCTGAATGATCAAAGAATGATTAATTTCAACAGACTATTCTTTACATTAAGCGAATTATCAAACTTCAAATTCATCGGTAATAAAATTTTAAATAAATATTTCATCATCATATAATTATTTTTCCCTCTTTCAGGTTCATTGCATCAAGTCCAACATTTTGTTGTATTTCCAATATTTTATTGAGATCATGATTTCTCCGATTTTCTTTAACCAAGTTTCCATAATCTTTTCTTCTCTTCCAACTTCTCTTTTTAGTACCTTCTGGTATTATTAATTATTATTCCTTCTTCTTTCATCGCGTGCCCCACTGTCGTTAGCTTTCCTATCCTGAAGTCGTTTTGATTATTCTATTATTGTTTACTCTCCTCATTACTTCGTCATTTTTCACTTTGTTTGATTAATTTTATACACAGGTAACAGATCGTTGAAAATTAAATGAAGAGATAAAAATATATATTTGCCGAAATGTAATATAAATTAATTCTACAAGTTTTTCGGGAGTACACGTATAACTCGATCTGTTATGTACCATACAACGTTTTATTTTTTCTAATTACTTTACGGCCAGTGGTTCCCAAACTTTTCCGAATCGCGGCGCCGTTTTTTAATTAAAATTTTTCCATGACGCCCTACCCTAAGTAAAAACATGACTACTCGTAAGTAATAGACAAAAATAAATAAAACACGTGTATCTTTTATTTTTTTTACTTTTTTAACATTAAATTAATAATTATAAATATCTTGGTTCAATTAATTCGAAGCTTTTGCAATATTTCGCGGCGCCCCTGTGAAGAGTGCGCTGCACCGCAGCGCACAGACTGGGAATCACTGCTTTACACAAATTTATAATTTTTGTTATACATTCAACCTGGATCAAACTTAGATTTATTTTTAATAATTTTATTTTTAGCCACATCAACAATTATTTACGACTTATCAGTGTAATATAACTGTACCGGTTTGTCTCGAGCAAACTCAGGTCGACCATTCGGGAGACGTGAGGTTATTTGAAACCCGACCACCAAAGAACACCGATATCCATCCTGTAGTATTCAAATCCAAATAAAGTAACTATCTTTATTAGGATTTGAATCTGAGAACTCTCGACTTCAAAATCAGCTGTTTATAACGACTTTACCACTTGACCAACCCGGTGGGTTTGGATAAAACTTAAATTTAAATAAAGCTAAAATTAATAAATTTATATCTTCAGAAACACCAATACAAACTACATAAATAATAGATTTAAAATAAAAAAAATAATTTATCTGTCAATAACATAAGGATAGGAAATTTTGTATATTATTATTTTAATGCGTTCGTTCATTCTTTCCGATATGTGACTAGTACTTTAAAAGCAAAAAAATATTTATTTTAGCAGTCCAAGTGGCACTATAATTTTTTTTTCTATTATTGAGGGTAAGAAAATTACCTTTATTTCCCTTCCGGCAGATTAACCAGTAATTTTTTTAACCTAATCTGCCATTTTCACCTATTTACTAAGGTTATATATTTTTTTTTTTTTTTGGTTCACCTACTATCTAATATCGACACACGAATAGATAGGTCTTGTTCTGTTGTTCGGTCGGTTACCCTAACTAGCCGACCCTAATATTATATGAGTCGTCTTAAAAAGGACCTTTTACGTTTGACCGACATTTCCTTTCTATGTAATTATACAGGCTAGACCTGTTTACTACATTATATATTTATATACTTTATATATAAGAAAGACGCCTCTATGCCGAAAACATATGGCACGCCATTACTAACAACGGGCAATTATTCAACATCCTTAACCTCAATGGTACTTTACCTATTGTTAAATTTTTTATTTCTTACAACTATGTAATTTATGTTCTATCGAGATAATTTGTTGTTATTCATTGTTCTCGGGGAACAGTCGTTAGTGTTTGTAAGGAGCGTTTACAACCCCGCACAAGATGAACTGTACATGTCTTACTGTTCTGCTAATATGTTTTTCAGCGTGCTGTAGACGGCAGATGGATTTTCGAGTGGGAGGTAGATAGAACGAGGCCCGGCCGAACCAGTTGTATTTAACGATAAAAGGACTTTAATTAACGCGTTCTAGCCTAGTGATTCGTGGTTGTGAAAGCTACATGTAGATTCATTACCCGTACAAGGGATGCAGCTGCCTAAGGCACTGAATTAAGAAAGCTGCAATAGATGTCTGTAAAACTCCGAAATAAAATAGGAATAACTTAACTACTCGATTGTCAATAATTGATCGGTTGATTGTGTCAAAATATATGTAATCAGATGTGAAAATATTAAAAAACTGAAGTTTTTTAACGTCAATGAAAATTTTAAAATACCTTTTGGATTATCAATCTTATAATACTAATTATAGATCCGAAATAAAATTATTTTTAAATTTTTAACTGAAAATTTTCAAAGGTTTTTATTTTGATAAAAATCAATTTTTCTTAGTTCGATTTCGAAATATTGAAATAATTAAAATATTTAGCTGTGTAGAGTTATGTAGCTTTAAAATAAAAAAGCGACAACAGATTGCTTAACTTTTCCGAGTTTTTAATAAAATCTCATCAAATCTGATGTGGACACCTCTTACTTTCTTGTACGCCTATTAAATTACTTATACACATTTTTTGCTGCACTTCATCTAAACTTATTTCATTTGAAAGTGAGATACTATCCTCCAATTATGAGTATACTAATAGGACCGGGACAGTCATGACTGTTTTTAAATTTTAAATATGATTTTATAAACTTTTAACTTGAAATATATTAATTTTAACTGCTGATGATGGCTTCCAAGTAATCTGAAAGATCTAGAGTACATATCAAAGTGCTGGTAAGGTGGATTACATTAATTGTTAATTTATTCATTTAACTTATCAGCAGTTCCATGTTTGAGAAATTGATCCTCCAATTCTTTAATAAAGTGGACAGTTACACAATTGCATCGTGATAGATACCATATTGCATCACATTTTTTTGTGGTGCCCGTATCAGCATTTTATATTAGTCTATATAATAGTTTTGTTTCGCGTAAGTAGTTATGTGGAATAAGTGAGAACGTTTCGGATCCCTAACCATGCATACACCGATTCGAATCCGACTTTATACACATAATTTTTTTTTTAACTTTTTTTAATTTAAATATGTTGAATTATTAATAATTATTAACCGCTGTAAAGAATTTTGAATTAAAATGATAAATATATCAAATTTTATTTCACTAATAACTTCTGATTTTTTTTCATATATTTATTTTTTGTTATTATTATTTACTGTAAAAATATTTTTCCAATCAGAGATTAATAATTAATAAAAATAGAGGTTAATAATTATTAATAAATCAATATATTTAAATTAAAATATATATATTTATGAAGTCGGAGTCGAACCGATGTGCCTTCTTTTCCTTGTAGATCCAAATATTTCATTAATTAAAATTTTATTTGGTTATAACTCTGAAACCAATATAAATAAGTACTACTTATAATATATCGTTGAAAGGCTCTCAATGAGGGCTTATTGCTGCAGTTAAGACCAAAATCAATAAAAAAATCATTTTATGGACATTTTTGGTCAAGTCGATTGGAATCAAAAGGAAAAGTGCATAAGTATATGTTACAACAGTCCTAAATCTAAAATTTCAACATTCTACAGCTAATCGTTTTTGAGTTATCCGAAATACATACGTACGTACAAACGTCACGCCGAAAATAGTCAAAATGAATTCAGGTATGGTGAAAATGTATATTTCCGTTGAAATCAGAAAACCGAAATTTTTTCGCCATCACAATACTTCCTTTATTTCGTAAAAGGAAGTAAAAAAACTTTTTTAATTAAAAATTTATTAACATCAGTTTCTCATACATAAAAGTTAAGTTACTAAATAAACATTTTTTTTTTTTTTGATAGCGAAATTCAAAAAAGTCAATAAATGAAATTCGATACTTTTATCACTGTTAAAAAAAGTTCTTCAAATTAGGATTTCAAAAAATTATATTTTATAAGAATAATTAACTTTAAATTACATTAGATTTAATTGATGAAAAGCGCCTCTAATAAAAATTCATATATTTGAAATATTTTTGGAAGGAGATGGTTTCTGAAAGTGTTTATCGCAATCATTTTTATCGAAGAGTCATTGATAAATGAAATTTAATTATATTCGGATAATTTACTATTGAATTATAATAGAATTAATAAAATGTACCATCGATTGAAATTCATATTTAATTTATATTTTTAGCGAAGGGCTAGTTTTTTGAAGAAAAAAAAATATGTTTGCAGATATTAATATCAGAAAGATAAGAAAAAATCATTACTCTTCGGATATTTTTATCCAGGTATAAACTCTATTTCACCAGTTTGAATTTTTTTTCGCAATTTTAATACCCCCATGTAGAGTCACCCAACTTACTCGTAATTTCAAGCTCCTACGTCAACCCGTTTCTGAAATATTAAACAAATTAGAACCAATACTCCTTGCACATGCACACGCGCATACAAACGCATGAATAACCTATTTTGTAACCGGTCTTTTGCTGAATCTTGCAATTTTTTGGTCCCCAGGAAAGAATACAATTTTTTTTATATTGATTATAACAAATAGCTTAGCAAATTGTATCCTAGCAGCAGAATATAAATATTTAAAAAAGGTATTTATCACCTACTTTCCTTTTCCTTTTCTACGTTCTTTTTCATTTCTCTTTTTCTACGTTCAGCGCTTTTTCACGTTCATTGCTTCATCAGAACAAATGAAAATATATGTGTTTGGTTACAAATTTATCTTGAAAAATTAAAATATAAACACAATGTTACCATATCAGTCACAGTCACTGAAATAAAATCTTAAATATATATCTATACTATTATATAAAGAAGAAGAGGGTTTTTGTTTACTCGGAATAAACAGAAAAACTACTCGATCAATTGCAACCAAACGTTTACCCGATAACTAAGAAGTTATCGGGTTAACTAAAAAGATCTTGGGATAACTAAGAAGATAAATTATGTCTATTTTTATATATAATTCGTCTCGAAAAATTTCGAAGAACCAACCGATGGATTGCTTTCAAACTTTCAGGGAATATTCCTATTATACCATGGGAGGTTTTAAGCCACAGACAGAGGCCTTAGCCCCTTGAAAGTTAAAATATTAAAATTATTCATTATTTTTTCACCCCTCAAGGAGATTGAAGTTGTAAATTAAAAACATTCATTAAGGAAAAAAAAGATTAATACCTTTTACTTCATTATTATATTTCTCCCTCCGTGACAAAGAAGTAAGTTGTAAATTTTTCGTCGTCAATGGTGTGTGTATTTCAGTTACCGTAACTACTATTATTCTGACTCCTCTGAACATGTTGTGTTCAGGTATCGACGGTGGATGGTTGAAAGAGGCATATTCGAACAAATAACTGGACCCCTCGATGTAGACACGATTGTACCGAAAATGGTATCTGGAGTCGACAAATTCAACGCTGTGTCAAAATATATAACAACGATACTACAGCACAAAGGCAGGAATGGCGAGGTAGTGAGGGGGTGTTGGACAGCCTCCTCTGGAGTCGTCGTTCGTCCGGGGCGACGATAATGAGACACGAGTACTACGTCACCCTCGAGACGAGACCTGGCTGGGGCCCCCTCGAGGGATCCAGTTAGAGGTAGGCAACTGTTACGACCATGACTCGGGTGGGTCTTGGTTAGGATGAGTTGGCGACGACACCTTCCGGAGCTGAGTTTCCTTAATTGAGGATCCGGCTCCGGGAGGGGTGCATATAAAAAAAAACTACTATTATTCTGCTTTTTGTAATTTAGTTTTTTTTACAAGTTTCAATAAAGCTTGAATACTTTAATTGTTATTTATTAGCATTGTTCTCACAATTATGAGGTTAATGAAAAGTACGGAGGTCCAGAGGACGGAGTCCTCTGGATGGACAGGAATGACGACCTAAGCCATCTCTGCAGGTATCGAAGGCGCCATTCTCCTGCAATAGGGGAATTTCCATCAGACTTCAAAAAAAGTGTTATAGTTATGATACCAAAGAAAGCAGGGGCAGATAAATGTGAAGAATACAGAACAATTAGTTTAACTAGTCATGCATCAAAAATCTTAACTAGAATTTTATACAGAAGAATTGAGAGGAGAGTGGAAGAAGTGTTAGGAGAAGACCAATTTGGTTTCAGGAAAAGTATAGGGACAAGGGAAGCAATTTTAGGCCTCAGATTAATAGTAGAAGGAAGATTAAAGAAAAACAAACCAACATACTTGGCGTTTATAGACCTAGAAAAGGCTTTCGATAACGTAGACTGGAATAAAATGTTCAGCATTTTAAAAAAATTAGGGTTCAAATACAGAGATAGAAGAACAATTGCTAACATGTACAGGAACCAAACAGCAACAATAACAATTGAAGAACATAAGAAAGAAGCCCTAATAAGAAAGGGAGTCCGACAAGGGTGTTCCCTGTCTCCGTTACTTTTTAATCTTTACATAGAACTAGCAGTTAATGATGTTAAAGAACAATTTAGATTCGGAGTAACAGTACAAGGTGAAAAGATAAAGATGCTACGATTTGCTGATGATATAGTAATTCTAGCCGAGAGTAAAAAGGATTTAGAAGAAACAATGAACGGCATAGATGAAGTCCTACGCAAGAACTATCGCATGAAAATAAACAAGAACAAAACAAAAGTAATGAAATGTAGTAGAAATAACAAAGATGGACCACTGAATGTGAAAATAGGAGGAGAAAAGATTATGGAGGTAGAAGAATTTTGTTATTTGGGAAGTAAAATTACTAAAGATGGACGAAGCAGGAGCGATATAAAATGCCGAATAGCACAAGCTAAACGAGCCTTCAGTAAGAAATATAATTTGTTTACATCAAAAATTAATTTAAAAGAAGAAGAATATATAGTTAAAAGAAGAGACAGACTTATAGGCCACATACTAAGGCATCCTGGAATAGTCGCTTTAATATTGGAAGGACAGGTAGAAGGGAAAAATTGTGTAGGCAGGCCACGTTTGGAGTATGTAAAACAAATTGTTGGGGATGTAGGATGTAGAGGGTATACTGAAATGAAACGACTAGCACTAGATAGGGAATCTTGGATAGCTGCATCAAACCAGTCAAATGACTGAAGACAAAAAAAAAAAAGGGGGAATGGCGAGCAAAGCGAGCTCTTCGGTTCTGAGGTAAGTCCCAGGAGCCCTTGATTTGGCTCTGCGGTTCGCGTAGGCCTACCTGGGCGCTAAGGGTCCAGGTTTTGGCTAGACGAGTAGTATGTTATATTACTTCACTACCCTTTAAGTAACTTCCCATCCGTGAAATATTTAAAAAAATAGAATTTACTCGGTTCTCCTACTTCAAAATAACCGTTTTGAGAAGTTAGATCACTACTTGAGATGCGCAGTCGGTCACTTTTGAAATTACCTATGAAGAATGTTAAATCCCGCCAATTTCAGTTAGGGTTGTCGTGTCCCGAAATTTATTTTATATCAAAATGTTTGATTTTCAATACCCTTTAAAATTATGTGAGAAAATCCTAGCCTTTTCATTTTAAATTACTGAGTTTTCTCCCTTATGGGTGCTTTGGTGGGAGGGGGGTTGTTTCATGTAGAAAAAATAGATCGTTTCGATAGGAGCTTTTGCTAAATTCCAATTTTTGAAAAATTATTTAAATGTTACCACACTTTAGTAATACCTAGTATAATTAATTTTTCGTATCATACCTGGAAATAATTTCAGATTGCGGAAAATATTTTTCATTTTTATATTAAAGTTCTTTCCAGACATAAGCTTCATCTTTTGTGATACATATCACAAAAACCTAAACACTTAATAGCGATAACGTACTTTTTTAAATCTCTGAAATTTTTTAGCTGCATCATCTCATCCATTTTTAATAGGACACCCGTGGTTATAACACTATAGAATTTTTGTTTAAATAAATGCTATTAGATGCTTTTATCTGAGCTGTGACAGGAAGATATTATTTTTTATATAAATATGTTAAAACGACAACTTAATAATTTATATTTTAGGTAAAGAAAAAATAATTAAGAAATATTTTAACGAGGATGAATACATTACATTCGCTTTTTGAAATTTTTTTTTTTTTTTATATTGTTCAGATTGGCAAGAATAATAAAAAATAATTTAAATTAAAAAAAATTAATCTGATTAAAATGTTTCTTTTACAAAAAAAAGAAACGGTTTTAACAATGCATTTAATCAAAGTTAACTCTTATAACGAAATTTTAACATAATTTCCCCTGAATGGAATTAATTAAATTATAAAATTATAATAAATAAATACCGGTATTAAAGTTTTTAATGATATTAACTAAGTAATAATAGGATAAAAACTTATATAACTTTGTACTGTTTTATATTTTAAGATATTACTGAAAATTGTTAACTGTAAGATGCAATTTCGTTTGTAAATTTTCTATGCTCCTTAATTCATGCAAACATATTTGTTCTAATATAAATATACAATGAGGAGAATAGGTGAAAGAGAGAGAAAGAAACCTATGCTACTATTTATATTTTAGAATTTTTTTTATTCAAGAATAAATAAACGTAAGTAATGTCAATTTTAATAATAATTATGAAAGCAATAACAAATTTAAGACATTACAATATTTTGTTTGCACCTACCTTCTTCTTTTTCTTATTATTATTATTCTTTTTTCATTTTCATTCTCATTCTTATTCTTATTCTTTTTTTTTCTTTTTATTCTTCTTCTTCTTTTTCTTCTTCTTCTTCACCCTCCGCCGCCATCTCCTCATCCTCCTCCTACTTCTTCTTTTTATTATTATTATGGTTTGTTTTCACAGTTATTGATTCGAACCGAGACTGGGCTTAGTCACGTTTTGGCAGGCCTCCTGCAAGGAATCATGACGTTAACTTTTCTAGTTTTTACAGTTGTGTTAACCACCAATCACACACCTCATAATATTTGCTGTTTCTAAAATCACTATCTTCTGAAGGAGATTTATCAATTATGATTGATATCCAGTTTTGTAAGGCAGTTCTTTAGATTTACAGGGATTTCCCTCATGGCACCTATCACTATTGGCCTTATTTTAACCTCCTTCTGTGCCACATAGCTTTTATCTCGTCTGCGAACGGCAAATATCTTTCTATATTCTGGTTTTCTCGTTTTGTGAGATTGTTTACAAATGGCATAGTTACATCCACAAGGAGCGTGATTTTTATTTTCTTATCCATATGAATAATATCTGGCTTATTATAACTTACAGTTTTATATGTTCTTAGCCTTCTATTCCAGTAAAGTTTGATATTTTCGGTTTTAATTATCGGTTACGCCTTATATGCATAGCAACTTCAGTTATGGCCGAAACAATAATTAGCTGCTCTTTAAACCCACGGCTTTGCCGCTTGCAGCCTTTCTGTTCTTCGGCATTTATTCCATTAAGATTGAAGTGCTACTTCAATCTAAGACTGCTTACTTCTGCTAAGACTGCTGTAAAAAAATTTATAAGTTGTGAAGAGGCATATGTTATTGACCTACATTTTCCTGGATGCGGTGAAAAGTTGGTGGTTTTAGGTAGAAGGTGTGTTATTCTAATGGTTAGAAATTCAGCGGCTGTGTCTGGGTGGTGGAGCGGTTTATTGAAAACCTTGATCAACTACGAGTGAGCCGCTGTGAATGTTTTGAACCAGAAGTTCTGGATCTTATCCACTCCAGGTGCTTTCCAATTCTGCGCCTTTTTCAGTGCAGCCTGGACTTCTTGTTCGCTAATATTGGAATGATACATATGGCGCACATTCTTCCACTTCTTTTTTTCTTCTTTAATCCACCTTGCACTCCGTTTATGTTCACCGCTGGTGGACCATATATTTCTCGACAACTCTTCCGCTTCAGATTGTCTTGGGTACCGTGATGATGCCTGGTTCCATTCTTTAGTAGTTTTTTCTTTATCTTTATCTACCTGCAATTGGACCTGATGGTAAAACTGTTTGTCGTTCCCTTCGAAAATTCTATTTTGGTTCTTTCTCTGCTCCCTTTCAAAATGAGTCATCTCATCATCTCAGTAATTTTGATAGAGCTGCCAAGGTCTGTTTCAAGTTATCCATTATATAAGGAATTTGATCTTCAGAGTTAGTCAAGACATTTATAATCCTTTTGACATTTTCCACCACCCTGCGCGACATATTACCGTTTAAATATTGGTTCATTACATCAATTTTCTTCCTCACTTCTGCTACTTTGTTTTGTAGTCTTCTTTACCACGGCGGGAGTTTGTTCTTCTTACTCATCATTTGGACAATCTAAGTCGGATGTTTTGCCCATGAAATTTGAGAACTCTGGCAGCACAGACGTATATAGAAAGTGCAACCTCTCTCGTCTACAATCGGCCGAAATTTTAAGTCTGAGAATATCGTTAACTTTCGTAATTACCTGATTGGTTTGATAATTGGTTTTTAATCTAAGCAAGGTGGAACGTTTTATCAAGTCAATTCCATCATACAACATGTGTCTTCAAATACATTATTTTACTCATTATTTGTTGTTTCTTCCTCTGGCTCATTCAGTACGCTATTTGTACCCGTTTTCAGTACCCGTTTTGTGGATCCCTAACCATCATTCCCAGTTCCTCCTTCACCTTTCACTTGATTTCTTTCATTCTTTTCGGTGATAGTCAAGATAGAGATATGTTGATCTATTATATTCTGGACAGTTCTGTCGAAACGTTCAGGGAAGCGTTTCAAAACCATTCTATGGACCTCATACTATAAAGTATGTTAGTTGTTCCTAGTCTAGTCACTAGGAGGTGGCATCGAGTAATATATTCGTTAATATTGTTGGAAGATTTGATTCGACCCGTGTCTCTGTCGCCGTGAGTTGAGAAAAAAATCTTCTCATAACCTAAGAAACAGGGGTAGTTTGTTTCCGTTTCTTGTGGTACCAGAACGTAGAGGGACGCCGCTCGGTTGGTCCGCATCCACGTTGGGCGAGACGTATTGGCGGTTCCGAAGAGCCATCGCCCGAGTGACCCTACTGCCCCGACTATTAACACCTGATTTGATTCTCCATTTCAACGGTGGGTTTGTAGAATAAGCTCCCACGAGCAGGTCAACTACTCCGACAGCCCAAACACAGCCGCTCGATACGGGTAAAGACGCTGACCGGAACGTCGCCCACAATGAGAACAGACGCGTCCGGATTTGTGTTTCTGTTTTGGTTCGCGGATGGTATTTTATTTCCCATCTATCTCACATAAATGTGGAGCGTTCCTCAATCCGCCACTTAGGGACGCACCCAATGAGGGGCAGAAAACCCCACATAGGCTTTTTTTTTTTATTATTATTATCATCGCTTTTCGGCCTCTGGCCCCGTACACTTACAGTGATTTTCTGAGAAGCGCTTGATATTTTTCTACTCTTGCAGTTATTTCTTTACGTCTTTGCGTAGTTTGATTTTTTCAGGTGTTTCCTCTAGGTTTTCTTAGTCCATTTTCCATCTGTTGATGTGTCCTATCTCCGCGGTAAGCTGTGCAGTAGACTGGCATTTCCCGGTCTGCTGATTCAGCCGATGTGCAGGCCGAGCAACGGTCTGGGATTTTTGCTAGTTGAAGTAAGCATTGTAATACGTTGACCTCTCTAGGTTACCATTATTTCTCACTTTGTAAATTATTTTTCCAAAATAAAAAATACCTTTTTATTTTCCCGTTTAGCCTCTGGGAATCACCGCCAGGTATTACTTCAGAGTGATATGTATGAGTGTAAGTGAAGTGTATCCTTGCACAGTCTCAGGTCGGCCATTTCTGAGATGTGTGGTTAATTGATACCCAACCACCAAAGAACACCGGTGTCTACGAACTAGTATTCAAATCCGTATAAATGTAACTGCCTTTACTAGGATTTGAACGTTGGAACTCTCGACTTCGAAATCAGCTGATTTTCGAAGACGCATTCACCATTAGACCAACCTGGTGGGTTAATATAACAAATATCTAGTAAAACATAATATACCCCTTTATTTGAGACATAAGAGAATGTACACAGTACCAAATTATTTTAATTATTTTAATCTATATGGGAAGAAGACTTTAAAAATCCAAATTCCGACCGTTTTTAATAAATTGCCTTCACATATTTTGAAAATATAAAAAATAAAATGTTAAAAAAGAAGTTTTTAATTATTTATTAGCGGGAATTTGTTAATAGATTATATGCTTTTTCCTTTTATTATAAAATATATTTTGTACTATATATTATGTATGTACCATACATAATATTTTTAATATTTATTTTAATATTTAATATCTTATTTTTTATATTTCTGTACTACGCTTTTATATATATATATATATATATATATATATATATATATATATATATATATATATATGTCAGAGAGGCGAGGAGATTTGTCAGGGATTCAACGTTTTGTGTTTCACTCATTTTTATTATTACAAGTGGAGAATATATAAGATTATAATAAAATTCAATTAATAAAAATGAGCAGACAACTCGCACAATGAAACAATTACAAATGATAACCATCACTCATCAATAACTCAGTAGTACACGAACCATAATATAAGACTAATTCAATTTAGAATTCAAATAATATTAAAACAACTTGCGATAGACCGAGGCTCAGGGAAATAACGAATTCGCGATCACCAGGACGTCTGTTCGATCTGGGTTCCAAGGCAAGACTACCCTTTCTCCATATTCTCAAATAATATACCTACTGCATATTTCCTTTTCCTTATTAATTTTATGATACCCCTATCGTCCTGGGATCCCGACTACGTTGACAACCATGTGCCTACCTAGGCCTAAGCCTACCGCAATAAAACAATTTAAACCTTATTTTACAAAATATTACAAGTAATAGTACATTTCTTAAAACTACTAAAAATACCGATATTCTAAAGAATATTCTCATCGTTTTGTCGGAAGATACTCCACTGTACTTTATTCTCCGACATATATATATATATATATATATATATATATATATATAATCATTATTATATATAATCATATATTATTATAATCGTTATTTTAGTTTTTATCATATCTGTGATCTATATATTATTTATTTTTGTATTTTGTATTATAATATGTAAACTGTAATGCAGAAGAACAGTCTAAATTTAGATGTAATCCATTTAATATAAGTCTACAAATTAATCTCATTAATTTTTATTTACTTTTTTAATACTTTTATTTATAGTCGCATCAACAATTAAAGTCATTAGCGACTTATTAGTGTTGTTAACTGGTAAGTGTAACTGTACCGGTAAATTTGTAGTCTTAAACAAACTCAGGTAGACTACTCCTGAGACGTGTGGTTAATTGAAACCCAACCACGAAAGAACACCGATACCCACGATCTAGTATTCAAATCCGAATAAAAGTAACACTTTTATTATTATTTGAACCTAGAACTTTGACTTTGAAATCAGCTCATTCACGACGATGAGTTTACCACTATACCAACCTGGTGGATTTATTTACTCTTTTGTTACTTTAAACAGTTTAAACAAACTTGAATTTTTACACTTAACAGAATTTTAATATTTACTTAAGATGTAAGTATATTTTTCATTGTATTTTTTTGTGTTGCCCTGTGTAAATAACTTGTAATCAAATTATGTTAATACGAGAACCTGCTGATAAGACTTATGTGTTAGCGGAACCCGATATTGTACAATTTCGTAAAAAAATATATAAATAAATAATAATAATAATTATTATTATTATTATATAGTTAAATGCCATTTTCTGCAGCTGATGTCATATATATAAAGCTAGATACAATCTTCCATTAGTTTAACTAGCCCTTCCCTTACCACGTATGCGTCCAGCCGCCCCTTTCCCTGTATAATGAAAGGCCATCACTGCATCGCCTGAAGCAATCGTGCTTTTGTAATCGACATTCTGTGTTCAACCCAATTACACTAAATAGTCGGGTACAATATTACACAGTACGTTCATTTAACATTTCGTAAATCATACATACGTACCACACACACACACACACACACACACACACACATATATATATATATATATATATATATATATATATATACGTTCACTTAGTATTTGCCCGATATATAACCTATGTACTTAATATTGGTTAGATTATTAACTTTTTTTTTTTTTTTTTAGTAATTAAAATATATTATAAGATCATGAATTTAATATAATTTTAATTATTTGGTTTTAATTTTATTAATACAATTTAGTTTATCTTAATTAATTAATGGAGACAACCGATTTCGATAAATTCATGGAAGAACAATTCTGGTTGAAAAAAGATAATTAGTATAAAAATTTAAAAAAAATATTTTTATATGTCTATTTCTATAATGTACGATACTTTTCATTCTGATTATTTAATTGATTTCATCTACTCGATATTAAAAATCGAATAGATTTTAAACTCGATTAAAATTAATAATTAATTACACGGTTAGAAAACTAACGATATCCACCTTTACCAAAACAGAATTGTTTTGGTAACACTCAAAACAATTTGAATTGTATATTATACTTTAGGCTTTTAAAAAAGAGCCTTTATCCTTCTATTATTATTTTTAATAAATTACCAAACATTTAAAATTATTCCTGACGATTAATTTTAAATACAGTTAAAAGATTTACAGAAATGATATTTCTGTAAAATACCCCCAGACCTCAAAACCACCATCAGTTCAAAAGTTTATATATATATATATATATATATTTTTTTTTTTACTTTCTTCTGTACACGATAAGCGCTGTAATTTTGCGCCAATCACTTTCAAATTTATACATAAAATATAACGACCCAAAATCTCGGTCGAGTTCGTTAATGGAAAAAATCGGACCATGAGTGTGGAAATGGGGGGCTTTTTCGAAAATATAAAATATCGCTATAACTTTCTTATTAAACAGAACATCGAATTCGTTTAAAGTTCCTACTATTCTTTCGATATGGGCCTTAAACTTATCTAAGTAAAGGTTTTGATATCACCAATCATTGGCCCAGGGGGTGGAAAAAATGGGGTTTCGAAGACAAAAAAATCATACTTCCCTTAATAGGCACAGTATCGAATCGGTTTAAAGTGGTAGTTAGTCCTCTAAACATTACCTAAAACTTTTGTATGAAACAATTTTTAATATGACCAACCCTTACGGCAAGGGATGACCAAAAGATTTTGCTGGAATTGTAAGAAGATGGGCTTGTCGTATTCTAAACATGTGAAACATTTATCACGTGCTACCATTGTCGTATTGAGTAAATTTGAAGTTTTTCTTAACGTAAAGGTGGAAATCTTTTTTACTCCCTACTTAGCACCGGTGAAATCTACCTCCCTCCGCCTTCCGGAATGCCGAAACGGATTTTCTTTTAAAACGATTTTATAGTCTACGATATCTCTCGGAAAACATGTGAACTAACTTTTGTTAAAACAATTCTTTTATACCTATTCTTATTTAGCGTCTATTCGTAATCAAGTCAAAAATAAATCAATTATTATTTTGGATAATGTTTACAAGCACGCGTATAAACATTTTATCAGAAATGATTCAGACACAATTATCTGGAAATAAATTTTATGTTCGTCTAGTGTTTATATTATGAAAATATACATTTGAATTGATGTTTTTTTAATACAAAAATATTTCAACATATATTTTAACCAGAAATAATAAGTTGACAAATAAAAACTGTGAGTAATGGTTTAGGTGACGTAATTTAATTAATTTATTTTATAAATAAAACCAGCATTTATCAGATTAAATAATATTATGAATGATTAATTGAACAAATTGCGATAAAAATATATGAAAAGGAAAAAAATTGTCAGAAAGAGATAAAAAAACAATTTGATATGCAGTAGGGCAGAAATGTATACCGGAACAAAAATACAAGCGCAAACAGTTCAGCACATACCGTATAAAAATCCGTAATAAAAACTACACGCACACTACAGTACCTCAGGACGGACCAATATGTGCTGTAACGCATAGTGGGTAATTATTATACGGCATCATAGTTGCCTGTACAGCAAGGTGGTTAAGTTCCCTATTTTATCCACCACAGCGAACGTGTTAAAAAGAAATACATGTTAAATATATAATATACAATAATAGATAATAAACAATGTATAAGTGTTCCATATAATAAGCAAAAAATAGAAAAATTTGTTACAAAACTTTTCATTTATATGTAATACATCACATTTACAAAAAAATAATACAATTTTTATGATTATTGATTCTTAGACATTGTTTATTATCTATTATTGTCGATCTATTGTCTATTATATATATTTAACATGTTTTTTTTTTTTTAATTCTAAATTAATAACAAATTTTGGTAATAGAAATGTAGTGTCTTACCTTTTTTTATATCAGCATCATTTTGTTAAAAACAGTTTTATTTATATTAGAGAAATTTTTGTTTTTTGAGCTGAAGAAATGATGTCTGCGAGATTCTTACCGTACGGTTTACAATTTCATTGTAATTTTGTTGGATATTACTGCATTTTAATAGATTCTTTTATTTTTTTTATTAATTAGTGATTGTTATCTTATGGATTTATTATTAAAATTTATTGCCTTGCTAGAACAAACAAATGTACATTTTTTTAATTTCTCGGCCAATTTTATTTGTTGATAGTCATATCATTCACTTCATACCATATTTTTCCTTTTTAATAAAATAGTATAATGACCTTAACGAATCGAAAATCCTTGATATAATATTGCACTATTACTTTGTAAGTGTAACCCTCGATTTTTGTCGTATCCGTGGACATACTTTTTATATTGGTATTAAATGATCTTTTTTTTATTTTTCCATCAATTAGTTCAAATAGATCTAATTGTAGAATCAAAATTTTTCCAATGGAATTCGTTTTTGTTTTACGTATCAAATCTTTTTTGCCATATTTGCAACACTTCCTGACTGTTCGTGTTTTTTGTATTTTATTAGCAGCTGTAATCTCTTGCAAACTAATACTTTTAGTTTTTTTTAATGAAGTAATGGGAATTTAAAAAAATTTTTTATCTTCAGTTTTTTCATTTGCATAAGACCATTTACTATTAAAACAAGCTGTAGTATATTTTCTTTTAAATTTTATTATTTTAAGTACATTATCAAGGTTTTGTACGAGATCATTTGTAAATTCAAAGACGTCTTTAAGTTCTACTACCTAGTGGCGCGATTCGTAAACCCACCATTTTGAAGAATATTGACATTTGTGGTTCATCAAATGAAAGATAAAAACGTTGTCTAACAAAATTCGAGGTATTTTTCGAAAGTATTCTTTATTAAAAATCTAATTGAACTGAAATATAATGTTTTCATGCTTATTTTTTCCCCCCATTTTCATTTCACTTTCAGGTTAGGTCATGTTTAGAACTATAAACATTGTTCGTTGACTCCACCGTGCTGTCCAGTTCTGCTGACTCTTACCGGCGAAGTTCTAACAAATTTTTTGATATTATTTCACTTTTTTATATTTCAAATTATTAGTATGGGCATTAATTACATCTATTTTTTATTTTTATACGATAATTAGTCGAGTATATTGTGATCCTGCTCTAACCTAGATTTTATTAAAGGTTCCCTTGAGCTATCTATGTAAATGCTGAGACAGTTCCTTTTTATATCCGTGAAGCAACATACTCCTTGAGTGATCTACGTAGTGTATTATTATGTAATGATCAGAATAAAATATTTATTTGCTTATTTACACGATTCAGATTGCTCATAATTTCTTGTTCAGAGAAATTATTTTTTTTTTTAGACTTTTTTCAGTATTCTGTTAATAATAATATTAATAATGATAATGATGGAAAGGAAATTAAAGGTTTGGTAAATCAGAGAGAAAGATTTTCAAATTTTTAGAAAAAAATTTTCAAACTTTCTTTCTACATGTTCAGATAGATCTTTTTTATGTTTCTATGGAGTCTCTTTTGAAATTTATATTCGCATTCCCTTACAATTGTAAAACACGTAATCCAATGGTAGAGCACAGATTTTATGATCATTTATTTCTTTTTCATTATAACATATTTTTGGTATATGTTTTTTTTTTCAAATATTAAACCGAATGCAAGCAAATTATGTATTCCCTAAAAACTGGAATCCCTACATTTAGGAAAGCCTAGTACTAGAAAAGATTTCAGTTTACTATCAAACTTGCTGGTCCGTAATTTGGGATGACTTTTTTACGCATTTGTAAAACAAGATTTTCAGAATTTTGTAGTTTGGTTTTCGATAAAAATGGATTTTGGATAGTTTTAATTGGTTTCTATTAAATTTATTCACAGTAATTTTCTCAAAATTAAATTCTTCACAGATTTGCTTTTTATATTGTATATATTTAATGACGATTTAACAAATTAAATTTACATCAATCCTTAAAAAGCGTTTTTCCCGATTACCTTTTTGAGTTTTCAATAATTCTCTCGGAAACTATTAGAAATTCAGTACTGGAATCCATTTTTTTCCATTTTTTCATATAAAATTTCAGATAAAAACACTAAATTTGGTCAGCAATTTGTGTTATTGTTTTACTATATTTTTTCTTTATGATTTCGCCACG
This sequence comes from Lycorma delicatula, assembly GCF_047948215.1. Lineage (NCBI taxonomy): Eukaryota > Metazoa > Arthropoda > Insecta > Hemiptera > Fulgoridae > Lycorma > Lycorma delicatula. The sequence goes on from NC_134464.1 coordinate 58,054,771, forward strand.
TAAGCTTAAAAATTGTCCGTGAGATATGGAAATGAAATTTTGTAGCGTATTAAAAATGCCGTGCTTGACTGGGATTCGAACCCGGAATCTCCGGATGAAAGGCCGAGATGCTATCATTCTTCCACGAGAAGAGCAGAAATCTGAGTGAAATCTTCCGCTAATCGTAACTCGAAAATAAATCGTTTCCAGACCCATTTTTATACAATTTTTTACTATTATTTTATGAAAGAAATACGCCTATAAAGTATGTCAGAAACTTCCTAAAACCCCCGATATGTAAATATAAAGATAAATTGAAAAAAATATTATTTTAGTTAAATAAAAAAAATACCTTTTTATAGTAGTTTATTAAAATATTTTTATTTTATCCCAATTTTTTTAGTTTTATTCGTTTTTAAAATATGCGTAAACCATAAAAAAGCTCGGTTTTACGGAAGAGACAGAAAATGTAAGAACTCTATGTGAAAGAATTAGAATGACGTAAAGAAACAACTTAATGTAATTACTATAAGTGTGAGTTATGGCTCTCTGAAATATGGCAATAAGATATCTTTTAGTTTAAGTTACAACATAAATTTATATGTCGATAATATCAAAATAGATCTTTAGAATCTAATGATTTTTAAAGAAAAACTTTCTAGTAGAAATATTTTAATGACTTCCGGTTATATATTATTATCCTACCGTAATCCGATACTGAAATTAACGATGATGTTTACAATTAGATCGAATAGTTAATGATCGACGTTTTACTCGATTAATAAATGATATAAATCTCTTAATTATGAAATTAAATAATGTTTTCATATTAACAAATTGGGAAAACCTAGATATAGTCGAAAATATACGTGTTACCCAGTGTTCCTTAAACTTATACAAATATTTTAATGTGGATTTTTGCACGTTACCGTTATGGTAGGATCGCCAGATAAACGATTTTCCCGTACGAAATAAATAAATATAATATAATAATAATAATAATAAACGTACACGAGATAGATCTAGAGATTACTTTAGAAGAAACGTTTACCACAATAATATATTTTTTTTTTTTTGTCAGCCGGAATATTATTATATGTAATTAAAACAAAGGTATTTAAGGTATTTATTACCTTAATATCCTTTTATTGAATATGATAAATGGTCTCACAACCGAATTCACTTTTAAACTGAGTAATTTTTTCCTCATTAACTATTAAAAGAGCGCTCAAGTAATTTATATAACGTGCATTTACGTGGCGGTTGGATTTTAAAAAAAGACGAGATTTAAAATAATTCGCGGATCATATTCTTATAAACTTTTATCGTGAAGTTACAGTTTTAAAATCGGGTATCATCTTACGATGAATGCAGTACAAAGGACACTTCCTTTTTCCTGTTTAGTCTTTACCGTCAGATATTTCTTCAGAGGATGAATGAGGATGATATGTATGAGTGTAAGTGAAGTGTAGTCTTGCACAGTCTCAGTTCGACCATTTCTGAGATGTGTAGTTAATTGAAACCCAACCACTAAAGAACACCGGTATCCACACTATCTAGTACAAAGGATACTAGGAAAGTTTTGCGATACGACGGAAAATATGATCAGAGACGTTACATGTTTATACAGGTTCTGACCTGCACTGTAGCCACTCTAGTTACTGTCTCAGTATCATTTACTTTTCAGCTGTGTTAATGAAAAGAGGTTGTGATGGCATCGTGGTCGAAGCTGAATACCGGGAAATTTTGCATAACAATTTGCACGCGGGTCAAGCGTTGTTCAGTATTTAGAGGAAATGATTCCTGTGCTTGAAGAGGATTGTCCTTATCGTACAACTATATTTAGGTGATACTGAGTGTTTGAAAGAGGAAATTTTAGCCTTGAGGACGTTCCAAGGTCAGGCAGACCGTTTTCGTCTGTGACTAAGAGAAAAATTGATGCAGTACGAAAAATGCTTGACACAGATACGACCTTCTATCAAATAGAGGTATCCTCAGATATAAATGCACTAACAGTTCGTGCTATTCTGCAAGATCACCTTCAAAAAAGCTTTTACCCTTTGGATGCCGCATAACTTAATCGACGATCAGATGTCACGTCGTGTTTCATGATCCCATTAAATAGTAAAAACGTTTGAAAATGGGGTATCTACCTATGTGTACAGTATTTTGAGTGACAAAAATGGCTGTAATATTATGGTGTCCCGAATGAGGCTCAGAAAAAAGTGTGAGTGTTCGAAGATGAGGAGATCCCCGTGGTACTTTGAAAATCTAGATCAGAATAGCGAGTCCACCGGTCTAGTAGTTAACTCGTCATCGAAAATCAGCCGATTTCGAAGTCGAGAGTTCTAAAATTCAATTCCTATTAAAGGCAGTTACTTTTATATGGATTTGAATGCTAGATCGTTGATACCCGTGTTCTTTGGTGGTTGGATTTCAATTAACCACACATTTCAGGAATAGTCGATCTGAGACTGTACAACACTTCATTTACATTCATATATATCATCCTCATTCATCCTCTGAAGTAATACCTTACGGTGGCTCCGGCGGCTAATGAAAAAAGAGAGAGATCAGAACGGTGACCTTATTTTTTAGTGTGAAAAGTGTTTTAGAGCGAGTCGTCTCGGAACCTCACAAAACAGTTACAGGGAAGTGATATACCGAGGAATGTCTGCCTACAGTTGTCGAAGCTGCGCTTAAACTCAAAGGTTGATACGTAGTTCCTTCACCCCAATCACGCTTCAAAGTTTACTCCGAGTATTGGGACGGCAAAGGAATAAAACAGTCCTACCTAGCTCCATGTGACTTCATGGCTGTTCCCCCGGGTGAAGAACAGACTGAAAGGGAGACATTTTACGAGAGATTTTGAGATAACCTCATAAGGATTTGAAACGATAAATTTATTCAGATGTCTAACAAAACATAGCAGGCTTTCTTTGAAAATTGGTTTCAAAGGATGAAAAATGTATAATGTCTGTTGAAAATTATTTAGAAAAATTATAAAAATTAAATTCATATTCCAAAACTTTCTTTAGTGCTCTTCGTAATCGGTTACAAATATCCAGTTCTTCACTCTAACCGGTTGAACGAAAGACGCTATCTGAATTTTTTACACTTATTTTACCGATAGTTTATTTTTCAGAAACTTCTAAAAAATAGGTATGAAAATAAATTTAAGAGTATCGGTAGCATTGTAAAACAATTCATAGTTAAAATTTTAACTGAATTCCAATATATTTAATTAAAAGTTTTTGACTGCAGATAATATCTTTTAAATAAAAAAATTATATTTCATGAAAAAATTGAAATTCGAGGAAAATATTTTTAAATCTTTTTATAACACAACAATTACTAACAGATTAATTCATGGTTCAACTCTCTCTTGATAAACCCCCTAGAGGTATTTTTGCGTGTGTGTATTTATATATATATATATATATATATATATATATCTGAATGTATTCTACTGCTTTGATGAATACCGCGCCTGTTACAAACGTTACGAAGATGATCCAATTATAACGATGATGATGGGTTGGAGGGGTAATATTTTCAAAAAATGTCTGACTATCAAGAGAGCCAAACCAGTGAACCGTGTTTATTCTCTCTGCTCGTATTGGCCCTAAAGGCAAAACCTTTCTCCCTGAAACCTTCCTTTCCTATCTCCCGTTTTCTCATCCCTCTTTTCCAATCAAATTTGCTTTCAACTCTACCCTGCTAATTCTGTCGGACAGATATGCCCTTCTTCTGATAAAGTCTACCCCCTCACCTTGTTTTCTCGCTTCCTTTACTCAGTCGCTTGATATATATAACTACTCTCGGTTAGGTTGTAAAACTGTTTCAATTTAGTTACCCAAAATTGATCTTCTATCCGTGCGTAAAATGATTTAAAGCATAATACGGTACATTAAATGGCCACCTGTCTATTTTTTTACGGTAACATCTGTCTTTTTTTAAAACTATTGTAGTAAAATATGAATAATGTTCAATAAAAATTTAAGATTTTATTCAATTATAAAAAAAAAGATTACTTCTACTTAATTTACCAAACTAAATCGCAATAAATAGTTTAAATAATCACCTTTTATATCAGGCTTTTTTCCACGTACCTTGTGCCATCGACCTACTTAAATACTAGACTATGAGAAATTTACTGAGGGACTTCCCTACTAAACTTTTAAAAGGTTTAAAAACATTTTTGTCCAATAAATTTTTATTTTTATCTTTTTAATATCGTTAACTGAAAATTGTGAAAAATATACTTAAATATAAGTTAGAATTGAATGAAGTCTCTGGGGAATAAAAAACATTAAAGTAGTATTTTTCCATCACATAACACGTAAACGTAACAACTTTTTTTTTTAAAAGAAATCAAAATATTTGTTTAGGTATGACTTTTCAAAAGGTAAATAGCCGACAAAGTCGGAAAATACTTAAATTGTAACAGTTTTCGGAGAAATAAAATCGAAATAAATAATTTCGTAAAACGTAACAATTTATGTAATTTTTTGTATTTTACGAGAGATTATAAAAGATGACTTTATTGCTAGAATTGAACAACTAACGCAAAAAAAGTCCCTTCAGATCAAATCTAAGATGTACCGTCTATATACTTCCCCGAATTCTGAACGTAGCTAAATACTTGGGAAAAGGGATAAGGAAAAAAGATGGACAGTTAGAAAGGACGATTGAATCGTGAAGGAAATGTAAATGAACAGCAATAAATCTTCCCGAAGTAAAAGCTCAGCTCCTCCCAGAAAGCAAGTGCCCGTTCCTCCGACATTCGTTATTTTTATCTAGGATCTCAACACCGTACTGATAGACGATAATCATTTGATTAGTTCAAATATATTCAGCAAAACATATAAAAAAATATATATAAAAATATAAATTTGTGGAGGATATTTCTTCCAGAAATTTGATAACCAACCGCGAACAGCTACACGGTTTTTAAAGGAAAAACTTTGTACGTTCCCGAAAGTTTTGCAATACGGAAGAATCCAACTGGCTGTGTTTCAACTAATCCTATTCACTTAATAATAGAAAATAAAAGGTTATTTATATACATTTATAAAAATAATTAGTTTAGATCATCAATTAGTTAAAGTTATTAATAAAATTACTTCTAATACTTGCATTTCCCAGTTTTACCTTAAATTTGTTTACTTTTTTTTTTACTCTGATATTTATTAACAACTCTCCTTAATAAATAACAACAGATTTATAAAACAAATTTTTGAATTCCTCAATTTTAAAAAAAAACAAAGAGCAAATGGTTCAAGAAGATGTAGTAGAACTTAATATAAGAGAAAAAAAAACCATTAGTCAGAAACAAGCTAAGTAAAATTTAAAAAAATGAAAACCAATTATTCCAGACGGAATCGAAATCTAAACATGGAAAAAACATCAGAACGGAAAAACAAAATAAAGCATTGTGCGAAAGAACGAATGTTTACAGGAAAAAAATAGAAGTTCCGAGAACGAATAACAATTCGTTTAAGGAATTCAAAGTGGACGATTCAAGAAAACATTTAGTAAAACTTCTTGTCCTGTCTGGTCAATTAATCGATAATACCATTAAGCGAATTCCAGTTATCTTTTGTCACTAAATGTTTAAAATTTAAATTAGAGATTTATTTGAACGTGATTTCTTCAAAAATCTTAAAAATTATAGAAAATCTGAGAAGCAAAAATACAAACATTTCTTTTTCCCTTCCTGCCCACCAAAAAGTGATTTGAATTACTAATCATCATATCTAATAAAATTTCTAATATATAAATCAAACTATGATGTAAACTAATTCATTTCATATTAAATTTGTCAACAATTTTTTTTCATAACAGAATTATCAGGTAATGATCGTTTAGTTTTTGAATGTAAAACAGTTTACTTAGCTAATTTTACTAGTTTTTTTTTTTTTTTTTTATTAGTTTTTTTTTATTTATTTGGACTTGTAAAAAAAATGTTGCATTGATTTTGTAAGCGAATTAATTTTAAGCAGAAAAAAGCTACATTTATTTGTTTGAGTATAAAGATTATTGCCTTATTTTAAATTACCGATGCAATATATTTTCTATATTAAAAAATTTTTGTCGGAGGAATTATATTCCTGCAGGATCCAGTTTCGTTTTAATTTTCCATTTAAATATTTATTTTTATTTAATTTCATTCGTTGATTTTTTTTTATCATTATTAACAAGTGATTCATTAACTCGTTATTGTTGGTTAACTAACCCGTATAATATACATAACGGCAGTCAAAAAGTGGCGCAACCTTACGGGAAAATGAGTGAGTTACAATAGTTGTTGAAGTGGTCTCCATTACGCAATTCACATAATTGAATACGACGTTGCACACTCTTAAACACGTGTAACGTTTTTTGACGAATTGCAGCGACACATCGTTCAATTTCGCTCTGAGAAATTTAGATCGGGAATGGTTGAGGACGGGTTTTGTAAGCAGCATCCTTAAGGTATCCCCACAAGAAAAAGTCATGAGGGAATAAACCAGGAGACCAAGGGGATCAAAACACCTTCAAAATCACTCATCCATGAAAACAATGATCCGAGAAAGTCATAGTTTTGTTGGCTGTATGAGCCGTAGCATTATCCTGCTGAAAAACTAAACCTGCTGAAACCGCGTGTACTCTAGCTGGTCTGCAGTTACAGTCTTTACAAAGTGCTGCATCATCTGTATGTAGCGCTCGATGTTCACTGTGCCCTGAAAAAATGTCATGAAGATTCGCCTAAATGACATTGCACACCAAACACCCACTTTCTGTCCGTACAGAGGAGATTCGTACAGCCGATGTGGATATTCCGTACACCAACTGCGTGAATTCTGTGCATTCATGTATCCGTTGATGTGGAACCGTGCCTCATCAGACCGAAACCGATCATAGAGTTCTTCCCCATCTGGCAATACAGATGACATAAACCGCCGAAGAAAGCTACACGTTCTCCACTGTCTGTAGGTAACAACTCGTGAACAACACGAATCTGTACGGATGCATCTTTAAACATTTTCGCGGTGCCGTGTGGGCACTACCGACGGAGAGGCCAGACCGGCTAGATAGGCATCGCACAAACTTCTTGGGATTAACAGAATATGAAGCTTGTACGTCAATCAATTTTCTGGTGTTAGCGCTTTCGATTGACAGCTTTTGGCTGCATCTGTCACATTCCCTGTCTCTTGGAACTTGTACAGCCGTTTGATGGACGATTGGCGCATCTATACCGTTCTTTTCTGTGAAGACATTCTGGGCCTGGGCATAACTAGTAGATGGTAGATCTAATATATTGGAGACAATGAATATTCTCTGATGAATCGTGTAATCTCAATTAAGCCTGCAAAAAAGAAGGAAACATTCTTCCATAAGATTACTTTTGAACATCTTTCATATGAGGTGTATATATATATATATATATTTATTTATATTACATACAAAAATACACAAATTCTGTCTTGAAGTATTATTTGATTATTCTAATTTAACAAAGCAGAATTTACGTGAAATTTAAAAAGCGGACATTTCGAATTATACTTTTTGGATATTATAACAGTTTTCCGGGACTTACTAAAGATACTACTGATCTGGGAGCCATTTTTCTTTAAAATTTTCATATAAGATTTTATAATAAACTATTAATTTTCTTAATAATTTCTAACCAAAGAGTATTAGTAAAGCTTTATTTGTTTGATCTTTAGAGAAAAGATCTGAACGAATCTTCCGCTAGCCTGATTCGAATACAAAGCATTTCCTGACCTACGTTTATTTGAATTTTTTTTTTTTTTCATTATTTTTATGACAGAAATACACCTATAATGTATGCAGAGCTCTCGAAACTACTTAAAAATGTTCGTATATGTTATCAGAAATTTCAGTAAAGTTTGAGAAATAAAAAACCAACTACATAAAGAATGTTAACAGAGTATGGCAACCCTTAAATAACTTTTCAACAATTAAACGCAGAAAAGTGAAATTTAGCAAATGCTCTTATCTCGAAACAATCTATTTTTCCTATTGGACCTCTCCACATCCTAAGCTCCCAGAGGGGAGCAACTCATACATTCTAAACAGAACGTGTAGGGCTGTGACACTTTATTTTAAAGAACGTTGAAAATAACCAATTTGACTTAAAAAGATTTGGAGTACAACAACCAAAATGGCATCCACTTAATGGATGCCATTCTCACAGCTAGTTTCAAAAGTCTTCTACAATACGACTTAAATAATCTCTCAAAAACGAAACGGTAAAAAAAAGTAAAATTTAGTTAATTCAAAACTCAAATCGATTTAGTTTTTTGATATGAGTCCTTACATGAGGTGGACTGTAAGCCACATTTGAAATTAGTTATGTAAAATGACTACATTTTTTGTTAGGTTGTCATAGCCTCAAGTTCTTTACGTCAACATTTTTGTTTTTAAATGCTCTTTAAAATGGTTTGTCACAACCCTACCCATTCGATTTAAGATTTTTCAGTTTTCCTCCTGGGGAATTTTGGGGATTTGGTGTACTCATTCATAACGTAAAAAAAAAATAGAAAGTTTTGGGACAGCCATTTATAAAATTTCGTTTTCTATACTTAATTCTTAAAAAGTTGTTTTACCATTCACGTGCTTTATAGATACCCTGTTTATGTATAATTTTTAAACGTTAAATGCTTAAGATTCACTTAATACAGAATAGTTTTCTAAATTATATATAAAATTATTAATATTTTGTTTTATAAGTTGACCACCAAGATATAGTATTTATAATACTATTACCGCTTTTCTCATTTTCACGTCATCATCTTCGATCAAATGTTTTTCTTTTTTTAATTAAAAATATACTTCAAAATATTTAAAGTAGAAAATCTAATGTGGACACCACATGATTTCCTTATACGCCTATTAAATTACATACACACAATTTTTTTTAAATGAAAAATACAAAAAAATTCTATATCATTAATAGCTTCTGATATTTTTCTTTTTTTATTGTTATTATTGAATTATTATTTATTGTAATTTTTTTTACAATCATAAGGTAATAATTTATTAATAAATCTATTTAATCTAAATTAAAAAAAAAGTTAAAAAAAAAGGCGATGAAGTCGAATTTGAACCGATGTGCCCCTTCCCCCCTAGTAAGAGCCAAATATTTCATAAATTAAAACTTTATTTGGCTATAACTGTGGAACCAATGAAAATATATGATATATTTTATTCTGGAACCACTTATGATATATCGTTAAAAAGCTCTCAATGAGGGCTTATTACTGTAGTTAAGAAAACAGAAAACATCCAAACTTCAGATGTTTTGGATTTTGGACATTTTGGTTCAGTCGATTGCAATCAAAAGGGGAGGTGCACAACAAGGTGTAACAATAGTCCTGAATCCAAAATTTCAACATTCTACGACTAATCGTTTTTGAGTTATGCGAGATACATACGTTAAGTACTTACAGACGTCACGCCGAAACTAGTCAAAATGGATTCAGGGATGGTCAAATGAATATCTCCGTTGAAATCTGAAAACCGAATTTTTTCGAAATTACAATACTTCCTTGTACGAAGTACAAGTGAAAGCCCTTGTACGAGAAAAAACTGTAAATAACTGTAAAAAAAATAAAGCTGTATTAAGCATAATGTATATTTAGTCGTAATTCTGAAAAATGTTTACACTAATACCTTACGAATTTATTTTATATATTTTACCGCATATCTTTAAGATAAATAATTTTTTAACGGATCTTGTGGGAGGGACGAAATCGCTATTAATATTTCTAGTAATAATCTCAAAATATTATAAGTTTTTTGTCCTTGTTCTTCAAATATAAAACAACTTTTTTTTCCAATATATAAATAATTTATATACTTACTGTATAAAAATAAACGTTTAATTCTTACATTCACTTACGGTTTGTTTATAGATAAAAAAATGTTAATAGAAATTTTGTCGACGTATTCTGTAGGACTTTTTTTTGGTTTGATGATATCACCATATAAGTTTGAAGCTTGTGCGTGGGATATGAAAATGTAATTTTTCAGCGTGTGAAAAATGCCATGCCCTGACCAAGGTTTGAATCCGGGACCTTCGGATGAAAGGCCCGAGAAGCTACCGCTTCACCACGATATTTGAAGTACATTTTTAATACAAAAATTTCTAACGATGCTTTCACAATTTTTTTTTATAGATACTGTGATTATTTGATTTGTCTTTACCGTTATGTACAAAAATAATAGAAAAAATTTTCCTCGTACTTCGTATTTATTTTTTATTTTTAATGTTCTTTTGACACCATTACTAGGTTTCATATTTCTTCTTTTTCTTTTCATTTCGTTAACTGTTAATCTCAACACTTTTATTTTATATTGTTTTTCTTCTTCAAATAAAATCCGCTTTTCTACTTCAATTTATCGGTTGATTCTTCTGAGTGCTGCTCTTCCGTCGAAATTCTATTATTGTCTCCGCATCAGCGTTCCTTTTTGTTATCAAATTATTTTTTTTCTCTCGGCTTCTGTACTGTTTAACCTGGGCGTTATAAAAATTGCAACTTTTACCTCTCAAACGAATTTAATTTACTATTTTATATGAAGTATTTCTTTTGTTTATAAAAACTATTTACTGCCATACTTTATAACAAATAATAAACACTAGACAAAAAAAATCATAGTTTTAATTTTTAATGATAAAGATAAAGCTTTTAAGATTAATCAAAATTCTTTGTTTGATCGGTTGCTGATTTTACGAATATATTTGAGTAGTTTGAAAAAATACGTATCCTGATTAATCTGGGATGTTTCTAGGATAAATACAAACTGTGAGAATTTTTCAGAACCGATCGACCTGAACCTTAACAAGAGCAACTAGATTATATCTGAGAAACGATCTAAAAATTAATAAGATCTTAAAATATAAATAAATTTAAAACAAATTAAAATTATTTTTACATTATTTTCCATTTTACTTTCCCAGTTATATAGATGTACAGTTCAACTAAACAGTACAATTATATAAGGGTATTTATGCTAATCTGGTCAAATAATAAAAACATAGGAATCACTTTTATCCCGAATATAGTTTTTTTTTTTATATATATATATTTTACTTCACATGTTAGTACGTAAAATTATACTCAACCAGGTGATGAAGGACAAACATTTTTTTTCTAGTACATCCTGCCAAACGATGGTTGTTAGTCTTCTTGATATCTATCATGTTATAAAATAAACTAGTTGCTGGGCGTACCTAAGGCACGCCTCCGCAGCTAGGCCCTCCCGACGGGTTGCCCTGGCGGGTGGCGTCTCGGAATGGGATTATTAGGTGTCCAAAATTGATAACCTCTTGTGTAAAAACGTTTTTTTTTGAATGATGAAAATTGATATAACGAAAATTAAATTGGAAATTTAACTCTAGAAATAAATATTAACAAATCGAGATTTTACCACTAGTGATCGGTACATATCGGTCCCTACTTTTTGGTTGTAGTTTATTATTTTACGAAGAAAAATAATCACACAAATAAATAAAAAATATGTAAAAAAAATGTTTAAAACACCACTCTTAAATTAAACGCACTGAAAAGTAAAAAATGATTTTAGAGCTATATCTCAGAAAGGATTTGACCACAGGCTTTGATGGTGATATGTAAGATTATGTGAAAATCATAGCTTCAAATTAAAAATTTGATGTTTTTGCTAATTTGTTCATATGCAAAATGAATGGCCTAAAGAGTGGGGTGCATGAGCAACCCCCCCTCAATTTGAAAAGATTGGCAAAAACATCAATTTTTAATTTGAATCTGATTTTCAAATAATCTTAACATATTACCATCAAAGCTTGATGTCAAATTCATTCTGAGATACCGTACTAAAATTATTTTTTACCTTTTAGTGTGTTTAATTTAATAGTGATGTTTAAAAATTTTTATTTTTTTTTTCTACTTTTTAGTGCATTTAATATAAGAATGATTTTTAAAACGGTTTTTTTATTTTATACTTTCTAGTCTTCATAATTTTATACTTTTCAGCTGCGCTAGCGCACAGGTTTGAGCGTATTTAGCGAAAGATTGGATCGGTACGTTTTACAGTGGGCGAGTGCAATCAAAACATAGGACTAAACGATTTAATTTCCGGATAACCAAGATCCGGTTGTACAAGAGTATACCCGATACGTTAAACAGTTAGCGTTCGACCTGCTGATATGTACGCCGTTTGAATCGTGAAAATCGGACGAGCGGTTGCCGAGATATTACGGTAGAACCCCATTCTTTAATTTTCGAACGGCGTCCTGGGGGCACTTGAAAATATTATCATCACAGATACCACTGAGAGGAGATATATCTCCTAGAGGGGATCGAAAAAGTTTTTCAGAGCGCTACAACCGACCTTTTTCGAGATATTTGCGATTCTCGTCCGAAAATTCGTATCCGGTTAAAAAGTATTATTAAATTTTCCCATAACTTCGACATATATTTCGCATAAATATCGATATATATATATATATATATATATATATATATATATATATATATATATATATACATGTACATACATACATTATTACATATCGACACATTATTATATATCGATGTATAATAATCTAACAAGTATACACCTGACCGCCACGAGACATGTACTAACGAATCGAGATTTTCCGCTTGTGGTCGGTACATTCCAGTGCTAAGCTAAGAGGGAACGCATAGACACACATACAAATACCGTTTAGTAAGGTAGAATAGGGTCATATTTGTACGGCATCTGTACTAGAAAATATTTCATTCATTCATTATAAGTAGTTTAACTGTTTTTCAAACTTTCGGTTAAAACCGTGGAGCAATTAATCTGTGGTCGATTAATCGAAGCCCATTTAAAAATTAAACTTTTATTCAGGTGTTTTCCATCGATTGTATTATACAGTAAAACGGTTAAACAATTTTTCAGTAGTCGTAATTGTTGATTATTATTATGGGAACATAATAAGTATTTAGCGGTTATTCTTTACGAAGCCGGGTCGGGTTGTTAGCCTCTAATGATACGAGAAAATATTATTATAAGCTCGGCTATCGTATCGGTATTAATGATATTAGGCGAATAGTGGGGGTTAAGGTTCACCGGTACTGTCTGAATAATGTACTTGGGGGCGTCACCTCCACGATCAACTTAACACCAAAACCAGATACCGAAATGGATTTATAATATTCTTTCGTTCGCCGGTGCTCGCTCGCTCGCTTATACTTTCTTTCTTGCGTTATTGCGAGGTGTTACAATAGTAATTACCAAAATCCAATATCACGCAGGCGTATACTAACCCTGTCGCGTTATTACATCGCAGCCACAGCTGGACACTCACAAACTTTGATAAATAAAAAAAATAGTAAATACGTAAATTTTTCGAATATTTTATTAAAATTAAAAATTTTTAATATATTAAAGTTTTAGATGCACGCGCACGACCGCAAACCGATTACCTATCTTTCTGCTTGACGACACCACTAGCAAAGATGGCGATCCCTGAACGGAAACACTTCTGCATTTTGCTGTTTACTAAATGCGAATCTGTAGTTATAATTCAAGAAATTTGTTAGGAACTCTGGCAGCGAACTAGCGGTAATGGTGATGACAGTGCGGGATATTTTAAGGAAACTGTTACATATGCGTCAATACTGTTTACAGCTGCTACAGGCTTTGAAGCCTATTGACTGTGGAAGATGTGTTGTGATGTCGTACGAAAATAGTTCTGCTGCGTTTAATAATGATTTGATGGTTCATCTTAGCGGAAAAGTTAACACACAACTGGAGATCAGGAAATCCTAAATTTTTACAATGCGAAAGGGGCTCCCCAAAATTAAACTTTTTCTTTGTGATATATCGACGGTAAGTTTATGAGCCGTTTTTTTCACCGAAGGAATCGAAAGAGGAGTTGCTTGCTGCGTACATAACTCGTTCTTCGACAGTAAGATGGATCACAGAATTTTATTTGGACTCAAGACGGTGTCCCTCCTCAACAGAAAAACTCTGTAGTTTATCGGTTGAATGACTTTTCCCCGATCGCTAGATCGATGGTCACTGACTCTATGACAGAGCTTGTTTGTTGTGGTCTCCAACGTTACCCGATCCTACTCCCAAATGATTTTTTCTTATTGGGTTTTATAAAAATCTTGTGCATGCGTCTCTCTAGGATTGAAGCAGCTGTTGCTTTAATTACTTCTCATCCTGGTAAAGCGCGGGACGAAGTCTCTTATTTATGTCAACACACCAACACAATTAATGGAAAGGTTACATGAACTCTTGTAGAGAAAAATTGTAAGAGTTACTGTTCTTTTTTATTTGTGATTCATTATTGCAACTCAAAGTTATGAGATATTAAATAGCTTTAAAATACCGTTTTTTTTTTTGTTTTTTGTTTTTTTTTTGTACTCTATTTAATAACCCGGTGATCGATAAAGAAAAAATAAGTAGTGTATTTCATTTCACCACTCTACCGATCTCCGTAGTAGCGGAATAGAATCTCTGCTTTTCATCTGTTAGATTCTGCGTTCAAATTTTGCGAACAAGCTTGGCATTTACGAAATAATATCATAATATCGTAAGAAAGTTTTCATTCTAGTTATATTTTAATTCCCTAACTTTCTTTAAGAGATCCATACCTATGTCATTCCTGAAAAGATTTTTTTTTAAATAATTTAACAAAAATGTTATTTTGCTATCAAAAACCGATTTAAATTACCGGTATCTTTAATTATCAAAACTTTAGTATAAAATGTTATCGTTTGACATTTTTTGCAAGTGCGAGTGACGTAATTTTTTTTTGCAAACTTTAACTATATACTATTAAATAGACTTTGTAAAATACGTCAGCTCTTAAATAACTTTTCAGCAGTTAAAGGTAGAAAAGTAAAATTTAAGAAATGCCCTCATCTCGAAATGATATATTTTAATATTGTATATAATGATAATTGTTATCGTCGTTAATCGATTTTGTATATAATGATAATTTTGATATATATAATATTGTGAAACTAATTTTTCGTGAGACTGCCAAACCCCCAAGTTCCGATGAGGCAGACTATTAAAACATTTTTAACAGGAAACGTAAAATTGTAATGTCTAACTTTAAAGGACTTCGATAAAGGAAAATTTCGATCTTAATACTTCAGATTACGATAATCCTAACCAAAATGTGCGGCGATTAATTTTATTTTTAGCTATTTTCAAAGTGATCTACAATGTACCTCAAGTAGGTCTCATACCGGAAAATAAAAACGTTTAGAGTAGGAATATTTGATATTCATTGTCGAACAGTTGTATAAGAAATATTGTAGACCGTTAAAAATAGCTTTGAAAAAATTAAATGACGCACATTTTGGTTGCGATTATCGTAACCTAAAGGTTTTCTAATATTTATTTTTCAGTGTTGTTCAAAATAAATTATCACAATCCTATCCTTTCCGTTTAAATATTTTTAGTCGTCCCCTATTAATTGGTCGGAAGGTATGGTATTTCTTATACCGAAAGTTAGACGTTTCTAGATAGGAACATTTTCATTTTTCCATTTTTCTATGTTTAACTAATGAAACGTTTTTGAAGGGTTGCAATACTTTATGAACACTCTATACACATCCGATACTCATTCCGTAGATTTTTTTGAACTTTGGAAGAAACGATTTAGCGGAAAATTTTACGACTGAATACCTTTCTTTGCATCAACTTGCATCCACTTATCTGAAGGTAAGGAGAAATAACCTTCACAAAATTAGAAATTGCATTAATTTTTAAACATTTTTACTATTTCAATTTATTATTTTGAAATTTGACTCCTTTATTTTCTAGGATTTTCATTATAAAATATACATAACGATCTGCTCAAGGTTTGTACTGGATTAATGAAAAGAGGATGAAGTACAACCGATTGATACATAATGAAATACACGTATTTAAAATTTAAAGGGAATGTTTATATATATATATATATATATATATATATATATACATATTGACCACGGTATTTAAATGTTAAATGTTCTACCTCTGGTGACGTTCACATAGGATGTATATCATACATAAAAGTTGCATCATACATTTATATATATATATTTAAGAATTTGTGTATGCGCATGCGTGCGTGTGTATGTGTGTATGTATGTGCGTGTGTGGGCAGGCGCGCAATATTATCTAAAACCAATATATGTCATATCTATGAACAAACTGACCGACACATTTCCGCAGCGGTTGTTATTGTTATATTCGTGCGGCTGACCGAGAGCAGAGTTGCAAATACTAATACACTTGTATTACGATATCGTAGTAGTTGGTTCCAGTCTTGTGTTAATAATATAAAGTGTGTCATTCTATTATGTATTATGGTGGAACCAGATGCCGGTAACATCCTAGAAACAGCTGAGTACAATAGTGTGGTAAGCCGCAAGCTGTCTGCGGTTAAATGGTTACAACGGAACACATTTCCAATTCTCTATCACAACCTTAATTCTTTAAACCGTAATCATTTTGCATTTTAATACGGTTTAATTTTGCTAATGATGTTGTTAATAATATTATGATATCTCTCCATTTTTTAAATTTAAATATCTGGAGAAAATGTTCAAACGGAAATTAATTGAAATATTATGTATATTAATTGTGCGTTATTATGATAATATGTAGATTGTTTTTTTAGTATGACGTTACTGATAAAGAGCAATAATTGTTTATATATTTTTATTTTAATGATTTAAAAAACAGATGTATAATTAAAAAATGAATAATACAAAAAAAATATAAAAAAGAAACCTCAGGATTTACATCCTTTATATCTCAAATTAAAATTAATATCCATTTTTAATAAATTAAAATATCCGATATTAAAGAAAAAATGAATTAAAAAATAAAAACGGTAAAAATAAAGAGTTTTAGAATCGATACCATTTAAAAAAAAAAAAAAATACCGACTTAATCTGATGCCAGTTACAAAAATAAAAAATTTATATTCGAAAGAAAGATATTAAAGTACAAAAATTTTTAAGCCTAATTATTTTATTTAAAATAATATTTTTTATTAAAAATTTTACTTTCAGAAACGTAGCGGAGTGGTAGTGTTTCGGCATTTCATACGCAGGTCCCGGGTTCGAATCCCGGTCAGAAATTTAATTGCACTTTTCATACGCTAAAAGGTTCTTCCATTTCATATTCCCAAGCACAAGCTTTGAGCTTATAATGGTGAATTAATCATTCAAAAAAATAATAATTACACAACAAAAAAATTATAATTTGGAACTGAGATAAAAGTAGGTGAATAAGAATATGTTTTTCGCACTGAATCTTAAAATGAAATCAGTATTTCTTCATCAACCTACAATTTTTAGTATGACCCTTTAAAATATTGAGAAACTGCTAAATAATAACAACAAATTAAATAATAGAATACAACAACAATAATAATAATAATTACAATTAAAAATTTTTATCTTTTTTTACAGACATTTATGCCCTAATTTATTTTTTCTGACTTTCCTTTCGTGTTCGGTGAAGTCTTCTCTTTTTATCATCCGGCAGTAGTCACTCATCATAGATTCATTCCTCCTGCCTTGATAACGTCGTTCTATTTGCAATATATCTCGGCGGAACCTTTCTCCTTGTTCGCCGCTGATGTCACACGAGTTTGTAATGACGACATCACCGTGGTAATGATCATTTGAACAGTTAAAACCAAAATTAAATAGTATAAACGATTCATATTAAAAAGGCATCGTACAAGATCTTTTATAAATCAGTAGTTCAGTTTGAAAATATCATCGAAAAACCAGGCCAGCGCATACGTACGTACATGTTTTTGAAATTTTTAAAGCTGAAATTTTGATTTTTTTTTTGTTGGTTTAGACGTTTTGGTCATGAAACGTCTAAAATATGTTATTACTGTATAACTGTATACAGTATACTGTGTTCTGTATATACAGTAATAACTATTTAACGGGAAAAATATAGTAGTTTATTCTTAAATAAAAATAGTTATTAAGGTTCTTCGAAAATAATTTTTTTTATATATATCTGTAGTTTCCCTGCCATCCGGAGCCGGACACGCAATTAAGCATAAATACAGCTCCGGAGGGGTGCCTTCCCCTGAAACTATCTCCAAAGGACGCAAGGCCACGCCCAGGCAGTCGGGACGACTCGGTCTTTTTGTATGCCATGCCTCAAATACGGAGTTCCCTTTTGGGAACGCCCCACCGGGACTCCTGTCTTGATGCTTCGCCTCTAGTTGGGATCCCCCAAAAGTATCTCCCACCGGGACTACGATCTTACATTCCCTCCAATGGCATTTCAAAGGAGTTCCCACCCGATCATTAAGGTGGAAGATCGAAGCCTCCCACCCCTCTCGGTTGGAGCTGTTCCTCAAAGACACCATGACGTTACTGTGAAAACGAAACTCCTGACACAAATGGACCCGTCTTGCATCCTCGACCTCTGGGCGCATGACCGTACAATGAATTTTATTAACTTCTCAATATTTTTATAGAGATTGACTGTTTTCTTCCTGCTGTGATAAAACTGAAAATTATTATTTATTATTTATTTATTTTCTTATCAAAAGAAACGCGCAGACTGTTCGGGAGAGCGGCTGTGTCCGAACACAGTCATCTTCGGGACATCTGCCGAGAGGACCCAACTCCGACAGTTGTAAGGAAGCGGCCTCACGCCGTACTGGACGAACCACCGTGATGGTGCGGTGCGGTAGCCGAAAATCGACAAACCAGGCTTAGGGGCCTCCATATCGCATGAGCCATAAACGGAATAGTGCGTCAGACGCGTTTCCGGGGTCGCGAGTGAAAAGTTTTCGCGAGTTATATAGTTTGAAGACGTCAAACACGGTAAGTCGCGCATAAAACAAAAACGCGGTCTAAATTTAAAAAAACTTACAGTAAGACAAAATATCCCAGCAATTGCGACTCCTCCGGAAAAGGGGACGCATTGCTCCCTCCTTATAGCTAGTGCCCCGTTGTGGCGTATTCCTGCTAGCCTATTAAAGAGTTAGCACCGAAAGGACTTCAGTGGACGGTCTGAAGGGGAATTACGTCGGGAGGACAGGCTTTATAAGCCTAGCCTTCCGCGGTCGGCCCATGAAATGGGTTCGATAACGCTGGTTTAACAACGGATTGGAATGCAATTAAATCCGTCTTAAATTCACTAAAATAATAATAGACAAAACTTGAAAAATTAGATCCGAGATTAAAAAAAATAACCCTTTTAAAAACAAGCCCGATTAGAATGATCCAGCAGCAAGGGACTCTGTCCAGGTTCTGCGATAAAGTAGGGAGTAATAGACTCCTGCCAACTTTGCATTCCATTCCATTCCATCAAAAGAAAAATATTAAAATCTATATAGCGATTTATGAAACGAATTGTATATTTAGTAAAAAATCAATCCGTGCGTTTTAAACACAGTTTATAATTCCGTAAATCAAATTATAAAACATTTAATGTTAGATTGTACCTACTACCTTAGAGGTAAATAAAGATTGAAAACAATTTTTGCCCCTTACAAAGTCTAATTTAAAATAGAAAGATAATATCATAAAAGCAATTATTAACTTTAAAATAATATGAACAATATAGACTGGTTTATCAAATTGACGAGTAATTTTCTCACTAATTCTCTTTTGAAATTTAAGTTTTAATTTTGTTGTACGTTTCTCCAAAGTTACGGTATTTAATTTTCATAATCCGTTGTCGTTTTATATGAAACTGAATAAAGCAAGTCCATAATCGTAATCTGCACATATGGCTGTGATAGCCAAAGTTAAACAGATTTTTTAAGGTTTAATTTCAATTAATTACGGGGAACTCCTCCCTCCACTTCGTGAAAAATATTTTTCTTTTTTAAGAATTGACTCGTATAGAATATTTTATAGTGTTGTTTTTTTTTTTTTTTTTTTAACTTTGGACTACAAATCTCCGATTAACATTAATAATGAATCTTTTATTTTGATCGGTTCGTAATAATGCATGGCATAAATAACCTCAGGAATGGAGAACTACTTCACGGATAAGGATAAAATCTTGAATAGAGCAGCATCACAAAACCTACAATTAATTATAAAAAAATAAGACTAGATTAAAGCCCATATTAATTATTACTTGTACAAAATAAAGGAAGTATTGTGATCGCGAAAAATTTTGGTTTTCAAATTTCAACGGAAATATCCATTTTTACCAATTCTGAATCCATTTTTACTAGTTTTGGCGTGACGTCTGCACGTACGTATGTATGTATATATGTACGTACGTAACTCGGCATAACTCAAAAACGATTAGCCGTAGTATGTTGAAATTTTGGATTTAGGAATGGTTGTGCACCTTCCCTTTTGATTGCAATCGACTGAACCAAAAGTGTCCAAAAATGACCAAAATAAAAAAATGGATTTTGGACTTTTTAACTGCAGTTTTAAAAGCCCTCATTGAGAGCTTTTCAACGGTATAATAAGTGGTACTTATTTTCATTGGTTCCAGAGTTACAGCCAAATTAAACTTTAATTAATGAAATATTTGGATCTATAAGGGAAAGACTCATCGGTTTGAACCCTTTTTTTTTAACTTTTTTTTTTATATTTAGATATATTGATTTATTAATAACTATTATCCGTGATTGTAAAAAAAATTACGATAAATAATTATTTAATAGTAACAATAAAAAAAAGGTATAAAAAAAAATCATAAGTTATTAGTAAAATAAAATTTTATGTACTTTTAGAAATGTGTATATATAATTTAATAGGCACTATTACATATGCGTATATGTAATGGATTTGGTGAAACATCTGATTGTTTAATATTAATTGAAAATTATAATTTAGAATATTATTATTTTTGGATTTTCTACTTTAATTTCTGTTTAATTTTATTTAATTATTGTGGAATTTCCATTTAATATTATCAACATTAAAGTTAACTACAGAGTGACTGAAAAATAGATCCTCACAAGAACAACATATACACTGAGGCACACATGCCCGATCTTTAATAAACTGCATAATATTCTTACCTTTTACTTCATTACTTCTCTGACATTGTCGGACAATATTCTCCCTAAGTCGGAGTTGATCATCATTTCGTTTATTTATACTTTGTTGCCAGTCATTTAATCGCTCTTTGTTTTGATATAATTCTTCTGATCTTAATTTGTGAACACGTTCTCTAGTTTTCAAATTTTCTTTCTCTCTACATTCATCATTCTATCTTAATTTTTTTATTCTTTGCTTGGTCTTTGCTTAGTTTTCTTCCTCTATATATTTATCATTTATCTTATTGTTTTTATTCTGTTTTTGGTTTTAACATTTTCTTCCTCTTTATATTTATCACTTCCTCTTAATCATTTTTTTCTTTCTTTCGTTTTAACATTTTCTCCCTCTTTATATTTATCATTTTCTCTTAATTTTTTATTCTTCTCTTGTTCTTAACATTTTCGTCTTCTTCAAATTCATCTTCTTGTAGGTTTTTTTTTTTGTTGAGATATAAATCTCTTTATGATATCTCTCTTTTTACAATATGATTGTTTTTTTTTTTATTTTTGATTATTCAATAAATAATCCAATAATAAAAACTGAATATTTTACACCTTAAGATCAAAATTAACATTTTTAACCAGTACACAGGAGTTAACTAAACGGAATAGTTTAATTATTATTAACTTTAATTTATACGACACACCAGAAATCTGAAAATTTTGTTAATCAGCAACTCATGAAAATACGAATTATACTGATCTAGTAATACGAGTAATAAAGGGACTTTTACTGTGTCCTAATATTTCATTTAAGATTGTTGGATTAATAATTGTATAAATATCTGAAGTTAATAAAAACTAATATTTCAGCAACTGTGTAACTGTCCACTTTATTAAAGAATTGGAGGATCGTATCTCACTTTCAAATGAAATAAGTTTAAATGAAGTGAGCAAAAAATTTTGATATCTAATTTTATAGGTTTACAAAGAATTTATGTGGTGCCCATATTAGATTTTTTAAATGCAAACATGTGAAGTAATGTTAAGATTAGTATATGAAGATATTAAATTTAAATGGTACATTAAGCAAGGAGGTATAGTGATAGCCATTAATGACCAGTGCGAAATAAGTTACAACATTCACCGACGTTCGTGTCGTGAACTTCGCAAGATTTCTGTGGCAATAGGTTATTAGACATAAGCTTTGCCTTTTGTTTAATATCGATCGGTGTTTAAAGACATTTCTTCCTCAGAATCCGGCATAATTAAGAAAAGAATAAATGGTGCAATATAGAAACTAAGTTACTTATCAGTGTACTTAACCTTTGCTTGCTAACTACTAAATCAGATAAAAATCAAAGTAAAAAAATAGCTGACACGATAAACTATACCGCTTCTGATCGGTCAGCGGTTGAAAAGAGTAGGCTTTTCATTTTTACCTATATCATAATGAAAATTTGTTTTATAATAACCTTCATTGTGATGCAGATTACAGCGGCGTAATATAAACGTTATAATACAGCAGTAGAAAAAAAAATAGCCACAAAATAAATCACAGTTCTGGAGTTAATGAAGATTATTTGAGTATATAATTATGTATACACGTTGAACCAAGATGACGATAATTCAGGATTTTTTTGTTAATTTTTAATTAATATTATTTAAAAATTAATCTATCAAGTAATATTCTTTCTATAAAAAAGTAGTTTAATTTGAATTTTAAACAAAACGGTGTAAGAGGCCTTTTTAATGGTTCAATAATCTACACTATTATATAAAGAGGAAGAGCGTTTTTATTTGTTCGGATAAATAAAAAAAACTACTCGATTAACCGCAACCAAATTTTTACCCATGTTTTTTGGCATAACTGAAAAGGTTGTTAGATATATTTCATCGCGAAAAATTTCTAAATATATATATATATAATATATATTACTTCCTTGTACGAAGTAAAGAAAGTATTGTGATCGCGAAACATTTCGGTATTCAGATTTCAACGGAAATATCGATTTTTACTATCCCTGAATCCATTTTGACTAGTTTTGGCGTGACGTCTGTATGTATGTATGTATGTATGTACGTATGTACGTAAATACCTCGCATAACTCAAAAACGATTAGCCGTAGTATGTTGAAATTTTGGATTTAGGACTGTTGTAACATCCAGTTGTGCACCTTCCCTTTTGATCGCAATCGACTGAACCAAAGGTGTTCAAAAAAGCCTAAATTCCCAAAAAATTGGATTTTATATCTTTTCTTAACTGCAATAATAAGCCCTCATTGAGAGATTTTCAACGATATGTCATATAAGTGGTACTTATTTTCATTGGTTCCAGAGTTATAGCCAAATGAAATTTTAATTAATGAAATATTTGGATCAATAAGGAGAAGGCACACCGGTTCGAATCAGACTTCATCTCTTTTTTATATATATATATATTTTTTTAATTTAATTTTTAACTTTTTTTAAAATTAAATATATTGATTTATTAATAATTACTAACCCGTGATTGTAAAAAAGAGTTTTACAAAATCAATAATTATTCAATAATAACAATAAAAAAACGTATTTTTAGAGATATTTGAGTCAATTATTCTTTGAGATTGAGTCAACTAACGTTTTTTTAAACGATCAATATTCACGAAATTCCTAATATTAGAGATTCTAGAATATATAGGAATACTTCCCTAATACATAAAGAGTTGTTACTAAAAAATTAAAACATCTTTTTAGGATACCTTCGCAGTTACTGTATAAAATATATAACTACCTCCACGTCGCAATTTTGCCTACACTACATGGTTACTTGCGTTTCCCGTACCAGTTAAATTTTTATTTTATATTTTGAGTCAAGTAACCGGAGTCAGGCGCAGCCAGTCACACATAAGTAACAGTGGCAGTGGCTGTGATGGTTGAGCCACAGCACCGCCTGCCTTCGCACACCTTAAAAAATCGGAATTAAAAAACAACCCGAAAATAGTTTATAAATATTTGTCTGAAGAGTATTTGGAAGCTTAAATACTACTAAATATCTCTAATAAAATACTATAGTCGGGATTGGAAAACTTTACAATCATTCTTCAGCATTTTTTTCTTTTTTTTTACCTTTCTTCATCCTCTTTCAAGGTCGAATTTAAAAAATCTAAAAATTGGTTTTTTCGACGTGAAGATTACACTCTCCAAGAATCAGGTTGATTTCTTCATCTGTTACCGAGAGATTAAAAAAAAACATGGACTAAAATTAACCGGAATTCAAAAATCCATTTTAACATTTATAATTCGGAATTTAAAAAAATTTAGAAATTGGTTTTTATATATTCACATCATTCAGTTCAAACCCAGATCACACAATAATAGACACTACAGTTCACAATTCATTAAAGTTTGTGCTTTGAACGGCAACTCTCCGCTACTAATATATATATATTTTTTTATTTTGTTTTCGAGATGAAATACATCCAAAAAAACTTCTTAGTTATGCCAAGAAACATGAGTAAAAAAAACCTCTTCCTCTTTATATAAGAAGCCAAAATCAAACCGTGTAAAAGAATTAA
Source organism: Lycorma delicatula (assembly GCF_047948215.1). Lineage (NCBI taxonomy): Eukaryota > Metazoa > Arthropoda > Insecta > Hemiptera > Fulgoridae > Lycorma > Lycorma delicatula. The sequence goes on from NC_134464.1 coordinate 58,079,293, forward strand.
CACAAGAACCTAGCCGTACCATAAGACATACAAGAACGTAGCTACTCTCAGAAATAAACGTAAATCTATTTCAGGATAACTGGAAAAAATGAGAAGCGAAGTGGTTTCCTATAGTCAATGAGCCGAATATATTGTTTCATATGGTTACCGTAAAGATATTCAGTTATACGAGCGATATTATCATTTTGATAATTGGACTGGCTGTAAAACGAATATTATTACTCTTAAAAAAATTAATTCCAATTTTTGCCCCTTTTATCTGTAAAATTAGGCGAAACGGTTTTAAAAAAAAATTATTTGGCCGTATACTCTTCCTGACCCCCAACCGACTAGAAGGAAAGAAATACACTGTAATTATTAGTGAATAAAAAATGTTATGTCCGCACACACGCGCGTATATTATTCTAAACAAATTTTCACACTGGTATAATAGGACTACTGACATTAAGAATCATACGTAAAACTGTTCATACAAGATACAATTTCGCTAATCACTTGACCAACAAGCCAGCTAATTATTTTTTCTTAATTTTAATAAATGTAGTTCATTTTTAATGGAATAATGAAACTTGGATTTTCTTTTGTACATATAATGAACCGTGAAATTAAATGGGAACAAATTAAGTTATTATGATTTTTTTTATTAAAAAAGAGAGAAAAAATTTCCTTAATGATTTTAAACCGCATTTGATTTTTTCTAGAATAAAGAAAAAAAGCTTCGGAATTTCTACGAAAACATTAAGTGTCAAACATAAATCAAGCTATAACCTACACATATCCCCTACAATTATTTTGATTTACGTAACGATGTCCTAGTAAAGATTTTATGATTTTTCGCTAAGAATGTGTTACTCCTTTATCGATAATAATTATTATGTAACCTCGGGCAACTTATTATTGAACAAGAAAAACACGCTAACAATTTCGTTATTGTTATTTTTTATTTCAAACGTTTAATTTACGATTTCAGTTTTATATAGTGGCTTTTATAATTACCCAGTTTGTATATCTAGTTATCGATTCATAATTATTCTAAAGTAAATATTTTTTTCGGCATTAGTTGTTTTAGTTCAAATCAATTATTAATTCCGTTTTCAGCCGTTTATATGTGTATATATATATATATATATATATATATATATATGTCGGAGAGGCGAGGAGATTTGTCAGGTATTCAACGTTTTGTGTTTCACTCATTTTTATTATTACAAGTGGAGAATATATAAGATTATAATAAAGTTCAATTAATAAAAATGAGTAGATAACTCGTACAATGAAATAATTACAAATGATAATTATCACTTATCAATAACTCAGTAGTACACGAATCATAATATAAGATTAATTTAATTTAGAATTCAAATAATATTAAAACAACTTGCGATAGACCGAGGCTCAGGGAAATAACGAATTCGCGATCACCAGGACGTCTGTTCGATCTGGGTTCCAAAGCAAGACTGCCTTTTCTCAATATTCTCAAATAATATGCCTACTGCATATTTCCTTTTCCTTATTAATTTTATGATACCCCTATCGTCCTGGGATCCCGACTACGTTGACAACCATGTGCCTACCTAGGCCTAAGCCTACCGCAATAAAACAATTTAAACCTTATTTTACAAAATATTACAAGTAATAGTACATTTCTTAAAACTACTAAAAATACAGATATTCTAAAGAGTATTCTCATCGTTTTGTCGGAAGATACTCCACTGTACTTTATTCTCCGACATATATATACATATATATATATATAAACGCAGGGAACCACAAACATTTTTCCCAGATGGATGTATATATTCACGTTTGTACAAACGTGGATATGTATGAACGTCGCAATACTTTTCGTTAAATATGTTCATACTGTATTAGGCGATTTTGTTCAAAATTGATCAGCAGGTATTTATAAAGTATTTATCGTGTTAAAATTTCATGAAAAACTCCAGAGGAAATGGGTAAAATCTGTGAATTTTTCATTTTCGACTCTTAGATGATTTAAAAATCTTTAACAAAAAATATAACGCTTAGTGCAAAAGTTTTCGACAAAAAATGAATTTGCAAAATATTCATTCCCACCCCCGGTAATCGCAAGTTTAGTTTTTTTTTAGAATATCTCAACCGGAAGCGGTAATACATTTAAAATTAGACACACAGGGACACTCTTAATATAACTGCTTATTATTACGAGTATGTTTGCAAACGTTTTTAATCTTCGAGAATTTCACCCGTAATTTGCAAATATTTTATCATGAACTTAAGCAAAATTTTAAAATATTTTAAATCAAGTCGTATCAGTAGTATAATTTTTACACAAGGACGGTTCAGAATCACAAAAAGTTAGCATGATTGTAAAGATAAAAGATTGTAAAAAATTTCCATCCCTTCTCCTAGAAATTTATCATTGAATAGGTATAATTTTTTTTCATTTTTATGTTTCAAAAATTCAATTTTATCGATAATGAAACTATTAGACCGTTTTAATGTTTTATATTAAATTAAACATCTAGTGGTTAACTCGTCGTCGCAAATCAGTAGTTTAACAGATGATTCTTGAAGTCAAAGGTTCTGAGGTTCAAATCATAGTAAATTTAGTCGCTTTCATACGGATTAGACAATGAATATCGGTGTACTATGGTAGTTGCACCACACATCCAAGAAAAGGTCGGCCTGATTCTTTAAAAGATTATACCGTATTTACATGTCATACGTATCTAGGGCTGTGAGGGGGGTTGCTTACTGTTCTTTAATTGAACAGATTGCAACATACATATTAGGAAAATTAAAAAAATTAAAATTAAACGCAAAATTTTTGAAAAAGTGGTTGGGTGATATTTTTGACTCCTACTTTCGCAAATCATCATTCGGTACACCAGGAAATTTGGTTCTTTCAAAAAATAACTATGACTGTTAAATAAAAATTAACTAATTTAAAAAAAAAAAGGTTTTGTGGAGGGTGGCTTAATTTGAGAATATTTTTGCAACTACTTGTAGAATAGATAATTATACACGAACATTTTGACAAAATGATACGGGGGCCATGTTTGACTCTTACTTTTGTAACTTGTCGTAGAATAGGCGTAGAAATTTGGTTATTTCATTTAATAACTACATGTGATTGACAAATATTATATTTGCTTAAAAAAATCGCAAAAACAATTATGGAGAGATGTAATTTGATGCTATTTTTTTAAAAATAAACCTTTTAATTTATTTTCTTTATATAATAAATTAATTGAAAACAGCTAAAATCTTAAAGCGTTTGAGAAAATAGTTTTCGGAAAACAGTAAATCAGTGCCTGAAAAATAAAGCATATCCTTTGCCAGCATTTTTAATCAGTTAATTTTTATAATATTGAAACTAATTTTTTACTTCTACTAAAATTGAAACTAAATTTATCTGATTGACTACTATCAACGACAATTATCATTCATAAAAACAAACTGTAGGTGAGAGACGGACAGTCGTCGTCGGAAGTTATCCTTTGCCGGTTGCGCTCGGGATAACACGTTTATTTATTATCTCGTCTGATTATTCGACTGTTTGCAACGTGAATATTTGCCGGTTGACGGTACATCGCATTCACCTTGATCGTTATGATGAAAATTTAAATAGCATAGCACAGATAACTAGCTTATTTTAGATTATTACCTAGCCGAAATGAAAAAAATATGTATTTTTGTTTTTATAGTTAAAAGAATAATATCCAGTATTATTTAGATTTACGGTTTTTTTTTCGTTTTGAATCGGATTCTCTACTCTCCCGGCTAAATCATTTATTATTTTTCTTATTTGCTTAAAATAATGTTTTTCTTGTTATTTAATATTGGTCTGCCTCGATATCGCACGTAACACAACTCTATTTATATTCAAAAATAATTATTTGGATGGACTTGAAAATTCTACGTTAACAATTAAGAAAAAAAAAAATAATGGTGGGATTGTAACCATCCGACTTTAAAAATAGATAAAAACGTTGCGTTGTGCTTTACAGGTTGATCGCGTGGATAGAACTCAACAATGTTATCAATAATATTTCTGTTGCCCACAAAGATTTTCATTTGCGACAAAGTCAAGTATTACTATTTTTCTCTGAAGTGCCTTAATGAAATGCTTAGCTTGTCATCATTATTAAATACTAGCTGACCCGTCAATTCTTCGCCATTACTAGATTTGAGTATATATATAGATTAAATGAACACAATTGAACAAAATGAACATTATGGAACTTCACAAAATTTAACCTTTCCTTTTTTCCTTCTTCCTTTTTTCTCCTCTTCCCTTTCCAATTTTTCGCAAAAATATTTATTTTCACGTAACTAATATATTTTCTGAATATGAGCCAAATAGAACCATAAATACAATTTTTCGAAATATCTCGACCCCAGCGCTACCTAGCGGATTCAAACTAATTCAGAAACCTTCGTAGGCGTACGAACAACAAATAATCAAAGTTTCATCGTAATCGGATGAATATTATAGGAACGCATATGGGACAAACAAACATTCATTTTTATATATGTATAAGATTAATTACTCTAACGAATATTTTTGTCTGAAATATGCTATCGTCTGTTTTGGATTTCCTCAAAATGACGTCAGCAACAAGTTTTCAAGAAATAAAAATGGGTTGTTAGATTATTGTTTACCTCCCATAATTACGAATTATGTAACTCGATATTAAAAAAATTAAAAATGTTAATTTATCCATGTAAATTTGCTAAAAAAAAAATAATAAAATAAATAATTTATTTTTCAAAAAACGACTAATAATATCCAACTCTATTAAACCAGACAACAGAACAATTTTCCGTAACTCTTCTTATTCGTATAATCTTCTAACCAATTTATTTAAAATAAATTTGAAAATCTTATTTTGTAGATTTAATAAAAATACGCGTAATAATAATAATAATAATAATAATTACAACATTTTAATAACCTGACTACGTGCAACGTGTATAAATGAATATATACTCAAATAATCTTCATTAACGCCTTCTGAACTGTGAATTGTTTTCCAGTTATCTTATACACTCAATATTTTCGTTTACTTTACCTTAATGCTATTTTTAAGTTTATATTTTAAATAATAAATTATTATGGACTTTAATCGCACTTTTTTTTAATTTTATAATTAAGCGTGTATTATGTTATGCTGCTCTAATCAAAGTTTTATAACAACCTTGATACATTCAAGCAATCCTGGCAGTTCCTGGTTTTATCCTTGAAGTACCTTTATCTACAAATTTTTCAGGAGTTTTATGTAATTCTGTGTATTCTGGTACCGAGTAGAATAGAAGATTTAGCCTACTTATTTTTTTTTTTTAACTTTCGGGACCTCCGTTAGGTATTGCTTCAGAGGATAAGATGAATGGGAATTTTTGTAGCGTGTGAAAATGCCATGCCTGACCGGGATTCGAACCCTGGACCTCCGGATGAAAGGCGGAGACGCTACCACTCTCGGCCTTTCATCCGGAGGTCCCGGGTTCGAATCGGGGTCAGGCATGGCATTTTCACACTCCACAAAAATTGTCATTCATCTCATCCTCTGAAGTAATACCTAACGGTGGTCCCGGAGGGACCTATTTCTTTATTTAAGTAGAACCCGGTAGCCTACTTTTTTATTTGATTTTAATTTCACGTTCTTCTTACCTTTTACTTTAAAACTCCTTTATGTGACTTTCTCTTTTTTACTTTCTCGTCTAGATCCCGTTATAGCTCTAGAAGGGAAAGTATTGTAATCAGTCCGATTTGGGACAATGCTGTTTTCACCGGATCTTGACTTTTGACACCTAAGGAACCCAAAAAAACCGGATGGAAATTTTCCGGATTTTATGTCTGGATGTACATGTGTGTGTATGGTGTCGCCCTTTAAATCACCTTTTATCTCCAGAACTATTACACCGATTTTGACCAAACTCGGTCAGATTACTTCTATATATGGGGCATTGATGCCGTTAAATTTTCAACTTATAAGGTCAAGGGGGTTGAGGTTGAAAAGCAAGGTCACTCTCAGTATCTCGAGATTTCGCATAATTAAGGTCATATTTTTCTTAGGCGCATCTGTTAATGATTTTAAAAAATAACAATATTTCCACAAAATCATATTTTTCAAAATCGCCCCCCTACCCCAAAAAATGTTCTAAATATTTTGAAGTTTTGTTGTTATCGCTATGATGGTTGTTTTTCATTGTAGTTTCTTTTACTGTCGTCTAATTACGCATATAAATTAATTTTTACTAAACTCTTTTTTTCCTGTTTTGCCTCCGGGAATCACCGTCAGGTATTACTTCAGGGGATGATATGTACGAGTGTAAATGAGGTGTAGTCTTGTGCAGTCTCAGGTCGACCAATCTTGTGACGTGTGGTTAATTGAAACCCTACCACCAAAGAACACCGGTATCCACGACCTAGTATATTCAAATCCGTATAAAAGTAACCGCCTTTACTAGGAATTGGAACTCTCGATTTAGAAGTCAGCTGATTTGCGAAGACGCGTTCACCGCTAGACCAACCCGGTGGGTAATGTTTACTAAACTAGGTGCCCCAAACCTCACCGAGTGGCCAGACCTGACCAAGTCAAAGTTTAAAACATTTTTTTTTTTTTACTTTTAAGACCATAATGGATCACTTTAGTTCATTTTTTTGGCAAGTTCTTTCTTTTCTTGCTGATTTGTTGTTTTACAGCTTTTCTTTTTTGCCAGTAATTTCTAAGGGTTTCAGATCTTCTTGCCCTTTCTTGTTCAGAGTACACCCGGCTTATTGTTTTCTTTGGTTTTGATAGGAATCTTGTTTCTTTATTTTTTAATTTCTCAGTTTCCGGTTTTCGTTTTTAGGTCTTCACGGGTTATGTCTAATTCCTCCATGTCCTTCTGTACTTCGTATAACCAGTTCGGTCTGCTTTTCTTGTTCCAGAAAAGTTCGATTATCCGCCTGATAAGTCTGGTCTCTTCCATTCTGAAAATATGTCCTAGAAAGGAAATTCTCTTCTTTCTAAATTTATTAGTTATCGGGATGATCGTTTCGTAAATCTCTTCATTTGGAATAATTCTCCAAATCCCGTCTTTTTTAATGTTTTTCCCGAAGCATCATTGTAGAATCTGTCTTTCAATCTTTTCCAGTTTGTCGGTAAACCTTGTCTGTTACGGTCCAAATATGGTTTCGCATCCGTAAGTATTTCTGGTTGGATAACTGAGTTATAATGTCTTATTTTTGTGTTTATGGACATGCATTTTTTGTTATAGATGTTTTGTGTATTTATTGTGGCTCCCTTTTTTATTATAAGACCGCTTTAAGATTTTTTATAAAACTGAACTTTGACTCCCGCTTTGGGGTTTGCGCAAAAAGTAACAATCACGGTCGTGTGTGGTATCAATTTATACATTTTCAAAGGGCGTTGAAAACGATTTTAATATTAAAACTTGTTGAAATAGAAGTTTTTTTAACCAGATTTTTTAATACCAGATTTGAAATTTGCGGTTTTAACCACAAGCCAATATAATTATATTGTTGTAACGTGGGATTTTTTCAATATGTCATTAATATATTATTATGTTTTATTTATAAATTGTAGCGTGACGGGAATGTCTTACAACTATGTTGTCAGCTTTTTATACGCACTTTGTGGCTGCTTCATTTCCTTTGGATTTTATGCAGTACCTTATTTCCATTACAGTAAATATTTTTTAATAATATCGCTTTGTTTTTATATTGTTTTTTTTTTTAGACGGTGATTGTCTTTCTGATTGTTTCCCGCTTATAAAGAATAATATTTGAAAAATAAATATTTTAACGAAAAACCTTTGACTTACGCAATCCTAAACAACACACATACATTTTTCTGAACATTTTTTTCCGGAATATTAATAATTCATGGTCCCACGAATCAAAAAATGTCTAAATATCAACGGGTCATTTTTGTCACTAAGGCAGCATTTTCCCTTTATTATATTTCGTATTAATCGGAAAAGGATAAAAAATGTAAAAAAATAAAATTTTTATATTGAAAATTGCATCTGATAGATGTTCATAAAATTCAGTTTAAAAGTTTATAAAATTCGAGAAATTTTTTCATCTACTAACGGTTTTAAATTTATCAAATAATAGTTTTAAAATGTTTTTTTCATGATAAAATTGATAAAAATGCAAATTTTAAGACAAACTTTTATATTCTTTTTCACCACCGCTGAGCTATATACATCCAAATTCACTTCTTTAATTTCTTATATATGAGATTTTTTTTTGTCTTCAGTCATTTGATTGGTTTCATGCAGTTCTCCAAGATTCCCTATCTAGTGCTAGTCTTTTCATTTCAGTATACCCCCTACATCCTACATCCCTAACAATTTGTTTTAGATATTCCAAACGTGGCCTGCCTACACAATTTTTTCCTTCTACCTGTCCTTCCAATATTAAAGCGACTATTCCAGAATGCCTTAGTATGTGGCCCATAGGTCTGTCTCTTCTTTTAGCTATAGTTTTCCAAATGCTTCTTTCTTCATCTATTTGCTGCAACACCTCTTCATTTGTCACTTCATCCACCCATCTAATTTTTAACATTCTCCTGTAGCCCCACATTTCAAAAGCTTCTAATTTTTTCTTCTCAGATACTCCGATTGTCCAAGTTTCACTTCCATATAAAGCGGCACTCCAAACATATACTTTCAAAAATCTTTTTCTGACCTTTAAATTAATTTTTGATGTAAACAGATTATATTTCTGACTGAAGGCTCGTTTCGCTTGTGCTATTCGGCATTTTATATCGCTCCTGCTTTGTCCATCTTTAGTAATTCTACTTCCTAAATAACAAAATTCTTCTACCTCCATAATATTTTCTTCTCATATTTTCACATTCAGTGGTCCATCTTTGTTATTTCTACTACATTTCATTACTTTTATTTTGTTCTTGTTTATTTTCATGCAATAGTTCTTGCGTAGGACTTCATCTATGCCATTCATTGTTTCTTCTAAATCCTTTTTACTCTCAGCTAGAATTATATGAGATATAGCAGTTAAATCAACTTAACCTTTGTGGTAGTTCTCGCTCATGCATATTTACAATAGTATCATTTCTTCGTTTAGATAATTTATTCCTCATGTAAGATTAAGTACGTCGGAATATAACTGAAAACTATGTCGTTGTATAAAACGCCAAACCTGACCGGAATTCAAATTCGTGACTTACCAGAAAAAAGACCGATACCGCTACAATTATGGGAATCGTTGGCATCATAAAATTAGATATTATACGACATAGCCTATCCAAACATATCATCTTTACTCGAATTTCAAACAGCAGTAAAATAGGATTATAATGGCTGAATGACATTACGGCTATGTATGGGTTTTTCTTGAGATTTTAAAATACCGTTAACATACATCAGTTGTCCAACTTTTCCGAGTCGCGGCGCCTTATTTCAATTAAAATTTTTCCAAGGCGCCCTACCCTAAGTAAAAGTATGACCACTCGTAAGAGATAAAAATAAATAAATCTCGTGTATGATTATTTTTTTTTACTTTATTAACATTAAATGAATAATTATAAATGTTTTGGCTCAATTAATTATGAAGATTTTATAATATTTCGCTGCGCACCTGTGAAGAGGCCGCGGCTACCCGGTGCACCACGGTTCACAGTTTGGGAATCACTGATATACATAAAACATAATTGGAAAGTATTATAAAGTTTAATAATACTTAAACAACTTTTTAACCGTTAAATATAGCAACATGAAATTTAGTAAATTTTCTTTCTTTCCAAACGATGTATTTTTGGGATGAGACCACCACAACCCTCAAGCCCCCCACAGGGGAGCAACTCAAAGATTTTAAATGGAAAGGGTAGAACTGAAACATACAATTTTTAAAAAGATATTGAAAAATAAAAATTTTAACGAAAAACCTTTGACTTGCGCAATCCGAACCAAAGTATCGTCAATTTATTATTTTTCACTATTATTTTCAAAAGGGACTTAGGCTATACCCATAAATAAATATTGGTATCTTACTAAAACGACTAGCACTGGATAGGGAATCTTGGAGAACTGCATCAAACTAGTCAAAAAAAAAATAAGGCAAAAAAATAGATGTTTTTAAGGGTGAGGAATTTCTTTTTTTTTTTGTATTCTTCCCTTTTAAAACTTATTTTTAAAATGTATAGAATTTTTGAATTTAGTTGTAAAACATTATATGTCCGTTAATTTGGCTACGATTATCGTTGTTATAAATATTTTTACGTCAAGTTTTTGATTGTTAATGACCATTAAATACGCTTTCCATTTAAAATTTTCCTACTACCTGGAGGCCCCCTGGATGCTTGGAACGTGACGGTCTCATACAGAAAAATAGATCGTTTTGAGGAAATAGAATTTTTGCTTAATTTCATTTTTATGTTTTTAATTATCGAAAAGTTATTTAAGGATTGGCATTCTTTGTTAACATTCTGTATATCATTTCATAGAACGTATAAAATAAGTAGTAAACTTTGTCACTCCCGCTTTTTATAAATTAAAAATGATAACGAGAATTTTTCTGTTTTATCTTCCATACCTAGAGCTTTTTAAATAATTACGATATCGCTGTAATTATAATTTAAAAACCAAATCTTATTCAAAATAGATGTAGAATTCTTTTATCGACATGTCTATAAAGTATTAATTTCAAATATATTTAAAGATTTCTTATATAATGATTTGTAAGATTAAATTTTGAAATATATTGACATTATTTCTTTCGATCGTATAGCTTATTATTTATATTTTATTATAAATAATTAATACATCCATATATCGATAAATGTGATGGTAGAAGGGGTTAATACGTGATGTGACGATCATGAAAAACCGTGTAGGTACATCAGTTCGGTGACAGAACAATAAAATTAGAATTTTTATGTTTAATATTAAAGAAGTAAATGAAAATAGTATTCATAATACGATTTTTATTTTAGGTTATAATTTAAAACAACGTGCCTTAGGTGTTGAACGGCGTGATTTGAAAGGAATCGTTTGAAGGAGATATTGTTTCGTTTTCTGTTAACTAACGTAAAATGTGTTCCTTGTATTTTGGATATAATATAATACAGAAACTAACAATAAAATAGATTATTATAACGAAATAAGTAATAAAAGGTGAGAAAAATGAATCACGATATTTTTTTTTTTTTTTTTTTTTTTTGACGGAGTGTGAAAAACCGATCTGCCGTACTAAGTATTATACAATATTTCGCTAACTAACATTAAATATCTAAAAAGATATCTCCCACGACGAAGAAAAGGGAATTGCAAAGGTATTGGCTCATTTGCCAAGGCTTGGATAGTCGAGTATAAATAAACCGAAGCACACTGGGACTTCACATCTGATAAGAAGTCACTATGAACCGAGTTCAACTCATACAAGGTTAGATTCTTTTACATCTTCTTCTTCTTCTTCTTCCTCTTCATCTTTTACTGCTTCTTTTTCCAATAATTCTTCTTTTTTATTATTATTCTTTCTTCTTAGTACGTTCGTTACCAACATACCTAAGAATAAATTGAGTTGAAAAACATCTTCCCGTTAATGAGGTTATAGGGTATATCAGAATCGTTTTAACTGTGTAACTATTATTTTCATTACTATTATTATTATTTATTTTTATTATTATTATTACATTGTTTAATTCTTATAATATATAATGATTTTATTTGACCTATTATTGTACTTTGCTATCTTCCTCAGTATTATTAGTTAATACGAGTTATTAGGAATAATAACTCTTTGAACAAATGTTTGCAAGATAAATAGTCATAATTATCTACATATATATACTTGTATACTTGTGTATATACACATGGGAGAATAGAATAAATATTTTGTTTACCTACCGTTATAGATGATAACATCTATTAGATCATTATTTATGACAGGAAATAAAAAAATAAGAAATGTCCATTGCAACATTATAATCGTTTTTAATGTAGAAGTAATAATAATCGATTACAAACAGCTGCAATGAAAAAAAAGGAGATTAAGTCGGATTCGAACCGATGTGCCTTCTCCTTGCAAGAACCAAATATTTCATTAATTAAAGTTTTATGGCTTTAACTCTGAAACCAATGAAAATAACTACCACTTACGATATATCTTTGAAAAGCTCTCAATTAGGGCTTATTACTGCAATTAAAAAAGTCCAAAATTCAAATGTTTTGAATTTTGGGCTTTTTTGGACACTTTTGGTCTAGTCGATTACAATCAAAAGGGGCGGTGTACAACTAGATGTTACAACAATCCTAAATTTAAAATTTCAACAACCTACGGCTAATCGTTTTTGAGTTATGCGAGATACATACGTACGTAGGTATAGGAAGGTGTAAGCATCCTCCTCGCTCCCGAAAGCGGAGCGGAGCAGAGAGAGTTAAGGTATGTCTTCATTAGAGGCTTATTAAAATTCAGAATCTGTTTCTTGATTTTTAATTAAATCAAAAGTTCTTTGAGTAAATTGAATCGTAGGACAACATTGTCGTTTTTGCGATGAAAACTTGTTTTGTCGGTATGAGAATAGTATTTTTGGTGTTTAAAGACTCGATCAAGTAATGATCTGAGCGGATAGTCTAATCGAAGTTAGATATAGGAAGAGTTTTTGTGTGAAACCTAAGGTGTTAGAGAAAGGCGCGGGGATCATGCTTCCACGAATCGGGTTATTTTATAGATGATGGTGGTAATTTACGGTAGACGGCCGCGGTTGTAAGAGGTTATGCGAAGACGATAGTAAGTTGTGTAAATACACTGATGGAAATGTCTGACGAGACATTTGCATTGGTGGTATCCGGACAAAGGCCAAACCGTTGACTGCGTTGTGTTATCAAGTTTAGAGGGTCTAAAAGATTACCACTGGTAAAGCACAATACGGCTATGAAAGGAGGGGAGGGGAGGGGGTTTTGTGGCGACCGGGATCGTCACAAGGCGGGTGGGTGTCTTCTCCTACGGGATTCAGGATGCTCACATTGATCACTTTGTCCCCACCATGCTAAAGTAACGAATGTAAAAAACTGAACTTTTTAGGAGAGCTAAACAACAGTTTCAATGTTAAATTTTAAATAGGAATGCACATTCGTAAAAGTAAAAAGGTTTAAACTAGCCTTCCTAAAAGAGATACGCATTGGATAATTTACCACAAGATTCAGGACGTTCGTTCAAATTAGTCGTAAATTGACGAATCTGCAAAATGTGATTTTTCACATTTGTTACTTTAGCATGGTGGTGACGACTTATAGGAAAAAACTGTAAGACTTCTTTCATTTTATTTCTGATCCATTACTGCAAGTCAAATTAAACAGTTATTAAATAACTTAAAGCCAGGTATTTATTTTTATTTTTTTGTATATCCGCTATTTGATTTAAAAAGATTAGAATGCATTGAGAGATTGAATCGGTGTATTTTAAAATATGGTAAAATAACACATCAAGATGATTTTTTTTTTAAACTGAAAATATTTTTTATAGAGGCAAAATTTTAAATATTAAGTTGGTAAAATTAGAAAAGAGTAGGGATGTGACACCTTAAGTTAAAAAACATTCTCCAGACTGGACTCTTTTCTGGACTCTTTTCATTCTGGACTCTTTTCCAGAACCATGGTACACCGAAAATGGTAATAAGGAGACTGATAACTGCGGCTACCACGTCAGCAATTTTATATGAGGCCCCGATATGGGGAGATACAATGAATATTCAGAGAAACAAAACAAAATTAAAAAGAGTACACAGGCTTGCTTTACTGCGTGTAGCCGCGGGATACAGAACAGTGTCATACGACGCGTTGTGTATACTAACGAAGGTTCTACCCATTGATTTACAAATTAAACGAAGAACATTTAGATATAGGGGTATGTCCAAAGATGAGATTGAACGGCTAATTGATCAAGAGTGGCAGGATACATGGACACAGTCTAGAGTTGGGGATTGGACCAGGCGAATAATCCCCAACATAAATATGTGGACTAGTAATAGAATAGGTAATGTAGATTTTTATACGACACAACTGTTGACGGGGCATGGCTCGTTCGGCCATTATCTGTTTAGAATTGGAAAAAGACCTACCCCACAATGTGTGTACTGCCCAGAGACTGATGATGCGGAACACACTGTGTTTGTATGCCCAAGATGGGCTCCAAATAGAAGAGAAATTTCGGACAACGGACTTACACCTGAAAACCTCTTAAATTGGATGGTCTATAGTGACGATAACTGGGATTGGTTCCGTAGGTTTGCCGGGGAAATCTTACGCACCAAGGAAGAAGAGGACAGAAGAAGGGGTTTGTGAAATTAGGGTAGGGAGGACAGTCCCTCCGTGGAGGGCCCGTACGCCGTAGTGTGCGGGTTCCTGAGAAGGGGGGGAACTCCTGGGGAGTGTGGGACAAATAAAAGACCGAGTCCCGGTTGGCGGTGCCGCTCCTGCGGGTGCCTCGGCGCTTAGTGGGGGCGGTACCGCTGATTAGAGGCAAAGGCATAATGACCGAGACCCGGTTCCCTGCTGAGGGGATGGGAGGTGGCGTAGCCATACCCCGTCTCCGAGGTGGGGGATTAGAGGCAGGCGAATAAAATAAAATTAAAGATCCGAGACCGGGGGAGCTAACCTGCCGTGCCGGGTGTACAACCGGTGGGCGGGGGACACTCCCTTAGAGTAAAAGGACACTCTCCCCGACTGAGTATACTTAAATGGATATCCGGCGGGGTGAGTAGGGGAAGAAAAAAAAAGTTAAAAAACATTAAAACAAAGATTTTTACGTAAAAAACTAACAGGTACGACAACCCTAAATAAATGATTTTCATATCTATTTTTAAAAAGTATCCATAAAACCTCAAGTATCGGTCACACCGTTTTGAGATATTTGATAAATTTTCTTCTTTTTTTTAGTGTTTATAATTGAGAAGTTATGTAAGAGGTACAATAGATAAATTTTGAAACTAGAAACTAGCTGTGAAAAAAAAATTATTTCCATTTTGGTTAGGATTGTCATAGATCTTTCTGTCAATTTTTTGTTTTTCAATGGCCTTTAAAATAGCATTCTCAACGCGTTTAAAATGCGTTCTTTCCATTTTGGAGTTCCTCCTATGGAGGAATCTTAAGCCTTTCTGGGTGCTTGATTATGGTGCAGGATTAATATATATATATATATATATATATATATATATATACATATAATATGGTGCAGGATATATATATATATATATATAATTCCTGTTTTCATAAATACCAGTAAAATTTATGACTCATGAATAAATTTTTTTTTTTTAATAAATAAAATTAATAATGACTAATAAAATAACTAAAACATATACTGTTTATTTTTCTTACCACAAAGTTTATTTTAAATAAAGTAAATTATTAATTCTAACAAAGGAAAATCATAATTTTAGTTTTATCTTCCTTAAGTTTTATTTTTATTTTAAGCCATTTTTAATGGTTCACTGAAAATGCAGTCTGCGTGAGTGCTTCGAGGGGGTTTAATGAGATCAATTGACCGCCTGGAACCGTACAAAGAGAAATAAATGAAGTATCAAATTGGTTTCTCTATCGTAAAACATGTGAGAGTTTTCCTCACAACATAGATTTTGTATTAAACAATATAAAATTTTTTCTATGTGTTTTCCATCTTTTATTTTTTTAACAGATAATCTAGAAAATGCGATCGCACAATTCAACATACGATTTACTATTTATTTGCCGTAATGTTTCTCCTGGTACCAGTTATTGTCTGGAAAGGTACCGGAGATCGAAATTCAAAAATTATTCTAAAGAAACTTTTTCCAATTTTAATTTTTTAATTATAGTTCTCCAAAAATGTTTACAAAATATATTTACGATGAGTAAATTACTAAAATTTGTTATCATAAACTTGCCGAACAGCATCATTTTGAAATTTCAAAAAAAGATTTTTGAAATTCGCTTTAAATATATTTATTTACTTTAACATCCGTCGGTTGAATTTCTCTTTAAAAAGTTCTTTGTGGGACTTTTTTAATAAAAAATTATTTATCCAAAGGATGATGGAATTCCTGTTCAAAATGAACTTATAAATTGCCCGTGATTTTTTTCTATTTTTATATTTGGCTGTTAAAATTATTTACAAAACTTTTTACCAAGTTTGGTGCTTGTACGTTTTTATAAAAGTTTGAAAAAAACACCCTGTTTGAAATTAAAAATCATTTTCTTTTTGCCTAACTCCTACACAAAGTAGTAAATTTTTACCATTCATTCGGAAGATTCTGAGTTCAAATACCGGATTCAGGCTTAGCACTTTTCACAGTGTTTTAATTTTGTATGTCATATTCCAATGAATAAACCTTAGAGCGCCAAACGAATAACAGCGAGTACTGACGATCCGTAGATCGAATACTATTAAATCAGTAGCGAAAAATAATAAAAATTGGAGTAAATTTTATCGATCACAATAATATTAATCAGAGAATGATGAACAATAATTTACCATAATTTAAAAAAATGATTATGAAAATCACATAACTAAAATCGGCAAAAAAGATTACATAGAGAAGCAAAGATAGGCGTAAACAAAATCGAAGCGATAGAAAATTCGACGTGAGCATTTTGTAGAAAGAAGAAAAAAGCAAGCCATGCTTTTTAGTTTTTATAATTTTCAATTTTATATAATTTTCAATTTTTATAATTGAAATTACGATCATGATTTCTACCAAATCATGATCGAATTGACTCTCAAAATCGTCCATTTTATCCCTAGATTAATATATAAGCTTTAATCATTGAGGCTTAAACGTGGTTTTAGGTAGATTTCATAAGAAAGCTACCTATTGTAATGGGTATCATGATTCGACTTCAGGAAAATTTCGACATATCTTTGCGTTTCACATCTCCTAGACCCCAAAACCACCGTCAATTCAAAAGTTTATTTAAACATTTACATATATATATATATATATATTTCACTTTCTTGTAGACACGATAACTGCCGTAATTTTGCGCCAATCACTTTCAAATTGATACATAAAATATAAAGACCCAAAATCTCGGTCGGGTTCGGTAATGGGAAAAATCGGACAACGGGGGTATAAATGGGACGGCTTTTTCGAAAAGCCGCCCCATTTGATATATCAACGATATATCATAAGTGGTAGTTATTTTCATTGGTTTCAGAATTATAGCCAAATAAAATTTTAATTAATGAAATATTTGGATCTTACAAGGGGAAGACACATCGGTTCGAATTAGACTTCATCTCCTTTTTTTAACTTTTTTTTTTAATTTAAATATATTGATTTATCAACCATTATTAACCTCTGATTATAAAAAAAATGTTTTACGATAAATAATAATTCAATAATAAAATTTTTTTTAAAAATTGAAAAATTATCGTTATAGTTATTAATGAAATAAAATTTTATGTAATTTTAATTTAAAAAAAAAAAAATGTGTACATGTAATTTTATAGGCGTACAAGGAAGTCATGTGGTGTCCACAACAGATTTTTGTTTAGATAGTAATAATTTACCAACAGGTCTTTTTACGACAGAATAATTATTGAGTTCCATACACCCGGATAGGAAAAAGATCAAAAGTATTTTATAAAAATGTAAATGTCTTAATCGCTGCAGTTTAATTTCCCAAAAATGTGAAAAGAATGATGTGAAGCAGTCATTTTCAAAAATTATCATAATCAAACATTTCTGACCTTTGATAACAGAACGAATTTTAATAAAGCAGGCTCCGCTCTAACATTCAACACCGTATTTCAGTATGTTCTTGATCGGTACTAAGTATAAAATTTTTAAAACTTCAACAGTATATAGGGGATGATACCAGGCTTGTAACGATTTAGGTCACCGCACCATCTCCTCCGTTCCTAACTGTAATGGGCTTTACCGGAGGTCATTTTATAGATATCCTCAGACACCGATTACATTTTGTAATCATCAGCTAGATCTCTGTCATGAACCCATCGTTGCAAATTTTTCGGTAGACATTTTTATCGGTGATTTATAATCAGTTTTTGCCTTCGCTTAGGCTTCTTTTGATATCTTAATTATCCGTAGCCCATTCGACTGTTAACCGTTCCGCGGAAAAGCGAACATCGTGCCTCACTCTAAATTACAAAGAATTTCAAAGAAGACTACCTTAATACTTATTTACTTGCTAATCGTAATCGACTGTAATAACAAAATTTTATTATTTATCGAGTCTTAATTTAAACAAACACTAAAAGCTTCGATCTTGTACTTTATAAATACTGTTGAGAGAAACATAACCGTTAAAACTAAACTAATTGGGAACTCCTTTCCGCAAATATCCGGTCGTTTTAAGGGGATTCCCCGCTCACTTAATTATTCAAATAAATTAAACCTCCGGTTCGGTCCGCTTTCGAAACCGAAATCATAGCTTTTACTTTTCCACAACACAGACTTGCCTGAACCTGAATTTACAATAGATTAACCGTCAATCTGTACTGCTGTCGGAAGCGAGGTGGATGCGAGGTCATACACGGGTCCATTGTAGAGTAAAACTCAGTCGAATTCGTTTCATTAATCCGGGGCCAAAATGCCCCAGATATTAAACGGATATAAATGCCTCTATTTATGCTGATAGCCTAAACATCACCCAAGTAATCGCCCGAGCGGGTCCCTAGGTCCCCGGGCTGCTATTCTGTCAAAGCATCAAACCCCTTCGATAACTTTCTGCAGGGCCAGAAACCTAAGGAAGCCGTCAATTGTAAATCGTTCCCTGAGAGTCTTCCAATTAACTCGCAGATGAAGAAAAGAAACAATTCTATCGAGTTTTCTGACAACTTTAATAGTACAATAGTTCTTCGAGTAATAAAAGTTTCTAACATTATTATATATTTTTTTTTTAATTTTATTCACATATAATTTTCCTTAGATATATTAGCATAAATAATCAAACCCAAATACATAACATATTCGATCTGTTCAACTAGTTCAGATTTACATCACAACCCCAATATGTGAAAGACTATATAGTATTTACAAATTACTTTTAACTAAAACTTTGTAATTTTAACAAATTTCTTTAAAACCAAATTACATCAGAATATTTATTCTCATCGCAACAAAAATAATCATGTATTTTATAAAACAAGAGGAGAAATTATGAAATAGCGAATAATCTAGAAAATTCCTTTTATAAGAAAAGTCACTTCTATTATTACACTTTTGATCAGAAATTTTTTTTTATCCGCGACAAAATTCACACTTCTTTCAGTAGAAATTTATAACAGAAAACTCAAAATAATAACATTAACTTTTATTTTAAATCACGAACATCTAGATAGGTCTTCCAATTCAAAATTTAACTGAACATTTGGGTTAGTTCTCGAGGGTTTTAAGGTTCTGATGTTTAAGGGAAGTAACTAAAAGATTTTTTCTCGAGACCCGTTTATAATACTTCACACAGCGGTTCATATTTTATAAACTAATGTACTGAATTTCTTGAGCCCCAATTTTATTTCCAATCATAATGATTACCTGTTGAGAGATGGAAACTCCGTATATAAAAGTAAATTCTAACGTACAGAATTATTAATGTATTCCTTTTCACTGACAGACCAACGGATAAAGTTACTCTGTGCACTGTGTGTGTTCATCTGAAATATTTTTTTAATGACTTATTAAATAAAAGTTTTTTTACAAAGCGTTTCATAAATTCGTTTTTTTTTTTAACTTTAAATATCATATAAATGGAATTTTAAGTGTAAGTAGAAATTTAATGAAATAGGCAAAATAAGAATAACTTTTAATTTTTCAAAGGAAAATTAATCTTCTTTTAAAATTATTAGTTATTTATTTTGATATATATATATATTTTTAGGATAAAGATTATTTTAATTTCAAGGTGTACAGAGTTTTCTAAAAGAGTAAGTAAATAAGTAAAAGGACGATGAAGGATGAAGAACGATGTTCTTTTTGTTGTCGGATATTAAATGCCGCTTCTGAAATTAGGCTTTCGTTTGAAAAAGTTGAAGTACGCCTTAAAAACTACTAACAGGGAAAACTTTCCCATTTACAGATAACGAAGCCCATTATTTTAAAAAGAATATGATTTTCTTTGTGAAAAATGATATTGTACTAATAGTGTTGGACTCGGTCGTTTTTCATCAGATTCGCAGCTCCCTCCGTCCTAAACCCACACCCCCTTCTATTCCTCTTGCATCAGTGCCCGCTTCATATTTTAGCTCTACTTCACCTCTTTCCTAAATCCCATCCGAAAGAGTCACTCTCCCCGCTTGTTTCCCTTCTTCTTATACAATATTCAAAAAGAGACGTATGCTTCGCCTTAAATATTCTTAATGAGCTATTTCAATGCTGTAACTTTCAAATCTGTTATTTATCTCGACACAATAATGATACTTCTATAATAAAAATGTCATCGAATGGACTACACGTTGTTTTAACGCGACTGCCTTATCTGTTTATTAAAATACGTGATATATATATATAATTAGGATATAAAAATGGAGTTCGTTTAATTACATTATAGAATCGGTCACTTCGAGTTCATGTCATATAAATGGAGTTTTACAAGGAAAATAAATTAAATATAAAATTAAAAACAGAAAAAACAAATTACTAAACACCGTCTAAATTATTTGATTATTTATAAATTATTTCCTCTTGAAAATGAATTTAAATAAAGACGAAAGAAATTCTATACGTTTTGAAATTTTATACAAATAGAGAAGAAAACGAAAAAGTCTATGACATTTACGGACGTGATTCGATAACATTAATTCGGCATAAAGCTACATCAGGCGTTTTTAATCTGTCAAATTTTGGTATCCAACTAGCTCTTTCAGCTAATGACTGAAAGAGTCGATGAAATCATGCAAAAATACCGGTACATTAGCGGTTGTGATATCAGTAACAACAAACAATTGACTACTAAGAAGTTTTAAACCGTTTTAAGATGGCTGGAAACAAAAGAAAACTCTATATTTAGCTGTCACACGATTTAACAATGAAAAAATTAACGGATCTAATTTCCATACTCCTGCGTATCGTTATGAAAAAGAAATCGAAACAATTTTGAAACGACCCATTAACGGCGATGATAAATGGATCACTTACGACAATAATGTACGGAAAAGACCGCGGTTGAAATAAGGTGAAGTTCCTCAAATAGTGGCAAAGCCAGAATTGACGCCTATTAAAAGCGATGCTGTATTTGTAGTGGGATCGGAAAGGAAAAGTTCATTGTAAGCTGTTGTCACTCGGTTAAACGATTGATTCTAACATAAACTATCAACAACACTGTTTGAGTCTCCCTTTTCCTTTTTAGCCTACAGAACCACATAAGGTATTACTTCAGAGGATGATATGTATGAGTGTAAATGAAGTGTAGTCTTGTACAGTCTCAGGATGACCATTCCTAAGATGTGTGGTTAATTGAAATCCAACCGCCAATGAACACCGGTATCCACGGTCTAGTACTTAAATCCGTATAAATGTAACTGTCAACAACTGGAAGTTTATGTCAAGCGATCAAGATAAACCAACCATAACTGATCAGTAGGAAAGGTGTCATCTTCCATCATAACAACGCCAGATTCTACAAATTTTTGTGACTCGCCTTAAATTGAAAGAACTGGGCCAGAAATTTTTTATGCATCCATCGTATAGTTTTGACATTACACCTACAGACTACCATTTGTTTTGTTCTTTACAAAATTTACTTAACGGTATAAAGTTGACTTAAAAAGAAGTCTGTAAAAATCACTTATCACAGATTTTTGTTCAGAAAACACAAAAGTTCTACAGTGATGGGATTGTGACTTTAACTCAAAAGTTACAAAAATGGTGGATCAAAACGACAGATATATTTTTTAATAAACTTCATTTAAAATATATACAAAAAATCATGTTTCACTTTTGCATTAAAATATGAAGAATCTTTTCCCCAACCCATTATTTAAAGTTTATTCTACAATATTACGCTATTACAATATTACGCTATTACAATATTTAATTAATTTTTTTTTACCGGTGATTTAATTATGCGGTATAGATATTTTAGTATATTACGTAAGGAAAATAATATTACAAAATTTTTTAAAGATTTAAAAAAAAATTGTTTTATACTTTTTAGTCATACCTTAATCAAATTATTATCGTACATTGCATTAGTTTAATTAGTAGGTTAATTTGGATTTAAAACCCCGCATAGCCGTTTTGTAGATTTTTCATGTTTTTACATCCGCACACTTAATTTCGAACCTTAATTTACCCCTGTACGGGAGGATGTTTACAAACGTAATGGTGGAATATTGTATTGTCACCCGACTTACTAACTGTGCAAAATTTCATCAATCGATAATGTCAGGAAGTATGTTAAATTAAGGATGCAAGATTTGAGGACAAACATGAAAAAACATTGTGAGTTAAAATAATGCAAGTAAAAATCAAATTTTCCATATGAAGAATTTTGAGATCTTCACGTTTCATGACGCTTTCTCTAGGGAAAAAAACACGAGTTTTACCCTGAAAGATTCCGGAAGAATGTATGTACTGCTGGACTAATTAGGATGAAATTTGGCGCCTTGATTTCTGTACATAGGGCATTTAAGCTATTTAATTTTGAATACAGTTTGTTAATGGCGGTTGGGAAATAAGGTTACCATGGTCACGTATTTCAAACTTTTACTCAAAGAATAGAATAACTTTTTGTATAATTTAATGCTCCTTAGGTAGCTAAGATACTTTCTGTTGGTGCTCAAACCCCCATAAACGGGTGGGGACAAAAACATACATTTTTCTTTTTTATCGTTTCCGGACTCAAAGTTACATTCTTGTTTTAATTACATGATTCCGTTTCGTCAGTATGTCACTTCGGATCAGTTTTTGGACAATTTAATTCAGGGATAGGGAATAATAAGCTTTTCCTTTTTTTCATGATTTACCGTTTTGCTTGATATTTTCAAATTGGATTAACCTGTATCTCGGTCTTTCACCCGGGATCCCGGGTTCAAATCCCGGTCAGGCATGGCATTTTTCACACACGCTACAAATCATTCATCTTATCCTCTATGTAGTAATGCTTAACTGCGTACCCGGAGGTTAAACAGAAAAAAAAATTGGATTAACCTACTTTTAAGAAATTTTTTATATCGACTTCTCAATATAGATACATTTAATTTTTGTTACAATCGGTTAAGAAGGTGAGGAAATTCGGTCACTATACGTAGAGCATAATTTATAAATAAATATTTATAATTATATTTTATTTATTTATAAATAATTCTTTATTTGTATATTAACATACTTTAATGTACCACTTTATCTATCTCCTAAGTAATACTCTGTCGAGGACAAAGCCCTCCTTAGCCAGAGTTGTTTAGCCGGAAAAGTTAAGCGATTCTTATCCATATTTTTTCTATTCCATGCATATGTTGCGTTTTCTTTCTTTAACCCAGTTGTTCTGCAGGTTCTCTAAGTAGCAAAAAAAAGATCGGCTTAAATATTTTATGTTTTTTTTAAATTTCACCATACTTCGATAAACGCCCTCTTAAAACTTTCTTCCCTATTTTTTAAATCGTCTAGTTGGTTACCGCATTTCTTATGATATTTTTACGTGCGTCTACAAAATTAATTCAAGAGGAGACGATGTTATACCCGGTCAAATACAGCTGCTTTTTATATATTACTATAAACTTTTCTTTTCTTTTTTAACCTCCGGGAGGTATTGCTTCAGAGAATGAGATGAATGATTTGTAGCGTGTGTGAAAATGCAACGCCTGACCGGGATTCGAACCCGGGACCTTCAGACGAAATGCCGAGACGCTACCACTACCGCCATGGAGACCGACGCTGCTACTAACCTGAGGAACTGTTTTGTTTTACAAAAGCTTCTTCCAGCCGTTACAGCCAGCCACTGAATCGTACAGATTGGTACGGATCTTGTGTCTTATCAGTAACAGTTCTATGGTGGAATTACGGATAAGCATCCTGGTTTATAAATGGCGGTTTTGTTTCTCACATTACTTCTTTTAAAGTAATCACTTCTGCAGGATCGTTAAATTGTTCTATCACTAAGTTTACTTCATAAATCGATTACTTTTTAAACATTTTTTGTTAGTAAATGTATTTATTTATCTGTTTCTAGAATAGTTGATCGGCTGTAGTTGGTAGAAGTAAGGAGAAAACGAAAAAATATATATATTTATTCGTGTTGATACTGAATGACTACCAAATATTTATTGCAGTTCTCGTGCAGCATTTTTATATCTTCACCCTCTATTTTAATAAATGAAAATAATTTTTTAAATAACTTTAGGTAATATTCTAACGTTCTTATAATCTTTAAATACCATCTAAATGTCATTTAATTTTTTTTAGGCATTATAATTTTTTCTTAAAATTAATAATTAATTATGCATATTAAAATTAGTTTCATACGAAGACACTTTTAAAATGAAAAATAAAAATAAAACTATGTCTGCAAGTTTTTCTGCGTGTTCATCGTACTGAATAAACAGATTAAAATCTTGAAGTCATTGTTTATAATAATTATTCAGCATAAAATAATTTATTCATTCATTGTTTAACAAAATTAAAATTTAATTAATTATTTAATAACAAAGTCAATTTAGTTTTTTTATTGAATAGTTAGATACACGTAGATATGAAGGTTAGTCATTAAAAAAAAAGAAGATTTTATTAAGAATAATATTATATTAAGATAAAACTACGTAACTCCATTATAAACAAGTAGTGTCTATCATAAGCTGTATGGTATAGTGTGTACGCTTGCACAAGTATGTGTTGGTATTGTTCATTTTAATTACAAAATCATTAATTAAGCGATAAAGATAATAAATATATAATATAATATTTCTATAATTTTATATATATATATATATATATATATATATACGTAGATTGCAGGATTACACCCTAGCAAAGAAAAAGCTTTTTGAATACCTTGTTTCAGTAGTAACAAAAAACAATTATTAAATTACCTACTAATGGGCTGTTAATTACATTATAATTATTATATTAGTTAATTATTTATATTTAGTAAATATTCAAAAATTTCATTCAGATTTAAATTAATTGTAACTTAATTGTTGTTTGAAATTCATTCCAATCCACATATAATAATTAATTATTATTCCAGTAAATTAATAATAATTTTAATAAAAAATCATATGATGATTTCATATTTGATAAACAGGAAGTATACAGTCTGGTTTGTGATGATTGCAACCTGATATACGTAGGTATGACCAATCTTAAATTTTTCACACGTGCTAAAAATCATATAAATAACATTACAAATAATAAACCAGAAAACTCTAACTTTGCCAAACATATAATAGAATATGGTCATACATGCAATCATAATAATTTCATGAAAATCTTAGATATTTCTTACAAATATTATAATACTTCTAATTTAAAAAAATATCATATATATTGTAATAATAAAAATTTAATTAATGAATAAAATTTGTTTAGACGATATATTATTTAAAATCATACTAAACATAAATATAAAGAAGTAATAATTAATCTATTAACTCTTTGATAACATGATTCCGTTTGATTTAATTTTAATCCACCAGAGTATTTATATATACCTTCAGTATGCTATTAGGACCGGAACAGTCAATGACTGTTTTTAAATATAAACTGCAATTTTTAAAATTTTTGATTTTAAATGTATTAATTTTAACTCCTAATAATGGGTTTAAAGTAAGCCGAAAGATCTAGAGTACATATCAACGTGCTGGTAAGGTGGATTATATTAATTGTTAATTTATCCAATCTATCTTTCATTCAGTAATCTCTTGATGATTAAAAAGAGTATCGTAAGTTGTCAGCCAAATTTAACAGACTGATTCAGAAAATAAAAAAAAACAAAGAAATTCATATAGATAAACGTCCTTTCTCACTTCAATTTCCCTCGTCCGCCATTTTGTTTTTTTTTTCAATAAAACTTTACATTTTAAGAAACAATTGAGATATTTTAATAAATTTTATTGCATGATGCTACGACTATACATAGTGACATGACTTTAGTGGATATATACTTGAAACATATTCTATAAAATAAATAATTAAAAAATTTTATTTTAAATAAATTAAAAAATGGTATACATTTAACTGCTTCAGTCATTATATTTAATGAGTTTTATGAATTTAGTTTTATTGAATTATCTTTTTATTAGATAAAATTTTAATATTTTTTATACATTAAGAATAAAATGACACCTCATTTATTCAAATTGGCTGAGAAACGGGTGAGATATATTGTATTCCTAATGTGTACATGGGCCGCCACGCCACAGAAAATGTGGGTAATGTCATAAGTGTGATGTTGGATGACAAAGATGCTTGGACGAGAGTAACGACTGCGGTGTCAAATTCGAAACAAGGCAGTGGTGGAGAAGGGCAGGCAGGCTGAAAGTCTGTAGTTGACCTTAGGCGGAGCGACCGATGCCGGATGGCTGTGGGCGGCCAGACTTAAGGGGTGGGTGACGGGGGGTCCTCGGGGTCATCGTACACCGATGATCCCCTGGAGATGTCGCTCTGGCTATTCTAATTCGGTGACAAGAACGCCCGAGTGATTGCGCAGGGGCTGCGTACAGCGGGCATGGCGTCGGCTGGCAGAACTGTTTCCTCCCCATACAAAAAAAACGTGTACGTTGTGATCTGTTCAACTAGTGAATAATAAAAATTTCCCCTCCACGGACCAATGAGATTAGAATAGTATAATACGTAAATGAGATGTAGTCCTATACAGATTCAGGCCTACCATTCCTGAGACATGTGCTTTATTGGACCCCGACCATCAAAGTACACCGGTATCCACTGTCTAATATTCAAATCCGTATAAAAGCAACTAACATTTACTAGAATTTGAACCTCACAACCATCGACTTTGATAATCAGCTTAGTTATGAATGAAATTGTCGAAATAAATCGCCAAAATTATACTGAAAAAGGTACAAAATTGTCAGACTGAGCTTTCATTTTATTTAAAATAAAAGGCTTAAAAAGTTTAAACGGTCACCATTTTGAAATTTTGCAAAGGTAATATTTTGAAATTGATTTATATTTTAAATTTTACTGTGTACATGTACGTTAAATTTCATAAAAATACTCGTATATAAATCCGTTCTTAAGAAATAAATTTTTATTGAAATAACACAAAATCACTTACAGAGGAAAAATAA
Source organism: Lycorma delicatula (assembly GCF_047948215.1). NCBI lineage: Eukaryota > Metazoa > Arthropoda > Insecta > Hemiptera > Fulgoridae > Lycorma > Lycorma delicatula. The sequence goes on from NC_134464.1 coordinate 58,106,489, forward strand.
AGATAGATAAGGCGCATTTGTTCACATGAACTTTTTATTAATTTGATGTGCTAAATCAGTTTCTAAAGTTTGGTAAACATCTTCGGGGGACATCTTTATATTCAATGAACATTGACCGAATAGGAAACAAATGCTCTATTTTATCCACCTGAAAGATTTTTTTTTATTTTATGTTCTGAATTAGTCCTTATGTTCGACAACAAGTCCCGGGATATTTTGCATGTAGGTAATGCAAAGTAACTTTGCGCTTCGCCTAGAGAGCTTTATCAACCAAATGTAAAACATTGTCTTCATTTCCTTTTAATTAAAAAGTAAATAGAAAACCAGATATGATATGAAAACAGATATGAAAATCGTTTACCTAAAGTAATCTGGCACAGTTGTGGCCTTTCCTTGTCTTGTCAACAACGTAATAATACAGTACGTTCATCAAGTCATGCGAATAAAACGATACCACACTTGTAAGTCTGATGTTATAGGGTTCTTGGCTGAGACTGTACTAGACAAGGTCAAAATGCATAGTTCACGTTACTCGTTGTCCATTCATCTGCATCAGTAGTTTCGCAGCAGTACAACAAGCATGCCTACTGTATATCTATCGTGGAAAATCACTTAAGTCGGAATTTATTCTGAAAACCACAATTTTTTGTTGGATAATTTTTCCAATAGTGCTATACCTGATAAATTTATTATTTTTCGATCAGTGTCTAAAATTAGTGAAACAGGAAAATAATCTGATAATAAACGGTAGTAATCGTCCATCAGTGTTACATGAGATAGTTTGCACGAAATTTATCGCTCTTAATTCGTAATTTGCTTTTACGTTTTTCATAGAAAGTCATTCAGAAAACTTTCTCGACAAACTGGACTTTCGGTCGGGATTGTTCTTTAGGCTACAAAAAAACCTCTAATTTCGCCTATATCGAATTCGAGTAGTGTAAGAACTTGGAGAACCCGGCTTTTATCAAACGAATTCAGTACTGTAGATAGTTCGAACGTTTCATTCGAGTTGGTTTGCGTGTTTTGGACAATGTTTTTTTGTTCATATGAAGCGTGTTTTCAGCTTACTGAACACATTAACAGCCAAGAAAACAATTATTTGAAATATATTAATAATATTAAAAAAGTAATATATACAGTTAAAAAAAATTTATCTTCGGTTATTTTTATCGAGATATGACGTCCTCTTCCACCGATGGATTTTTCAAAAATTTAAATCTTTACATGGATCTAATTCTTATGAGATCAAGTGAAATCGAAGGCCTTTCGTCCGAAGGTCTCGAGTTCGAATCCCGGTCAGGCATTGTATTTTCACACGCTACAAATCATTCATCTCATCCTCTGAAGCAATACCTAAGGGTGGTGGTCCCGAAGTTAAAAAAAGAAACAATTTTTGATGTATTTTGGGCTCAACCAGTCAACCCCGATTTTCAAAAATAATCTTAAAAATTGTTTATAAAAAAATCCTCAACATTATCCCTAAAGAAAAAAAAACATAATTCAATAAAATAAATATATACACAGCTATTAATTAATTGTAATCACCGCCATTTTGAAATTTTAGAACTTAGAATTCTCAAATTTATTTATTTTGCTGATAGTGTTAGATAAATTTATATCACATTTCATTACAAAGTATTAATCTGCTCCTAAGATATAAATTCTTATCGGTAAAACACAAACTGGAGGACAAAGGAAAATTAATGAGTTAGGAAATTTATACTTATGATCTTATATATTTATTTAAATATCCTAAATCGGACTTCAAAGTTTGGCAAATACTTCCCAGGACACTTGTATATATTTACAGAATATTAACGAAGTATGGAAACCCTTAAATATCTTTTTCACTGGTCATAAAAAAATTAAATTTAGCAGATGTTCATATCTGGAAACGATATATTTTCGGCATGAGACTGTTATATCTCGAGTCCCCGTGAGAATCGATGGGGGAGGGCGAACCCCCATCGAAATCGATCTACTCCCCCATCGATCTACCTTTTCCATTTAAATGGAAAAGGTAGATCGATGAAATTGTTTTAAAGAGCACTGAAAAACACAAAATTTTTTTACAAAAAACGCCGGGTTACGACAACCCTAAAACGTGGCAGCTACTTAATGGTTTTCACAGCTAGTTTCGAAAGCGGTTACAGTATTTCTTAAATAACTATTAGACAGTGAAACACTTAAAAAGAATAAAATTAATTAAATGCGCCTACCGAAGCCGACCTATTTTTGATAGACCGCGGCTTGGTGTGTTCTGTAGACCGTTTTTGAATCTAAGTCGTGAAAAAAATTAATTGGCCGCCATTTTGGTTGGGGTTTTCTTAGACCGATGTTTTTTAGGTCAGAGCTTTTGTTTTTCAGTTTCCTTATATGGTTCGTCAATCCTATCCTTTCCATTTTAAAGTTTTGAGTTGCCTCCGAAGAAGTTTGGAAGTGCGATAGTCTCATACCGAAAAATACGAGGGCCGTTTGGAAAGTAACCTCCGTTTGGTTATAAACAAAACACAGTTATAGGTAAATTCATTTTATTATATACATCTTTCCTCTACTTTTCAACATAATTACCATTTAAATTTAGGCACTTATCGTACCTTGTCACTAACTTAGAAATTCCGACTGCAAAAAAATCTCCCACCTGTTCCTTACTTACGGTAGCTTATCTTTTTCGTCATTACCTCGGACAAAATAGTCCTGGAAATTTTCGGGAATTCATTGGAAAGCTCCGAGATGGTAAAACGTCGATTTTCTCGGACTTTGGTATCAATCTTGTGAACCGGTTCATGATTGACCACAGATGGACGGCCACTCCTTTCTTCGTCCACTTTTTAATGAACGAATCCAATCGCGTACAACTCCTTCGCTCATAATCTTTGGTCCATACACAGCCCAAAGTTCTCGATGAATATCTACCGCTGAATATTGTTTTGCCCTGAGAAATCTTATTACAGCGCGTACTTCACACTTCACGGGGTTTTCTATTGCAGCGCTCATTTTAACAACCACAGAAAAATCAACAGCAATCACACGACCTTGCTACTGCCACGGCTGGATGCCTCCCGCGCATGTCTGTACAACTGTACAAAAACGATAGTGTTGCCCCCCCATTCCTTCCCGTGTAGTGAACAAACGGAGGTTACATTCCGAACTGCCCTCGTAGATAGTTTTTAGGTAGAAACATCAGCTGAATTTGTTTTTTAGCAAGTAGATGTAGAATGATGGTAATTTATTTAGAATAAAGATGAATAAGATGCATTTAAAGATTGTTACATCAAAAGTAAGATTAAGAAAAAGTTTAATTTATGTAACTACCAAAAATTAACAGCTGTAAGCGATTTAATACAAGAAAACACACGTATTCGGGTGTTAAAGTATGTGAGATTTAAAGTGGTTCTTCACCGAACTGTTTAAACTACTCTATAGCAGGGTTCTAATTTCAATGTTTAAATGGAGTTGTTCATTATTCTTACTAAAACGAAACAATCGACGGTTCATCTACGAAATATTAATTCTCTTTTACATTACTGGATATAATATTTAATCGTATAGCAGTCGTAAATGCTTACAGTAAGAGTAGTTAGACAGTCTCTGAGATGAACAAAAAAACGGTAAAATTTGTAAGACTTACTCAATTTAATTATTAGGATCGTGACTGAAATAATTGCTATTTGGAAAATGAAAAATAATTAGAAAATCGTTGGTTGTACAGCGAGAAAATATTTGATACCAAGCATTTAGGAAGCATTTAGACATTATTACATCTCGAGCCCCTAGTAAGAGTCCATGGGGGACGGCAATTTTTTGAATTTTTTTGGCGCATTTCACAAAAAAAAAAATAGACAAATTAATTTAAAAAGATTAAATAAGTACATTTTTTAATTTTTTTATAGAAGAATGTCAATAAGAAATGAATTGATAGATTAGTAAAAAAATTGTATGAAAATAAATTAAGATCATTAGCAAGTTTTATAAAGCTAGTTATTAACCTTACAACTAACTCATCAGCCATATTACAGCGACGGGAATGGTATAAACACCGTAAAGTAGATTTGTTTTAAGGTTGAAAAACATTCATGATTTATTTATCTACGCATTTATTTATGTTTTATTGTTGAAAGACATAAATTTATATGATAACAGAACAAAATTTTAAATATATGTATGTGTAAAATCCATTAGTTTGGTCAAAGGTTCAGGAATCCTTTGTGGATATATATATATATATTTTTTTTTTTTTGTAGTATTATTTATCCTCTGTTATATTTTATATGTTAGGTCAAATATTCGAAAGTAAAGGAAAGAAGTGGTTTTTTTCTAGATAAAAATAAATTTTAATAAATAGAAACTACAATCGATCGGCTTTTATGAATAAATAATAAAAATATATTTTAATCAAAAAGGAAAACCAATGAATAAAGATTATTTACCGTACGACTACATTTTTTTAAGTTTATCTTTACAAAAGATAAATAATAAATAAATAAACAAGCGAATAGAGCTTATAATCTGTACAAATTTACATTTTCCGAAAACGTTTTTACAGCAAACGAAAACATTCGCAACAATGTTTGTTATATTAAAACCATTAAATCGATCGCATTCAATGACAATCCTTACAAAGTAATTGTTTTCTAAGTTATCTAGCATTCCTTGTAGGCTTACAGAGATTTTTCTACCTAATAAATATTTTAATATTACTTTTTACACGGTTTATATATGTGTATATTGATACATGTTTTACGTAATAATAAAAAAAATAAAAGTTGTAGACAACCTGAGTGAGATGCAAGTCGCTTCCACAACTGATAATACTGATTATCAAAAAAATAATAATTTTTTTTATTTTTAAAAACATAGTTTCCTTCAGAAAAAGATTAAAAAAATCCTGCTAAAAAGAAAAATTAATTTTATTTTAAGAAAATTACTTTTAAAAAAATGTTATATTTATATGTGACTACAAATAAAAGCGTGGGGGATGCGCCCCCCACGCTTAATTAATTAAAAAGTGGTTGGGCAACCACTTTATAATTAGAGCACGCACCACGCTTTTTTTTTAGCTATACAAAAATTGAAATTTTTCATTTTACAGTAATCCTTTTGAAAACAAAATTACTTTTACTGTTTAGTACGAATTGTGTTTTTTTTAATAGTATATATTTAAACTGACAATTAAGTTTTTAAATTGATAAAAATGACCAACAATTTTACTATTTGAATAATTAAACCACTCTTTATGTTTTTGTACGCTTAAATTTCATGTTTACAGGCCTGTCACAATTATATCAAAATCTGCGGTCGCTGGAATTGATAGAAATGTCTCTGTGCTCAATCGTCGCATAATCACTAAAATAATTAGATTTTAATTTTGTTAAATGAGCCATTTTACTGCAGCGGTAAAGAATGTTACAAAATATCACAAAATCCTATTCAACTCGGGATACTTTCTTATTTTGTAATTATATCAGAGCAGCACAATATAATGTTATTGATTTGTTATCATGAAATTTATATATTTCCTATGTATGTAATGGTGAAATATTTTACGAAATATCTGTTATATTAATTTAATATTTTTTATGATTTTATATTTTATAAATCCGCTTGTTTTTTGGCCGTTTTTATCTTATCAATTAACGCGAAATAGATGTCAGTGTTTAATGTACTGATATCGGGTACACGAGACTTGAAAAAATTAAAATTGTTTAGTTAAGTGTATGAATTTTTTTTCACACCAAAATAAAAAAATACAAATGATAAAAATTTGATGTGGACAACATATGATTTCCTTGGAACGCTTATTATAATACATTTACACATTTTTTTTTAAAATGAAAAGTACATCAAATTTCATTTCATTAAAATCTTCTGATAGGTTTTCAATTTTTATTTTTTATGGTTATTGAATTATTATTCATCGTAAAAATTTGTTTAGTCCTAAATCCAAAATTTCAACATCCTACGGCTAATCGTTTTTGAGTTATGCAAGATACATATGAACACACATACATACCTACGTACAGACATCACGCCGAAACCAGTCAAAATGGATTCAGGATGATCAAAATGGATATTTCCGTTAAAATTTGGAAACCGAAATTTTTCGTGATCACAGTACTTCTTTTACTTCGTACAAGGAAGTAAAAAACGGAAATCTTTTGAAGCCGTATCCCTTCCTAAAAAAATAAGACTCATTTAATAGAACTTACTTGTTTAAAATCCTTGAAGAATTCGGTTTTTGGATTCCAAAACAATTAAGATATGTAAAGAGACCCTTACAAACCTAAGATCAAAATTCACGTGTGAGCTGTCAGAAGAATATGAAAGTAGAACGTAGGGATAGTTTATCACCAAGAGAATAGGAAAAAACGATGAAAGAAATTGGAACACACCATTAAATAAAATTGGAAACTGAACAAAGATAAAATTTAAAAAAAAGAAAATAGATATTTTATTTTGATTCTAAACGGCTGAAAAATGGCAAATTAAGTTTTCCGTATCCAATTCTTGGATCCGTTGCTGAGAATACTAAAACCTTATGATATGTACAAGTCCAGTCGCTGATATAGTGACGTCACAATAATGATCATTTCTCATATTGTTTATACTCCAGCATATAGTTTAGTACGTGCTATATTTATTATAGGATTTATTTCAGATATAATTTCCATAATTTAATTTATAATAATAATATATTTATATCATTAACACCTGAACGAAATTTAACTTTGTAATCATTTTATTAAAATAACTTGTGCTCCGCATCATCAGTAATTAAATTAAATGATAACAGATAATTTTACTTTGTGGTTCATCAGACTTCCTTCCAATCAGAATTAGCTGTGCCCTTAGGTTACATTTCAGCTTTCACATTTTTAAAAAATTCGGAGTGTAACAGGCCAAAGTACGACTGTCCGTGGCTAAAAACGAATTCAAATAGGTAGATTCCCACTCATTCCAGAATTTGTCCTTGCGCCTTACTGAATGATTGTTCATTTGTTAACTAATTTTATCACTCCATATTTTGAATGTTTCCTTACTACTACTGAACACTGTACCCCTTGAACATTGTTTTTATTGTTTATCTATATATATATATATTCTGTATATATGGTGTTAATAAAATACGGGAACCCTAAAAGGCAAACCTAGCCTAAAAAGGGAACCCTAACTTTTCGGCAAAAAAAAAATTGAAGTTGTAAAACACCCGATTTTTAGGTTGGCGTAAATTTACTTTGTTAAATTTCCAATAATTAAAGAAAATTTAAAGACAAAATTTGTAGAGAGAATGTAGAGAGAATAACTATAAAATTCTTGTAGTCAAGAAATTTAAAAAAAGAAAAAAAAAAAAAAAACATTTTTATTGATACTCAACTATGACAAAAAATTCTAAAACATATATAGAGCTTAAATAATTTTTTAGGTCTTGACTTTTTTCGATTAAACCAATTTTTTTTATATATTTTAAAAAATATTTAACTATACCCTCCATTTAATGTCTACTTTCAAGATTTTAAGATTTTAGACTTTATAGGATTCTAAAAAACAAATTGTTTAATACTATTAGATGTTTGGAAGACACCGAACCGTTGTACCTTCTGAAATTATTTTTGTAACTTAGACGAATAGGAAGGATATCAGTTAATATTTCTATAGTAAAAAGGTACAAAGTAAATAATGAATGAATCATGTTTATACCAAACAGGTAATGTAGATCAATCGGTCACATTGTTAATTATTGCATAATTAACTCTCTTACACTCTATCAAACCTTCGTGTAATTTATATATGCGGATTTACGTGTAAATGCAGATTATTTAACTACAAAGGAGTTGGATTATTGCCAGAATAGAAAATTATTATCCTTCTCAGATGCTTTAACGCAGTTTCATCATTAACACTAAAACATTTGTTCTTGATTACCGGTACAAATTTGTCTTCTTTTAACTGGAGACCATTCATTGTTTCGATCACCATATTCTGATTCGACATAAGAATAGACCATTAATCTAGTTATTACACAATTAATTTAAATAATTATCAACTTGGAAACTCCTTCGGCATTGTCATTTATACTCGACATTGTATCATTATACTTAAACGCTACTTATAATATAAATAGTATTCTTGTTAAATACAACAACCGCAGTAGTATGAAGGCGACCGACATTATTTTGAGTCACAAGTCACTCTCAAAACTACTCGACTATTCTAAATGAATAACAAGTATCCAAAGTCAGTCTCACTCGGGAAATTAATAGGAGAAGTGGCTTCCGCACGACCTTCTATAAAGAGCGGAATACACGGTTAAAAAATTCAAGTTATATTCAGTCCTTCAAGTTATACCTTAATTTTATTCACCAGAAGAAATGGGTGTTTAGTAAATAACATTACTCTCTGAAAATACAAATCTGATCGGTATATTAGGTCCTTTTATATGTATTATAGATATAAATTACGATCGGAGTAGATTATGTAAAGCTACAAATTAATTTGCTTTTATTATTAATCAATAATAATATATTTATAGTAATTTAAATACTAATCTGTTGAATGGTAATCACTAGAGACCGGATTATATGCAACATAAAAAGCTTGAAATGCGCATGCAAATATGCATGAAAAGTATCAAAATATGCAACTTTAAATAATAAAAAAATAGTAATTTTTATTATTATTTTTTTATTTCAAAATCAGCATACAATTAGTAAATAGTTGAATAACATATCGATAAATTCGATAATTAACAATTATTTAACATTTCGTTACTTTTGTAAACATAAACAATCAGAGGTACCGTTCCGCGACTGCACAGTGCGCTCTAAGGGCCGCGTAGCTAATAGGTTTGGCCGGCTTCAACGTAAGGTTTCATTTATTAACAAGGTACCCTACCGAAAAATATTGTAAATATAGCGAAAATATGCATCATCTAAAGATTTTGAGGAAAATATGCAATAACCGGTGAGAATGGGCTTAATATGCATATGCATATGCAAATATTCAAATGCATATAATCCGGTCTCTAATAATCACACTAAAGCCAAAAAAAAAAAAATGCGTTTCAATATTTTTTTCTTTTTAGGTAGATTTCATAAGAAAGCTACTTATTGCACTTCCTAAAAATTTCGACATATCTTCCCGTTTCATATCCCCCAGACCCCAAAAACCACCGTCAGTTCAAAAGTTTATATTATATATACATATAATATATGTATATATATATAATATAATATATATTTCTCTTGTGGACATGATAACTGCCGTAATTTTGCACCAATCTCTTTCAAGTTTATACATAAAATATAAAGACCCAAAATCTCGGTCGAGTTCGTTAATGGGCAAAATTGTACCATTGAGGTGGAAATGAGTAAGCTTTTCCGAAAAAACAAAATATCGCTGTAACTTTGTTATTAAGTAAAATATCGAATTCTTTTAAAGTTCTTACTATTCTTTGAATAAGGGCCTAAACCTATATACGTAAAGTTTTTTGATATTACTAACCATTGGCCCAAGGAGTTAAAAAAATTGGGTTTCGAAGACAAAAACGTAATACCTCCCTTAATAAGCACATCATCGAATCGGTTTAAAGTGGTCATTTGTTAGTCCTCGAAACATTACCTAAAAGTTTTGTGTGAAACAATTTTTAATATGACCAACCCTTAGGGTACAGCAATATTTTGGTCATCCCTTGCCGTAAGGCAATTGCTGGAATTGTAAGAAGAGGCTTGTCGTATGCTAAACATGTGAAACTTTTTTCACATGCAACCGCTGTCGTATTGAGTAAATTTGAAGTTTTTCTTAACTTTAAAGTGGAAATTTTTTTTATTCCCTACTTAGCACCAGTGAAATTTCCCTCCGCTTTCCAGTGTGCCGAAAGAGATTTTTATTTCCGGTATCTAATCACAATATAAAAACATTTGTGGTAATATAAATAAATCGTTTAAAGTCAAAAGGAAAAAAATTTCAGAACGAATTTTCAGGATATAAAAAAGGAAATGAACAAAAAATAATGTCTTATCATATTTTGGCTCCCATAATTTTGAATTATGTAAGAATTTAGATCGTTTAGATGTTTAAAAAATTTTAATTGTTATCTTTCTCTTGTATTTATATTTATGAATGTACAGTTTGCTAAAAATAACAGTCGCTTGTTAACAAGTTTTTAAATTTGTATCAAATCACAATAGAATCGTTTTCAAGAAGTGATTAACAAGCCTTATTGTGTTTCCGTTTCCGCTTTTAATAATTACGGAGTTATTTTTAAAAAATCTTTTCGCCTATTTTTTTTAATATAATTAAAAGATTTTCTTCTACAGAAACAATATTACTCGGTTGATAGATGTTTAAATAATATTAATAAATTCCGCATTTTCTGTATTTCGTTTAACGTGTACATAAATACGTACAGTCACCGGCCAGTAACGGCGAGCTTGGAGCGGCGACGATTACTATCCGACGTAAAAGCATATTCGTCGCTCTTAGTATTCCCCCTTACCAAATAATTGTCCTATTTTTAACAAAAGTTCAACTTTGAAGTGAAATAGTTGGCTAATTCTGTACTGTAGGTTGTAAAATGTAATAACGGATGGTAAATTACACGGTAATTATTGCGATAAATGGTTATTACTGTAACTTTAATTACTTACTGGAAAATGAATTATCCGTCTAATTCCTCAGATAGAACGCTCTCCTCGCTGTCATCACTATCTTCAGTCTAATTGCCACTATTATCACTGTCACAACATGAACCACAGAAATAAACTTTATATACGTGAAAAAAGCAAAAGAGAAACAAAAATAGTTGTTTTGTATTTGAAACATGATGTCACTTTCATAATACTGTTAATACACAAAGATACATTTCTTCATAAACAGTTGCGTTATGTTTATGCTTCTTCTTTCTTTTTCCTGTTTAGCCTCCGAGAATTACCGCTCAGGTATTACTTCAGAGAATGAATGAAGATGATATGTATGAGTGTAAATTAAGTGTAGTCTTGTACGGTCTCAGTTCGACCATTCTTGAGATATGGGGTTAATTGAAACCCAACCACCAAAGAACACCGGTATTCACGATCTAGTATTCAAATCCGTGTAGAAATAACTGACTTTAGTAGGGCTTATGTTTATGCTACCAAGCATAAACATAACGCAATTGTTTAAAGACTAATGGTGTGCCAATGCCAATGTTTCAGAGAACAACAGTACGGCAGTGACGTGCGGATTGATCATCCAAGCTTGCCGTTACGCGGCGGCTACTGTACTCAAATAATTCCATTAGCGGCTTCTGAAATGTGAATTATTTTGTAATTATTTAATAATATTTAATATCTTCCTGTACTTATCAAAATATTATTTCATACGTCTATATTTAAAGGAATTACATTAACTTTAACCAGATCTGTTTTTTATTTTATAATTAATCGTGTATTTTGTGATGCTGCTCTTATCAAGGTTTTACTACTATTTCTCTTGATCCATTTAGAAAAATGATGGGGCAATTTTTTTTTTAATCTGTTAAGTAGCATATCTTTCCATTCCTGACATGATCTGCTTAAGTTATTACTATGTATCAATCAGAATAAAATATTTATTTGTTACTCTTCAAATGATAAGAAAGGCGGATATTTTACACATGTAATTTAAAAATATATTTTTTCAAATCCGGATTTGTAGAATTTTCATACAAATTTTTATTGTTTATTGTTTTATATAGAACTCTACATAAATCGTCGTTTTAAAAAGATTTATATACAGAATTCTAGATTTATTTTATTCTATTCTATTATATTCTATTTTTATTCTATTATAATTTCCTTGATCTAAATTTAGCACACCTTCGAGAAATTAAAAAAAAGAACACACAAAAACCTTGCTGTCAATTTTTTATTTAATAAAGTAAACGTTCATCTCTATTTATCTCAATTAATTATTTGCAGTGGAAATAGATGTATTATTTAGAAGCTATAGAGAGTTTCTAGGTTAAACAATGAATAAACGACAAACGTTAGACTATAAACCGTTTTAATTGTCCCGCTTTCTATGTAGGCCCTTAAAATTGACATCGGCTTTAGATTTAGCAAACTGAAATCGAATCTATACTAGCGTAAAACGAGTCTAGATGTAAGGAAGTCAAATACAATCTGTAACAAAACATTCACCGATTATACTAAACGACGTTTTCAATCAAAATTTCACTCGAACCTAAAAAACGTTCCAATGTATGTAATACAGTAAGACGTTGTTGCACGATGACTTAAAAGATCTTTATGTTGCAAAAATTCTAACGAAAATTTTAAAACTAACGATAGCTGAAAATTATTTTTGCAGAATCTAGACCACGGGTTTTCAATCCACGGCCCGCTGGCGGCCGCATATGGCCAGACTCAAAGTTTTTTTTATGACTGGTGGACACAAAAAACAATCTGTTATAAAATTGTATCTTATTTTATTAAATTTTTTCCTAATAATTGAATTTAGTGAATATATATTAGTTTTAAAATTTCCCAAGCCAAATGATTATATCTCAGTTTTTTCTCTAGTAAAACGTTTAACAACCTAACTTTTCAAGTAAACAGTGCTGTTAATTAATCAATTACTACGCAAGAAAGAAATTAAATACATAAAAAATCCTGTTAAAAAATTTAGAAAATTTTCTATAACTAAAAATTACTGAAAATTGAATTCACCTTTATGACAGGACGGCACGACGGTAAACCCTTATAAAAGCAATATAAATATTTGTATATTCGATTACAATGTTATTTATATAGATTGCGATCCTTGAGCCGCACAGGTTAGAATTGTTGGTTCAAGGGTAAAAGAAGCTGAAGAACTCCTGAATACATTGTTTCCATTGTTTATTCTTCAGTAGAAATTACGTCAAATAACCTAGCTGGTTTTCAAAATTCATGTTTGTTTTTTCTAAAAAGATAATGCACTTGTCCATTACACGGTTAAATTTCCTAATCTGCCAATTTTTAGGATTTTAATTTTTACTTTCTTGTATGAAGTAAAGAAAGTATTGTGATAGCGAAAAATTTCGGTTTTCAGATTTTAACGGAAATAATGATTTTGACCAACCCTGAATCCATTTTGACTAGTTTCGACTTGACGTCTGTACGTACGTACGTATCTCGCATAACTCAAAAAATATTAGCTGTAGGATGTTGAAATTTCATGTAGGACTGTTGTAACATCCAGTTAAGCACCTCCCTATTTGATTGCAATCGACTGATCCAAAAGTGTTCAAAAAAGCCCAAAATCAAAAAATAAATTGGATTTTGGATTTTTTCTTAACTGAAGTAATAAATCCTCATTGAGAGCTTTTCAACGATATATCATAAGTTGTACTTATTTGCATTGGTTCCAGAGTTATAGCCAAATGAAATTTTTATTAATAAAATAATTGATCTTAGAAGGGGAACGAACATCGGTTCGAATCAGACTTCATTTTTTTTTAACTTTTTTTTTAATTTAAATATACTGATTTATTAATAATTATTATTTACCTGTGATTATAAAAATTTTTACGATAAATAATAAATCAATAATAACAATAAAAAATATCAGAAGTTAATGAAATAAAATTTTATGTACTTTTTATTAAATGTGTGTATGTAATTTAATAGGTGTACAAGGAAATCACGTAATGTCCACATCAGATTTTTTGTACTGGGGAAAGAAAGAAATTATGATTAATTTAATCACTTTCCCCCACGTTAAATAAGTCTCTTTATATATGGTTTTAAACCTTACCGAAATAAGAATGCCAATTAGGATTTTATTTAATTTTTCAAACTTTTCAAACCTTAATATTTTAATAAATTCTTAACCGATTTTCATCATTATTTTTTTTTAATTCAGATTTTTCTATAAATTAATTTAATCTTTTCCGTTTCCTCTATTAAATTTTAATTTTTTTTTTAAATATTGTAATGCGATAAAGAAAATTGTTTTAATTAGAAAAAGAATTCATTAATGTGATTTTTTATTTTCATGTCAATGTTTAGGTCATAATCAGAAGCTTCATCCATAAGGCCTTAAAGGGTATGTTTCTGAGGATAAATCTTAAACATATTCTTTTATTTTTTTTTAATATTATTATTATAATTTACAATGGTCCACCCTCAGCATATTACAACATCCAAAAACCCCGAACATATAAATGTTTTTCGACCAAAAAAGGAAAAAAAACCCGACGGGGTCTTACTCTTTAAGACTTTGGCGGTTGGCGTCCCCAGGTTATGCAACTTTTCTTCCAACTAAACGCTGAGCTGCTGACCCGTTTAACCACACACATACAAACACTACATAGATTACAACATATACACTTACACAGCAACATCGTACATTGTTTCTTCTTACTTTTACACGCGGTGGTGGCGCGAAACCTTACGAAACGCAACTAATTTTTTCAAACCCAAGGTGGAAACTATCGTGTTGATTGGTGGATAGCTCTACGTAGTGAGTCTCAAACTATATCCTTTGGACACCAGGGTTGTACGCAGCCCAACCTCCAGTATGCGCGCAATCTTCTGGAGTGGTCCGTTATATCGTCGGTACTCTTGGGAACCGTATGTCAGTCCCAATTGCTAATCCTTCGGTGGTTGTTGATCCATTTGAAAAAGCCCAACGAATACGTGACTTGGCTGATACCGAACAATCAAAAATATCTAAAGATGTATCACCGTGCTCTGTTTCGTCTATGCAGAGGATCATGAGAAAGGAAAATGGTGTTGATGTGCCATCCCGTTAAAGCCCATCGGGCTAGGAATGGGGAGGGGGTGTGGCGAACGGAAGCGTCACACAGCGGGTGTCTTCCCCTACTGGGTTGGGATCTTGATGTGCCAACATTCTCACTTATCCTGACTTTTTCGACTCCCACTGTTCCTGAGCGAGTAAGAATTTGTTACCTATCTGTCCGTGTGCGACCGTTATGCCAAACCCAAGACGCTGCTTTCAGTGTCAGAATTTTGGTCGCAACAAAGATGGTTGCACGAAGAAACAAGTTTGTGCCCGTTACGGCTGTACGGGGAATGACGGTAGCGCATCCGCTGAAATAAAAAAGTGTTAATTGTAAAGGTTCACACTCTACAAGGTCTTCAGACTGCCCCCTCTATAAGGTAGAAAAGGACATATTAAAAATCTGTACAGAGTAGAAATTGTTCTTTCCTGTGGCTCGCCGGGAATACAGAAAATAACTCAGCATGAGGAATCCAGTACAACCCGGTTATAGTTTTGTCCAAGCTCTCTCTAACAAAATACAAAAAGAGAACGAATGCGATCGTTCTTTGTGCATCGTCAAAAGAATTAACCAAAATGTTAGAGGCCTTGTTAGACCAATAAAATCATTCACATCTGCTATTACAGCACTGAGTATAAGCAAGAAGGTTATTTTTGCTAGAAAGTCCAAAACCACCGAAAACCATTTCAATTAATCCACTACCAAATAAAATTCCCGCTGCACCAGCAATGCACCAAACTCCCAAGATCCCTATGAAGGGATCTACTAAAAACCTGTCGCCTGGTACTGTATCTCCGGCCTCCCACGCTTCCAAGTGCCCATTACCATCACGAGGTCACTTGAAGATACGGAGGCCGATGAAGTGCCCGAAGAAGCAAAGCACTTCCTATACGTTATCAATAGCAAAAGGAAAAAATATTTTTATGGGAATATTTTTGATTCATGGATATTTTTGGTTTTTAATTTTATGATAATATTTTTCATTGCAATGTTTGCGGTCTCCGTTCTGGCCGCGAGAATATTGAAATCCTACTAAAAAAAGAAAATCCTTTAATATTGTCGGCAGCAGACTCGTCTCCGTCCCAGGGTTGATGTGTCCTTTCGGCGGATATTTCTGCGAAAGATGCGATTATAAAACTGACGGCAGAGGACGTGAAGGTGTGGCTGTTTTCCTGAAAGAAATCGTAGTAGCCGCCCGTATTCCGCTAGCGATAAATATCCCTGCAGTGAAGATATTGACGCCATTCAAAATGAATATCTGCAACTTATATCTTCCATCATAAACCGATCTCAGTGAGGATGATCTGTCCAATCTGATTTATCAGATTTCTTTACCCTGCCTAATAACTGACGATTTAAATAAATCTTTTATTTATATACATACAAATTTTATTATACAAAATTCATATCGTATTTTAGGTAGAATAGTTAATTTTAATATTATTACCGATTTAATAAAACCGACTTAAATAATGGTAATATGTTTTGGGAAGTCGGGAAACTACTGTGGTAGAGCTTAATAAATGGACGGATAGCCTAGATATATTCAGAAATTAATTAACGTTGCAGACTGCAGTAAAGCAAACATTCTAAACAAGCCGGTCCGTGCCACGAGGATATTTACATTTTAACTCAGTAACTCGTTACGTTTAAACCGAAACAGTATAGTATGTTAAGAAAATTGAATTCCCTGATTTATTGGTATCGCTTTCCTCCGAATGCCCTTTTAAACATTAAATTGCTTCGTCACAGTATTTTAAACATTGTAAATCAATTTATACGTTTATTTAAAAATTACATCATATTATTAGTTTATTCGACTAATTAAAATTTTCTGTAGAAAATTTAATTCAATTAAATCGAATAGTTTTATTATTTATAAATTATTTTAATATTTAAATTTAGGTACAGATTTTTACATTATTTGACATTTAATAAAATTCCTTCTTGTCAAATAATGTAATATATGAAATTAAAATTTAAAAAAAACGTATTATCTTACAAAACGTAATTTACATTTCCTTTAATGTAATTAAAGCACATACATTTTTGTACATTTTTTTGCATTTTGTTCATTTTTTTAATGTACAGAATTGTACATTAAAAAAAAAATAGAAATATTATGTGTAATAATAATATTATTTATATTTATAACTAAGATATATAATTCTCCATGTAACTAGATAAATATTTTATTCATATCGATATTTTCCTGAATGAATCAAGGGAAACGTAGCAAATTCTTTAATAAAACAGCATCACAAATTTTACAATTAATAAAAAAAATTTTAAAGATTTGAGTGACGAAAATTCATATTTACCTACCGGATTGGTCTAGTGGTAAACTCGTCGTCGTAAATTAGCTGATTTCGAAGTCGAAGTTCTCAGGGTCAAATCTTAATAAAGGTTTTTATTCGGACATGAATAATAAATAGATTATGAATGCCGGTGTTCTTTGGTGGGTCTCCCGTTAAAGCCCATTAGGGCTAGGAACGGGGGAGGGTGATGACCGGAAGCGTCACAAGACGGGTATCTTCCCTTAAGGCGTCAGGATGTTCTTTGGTCGGAGGCGTATTGGCGTCGAGCCACGGTTAGATAGAAATTGTGGTGATTATTTGAATGTTAGCAATCGGTGGAACGGCGACTGCAATGTCGAGGGCATGGGTCACCATCCAGCCGTGAGGTGTAGTGCCGTTTTGACGAGGGCAGTTTGAACGAGCACACGACACTGCCGGCGGGATGGAGACTGTACTGCCTGGCATCGATCCCATGCAGCCGTGAGGTGTAGCGGCATCTCGACGATGGTTGAAGAAAGTAAATGTCACGCGGGACTCTGCGGTGGTCTCCCGTTAAAGCCCATCAGAACTAGGAACGGGGGAGGAGGGGTGATGTGGCGACCGGAAGGCATCACAAGGTGGGCGTCTTCCTAACGGGAGTTGGGATGTTCTTTGGTGGTTGGGTTTCAATTACCGCATGTCTCAGGAATGGTCAACCTAAGTTTGTTCAAGACTACAAATTTACCGGTATAATTACATTACACTGATAAGTCGCTAATGACTTCAATTGCAGATGCGACTGAAAATAAAAATATGTTTAAAAAAATCTATATTAATTATTTAAAATGTAAACAGTTAACTAATTTTAAGATAAAATGCATGAAGATACAAATTTAAAAATATAATTCAAATTCACAGGGCGTTAATGAAAGTTACTTGAGCGTATATTTATTTTTTAATTTACTAATTTTATTATTAATTTTAATTTTATACAGTTATACAGAAATAGTCGCAAACATCTTACGACATGACGTTACGGTCTTATTGCGTACAATTTAATTTTATTTCTTGATGACCTACTATTATGAACGTAATAATTTTAATTTAAATACAATTATACATTTGAATTTAATTAACATCTTTTTGAAAATCCCAGATGATGGGAGTACGTCTCCAAAAGTACTCAGATGTATACTATAAAATTGTTGGTAAGTGGAATTTTATTTTATACAAGTATATTTACGTACACGTTGAATCGCTTGAAGAAAATACAAAGTTAATTTTACTTTTAGGTAGATTTCATAAAAAAAGCTATCTATTGTAATGGGTACCATGATTCGACTTCCGTTAAATTTCAATATATCTTCGCGTTTCACATCCCCCTGACCCCAAAACCACCGTCAGCTCAAAAGTTTATATATATTTCACTTTCTTACGGACACGATAACTGCCGTAATTTTGCGCCAATCTCTTTAAAATTGTTTCATAAAAATAACTTGACCCAAAATATCGGTTGAGTATGTTATTGACCAAAATCGGACCATGGGGATGGAAATGGGGTGGCTTTATCGAAAAAAAAATATTGCTGTAATTTTCTTATTAAATAAAATATCGAATTTGTTTAACATCCCTACTATTGTTTGGATAAGGGCCTAAGACTTATCTAAGTAAAGTTTTTTGATATCACCAACCATTGGCTCAGGGGGTGGAAAAAATAGGATTTTGAAGACAAAAATTATACCTCTCTTAATAGGCACAGTTTTGAATAGGTTTAAAGTGGTCGTTAGTCCTCTAAACATTATCTAAAACTTTTGTCTGAAATAATTTTTGATATGACCAGCCCTTACTGCAAGGGATGACCAAACCCAAAAAACAAAAAAATAGAAAAAAAATATCGCTATTATTTTCTTTTTAAGTAAAATATCGAATCCGTTTATAATTCTTACTATTCGTTGGATAAGAGCCTAAAACTTATATAAGTAAAGTTTTTTGATATCACCAACCATTGGCCCAGGGGGTGGAAAAAATGGGGTTTCGAAGATGAAAAAATCATATCTTCAGGCACAGTATCGAATTGATATAGAGGAGTCGTTAGTCCTCTAAACATTACCTAAAACGTTTGTCTCAAACAATTTTTGTTATGACCAATCCTTACGGCAAGAGATACCCAAAATATTGCTGGAATTGTAAGATGGAGCTTCTCGTATGCTAAACATGTGAAAGTTTTTTTCACATGCAACCATTGTCGTATTGAGTAAATTTGAAGTTTTTCTTAACCTTCAGGTGGAAATTTTTTTATTCCCTACTTGTTACCGGTGAAATCTACCTCCGCCTTCCAGCGTGCCGAAAGGGATTTTATTTGTTATTTTAATTATTTAAAAATTCATCGATGGGCTAATATTGTTTCAGTAGAAAAAAACCTTTTAATTACATTTTAAATAAATTGGTGGAAATGTTTTTTAAACGTAAATCTAACAGATGCATATCACCCTTTCTCGTAGCGGAAGTATTTTGTTACATGTAAACAGTTTTGTAATATGATCTGATGGAAGTGTATATTATTGTTTTTTTTTTTTAATACATAACTATTCTTTTTTAGTAAAGATTGCGCATTAACAAATAGATATAAACACATGGATAAATCAAAGTTTTAATTTTCTAATAAATCGTACTTCATATTTTTTAGGCACCAAAGAACTTATCACCAATTTTTTAATTTTGAGAACTCATTCGACATTTTTGAAGGAACCCCAGAGATTATATTATATTTCAATCGGAAACATTGAAATTTGTTCATATGGTGGAGACTGAATTAATTTTGGTTCGGTGTTAAAATAAAATACGTAGGCAAGTATGGTCTACGTATTTGCGTTGGAGTTCATATTTTATGGTTGTCGTTATTTTAAGCTTATTGTTAATAAACTAACTTACAAAGAATCTGTCCACAGAAAATAAACTTTAGGATTAGAATATCAACATTAATAAATATCAAAATGTAATTTTTTTTGTAAAAAAATAAAATAATGGATAATTAACGCCAACACTTTTAACGTAGCCCATGTAAAATGTGTTTTAATGCAAGCATCATGGGTGATCATCCACAGAAATAAATAGAAGACGGTTTACCTGTCTCGTTTAAAAATCTGTCTAACATAAAATGCTACCGAATACTTTTCTTTACCGCAACATTCATATATTAACGTTAAATATCATGTTACATATTATAGGCTTGGTTAGGTCAGTTAGTCGTCGCTTCTTGCCACTTCGGTTACCTTTTAAATAGTCTTTATTTACTTACATCCAGTTTTTACATGTAACTTAAATCGTAACTTATTAGCTTAAGTTTCTAGTATTATCACCTAGACGTCTGGCTACTCGATAAGGTTTGTATATCTTGTTATGTCTTTTAGTTTACTTGGACGTTAAAAACACTTGTCGACTATTTTTTTCATCGTGCTTTAAGTTAGGTTAGGCTCAGTGCCAAATCCTTTTCTTTCTTCCTCTTCTTTCCTTCTATATCCTTGAAACTGTTCATCTTCTACTACGTTTTCTTCTTATTGCTTTTAATTATGATGATGAAAATTTATTTTATGATTCTTTACTTCATTGATTTAATCCTAACGTAATTACATCTCTAACCTGTTTATATTGTACGTATAACTAATACAAATTAGTAATCAAGTTAATCAGTAACAAAGATTTTTTTAATATTTTAACATTCAAAATACAAATTGATTTAAATTACAGTTTATTATTCTACTTTAATTACTCGTATTTTTCAAGTTTTCTTTACCGATTTACATAACCCATTGTTAGAATTTATAAGTAAATACTCCAGTAATTCCCAAACAAACAAGTTTAAATTAAGTGTAATTTTATCACTGAGAAAATTAATGTCTAATGTTAGTAGAATTAACTAGTGCTACAGTTGGTATCATACAGTCATTTTAAAGTAACTTTTATCATCAGTAATAAAAGCAAACAATCCATTTTTCATTACATCCTTTCTCATAAATAATTTTAAGCATTTAATCAATTATTACTTATTTTCACCTCAAAGTTATACTACTTTCATTATGTGTAATTACACAGAGCAACAATATACAACCATTCATATGCAAACAAGATTTTTGTTATATATCTGATCTGCTCTACAACAGGCAAATTAGTCGATTCTTGAAAGATATCTTAGATATAACTCTACCTAGAGTTTCATAATATTTTTTTTTTAAAAATGATAAGTTGTTTCTAAAATTATAATGAGTGGGTTTAAAATCACAAAGAGCAAACTTATTATTGATGTAAAATTTGTTACTTTCTGAATAATACTGTACATTAACTTGGTCTGCAATGAAAAGCTGAAGAATTAGAGAAGCTCTCTCTGTTTCCATTTCATGGTTATAGAAATTGGGTTTCCACCTTGGTTTTAGTTGTACTAAGTATTTTAGTCACATCATAATAATAAATTATAAGTCCGTCAAGAATTTGTAGATATGTTACTGTACAGATAAAAAACAAACTAGTTCAACCTTTCCTCGGCCAGAAACCATGTAAAACTCATATGTGGCAACACAAAATTTACAATTAATTATAAAATAAAATCCAGTTATTATTGATTAAAGTCAAAATTAATTATTAGAAATATAATCACATGAAACAACGTTAAGGTAAATAACATGAAAAATAACAGAAATAACATGAAAAATAACAGAAATAACATGTAAATAACAGAAAACTCATGGTTTTTTAATTCTTCAGTTAATAGTATTTAAAAATTCATCAAAGTAATACTGTTTGTGTAAAAGAAAATCTTTTAATTGTAGTTAAAATAAATTGTTTGGAAGATTTTCTTAAAAGGTTCAGTAATTTATTACAAATTGCCATGATAGTATAATAAGGCTCTTCGTAAGTCAAAATAATGATAAATTATACAAAAAGAGTTCCATTGTCTGATTTGGTAGAAGTGTATATTGTTATTCGTTTTAGAAAAGATTGCACATAATAAATATAAACACACAGATAAATTAATATATTTAATTTTTTAAATACAGATCTACATGATTCATTTTTATAGATGCCAAACACAGATCTGTCAACCCATTTTTGTAATTTGAAAACTCATTTTTACTTTTTGAGGGAGCCCCAAGAGTGATATTATACTTCAGACAGGAATATACATAAAGGTATAATAAATATTTGATGATATAATAATAACTGACATGCTTGATGTTTCATTAAACCAGTAAAGTTTAATTTTACTGCAAATGAAATCTGTTTGATCATCCCAAGAGAATTTGTCATTTAATAAAACAAGAGACTTTGCTTTATGGGCAACAGACATACTATCATTAACATTAATAAGAATTCTACTGTTTATGAACAGCAATGTTCATCTACTTAAGGAACACAATGTAAATGATTTTATTTATATTTAAATTTAAATGGTTATAATCCATCTAGTGAATAATTTTTTAACTGCTAAAGTAGAATTTTCAAGTCCTTTTAAGTAATCTTAATTACAGATATACAGCTTATTTTTACAGATATCTTATTACAGATCTTATTTTACAGATATTACAACTATATCTATTATAGTTGTATATCTGTAAAGAGGGTTACAGAGAATATTTTCAAAATTTTAATGCAAGTCATAAAAAAACAATAAGAAAATCGAGCCACCAAGGATACTTCCTGTAGCACTCCACATTTCACATTTCTGAAGTGAGGATGTACATTTTAAACGTGCACTTTTAACAAAAGAAAGTTAATGCACATGTGAAATTATCCAAAGACTTTCCTACCCAAACACTGCATATAGTCAAACTAGCACCTGAAGTGCCTATTGGATAAGGCTAGGCTACTGAATCATCATAAAATTTAATCTAATGTTGTGTTAAAATAAACCCATTAGAACCTCTTCATTATCTGACAGGTTTATTAGTAAATGATTCTGGGAAGAATCTTTTTTATTTTAGGTAGATTTCATAGGTCCACCGGGTTGGTCTAGTGGTGAACACGTCTTCCCAAATCAGCTGAATTGGAAGTCGAGAGTTCCAGTGTTCAAATCCTAGTAAAGATAGTTGTTACTTTTATACAGATTTTAATACTAGATCGTGGATACCGGTGTTCTTTGCTGGTTGGACTTCAATTAACCACACATCCCAGGAATGGTCGAATTGAGACTGTAAAGACTACACTTCACTTAAATCATACATATCATCCTCTGAAGTAGTACCTAATGGTGATTCCCAGAGGCTAAACAAGAAAAAAATATGGTTTGACATCAGAAGGAAAGTAATGGCATTATAGAAATTTAGTAGTCGTCTAATATGGCATTTGTTGAGTCGTTATTACATTTATGTGCATATTTGGCATACCTACACAATCTTTTAAGCGTTTTCAATAATGAATACATTTGCCATTTACACTCATACATATCATCCTCATTCATCCTCTAGTATTATCTGAACGGTAATTACTGGAGGCTAAACAGGAAAAAGAAGGTAGATTTCATGAGAAAGCTACCTATTGTAACAGGTACCATGATTCGACTTCTGGAAAATTTTGACTTATCTTTGTGTTTCACATCCCCCAGACTCCAAAACAACCATCAGTTCAAAAGTTTATATATATATATATATTTCACTTTCTTGTGGACACGACAACTGCTGTAATTTTCTGCCAGTCACTTTCAAATTGATACATAAAATATAATGACCAAAAATCTCAGTCGAGTTCGTTAATGGGCAAAATCGGACCATGGGGAGGGGGGACTTTTTAAAAAAAAAAAAAATATTGCTATTACTTTCTTATTAAATAAAATATCGAATTCGTTTAAACTCCCTACTATTCTTTGGTTAAGATACTACTTATCTAAGTAAAGATTTCTGATATCACCAACCATTGGCTCAGGGAATGGAAAAAATGGGGTTTTGAAGACAAAAAAAATTTAACCTCCCTTAAGAGGCACAGTATCAAATCTATTTAAAGTGGTCATTGGTTCTCTAACATTACCTAAATCTTTTGTCTGAAACAATTTTTGATATGACCAATCCTTACAGCAAGGGAAGACCAAAACCAAAAAACAAAAAAATCACTATAACTTTTTTATTAAGTAAAATATCGAATTCATTTATAGTTTTTACTATTCTTTGGATTACGGCCTGAAACTTATCTAAGGAAAGTTTTTTGATATCACCAACCATTGTCTAAGGGGTGGGGGGGGGAGGAATTGGGTTTCAAAGACAAAAGAAATCATATTTCCCTTAATAGGCACAGTATCAAATTGGTTTAAAGTCGTTGTTAGTTCTCTAAACATTACCTAAAACTTTTGTATCAAACAATTTTTGACATGACCAACCCTTCAGCAAGGAATGATCAAAATATTGCTGGAATTGTAAGATGGGGCTTGTCATATGGTAAACATGTGAAAGTTTTTTCACATGCAACCATTTTCATATTGAGTAAATTTGAAGTTTTTCTTAATTTTAAGGTGGAAATTTTTCATATTCTGTACTTAGCACCAGTGAAATCTACCTCCGCCTTCCGGCATGCCAAAAGGGATTTTTACTATGATGGTTATTGTTATTGTCATTAATTATTATTATAACTATTGTCATTTTTATTATCACTGATTTATCTTATTTTATGTTACTAAACTAATAAATTGTAATTATATAAACAATTTCAATTGTCAATCTCTCAATATCCTGATCGAGCTGATTACATACATGTTATATTATGTAAAAATTTAACTGTATAGTACTACAATAATAAAAATAAATTAATTTTTAGCCAAAGAGTCAAACAGAAAGTTTTACCAAAATATTTACTAATAAATTTTAAAGGAAAGTTTAAAGATGTAAATAATCAATAATTAATTATCACTAGTCAACACAAAATTTGTATCTGACATATGTTACACAACTTTTCTCACTATAATTTGGGTGCTGATTTCTAATATGCTATTGAAATTCTGTTACTAGGTAAAGGTTTTACATAGATCGTAAATTTATAAACTTTCTTCTTAACAAACTCATTTTAATCAGCTACTGGTTATAATTAAGGATAATTTTTTGTTTGTTTATTTTTAAACAATAAGCATACATGCTTATTAAAGAAAAAAAAAATTTATATATATATATATATACGCTGTGTCATGAGAAGTAGATACATTCAAACATGATTTATGATGCTATCATACAGACATCTGTTGTTGCCAATTACAGAACTTAAAATCTTATTCAGTCTAGCTTCACTTGTCTATACTGTTTGTTGTATTTCTCAGAGTTATTAGTGTTTTGCTATATTTTCATCAATTCTTTATATTTCAAAAGTTATTTTTCTTGTTTTTACTTGCTACAAAATGGTTGCTGCAAAAATTTTAATCCAGACAATTATTATTATGTCTATGGCAAATTTACGTCTAGATCTCAAAGAAAGACTGTTTCTGAATTGATAAAAACAGCTTATAAATTTTATTTTGATTCTGGACTTGGGGATCAAGATAAAATCTGGGAATTAGCTCAGTAACTCTAACTGAATGATTGAAGAGGAAACAACGAGCCACACCATTTGCTGTATCAATGATTTGGCATGAACCTAAGAACTGCTTCACCTACTGCTACTTCTGTGTGACAAATATATTTGATTTTCATTCAAAAATAGAAAGTTCATAAAATATGCAGATATATATATATATCCTCAGCTCTAAAACTGATATAAAATGGAGAGGAATTACCTATACCTGTACAACCATCTAATCTGACATTGCGAGAAAAATAATCTGAAAATGAAGCATATGATATGGAGAATGTTGAAGAATTTCTTCCTGTATCTGGTGAGAAATCACCTCATTTAATTCAACAACATAAACTTAATGATTTAGTTTGTGATTTATAGTTATCAAAGCAACAAGCTGAATTTCTGGGGTGTAGACTGCAACAGCGGAATCTTTTAGTAGAAAAAATAAAAGTTACTACATTTAGAATGTGAAATAAAACTCTTTCAACATATTTTACAATGAAAAATTCAATCTGTGTTTGAACTGATGTCATTGGCCTGATGAAAGAGCTTGGAATTCAGAATTTTCCTGAGGTATATGCTTATTCAGCATATTCCTGAGGAATATTGACTCTTCTGAAGTTAGCATGAAAGCAGTTTTATTACGTAACGGTAACAAACAGCCACTCATCCCATTAGCTCATGCAGCCAATGTGAAAGAAACATATGAAACTATGGCATCAATATTAGAAACAATAATTTACAAAGCACATATGTGGCTAGTTTGCAGTGATCTGAAAGTTGTTGCATTACTTCTTAGTTTACAAGGTGAGTTTACAGAATATTGTTGTTTTTGTCTTTGAGATTGTTGTGATACAAAAAATCATTACCAAGTAAAGAACTGACCGTCGCAGCAGAATTTTGAGGGCTGATGAAAAAATAAAAAGCATTTACCATTAATTGTAAGTGGTAAAATAAAACTGCTGCAACTTCAGATGAAAAAGGTTCTTAAGGCACGGGACAAAAAAGGACCGGGATTTAATCATTTAAAAATAAATTTTCCTAAATTGAGTGATGGAAAGGAGGTATATTTATCAGTCCACAAATCAAGAAACTGCTTAAGGACTCAACTTTTGATGATAAACTTAGTAAATATGAACTAGCTGCATGCAAGTTCTTTAAAGAAGTTGCTGATAATATTTTAGGCAACAGAAAAAATGAAAACTATGTTTTTTTTATTAATAAGCTGTTAGAAGAAAATTACAAACGTTTAGGATGCAGGATGTCATTAAAAATCCATTTCCTGCACTTCCATCTAGTCTTTTTTCCAAAAATTTGGGCTCTGTCAAAAATGAGCAAGGAGAGCGTTTCCATTATTTTGTTAAATATTATTTTTGGATCAACGGCAATTTTGCTCTCATTTTGAATTATTCACAATCATTATTTTTGCAGATCATCAGGAGTTGACTGGACATAATGAAATAAGTTAATTGTATAACATAGATATTATTACATAATATAGGACTAGTGTACATATATATTGCATTTAGTAACTTAAAAAACATAATGGTATTAATTTATTTAATTATCACACATCAACAAAATTAAGGAACTTGAAAGTTATTTGAAATCTGATAACTGATTTTTATGTTATTTTGTGTGCTGATTTCAAATATGACCCATTTTTTTTCTAACAAGTAAGAATTTTTTACAATATTAAAAAAAAAGAAAATGGGAAAAAGATTTGTATATGTTATGAGATATCATGTACAATTTTAAAAACAACAAAAGAACTTAAATATTTTTAAATCCTTCAGTATTAGAATAAAGTGTGCAGATTAAAAGTTACTTCCTCTGTTTGCAAATTCAAATTACATAAGAGATAGAAAATTTTGGTTTTGTAGTTGGTAGTAACAATCTGATATAATTACTATTCAGTTCATTTTTTTGCCTCTATTGAAAATATGCCATTAAAGTACATAAAAAAACAATAAGTTTTTATACTTCAACGTTGTTGGAAAAATAATAACACTGCACTCCTGTTTATGAAGAATTCCATATAACTGTAATTTTCCAAATTCTCCACGTCCTTTTTTTTTTTTTTAACCTCCAGGAATTACCATTCAGGTACTAGTCAATTAATTATAAGTCAGCCATATCCATAAAGTTTTTTAATTATCATTATTAATTTCATCATCAGAAGCTGTTCTATGGTTGACCCTGACACTTTAAGGTTTTAGTCATATTTTACCAAAACATCTTAAAATTTAAAAACATTTTATTGAAATGTACAGTATTTTGTAAACTAGTGGCTTTTAATAAGCCTGCTGTCACAGATTCATCTAGTGTCTTTGTAATCAATATTACATCGTAATATATTGACAACTCTTTCATTTTTTTCTGTTTAGGTTTAATGTTCATCATTTAGCTAAGATGCTAATGCAAAACACTGTTAAGAGAGGCTTCATTAACTGAAACTCAATAAAGAATCTTAATGTACATATGAAGTTAAGTCAAAAAGTAAATTGAATGAAATTTAAAAGCAATTACTTTTATTTGCATTTACTTATATGAAAAATGCTTAATTTTTAACTTAATCCCCTTCTACTTCTATATTTTTATGCACTTAGTCAATCTTTGAAGAATTTTCTGAATCCCTTCCTGGAAGAAACTTTTTGGCCTGGTAGACGTTTACTCTTGACAGTACTAGAGTAAATTGTATTCAATCCAATTTGGGCATATGTGGTTTTCATCAGACATCAGATCTTGACATTTTGACACCTAAGGAACCCAAAAAACTGGATGGAAATTTTCTGGATGTTAATGTTCATATCTATGTGAGTGTGTGTGTGTGTTTGATGTTGGCCTATAAATCATCTTATATCTCCAGAACTACTATGCCGATTTTGACCAAACTTGGTCAGAATACTTCTATATATGGGGCAGAGATGCCATTAAATTTTCAACTTAAAAGGTCAAGAGCGCGAGGCTGTAGAGCAAGGTTGTCACCCTCAGTTTCTTGAAATTTTGCATAATTAAGGTCATATTTTTTTAGGCACATTTGTTAACAATTAAAAAGAAACAATATTTAAAAGGAAATTTTGCAAAATCGCATCCCCACCCCAAAAAAATTCTGTTGTAGTTACCTGCTATGTTGTATGTCACAGGTGAGCAGTAGAATTAAATAAATTATTATTTAAAGTGTAAAAAAGTAACTCGGTCTGGCTGAGTCTTGAACTCAATCACCTGGTTGACTTGGTACCTGATGTGTTAAGCCTCGCTTCTACACCAGTCTGCCAACTGTACAAGCAAAATTTGTTTCATATTAATTTATTTAGTGCTGATCATCACCACTAGTACCACCACACCTGTGCAAATTAAATACAATATGCATGTGCGCTTTAACAAGAATCATTGAATTAAACAAACACAAAAATATTATATTTAAATAAATTATAAATATTTTTAATTAATTTGTATGTGTAAGCTGTGCATTAGAAACAACCCACAGTTGTAGGACTTTCCTGAAATGCGACATTAGCCACACGACGGGAACCTGCAACTAGTCAGCTTTTTTCATGAGCCTCTTTATTGTTGTGTACCAATATCACCCCTTTTCTTTGAGATATTACTTTTTTCATCAGCATGGCTGAGTAGTAGACACTGTTTATTGTATGCTTGGGCATCCCAAAAGACAGTCACCATGACTTTTCCTGCTTTGTCCAATGGTTTCTTGGGTCAGCTGGGCGGTGTGAGGGTGAGCATTGTTGTGTAGCAATATCACGCCTTTTCTTTGAGATCCGCAATGTTTCTCTCATGGCTGGCTATAATTTTTTCATCAGCATGTCTAAGTAGTAGACACTGTTTATTGTACACTGATTTTCCAAATAATCACAAAAGACAACACCTTGGGCATCCCAAAAATCGGTCAACATGACTTTTCCAGTTGATGCTTGCATTCTGAATTTCTTTTGGACAGATGAGCTGGTATGCTTCCATTCCATGCTTTGTCTTTTGAACTCTGGTTCAAAATGGTGAACCCAAGTTTCATCACACGTTAAAATCTTGTTCGACCATTTTTGAACTGTTCTACCCACTTCTAAATATTTCCGTGATTCATACAACTTTCACCATATAGTAAAATCATTTGAGAAAAGATTTTAGCCGGTTTTCCACCATTAGAAAGCAAAAAACGGAGGATCATTGAATGTTGTTCAACTAACGTGGAAACTTCAAGCATACATACCATCGTTAAATGCAATATTGAGGTTATTAACATAACAATTTTTATCCATCAGCTGTTCTCAGCTCATCCCAGTGATGCCACCCTAGTCATGAAAGTACAAAACTCCTCCTACAAACTGTTTCATTTCTACATCAATTTGTCTTTTTAATTATTGAATGTCCCTCATATATTAAAAGTTAATACCGGTGTTCTTTCGTGGCTGGGTTTCAATTAACCACACATCTCAGAAATGGTTGACCTAAGACTGTACAAGACTATACTTCACTTACACTCATACTTATCATCCTCATTCATCCTCTGAAGTAATACCTGATGATGGTGATGCCTGGAGGCTAAACAGGAAAAACAAAAGACTAAACCTCATTTAAATGTCATATATATCATCCTCATCTTATTGGGCAGTGGGGAGGGGGTTGTTTATTGTTCACTAGTTGAACAGATTGCAATGTACACATTAGAAAAAATAAATTAAAACAGGTATTTTATGAAAAACTGTAAAATAATTTAAATTCACAAAATTCCTATTGAAACATTTTTTTATCTTTTAATTAACACTTTACCTCTAAAAAGTTAGAATTTTTAAATCAGTAAGCAAATTAAAATTTTATTTTTTACCTAGGATAGATTTCAACAAAAATTTAACACTTTTATTTGAAAAAATGGATTTACAATTGACTATAGTTTTACTTAGGGACAATTCTTTTTTTAATGAGAATTTTTTTTATTCCAACTGTATCTGGAATCAGTTGATCTATATAAATTTATTTTACATAGATGAAAGAAAGTTACAAAGATATAGGTAACACTGAAAGTAACAAGCTGACAAAGACAAAGAATGTATATATATATATATAATGTTTCAATAAAATAAAAAAAGATTACAACTGTACGCTTTGGAAGTGAAATTATAGTAATTCTGAGCAGTAAAATTCCTACAGAAAAGGTTACACATAATTAAAACACTAAATTTCAGTAAATAAAACAAGATTTTATTTTAAAAGATAAATAATATTTATAACACAATAAACTCAAACAATATGTATAACGAATAATAATATGGTAATAGTAATAATAATAATACTGGCATATATCACAATATTAATTTAACCAAACTATTAAAGCTGTTCTTATAAAGCTTTTTCTGATAAAATATAATGGATACAAAGCTTTTCTGTCATTACTGACTGAAGGTAACTTTCAGGAATTAAAACTTTTATTTAATTTATTGAACACTACCAATTAAATTAATAATATAAAATTTACCATTTTATATTTCTTTTAACAAAACATAGTACTATTTTCTGAATCGAAGAAAGTTGTCATAGAAATATACACCTGGTAAAAAATAATCCCCCTAGAAGAACAGTAAATTAAAAACAAAAAAAAAGTAAAAAATGAATTCCAATTTAAATATTGATTTTTTTTTATAAAACAAGCATAAACAATCAACAAGTTTGAAAAAAAAAGGGTCTCTCCTTAGATGGAAAAACCACATTCCTTACGAACAGATAATTCCAAAAAACTTAGAACATCTCGAGAAGCAACACCCTAAAATAAATGAGCAAGAAGAAAAGAACACCAGCAGCCAAAATCTCAGTTAATAAACTGGTTTCTATAAAACCAAAGTTAAACAAATGCTGAGTCCAGTTTTACAGTGTACTGGCATTTATTAGAGTCTAGTAACCTAATGATTAATACTACTTAGAATTTATTAAAAAGAAACTAATTGGGCAATAGTTTAAACTTTAGAAGAGATGATTAATTGCTGGGATGAAGTTAAAATCAACTGATAAAAAAAAGTTTAATTACGTTTTGTTTAAATATTTTAAATTATAAAAAAATTCCACAAATTAAAACAAATTATAGTGTACTGCCAGTTCTTAGAAAATAAATTAATAGAAATATTTCTAATTATTGTACAAACAAATTTTGAAACCACAAAAGTAACTTGAAATTAAAAAGTTTTTTTAAAAATTTATTAATTTTAAAAATTAAAAAAAAAAATTTAATTTTTTCACTTCAGGTTCATTCTCCCTCTAAAAAGAAAGCAAACCACTAGTAAATAGTCTTATACTCTCAATAATGCCCTCGATAAACAATAACTTATTACTTACTCATTACAAATGTTATATTGCTTGTATTTTCCACCACCCCTCTCATTAAATTGCAAATCGGATGACTAGACAGACAGTTCACATTTTCTATAAGATAATGAGTTACGTAAGTAAGATAGGATTCTAATAACAGAAACCATATTTAACAAACTAGTTCTTGCACGTCATTCAAAATAAAAACACTGGAAGCAATTTCATCTCATAGCAGTAGAGTTTATTAGCAGCAACTGAGCATAACGCCCAATATCACTTCAAAGAATTAAAAAAGAATAAACTACTTAAATTAATTTACTGGAAAAGTCATGAATGATAATTCTTTATAGAAAAACTAAATTTAACCAGAACCACCAAACAAGATTAAAAAGCAAAACATTAATAATATTATAACTGAAATTGTGGCTTCAATAGTAAATAAGACAGATTTAAATAATCTTTACTGAAAAAGTGGGGAAATTAATTTAATGTTATATGACTAACTTTAACAATAATTTTAAAAACCTTCAGCTAATGACAGAAATACTGAAAAATATATTAAACAAAACATAAATAAACATAATTTGACTGCATTTAGATCATTCATAACAAATTCAAGTTTTTTAAAAATATCTGACAAATATCATAAGTTAACATCTCATTGCACTTTCTTATACAATTACCTGATAATCAGCATCCAAATTAACAACAAACCAGAAATAGTTAACATTTTAGTAATAAATCCTAAGTTTAAATTCATTTATTAATTAGTTTTTAATGTTACTTGATAGTTAATACTACCTGGCAAGAATTGAATAGGAACAAAGTAAATTAAATAAGCGTGCCATGTAATGATGCATCTTCATAAACTTTCAAAAAAAATCAGTCTTGTTATATAACAAATCGCAATTAGATAAAATGTCTTCATATACGAGTATATATTAGTCTTATTAAACACAATTAATTAAAATAGCTAGAATACATATTAAAATATTTATATTCAAAAATAAATTTTAAAACTTTTTTTATATTTAATAAGTTTTTAATTTAAATATTTTTTTAATTATTTTTACAAATTACACCAAAAAAATTATTTCATTAGTTTTGAATAATTATTGGTTTTTTTTTTTGTCTTAATGATTAATAATTTATTGGTCAGCAATCATACGTATTAGAATATCAATCAGTTTCTTAAGTAATTATAAATATCATACCTTGAAAGCGAATTAATCCAAAATCTTTAAAATATATATTATAAATATAAAAATAAATAATTATCTGTTAGGCAATAAACAAACATAACTGTTTGACACATATACAATTACATTTAATACCTCAGGTTACAATGCTAGTTTGATTTATGAAACAAAAAGGTGTAGTGAAATTCAGGAAAAAGAAAAGAAATTTCTATCAATACTTCTGTTGTTATTATTGTAATATTACTTGAAAACGATAAAATAAAGTGGAATCTGGGTAAACCTACTTTTATTTTGTAAATATACCTGAAAAAAAATACTCTTATAATATATTTTTCAAAATAAGTAAAGACAAGAAAAGTTTTATAAATTTACTCGTTTAACTACTTTTAATTAGCTACTCTTTTGGGGAAGATTTAATTAAACTTTATTTTATTTAAATAACAAAAAGTATGCTATAATTTAGTTGAAAAGTATAAACAAAAGAAATAGTAAAACATATAAAGAATTAAATAAAAATAATAAAAGCAGCATAAAAAATCACCATCAGACAGCTTAAATCTACGGCAATATAACCACAGATCACTTTAGATACAGAAAACCAATGCGGGCAGTCATCTTCTCTCAGCGAGTCGATTAGAAAACCATTAAGTAGCACTTGCTGCTGTATACATCTTGGTAAATGTTTTGCTGTATTGCAGAATAACTGAATTATGTATCAATTTGATAAATGCTTAGATCGGAACAGCTGTGGATGTGGATGGCTTTAAGAAAAATATGCTTTAATGACTCATTTGTTTTTAATGAAACTTGCAGAACGATTAGTCAACCTGTTTTATCAAACTTACGAAAGATAGCACTTTCAAGAAAGGATAATATGGGATTCTGCCTGTCACTCGATCAAAATACTTTTTATTATATTTTTAACTTGTGTTATTTTAATGAAAAATTTATTCTCCATAGCAAAATTTAATTTCAATGAAATTTTTAACAATCTTGGAAATATAGACAAAAAGATTAAATTAAATTAAATTTAATTACTTAATTTAAGCAAAAAAAGTTAGTCATTAAAACTTGAGTAAATTAATATCAGCAAAATTCTGCTAAATAGTTTCCCTACACCGCATGCAATCACTATCACCTCATTCATCTATCAATTATTTTGTATAGATGTCAGTCCAATGCTGCCAAATAATCATCCGAAATTTTATTTCAGCCCAATTTCCCTAACGTAGGGTTAATAAATCAAGTAATTTTTTTTTATTCGATTTCGTTATTGTAATTTGAAAAATGATTATTCTACTTTGTTTATTTAGTATAATTAAAATTGTTTATTATTTCACCTTTAACTAATTATAGAAATAATTATAGAAATGCAAGAAGCACTATGACATCCATACATGTGACCCTAAGTGTCCATCTATACATGTAAGATGAATACTTATAGATTAGCACGCTTAAATTTTGGGTGTAAAAGGGATGGTGATGCCAAAGACTGGCATAGAATAGAAAGGAATTGAGAAGTGCATCAAAATAAAAAATAAACTTGCTAATTCAGTTACTAGGATGCTTCTTTGAATTCTAATTAAATTTCATTAAAAAACTTCCTGGAAATATATCTCCCCCTTCTTCTTTCTATTTAAAATCAATAAATTTTTTCTTTCTATTTAAATTCTATAAACCAGGGAAACATAGCCATATGGCTAGTGTTTTTACAATTATTATGTTTATATTAATAAAAATTTACAAATTTTTTTACTTACTTTTCATACATTTATACTAATTAACTTATTAAATGCTTAAAATTAAGTAACCGTAACAAAACTAAAAACAAGACTTTTGCAATCCTTTTTTTTATAGTATTATGCATTTATTTATACTCATTAACTGAAAAAATACAATAGCTGTGAATATTTTCAGATATATTTATGAGCTGTATCTGATATTGAGATGAAAAATTAAATAACTCTTTCTTATATCTTATTCAAATTATTATTCAACAAA
Organism: Lycorma delicatula; assembly: GCF_047948215.1. Taxonomy (NCBI): domain Eukaryota; kingdom Metazoa; phylum Arthropoda; class Insecta; order Hemiptera; family Fulgoridae; genus Lycorma; species Lycorma delicatula. Next base: position 58,141,543 of record NC_134464.1, read on the forward strand.
AATAAATCTTTAGCAAATTTTAGAGTATAAACCCCAAAAATATTTTTAAAAAAACAAAATTATACTGATTAAACTGAGAGTTAATACTTTACATTCAGGCTTGGTTTTCATGTTTTTCATCTAATAGTTTACAAGATACTTTGCTTCTAGTTTGACAGACCAACAGAGATGAAATAACAAGAACGATAGAGTTCTAAATTATTTCAAAAGAACTAATCATTATATTTTTGAATTTACAATAAATTAATATGGGGTAGAACCCCATATTAATTATAAATATGTCAAGCACTTACAACAAATCAAGTTATTTGATGATCTATTTTAAAATATGTTACATCACTTAAAATTTTATTCACAAGAAAAGTATCAAAAGAAATTTCTTTATCGATCAAGAACAATAGTGTTCTACAGGAAGAATATTACAGTGAATTGAAAAATAAGTTTATCAATGCATTCCAAAATTAAAACTGTGCAATAAATATCTGGTATTACTTTTACTTTCCCATCTAGATAGCGCTATAGCTCTAGAAGGGAAAGTATTTAATTGGTCCAATTTGGGCATATGCGGTTTTCACTGGATCGTAATGTTTTGACACCTAAGGAACCCAAAAAACTGGATGGAAAAGTTTTTTTGTAGAATTCTTTTGCAGTTGTGACTACCATAATTTAGAAAACTAAAATGAATAATCTAATTGCAGTTAAAAATAACAACATATAAAATAAAACTTTTTATACAAACACCCAAAGAATACAAACAATATGTCTTAATAATAGATACATTATAAAGATTGCCATAAATCATCACTTAACACCTTTACACAAAGTTTATCACAAAGCTTGCTGTTTAAACAATAAAATATAATGTAATCCATACAATAGAACTATGAAGCTACAGTAAATACTCATATTAATGATATAATAATAATAATTTGGTAAAAGCTCTCATTTAATTTAAAAATTTGCTCCATTTATTTTTTTAATATTATTTTTATTTTTTAATATATAAAAATTATTTTACTTTAATAAATCTTACCGATATAAATTCTATTTTCCATTAAAACTAATGTATAACTTGTTTAATGATTGCATTATAAAAGCTATTCAGTAATTAATTAATAAGATAGCAAAGTAATATAAATATATAAACCACAACCATTTAATAATCTAAGTAAATTGCTCTTTGTATAAAAAAGTAAAAACTACTCTATTTAATTATCTTTATATTATTTGAAATAATTTAAACTAATGTAGTTTAATAATTTTTTAAAATGCAGAATACGTATTAGTTTTTTATTTTTAATAACTTACATGTAGAATATATTTAGAATATATAATAATATACCACAAAAGAAGTGACAATTTACATCAGCATTTACAGTCAGGAGTTGAAAATTAGGATTTTGTCGATAGATAGCTAATATAATGCGATATATGCAAAATATAAGTATAAATACTTGCGGCAAATTCTCCAACCAAGATTCTTGTATGGTCAGATAATTGTAATATATTCATTCTGTAATACACACTTTTCAACTATGTACTGTATTTCTAAATTAGATTTAGTAATATACCTGTTTTTTCCATCTAGAACATTTTCTTAATCTTCAATTACTTTTCGATTTCATTAAAATGTAAAAATTGAATTTTTATTAAAAAATAAAAAAATTCTAATTTTTTGTGTTCTAAGTAACAGTATAAAAAGTAAGAACGTGTGGTGAAAGGTGTACTATATGAAAAACAATTTGATTTCTAGAAGAGTTTAGGTATAGGGGAAAGCATTATGTCCTGAAAGTATTACATACTGTACAATGAAAAATTTTTTTAATTTTAAAGAAAATTGAACTGAAATATACAGAAACAAGACTTATATACAATCTGTATAAGAATCAAGAAGTAGTAATAAGAATAGAAAATGAAGAAAAGCAAGTACCAAATCAGAAAATGATACAAGGATTGTAGTCTTCTCTGGCTGCTTTACAACTTGTGTATTGAAGACTTGGTTCAAGATAAGAAGAAACAGGTTTTAAGCGGGTTACCAAACTTTGATGAAAAATAAAAATGATAAGATTCATTTACATTGGTGTTTCAGTAGAAACCAAAAATAAGTTTAAAGAAATTCTGTGGAATGGATCTATTGCTACGCGAGAAAGCCATTTAGAAAATAAATAAAAGCAAAATAAAATTAATGAAATACAGCAGAAAAACAGATAATAAATAACAAAATATTAAGATAAGTTATCGTAATATACTATGAGTGATAAAATTCTGTTATTAAGGTAGTAAAATTATAAAGAATAGATAATATAAGGTAAAAAACCTAAGACTGACATAAGCAAAGAAGACTTAACGATAAATAAGAGAAAAGATAAATTTGTGGTAAAAGATAACTTTTGTAAGGAGGTGATGAACTATAACATAAGGAGGTGGGTGGTCATATAATAAAACATCCAAGTTTGGTTAATTTCATGAGAGAAATATATAGCAAGCATAAATAATAATGTAAGAAATTGGATTTTATAAAACATGTAGCTGAAAACATACGTTTTAATAATAATCATGCTGGGGTTAAAAGATTATTAGTACACAATAGAAATAGCAACAGAGAATACCATTGAACTGGTTAAATAACTATGACTAGAGAGAAAATTTATAAACATCTATTTTTTACAAATTCTACTAAATTTAGTTCCTTAATGCAAGTATAAATAAACCAGAACTTAAAATTTAATAAGGAATATCAGATACACTTATTGTTACAAAATATAACACTATTTAGTTTTTAAATTTTTTTTTTGAAAATAGACATTCTTTTTTACAGTTAAAATATAAAAAGTCATATCGTAGCTAGACATTTATGGTTCAAAAACCTGTGGTATCTAACTGCTTTCAAATGAAATGAATCCGATTCAATTTTCTTGGAGACATAATCAAACGTTATATTTTTCAATCTACAAACATATCTTTATATATTTTTACAGGTATTCACAGATAGGTAAACACAACAGAAACTGAAACGAATCAATTTTTATCTTTTTAATTCTTAGAAAAATTTTAACAAAAGGAGCAATATATGGTTTATTTATATTAATAGATTAGACCATTATTGATCATCATGCTCTGTTTCATTCCATTATCCACTGTATTTCTAACAGCTATCGGTGAATCTGCTCCAATATAAACCATTTTCTCACTATCAACATCTGTTAAATCTTACAAATTTAATCTGCATTTTACATTCAAGTTATAAACAAATATTTAATCTGCGATTATTTTTTATCTAAACAAAGCACCTACCAGACATAAGTACAGATAAAGGAAAGTCAGTTGAATTTATAAAATACAAAAAGTTATGCAAAACTACTTATATATTATCTAAAAATATTGCAATAATTCAGCAAATTCAATATTTAATTAATAAATACACTTCACAAAGTTTTAAAATTATTTTCTATTAAACAATATTTTAAGTAATATTTGGACAGACGTATTATTTATAAAAATTCCACTTAATGCTAATAATTTAAATTGAATTTCTAAAAATCATTAAAATAGATTAGCAATATGTTACAAAACAAATAAACTGAATAAGTAAAAGTTAAACATAAAGATTGTTTATGTTAAACAACATTAACAATCATTGTGTCATTTAACATTATGTTAATAACATAATCATATTTTATGTTATGAAGTTATAAGTTAAAAATTGTTTTAAAAAGTCACTTAAAATAATGAAAATCTGATGAAAAAATACCAAACCAATTTAAATCTTTTTATTTATACTTTAAAACTTACTTACACTTTAGTTAACATAAATACAAAAATTAAGACTGTAAAAAATCTAAAGAAGTTATGTTACAATAATTTTTCATCAGATTTTATAAAAATTCAGGTAACCTATGTTAGTCTCTAAAACTTCTAGTTTTCATATGAATTATGATATTACAAAATTGTTGTTTTATAAAATTATTATTGGTTATACATGTGTGTATATATATATATATATATATATTTTAACTTAGTAAAATCGATTCTTTTTTTGTTTTTCTATTTCTCCATATTCCCCTCTGTACTAATTAATTATGTCAAAAACAAAAGTATAAAACAGTTTACCACCAAGAGTACAGAATTCAATAATACTTCTTACCTTATGCTTATTGATATTTCATAAAAGCGCTTTTGAGGGTTTCCCGCTGCAACATCAGTTAATAAAACATTTTCTTCTTAAAAAAGACACTTTAAACTTAAAACATTAAAATTGTAAACACATAAAAATTTGTAGTCATATAAGTTAGAAAAAAATAAAAAACACCTTTTTTTATGTGGCTAGCCACAACACATACAACTGTACTCAAATGTGTGATATTTAAGAAGAAAAAGTTTTGTTAACTTATGATGAGGAAAACACTTGAAAGCACTTTTATGAAATAATAATAAGCATAAGATAAAACGCATTCTTGAATTCTATACTCTCAGTGGTAAATTGTGTTATACTTTTCTCTTTGATATATATATATATATATATAAATGTAGAAAAATAATTTTAAAAAAGTAATATATACAGTATAATGCCCTAAAACAGATATCAGTGATAATGAGATTTAATAGACACTATATTATGGAAGAAAAATTAAGTTATAAAAAAGATAGTTGCTACTTTCCTATATAAAGTGACATATTCAAAACTGACCGAGAAAGTGCTTGGTTTGATGGCTACTTAATAGTATAATGAATGTGATTAAAAACATTTTCTTGATACTTAGGCTAACATGGTATGCTAAAAATTTTGTCGATACTGCAGTGATGAAGTATTAATGGAACATCACTATTAATAAAGAAATATTTTAACCTATTAGTCGACATGATAAACAATTCCCCACTACTTAACATCAGTCAGCTTTTACTTATATCTCAGTGTTGGTCTAAAGTAGACCAACTGTTTGTCAAGTCTATCAGATGTTAGTATTTCTGGATGGCTCATTTTTTACCTTCAATTTTACAATAAACTATGCCATATTCAACAGAATACTGTAATTGAGCCTTATCTTATCTCTAACTGGTTTAAATTAACTCAAAGATAAAGGAATCCTACATTAGGTTCACCAGGGAAGTCTACAATACAAAATTTAATTAAAATATCTAGTTCAAAGGGTTGTTACAAATTTAAAAAAAGAACTTGTATGTTTTTATTCCGTAGACAGTCACTAACATTTCTTTTGAGTTGAATGAAGCCCCAATAGGTTCCTACCATGCTATTCTGGTTTAAGGAATTAAGGATTATGATAAGACTGAACGTAAAACATCTTTTGAATAATTCCTGGGTAGCAGCATCGAACAAGGAGTATCAGATCCTGTTCTCTTTTATTTTTTGGATGACACAGTTTTATTTAACAGGATATGTAAATTCACACAATACATGACACTGATCTACAGAAAAACCTCAAGGACTTTGAATAAAACCTCTTCATGACATTATTATTTCGTGTGAACACAAATCACTGAGCCGATATTCTTTAAATGAAAAAGCACCATTACATACCCTTAACTAATTTGTGCTCTGACTGACCTATAACATAATTTATTTTCAACAAGATGGGACCACTTGCCAAACGTTGAAGCTTGCATATACGGTTTTTTACAGATGAAAGACTGTAATAAACATTTATGGCCAACCATTCCCCAAATTTATTATCTTGTAATTTTTATCCTGGGTTTCACTGAGAGGAAAGGTCAACAAAAATAACCTACATTATCTCAAGAAGTTAAAGAATGCTGTTCAATATGAAATTAAACAGCATTTCAAAACGAGAACTTAGGAAGGACTTTTTTAAGATGTTATATGGTGCGAAAAAATATGTATCATATGTGTCAAGAGAAGACATTTCCAGCATAATCTTTGAAGTCTTATGTAAAAATCTATTAAGTCTTTAACAAGACCCTAGTAAGACTTCATTTTCCTGTGCTCTACTGTATAAAGTTTGTTCAAACTTTTCATAATTTAAATTAAATAAAATTGTCAATAATTATTTTTTATTATTTTAAGTTGTAAAATAAAATATTGTTAATAAAAAATTATTAAGCAAAATAATTATAATCGTTAACTTAAACCAATTAAAAATGTTTATATGCAAACTTTAATAGTCCAAAACATGCACATATGATAAATTTAACAGCTACCAAACCAAGAATAGTGCAATCTTGAGTCAGTTTTAAATGAGCCACTGTGTATTTTAAATAACATTTCTAAAACTGATAAAAAAGGAAAACTTTACTTATTCACAGGTAATACTGCAATCGCAAGGAAGTTTGTGGGAAGAAGTTTACGTAAAAGCAACAAATTGACATAACAGTTAATACGTATAGATTTGATTCAAATATTCTAATAGTAAATATTCAAAAAAATGAAATAACTTCTATGATTTCTTACATCAAACAAGGTATTTTTGCTTTAATCCTTCAAAGTAGATGTCCATTTTTAAGATGTGCTGTTAATTTTCTTAATCTATGCTGAGCATGCATCATTGAAGCAAAACGAAAATTTCAAGGTATTAGTTCCTGATAATTGTTATGAGTTCTCTTAAATATTAAAATTAAATATATTTAAATATTATTACTTTACTTTAATTATTTTTTTACAAGATGCAAAAATAACATGATTTTTTCTATTGATTATATATTAATTAATGAAAACTATCTATAAACAAGAGTGTGGGTGGTATCAAACATAGTATTGAGAAACTTTTAATTTCTGTCTTTTGAATATGAACATTTAATGTGCAACATTTTATTTCTTTTGTAATGTCACTTTTCATTTTCATTTATAACTAGGTTTTGGATTTACAATTCTTAGAACTTGAAGTTAACTTATCATGTAACTTTCATTAAGTACATTGATGTGACTACGTACCATAATGCAACAAACATACTATAAATGCATACAACTCTGGAAAAACCTATAAAAAATGGAGCTAAGCAGCAACAGGACCATTTTAAAAGCTAAAAGAATGTAATTGATGTCAAAAATCAATATTTTAACACATTATACAATGGGGATACAGTTGAAAACCAAATTACTAATATATAATGACACTGCTGTCATAATTAAAACCCTAAAGCTCAAGATGTGAAAGTAACAAGTCAATCAAGCTAAGTCTCCTGCATTAAAGGATTAAGCTATATTTTGTTGATAGAAAGACATTAAGATGTGGTGCTGAATCACTGGAAACAGAAACTCAACATAAATAAATATTTGTAAATAGTTTTTGATTGCAAATTATCATGGGCACTACACATTTCATTCATAAAACAGTAAGCGTGAAATATATTAATTTTAGGCCAAATTAATATGATTTACACTGTTTACATGAAACCAATTTTATTATATAAAAAAAAATTACAGCATGGGATGGGACCAATTAAGGATCATTTATTATTCTCTCTTGCAGATACTCAAAAACCTATTAAAAAATTTTGATAGATGAAATTAAAACAACTAGTCATAGTTAACAGGTACAGAGTTCTATTTACTACATATAACTCATGTATAAAAGTAACACTCACTTCACACTCACAAGAAAAAACTTATAACACAAACACTTTCAACACTAGAAAGGGTACAAAGATCAGAACGTATGAAATAACACTGGGATGACTGCAAGGCCCAAATAGTCCCATCAAAGAGACTTGGATAATGGACTGACTGAAGTGATTCTATGCTGTCATAAAAGATAATAATAATACGGTAACAGTATCTGTATTAACTTTAAAAATTAAATAATTGAAAGCATATAAAAGACTATAGGTTGTCTTTTTAAATAAGATACCCAGTATTTGTCAGATAACAACAATTTTTTTTCATATCTTATATAAAATTTAATATGTTGGCTGCATATTTTTTTCTTTTTTTTAATGCATGTAATTTTCATGTGTTACAAGCCTCCATTATCTGAAATATTCATGTTTCACTGGTATATTACAGGGCACCTGTATCAGCTCACCTCTAGTGGTCTAGTGGTTAACTTGTCATCGCAAATCAGCTAATTTCAAAGTTGAGAGTTCTAAGGTTCAAATCCTAGTAAAGCCAGTTACTTTTCAATGGATTTAAATACTAGACTGTGGATATTGGTGTTCTTTGGTGGTTGGGTTTCAATTAACCACACATCTAAGAAATGGTTGACCTGAGACTACACTTATAAGTACTTACAGGTACAAGACTAAATTTCATTTACAATCATACATGTCATCATCATTCATCCTCTGATGTAATACCTTACAGTGGTTCCAGAGACTAAACACAAAAAGAGGGCACCCATATGTTGTAAGCTTTTGCCTCTTTTAATACTATCTGTTTTAGTAGTGTTAAGAACTGTCAAATGTCTAACTTGTTTATATATCAACTGATCCATACCATACCATACCAATCCCATACACCCAGCATTTTTTTTTACCAGCTACCTAGGGCCTGTACCGCATATAAGGGAAATCGAGGGGGAGAATTGGATGCCTCACTGTAAACGCTCATACAGAGCATATGTAACCAGTACCACAGCCAACATATTAAAAAATCCCAGTTAATATTTAAGAAATTACAACTGTAGGACAACTGATTAAGAGTAGAACAATAGTATAGTTTTTTTCAAATTGGATGGATAGCTATGAAATCTATTTGAATTATAGTAGTTGGGTATTTTTCACAACTGAGGCTGATGGCTGCAGTACGACTGCCAGCATTGCACTAGAAGGTGAAAAATGTCAATAATTTATTTACATAAATAACAATTTTAGTATAATATAAAGTGGATGTGTATAAAAGTTATATTTCTTTTAATTTCAAATTTACATTGCTTGTAAATCCAAAATTTTGAATAAAAATAAAAATAACTGGTCTGAACAACAGTGTTAATACATTTTTCATCTAAAGTTATAAGATTTACCTCAATATATTTTTTTTCTCAGAGTGATTATGTCAACAGCATAATCACTAGAAAGCATTAGTTTCTTCCCTTTAAAGTAAAGTTGCAATTTTTCTTCTTTCTATAGTGTTTATATCCACAGGTACCCTGTCATTTATCAATGTTTCTGAAGGGTACAAGATATGCCCTGAACCACCTCTATGTATTACTTCCGATCAATTAACCTAAAAAGTAATGATTTTCTCATTTTTCCATCCGATGCACCATTTTCACAGATATTTAATCAACACCACCCTCTATCTAATAAAGGTTATCAATGATGAAAATACTAATCGATAAACAGACTAACCATTATTAATAAAAACGAAAAAGAGGCAAAATGGAAGATTATTTAGACATTAAATGCTGTTTAACATAAGCTCATGAACCATTATCTCTTCATTGCATGTTCAGTTCTCCTCAATTCAGAAGATCCATATTATTCATAATAATTGTGCTTCTTATTTTATCACATCAAGTCATACAAGTATGTGTCAAATGACCTGTATTCCTAGATTATATTGTAAATTTTATTATTATAATAAAAAAAAATTATACTCAAGTTTAGTTTTTATCATCATAGATATTATTACTATGAAAAATACTATCTGTTTTTTTTTTTTTCATAATATAAAAATAAATAATTTTTATTTTTTAAATTACTAAACTATTCTAAGTTTAGATTTTTGGATTCTCTAACACCTTTTCTATAGATGAAGTTCTGTAAAGTAACGTCTCCCTGTAAAGTAAGATATTTTAAAGTTTCCATAAAGAGAATATTCCTTTCAATTTTATAAACCCGAACACCCTTAAGACTTAAATCTATTACTCAAAATTTTATTTTTATATTTCCTAAGAATTAAATAAATAAATAATTAGTCTTTTAAACCTTTTTAATTGACTGAACATAAGTAATAACACAATGTAGTACTGCACTCCAAATATTTAATTTATAATTAATATTACTTTTGTTTTTAGTTGAGGAATCCCTTTAGCTAGTGTTTTTTCATTTCCAGAGATTATCAAATAATATACTTCTTTTTATTTTCTTCATTATAGCTGACTGAGTAATTGTTCTCTAAATGACCTATTTTTCTGCTCTAACTGACTTTTTTTATTAACTTATAGGTTAATAAGAGAGTAATTATAACTTTAGTTGCTAATGTAGTAATTATTGTTTGTTGCTTTATTTTCTTTTTAACTTCTTCTCTATTTTCACACTTTAATATTCTTTTAAATCAGTGAATAATTTTTCCAATTATTCTACAGAACCAATTCTATGTCTTTTTTCTCCAATAAGTGTGTAATAGTAATTTTATTTATTAAATAATAAATAGCAATAATAATAATTTATATTTCAAGAAATTACATTTAAAATCTATATTTGTTTCTAGTGACATAACCTTCACAAGAATTGATTTCAGATAGTAAAATCTAATTTACTAGTGTACCAACAATGTACTCGCTTCAGAAATATTACAAGTTTTTCTTTTTTGTTCAACAGTTATGAAGGCCTACAGTTAATATTACTGAAAAAACACTTTAGTTCATTTTTTATATTAAACATAACAATGAGCTTTTCTTATCAGGTATACTATGTAAACACTGTCAATAGTATTGAATTCTTTGTATTTCAATAAAATTTTCTTTTACTTCCCCATTTTTGGAATAAGAAAAAACTACCTTTCGATTTTATATCTTATTATAGCATTAAAAACCAATAAGTGGACAATAACAAGTTATTCACAGAAACAATTTCTTACTAGCAAAATATTCTATCAAATAATGAGCAGAAGCAAACTATAGACTAACTAATGTCTCTGAACTGAACTCCCACCGCCATTAAAGGACATATCATAATAAAATTCATTAACAGATTATTCAGAGTTTAATGGTTTTAATATTATCCCAAGATTAATATGTTTTAGGCTTCAACTTATAATGAAAAATAGAAAAAAGGGAAAGTTTAAAAAAAAGGGAAAGCTGTACATGGAAACATATATCCAAATAAACATTTTTACTAATCACAGACCCTAAGAAAATTCTTAATAAATTAATGTACTCCCAAAACAATGTCCATAATTGAGCAAATTAAAGCCATTAGTTCAGGAACAAGGTTGGTCATTCACGATTACCAAAATAATGTATATATTTTTTTTTTTTAGTTTTTGTCATATTTTTTTAGAACTAATAGCTTTATTATAATTCCATTAATGTTTTTAATGAATTAATAACAATTCACTCTTTATCTTTTATTCAATATCGTTATCTTCTTACAGATTTATTTAAAATATATATATATATATATATATATTTAAAACATTATAGACATTACTTTATTAAACAAATCTGAATTTTTTTGCATCCTATAAATATGAGATAAAATCAGTTTCATTAACACCTTCTGAATCATCATTTATTTTGTAGTTATTGTTTTCATTTAGTATCTTCACATATTTCATGTAAAGATACATTATTATTATTTAAAAATGTATTTATATTTTTAATTATTATATGGACTTCAACCCATATTTATAATATTAATATATATATATATATATATATATATATATATTTTGTAATTAATTGTTTATTTTGTGATACCATTCCGATCAAAGTTTTACTTCTCAGTTCTAGCATGCACAGAATTATAATTAATTATACACACTATCTAAAGAAAGTGTAATTCTTATGACACTGGAAATAAGTGTATTACTATATTTGGTGTAGAAAGCCCTTAAATTTTGTAAATTTCTGACTAGAATTCCATAAAAACTACTTTTATTCTTTTGAACTATTAAGTCTTTTATACTTTTAAAAGATTACAGTCCTCAAGTTAGTAACAAGCACTATATCGAAAAAATTAATATAGATATTTTTATTCTTGAGCAACATATAAATCTTTACAGTTATTTTAAAAATAGATATATATTAACCCTGTTTTATTATCAGTTAAAACCTAAAAATTATTTACTTTTATTGGTAATGCATTAAAAAATGTAATTATTTCAATTAAATCGGTATTTATGCAATAATATTTATTAAAATTTCTTTCTAAATCTTTATATAATAGTAATATTAAAAAGGCAATAAAGTACAATATTTTTTCTTTTAGGAACATGTTTATAAAAAAGCTTCACTTAATTTTAACTTAATCTGTCTGAAATTACGATGAAAAGAGTTATTTCTGAGTAGTTCTAGATAGAACCATTTATAGTTCAATAAAAGATGTAACACGTTCTGATTGACAAAATAACTCTACATTCGATTTCCTTTCTGTCCAGAACATCCTAATTACAAAGACACGTATAAGACTGTTAACCCCTGAACCCACAACTATAATCTGTCTAACCAGAAGGTATTTTCAGTAACTTTGTCACTAAATAGTAAAAAATTCTTTAAAAAATTATACATCATAATAGGTAGTCTAAAAGGCATTGAGCCTTTTGTGCACAAAATAGTGTAACCATATTGTGACAAAAGTCAAGGAAAACTGGTATGTAAGCACTCATAACATCGCCGATGACCTAAACATCTAACTGCGTTAACCATTTGGAGAAAACTGGCTACAAAAAGAAGCCCAATGTTTGTGTACCAATGATCCGACTCAGAAAAATTTACTCAGTGAATTTCTATCTGCGAATCTCTACTGAAACGTAACAAAATCGAGCCATTTCTGAAGCGGTTGATCACGAGAGATGACAAGTGGATACTATGACAACAATGAGCAAAACGATCATGATTGAAGCGAGAAGAAGCTCCACACCGACGCTCAGGAAGGTTATGCTGTGCATTTGGTGGAATTGGAAGGGCATCGTGCATCACAAGCTGCTGCCACCAGGCAGAATGATAGATCTGTAATGTTGATAATTAGTGTGACTGCATCTAACAATTCAAAAGAAACAGCTTGAACTGTTCAACAAAAAGGGTGTTGTATACTATGCTGACAATACCTGATTGCTTACATCTTTAACCACCCATCAGAAGTTAAGAGAACTTGACTGAGAGGTTTTAATGCATCCACCATATAGCCCTAACCTGACACCGTCAGACTATCTCATTTGTTTTGCTCTCTGCAGAACTTCCTGAATGGTGTTAAGTTAGTTTCAAAAGAGGCCTGTGGAGACTATGTGACAATTTTTTGACTGGAAACCTCAGAAGTTCTGTAGCAACAGAATTATAGTGTTGCTGGAAAAATGGCAGAAAGTCATAGAAAAGAATGATGCATATGTGGCCTCATAATGTTTTTTTCTTCAATAACAATAAATGTATACTTAATTTTGGCTTGCTAAAGCTCAATGTTTTTTAGACAATTTGATATTATAAAAAAGATGACAATAACGTACTACAACATTTATTTTATTTTTTGTGGCTAAAGCAGTTTGAATACCATCATAATTAGACAAGTTCTTATAAATTTTTAAATAACCTTCCTATCTGAAATAGCATTTATACATATATATATATATATATATATATATATATATAAAGCATATATGTATATGCTATTTATAGCCTATTTACGCAAAAATTCATTCTACAAATATTACTAATAATATTTATCTGAAAGAAAAAAAGGGCCTGTAAATACAAAATATAAATGCATAATTCTACAGTGATATTTTCAAATAAGAACCATCCCCGACCTTCATAGTGGAGTAATAGCATTTTACCCTTTCATCCGGAAGATCTATAATAAATCCCAGTCAAATATAGCATTTTTATATGCTACAAAATTTCCATACCATATTGTTGTTATGAAATTTTCACAAGTTTTGAGGTTAAATGGTGAATTAATCATCAAAAAAATAAAAAATAGTGATTTCAAAAATACAGCTCATCTTTTTTTAAATAAAAAGCCTCATCACAATCCTTTAAAAACATTGTCTAATCATATTAAATACTTATGCTACAAGTTTGTTACCTAACAAACAAGCTACAAGACAAAAATGACAATATTATAATTATTTATCAAAGCTGCCAGTTAAAATGTAAAGCGTCATTGTAAAATTGATGATTGCCAGTTCCAGAGTTAAAGACAATGAATTTTATCTGAAAGTAACTTAAAAGCCTTTATATTGAATAACAAAAGTCTTTATATTAAATAAAGGGATCACAAATATAATTTTGAAACCTGAATAAATTTATTATTTAATTAAAAGGCCGCTTATCCACTGGTAAAAGTATAAACACTACTTTCATCCATAAAAGTAGTAGAAAAGATGTTTTCTAATAATTTTACAATAATAAATGGAATGTTTTACCAACACTTCCCAACCTTTAGACTCACGAAACCCTTTTTATAATCAATTTCTATGGCAGAGCCCCTTAGGCGTACTATGTCTTACAAGTTAATGGTGTTTAGGAGTAGTGAAACCAGGGGGAGGATAATAAATAGGAATGTAAAGTAAGCAGATATCAAACAATTGTACGATATCAAAATAAAAAAAAATTGCAATCTTCTAATTGTATTAAAATGATCATTAAAATACAATACACTACAGAGTGAACATGAGAGGCCCAGCATTCTGCTTAGTCTCATCTTATTTTCAGCTTGCGTTAAAATAATCTTGAAGCTAAAAGTAGCAGAATAGTTACAGGGCATATCTGTATAAATATGCCCTGAATCACATGGATCGCTGCCCTGACTGTAACATGGAGGAGACTCTCTTTCATGTAGATGTCCGCTGTTCGCGTTTTGATGAGGAATGCAGGGAGATGTTGGGTTTGGAAGATACATTCCGCCTGGAGGATATACAATGTATAATGCTGAAGAGTGTTGAATGGAAAATGGTTGAAAACTATGTGAAGGTAATGGATAGATTACATACATACAAGGAGGTGACCTGCCAGAGAATGAGACATGTCAGAGGGTGCTGGGGCGGACAGGCCCATGGGTGAGCACTTAGAGGAGCCCCCCAAGCATATAGGGTCGTCTCTGCACAATGAGGCCATGGACACTTCACATACTGGCATCTGACAGTATGATACTCCTTACTTTCAGATTCAATGGAGAAAGGGGGAGGAAAAAAAGGTAGCAGGATGACTGATCATCAACCAGAGGAAGAAGGAAATTCAACTTTGCAAATTTCCGTTCAGAACATAATTTTTAGTTATCTTATTTTGATTTCACTTTTTGTTTCTTATTCTTTAATTTCAATAATTTTTATTTCTTTTGTTTTCTGAAGTGGCTGCAGAGCCATTGGGAATTGCACATGGACCCCTTCAGACTCCACAGAATACAGTTGGGAACCACTGGTCTATGTAATTAATCTCTACTACATACATTAATGTGAAAAACATTACAACTACAACCAATTCTCAATTATCAATGTAAGATTTATCATCATGACAACATTAAATCGATTCATTGTAGGGCACAACCCAAAAATTTAACTGTACTTATTAATTACAAAAATTATTTAAGAATTTAATTATTTTATAATAAAGAATCCTATTCTGCATGCATTACTTGCAATGAATCATACTTTAAGTGAAACAAAATAAAATGAAATCAGAAATGTCAATCTAATACCAATAATAAATTAACAGAGAAAGCGAGATCTGACTAATCTATAGCCGAGTTATACTTTAGGAGGGTGCGGCACCAGCACTTCATATTTTATATGACTGAGATTTGGTTTTGTTATACATAATATAATTCAATTATTAAAAAATATGTATATATACCACAAAGAGCTGAAATTGAGCACAGTAACGACATACTTACTAAAATTATTTTGCTTATTAATTTATGACAAATGCGTTATATATATATATATATCATTATATAAAAATGTGTAGCCATTACTGTCTGTTGTTTAAAATTCAGTAATTTTCATTAAAATCACATGACTGCTGCTAATCCGGTCGGCTGATGCGGTTTGTCCAACAATCTTTTAACATCATTATACTTTGGATGGTCTTCATCACCAAGTAATTTAAATAAAATACTTTCACTTGTTGTAATAAAACAACCGATTTGTTTTAATCTCTAAAAAAAAGTAAAAAAAAGTTCTTTTTTTAGCACAGTAAAATAAATAATAATTTGTTTTTTATTTACAATGAATGACATCTATTCCCCCAAAAAGAAAGGCTTCCATAAAACTTACTTACTAAATCAAAGTAATGTACTAAATGCTTTATTTGGATTTAAAAGCTACTCTAAAATAATCATACGATATAAAAGGGAGGTGTTAAATTATTTTATTTAAATAAATAATCATTTTAAAATAACCTAAATAAACTAAAAGAGAAAATAGTTAATCACTACTCTGTCCATTCTTTTTTTTTTTTTTTTGTTTATTTTATTCTGCTTATTATTTGTATAGTAATTGTACTACATATATTTGTGCCGCACTATTTCTATTCTGTTACAGTTAATTTTTTATAATGCATACAAATATGGAGTTTCTCTGTACAGTAACCGATATTTATGTATTAATTAAAGGGCTATTTATAAATTAACCACCATTCAATAAAAATAAACTGAAACAAGATTTACTATTTACAAAAGTTACATAAATAACTTTCTCGACAGTTCCCTTGCAAATCCAAGCACTTGTATCATGACACCAGCTTGTCTATTCCTTCAACAAAAAATGATGCCACGAAAGTATCTATCCATTCATTGATTCCATCCATAAGTTCATTATGCTTTTGAAGTGTCAAAGTCAGCCAATTCTTCAATTTTGTGAATGGATGAATATCAGACATTGCTAAATGAGGGCTATAAGAGAGATGGTCAAAAATATTTCTCCATTTAATCTTGTTTAGTACACCCTCAGTGAGAGTTCATGCATTGTCTTGGAAAAAAACGACCCTTCATCAGCATCCACTGCTGTTTATTCTGTATGGCTTTCCTAAGCTTGTCAATGTTTCATAATAAACATATGTGGTTAATGTCATACACTCGGCTTCACAAATTCTGCCGACAAAAATTTTTTTACAACCCTAAAACACTTGTTTTTTGTTCGAATTTGTTTTTTTGAATTTTTTAGACTGTTCATCGAGTCTCTCCAGTGAAAGCCTATCAGGACTATGAATTGGGGGGGGGGGGGGGTGGCAACCAGAATCGTCACAAGGCAGGTGTCTTCCCCTATGGAGGTTGGGATGTTCATCAAGTCTATGCATCCACTGTTTGGACTGATCCTTCGTCTCAATATTGATGAATCCATGTCACATCCCCCCCTCCACAGTAACATACTGTCAAGAAATTCTTTTTTTATTCTGGTATTACTGAAAAAAATCAACAATGCTGCCATTCTTTTCATCTTATGGTATCTATAAGTTGTTTTTGTACCAATCATGCAGAATACATACAAATCCAATTTTTCTCTAACAATTTCATAAAAAAGTGGACATGAATTTGAGAAAATTTTTCACCATCTTCAGTAATCGTGAAGCAGCATTTATCATGAACAGCTTGTTCAATTTTTTCAATAAATTCATCACTCACAATGGAATGTTGCTACAGAACCATCACTCATTACATTACTTCTGTAAAGTAAGCATATCTTGGGTGCAGATGTTTCTTCTGCTCACAAAAAATGAATGACTTAGTTGCAAGTACCTTGCAACTGGTGGAAATTGCAAATACAAATTTCACCACGGTATAAAGTAGTACAGAACAAAACTTAAAAAAAAAAAATACAAAAACAGGTTTTATTATACATGTGAATTAAACGTTATCCATCCACTTATTCACCATTCGCATTCATTGTATTGTAATACAAGCATGGGCAAATTTTCTACTGAAGAACTCTACTACTATTGTATTCAGACTTTCATCTCAGTCAGAAGATGTATCACTATCCTGGATCTAGCAGTAGGGAATGGTAAAAGTTTCTTATGTGATCTGTTTTAGTCTTTGTGCAACCCACCCACCATGACTGAGTATCACAATTCCCCTCCACATTATGAACATATTTGCACTTCTAGCACAAATTTCTTGCTCATAACATTAATGATAAACACAACTCAATCATCAATAAATCTTAGCAGCAATGCATCATTCTAATAGCAAAACTTAAATCTTGCCATGTATTCCCTTGACAGGAGCCACAATATCAAGATTAACATTTCATTGTACACGATTTTACTATCATTGAACAAAATGAACAACAGTTGGGCATATAATAAAATTATAGATTTCAGTAACATATATACAGTAACCATTTTATTTTCTACAACTTATAAGAAGACAGTTTTGAAGTAGCCTTATAAATAGATATAAAAATAAATGCAGTGTACTGCTGTTTATATTGTTTGAAAAAAAAATAGTTTGATCTATTTCAGAGTTTTAGTACATCAATGTTAAAGAAGCGCTTCTTCTTTTAAAATTTATGAGGAGGTAAAATAGCCTTAAAAAAAAATTATTTTCTTAATAAAAAAAATTGCAATCATTTTAATACGCTTATTAGAATTAGATTTACATGTAAATTTTAGAAGAGATTGACAGAACTGGCTTCACTTGATAAGTATCTCAGTCCAAATTTTGCTTTAAATATAGGCACCAGATATAAAATATTTAATGGAATTAAATCCCATAAAATATTTTTTATAGGTCAATAAATGCAACATACGCTCTCCATCTCCTTTCCATGTATCTCTCACCTATTACTCTTAGCAGCCCTGTAGTATCCCTTGTTCCAACACGTCTTTTAAATCTTGTTCTTCCTCAATACTGCCATCCAATTTATTTTATATCTTCTCATTTTGAACCCTTAATGGCTGCATATGATAGTAAACTAATTGTTCTACGTTTTTCACACTTTCTTTTTTTTTTCTTTTCTATTGATACCATTACTGTTTCCCAGAAGTCCTCCAGCCAGTTTCCTTCTTCCATTGCATAGATCTATTAATAACAACTCTTCTGACTCTCCTAGTGCTTTGAACGGTTCAATTGGTATTTCATAACATCCCTTAGCTTTTCCTTTTCTTATCATTTTAATTGCTTCATTTATTTCACTACTATATACTACATTTTTTGATCTTCATGAACTTTATACTCTTCTTCCACTCCTATAACTATTTCTCTTGGCTTTTCTCCTAATGCATATAAATCCGCTATGTATTCTTCCTATCTCCTTTTTATTTCTTCGTGCTCATTAAGTGTTTCCCTATCCTGTGCCTCTCTATCTGTCACATTTTTCTCCAGTTTCTCTTTAAAAACTATTTCTATGCTACTTTATACATTAGCTCATATCTCCCATATTTTTCTAAATTTTTTGCTACGGTACATTTTTTCTCAAGCCACTTTCCCTTAGCTTTCTCAGTTTCCCCTCTTAGTTCATTATTCAACCTTCTATATTTCCTTCCACCTTCTTCTGTTTGTACATCTTTCTACTTTCCCCTTTCATTCATCTTGTCTAACATTTACTTGTAACCCACTCTTTTTTTATTCTGTTTCTGATTTTAAACCCTATTGTCTCTTTTGCTGTTTGCTTTAAACTCTTCTTAATTTTCATCTACTTATCATCCGTATTACTTGGCTTATCTCCCATTCTCATTTTTCACATCTGAAAAAGCCTCTCTCATACAAATGTCAACCTCAACTTCACAAGCGATAGCATAAATGGCTGCATGGCACACCTTGTTTTCATAAAGCTTATGGCGACCAAGGGATACTGGAGTAAGTGATCACCTTCTACCTAGTGCCAACAGCGTCTAAGGAAGGTGGATGAGTGGGTAGAAGGCAGGACACTCTATTGTACTGGGAGTGAGAAATTTTTCCCAAAGATGGAGGAACAGTATTCTTAATAGTATTATTTTCCTAACTGTAACCTTAGTAAGAGACTGGATAAAAATATAAGTTATAAGTATAAATTTATGAATTACTAAGTAAGTATGTAGTATTAATTAGTATTAATGATTGTATGTAGTATTAATTTGGTCACTATTAAAAATTTGTTTTGGTAGGTCTCAAGAAATTAAATCATGAGATACATTACATTAGAGAATAAAGTATTCAGAATCAATAATTATCAATGAAAGCCGTCAATTAGTGTAGCAATTCACATGTTTCTAGTTAAATTTTTTCTGTGGTTCGATTTCCAGCCAGAGTCTGGTATTTTCTTTCTCACTTATGATTTCATTCATCTCATCCTTCTTCTTAAAATATGTGCAAAAGCATTCAAGGATGTTTAATAAGATTAAAAACCATACACTAATAACCACAAAGAAACTTTATTACACGTTTTTATTTCTCTCAAAAAAGTTACATTTTATTTCTTCTGTAATTTTTATTGAATCAGAAATCTTAAAAAATATATATATTTATGTTCATAATAAGGTTATTTATTTTCATAATTTGAGGGCCTAAAGTAACTGTAAAAGATGGTAAAGATGAATCGCGTGAGCTAATATTCTGTATGCCAAGAAGCCCAAAACTAAGCATATGTTTTGAAAAATGTAATCCACCTCTCCATTTACAACTGAATTCAAACTACATATCGGTAGTGAGAAAATGAAATTTAAACTGTGAATGTTAAACTAGAATATGATTTAATAATTGAAATCAGTATTCATAAACCAACTGTACCTGAAGAGCCAGAATTCTTTCTTCTTGAGAAGATGAAGTACATGCATCTGCAATAATATGAACTTGTATTCCAAGAGCGCAAAGTTCAGCAGCAGTTTGTTCAACACAAATATGAGCCTAAAATATATTAAAAATCTAATGAAATTTATTCAATGATAATAAACCCTACAACCTCTTAAAATTTTTCTTCTTTTCTGTTCATCCTCTCTCCCTCCTTGAATTAAGGAAAGTAAGGCTGACTGATAAAATATCTACCCTAAAATAGCAATCATACACAGCAGAATAAAACGTAGTATATTAACTGGAATATATTCAAATAAATATCCTAAATAAATGTTTTAAAACCAAAATGTTTGATAAAATACTGAAATGTTTCCTTTCACAATTGCTACTGCATGTTCTCTTATGTTATTATATTTAATTTTGTTTACAAGGTTTATAATATCATAGCAATTCACCTACTAAAAATTTCAAAGTCAGTAATAGACACAATAACCTAACTCATGATTATTAAATGACATCAGAATCAGAAAAAAATCTCTAATGAATTCACCCATGATGGTTAATAATGTAAATGATCAAAAAAAATATTCTTTAATGACAAACCAAACCAACTTTTCTTTTTTATTCATCTTATACTGGGGTTTTGGTCTGTCTTGCCCCCATCATCACTGACTGAGTGATGATTGTAGGGACATTGTGACATAAATTTAAAAAATATATTAAAATAATTTTTTTTAATTTTAATAATTAGATAGACTAATGATGATATTAAGCATATAGTAGAAAACAGCTGAAAAATACAGGACGCATAAATTGTGTGGTTTGATCCAGGAAAAGGAAAGCATAAGGAAAGAGCACTTTTTGTTCCCGACCAAGTTTATTATTTATGTTTTGCTGGGTGAGCAACTTAAAACTGAACTAAACCAACTCAAATTGCAGTTATTTGAGTGTCACCTCAATATACTGTCACTGCTACTGGAAATAGCTATTGCAATATGTCACTGCTGTTGCAATAGCACCACTATTGATTGTGTATATTATTGTCTATTGTCAGCTGTAAACTGTTCATGCTTCATTGCAATATAATGTAATTCCAGATCCTTTCAAGGAACACATCAAATATTTATTAAAAAATTTCCAAATGTCCATATCCAAGTAAACAGTAGAACACACAATTTAATTAAAAAAAGACATACAAAAAGGTAGGTTTCAAATGCAAAATGAAATAGGTGTCAGGATTCCAGAGGCCAAAACTGATATTTAAAGAAGAGTTTCTGTTGGTCCAAAAAAACATCTATATGTAAGCTATCCAGAAAGCATGTAAAATACACTTTTTGCCATACGATACTTCATGATTTAGATCTGAAATAGTCTCATTTAATAATGTGCAACAATTTAACAAAACAGTCAACCCGAAATATCTTAATTATTGCAACTGGCTTCTTAAAAACGTTGCTGATGTACAGATAGACCCGGCATTGAATTCAAGTCAGATGAGACAGTTTCATTTATCTAGGTGTGTTAATTCATACAATACTAGTTATTATAAGATTGAAAATCCGAATATTTGATTGTTCATTTCACAATGACAAAATCAGTTCATGCTGTACTATTTCTGGTAAATATATAGTGAGGCCAATATTTTTTTATTGGATTCTCAATATAGAACTGTACCATACAAATTTTTGAAGAATTCTACGTACAGTTAACACATCATGAAAAAGAAAACAGTTTCTTCCAACAACACAGAGCAATTTGTCACACATCAAATGATTGGCAACACATGTTCATGCAGCTTTTACAAAAGAATGAACTGTCAGCTAAGGTCAGTGGCCTCCATGTTTCCCAGATTTGTTTAGTTGCAATTTTCTCCACTGGAACTATTTGAAAGATAGAGTTTATGAATCAAATCCCCACATTATCAATGAACTGTTGGCAAACATTCAACAAGAAATCAACGGCATTGATAAAAAATTTTTGAATTAGATGACTCTCAATATAAGTGTAATACTAGAACACAAATGTTCATCACTGTAGAGAATCTTCACTTCAAAATCTTTTGTAAAAAAATGGTAAATATGTAAACTTGGTGATATAAATACAGAATTTAACTTAAGCTTTCATTTTTTTATTTCATTCAAAAAATGTTTCAGTTTTATCCCTAGAACAGTTTGTCGGGCTGGGTCTCAAACACAGCAGTTTTCATTTTCAAGTATTTTCCTACTAAAAGTTATTGTTTTGAATTGAGCACTCATGTACCTTCCCAAAATATCCACAAGAGGTTGTTGATGTTGTAATCCAGCACTTATCATGTCAGTCTGTGAATAACAATTCAGTAAATTGCACATGCACCTGATAGATGCTGCCTAATTGTTCTGTTACTAATTTAAGTCTGTCAAATACAGTGTTTTAGTTTTGTATATGTAATTTTAGCCAGTTGTGTAATGTACTGTGATTAATATAAACTCTACCAATGTTTTGTTAAACTTTTAAAATAAAATGGTAGGGGAATGAGTTTCTAATAGTGAAATTGACAGAATTTTATATAACGATTTAAGT
The DNA here is from genome assembly GCF_047948215.1 of Lycorma delicatula. NCBI lineage: Eukaryota > Metazoa > Arthropoda > Insecta > Hemiptera > Fulgoridae > Lycorma > Lycorma delicatula. The sequence goes on from NC_134464.1 coordinate 58,164,595, forward strand.
GAAATTGATGATTCTGACGCTGATCCAGATCTCAAACTATTCAGTGATTATGATAGCAATAGTGAACGTGAACTTAGTGATAGAAAGACAGAAACTGTAGAAACGAAACAGCCTCTGTTTCTAGTGTTCCACCCACTTCAACCAATGTTGCTGGTGCAGATTCAGGAACGATGCCATCATGCTTCTATTGAATACCAAACAGCAGAGATAAAAATACCAAACAGAGAAAAGAAGTTTTCCCACAAAATGTCAGAACTAGGCAGCACAACATAGTCTCCATGCACTTACCTGGCAGTGTGAAACATGCAATGAATTCACCACTAGAATCGTGGGAATTGGTTTTCAATGAACTCTTGATTGACTTGGCAGTCGAATCTACAATTACTTTTATTGACTGTAAAACAAAATTACCAAAGTAATCCACATTTGGCTAGATCAACAAACATGAATGAAATAAAGGCTTATTTTGGCCTGTTGTACATAGCTGAAGCTCTGCATGGGAGTAAAATATACAGTGAAAAGTTTTGGAGTACTGATGGGACTGGGGTAGAAATTTTTAGAGCAACTATGTCTTTTAAGAGAATTAAAATTTTTGACCCACTGTGTCAGATTTGACAATATAAATACCAGAAAGGAATAAAAAGCTACAGATAAATCTTGCTGATTTGAAGAGCCTTCTTCATATCTTTATCTCAAATACTTAATAAATATTTTACTCCTCCTCAAAAAATGTGACTAGACTAAATGCTGGTCCCTTATAGAAGACGATGCAGATTCAAGATGATTCCCAAACAAGCCTGTAAAATATGGATTAAAGGTTTCAATTTTACCTTGATCTAAAAACTATTATGTGAAGCATTTGAAAGTCTTTGCAGGTGTTCAACCAGATGGATTCTTCAAAGTCAGTAATAAAGCCAATCACATTATCTTGTGGCTTACAGACTCTACAAAAGGCTCTAGGTGAAATCTGACAACTGATAATTAGTTTAAATCTTACAATGTTACTAAAATGTTGAAAAATGTCAACAATCTCACTGTTGTGGGGACTAAAAAAAAAAAACCTCTAGTTCCACCAAAATCTTTTGCAAAAAAACACAAAAGAACAATATTTTAACATGTTTGCTTTTCAGAAGACCTCACATTAGTTTCACATGTACCTCAATGTAACAAATGTGTGTTACTTTTCCCATTAATGCATGATGATAATGGAACTGATCCATGAAAAAGTCAAGCTTAGTAACGTATTACAACAAGATTAAAAGATGTCAATGAAATTGTTGATGCTAATGTGTGGTGAATATACGATAGCACTGAGAATGAAATGGTAGCACTAAGAATGCAACGATGGCCTTTTTTTTATTTTTTAAATTTTTGTACATTGCAGCATTTAATGGTTATATTGTTCTCAATTCAAAATTTGAGTCTATGAAGCAAAGTTAGATCTTAGAAGTAACATCTTGAAACCTTGGGAAGTCTCTTATAAAGCTGTACATGACAATGTGCACTACACAACACAATCTTCCATGTGAAATTCAGCATCTTGCTTCAAGCCTTTCTGGTACAGAAGAAGAAAGAAGAGCTGATCCACAACAAGGGAAAAGAGGAAGATGTTACAAATGTAAAAACAGTAAAACCATGTATTTCTGTAAAAAGTGCAAGCTGTGGTTGTGTCTGATGCACACAACCACTTGAAAAGTACACAACAACAACTTTACTTTACAATTGCACACAACAACTTTACTTGAAAAGTAAAGAATTCACTGATACGTATCTTTTTTAACCATCATTAATTTCTCTTCTAATCTATGTCAAATTAAACCTTACATGATTACCTTTGTAAATATGCATTTAAAAGACATTAGAATAGGGGTTTTCATTTTTAAATATATATATTATTTTAAATACTTACATTTTTACTATAAAAAACCAGTATTTTTTTTAATTCCTTAGAAATAGCTAAAACCTTTTCAAAATGAAATATTATTATCTTATGGAATCTTGTACTTCACTAAATATTAATTATTTTTTGTAATTAAATACATTTAATACTAATATATTGTGTTTTATCTCTTGTGTACAACATATCCAACCTAACCATTCTTGTCACATTTTTCCACCGTGTGGTTATGCTGCTCACCCACTATAATAAAAGTGTTCTAGAAAAGGATGAAAGGATCAATGTAACAAGTGAGAAAATATATAAAATTTTGATTACAACAGATTAAAATGATAATTAAAAGTTGCAAAGTAAAGGGAGGCAAAAATGTAAATAAAAAACACTCTAAAAGAAGATGGGAATTATCAAAACTCAAAACTTCAATTTGAGATGGAGAGTAATAGTGATATGAGGCAAGGGATCTGCTCCAGGGCAGATAATCCAATGCATGATTATGTTAATGGGCATACAAAATGCTATAATTATGAAGATTACAATGGTTTATTTAAAAGTTATTTTTCGTTAACAAAAAGAGTAATAGCATAGAAAATTCAATTTATACTTTTTCACATTTTTTTTCTGAGATCTTCATTAAAATAAGTAAATTATTTACAGAGAAACGTGAATCTAAATAAAAGTTTACAAAAATCATGGTATCTAATAAAACAACGGGTTCAGTTACAAAATCTAAAATTGGTTATGTAAAACATGGAATATGTAAAACATGGAAAGGGTTATTTATAATCAATCATTGGGAATGAATAATTCAGAAATTACAACTCAAAATATTTAATTATTACACGTCTCTATTAATACAATATGTTTTCTTTAGTTTGATTTTGTAAGTTTTTTTTTTGTTCATAAAAGATCTCCTACAACAGAAATTTTAAACTCATTGGAAAGAAACTCCAGTCCCAAAACAGAAATTAGATCTGCAACCTTAAATATAGCAGGCAGATTCTAATTACAGTGCCATTTAAGAGCAGTCAAGATCTTTTTGAATAGATATTTTTTTTAATTTTTCAACTAAATGTAATGATCATTATTAAAACTTTAGAATGACTTACTGAAAACAATCACTTCAAGAGGTATTTTGTATTATCAGTACATGAAGTATGATTTTAAAAATACCAGGCTTTGAAAAATTCATATCCTAATAAAAAAAATTTCATTATTAAAATTAAGGTAACTATTTAAAAAGATGATGTGCATTCAAATGTCAATAATCTTGGAATATGTTGTTACAGTCATTGTGTTAGTCATCAAGAAAACAATTAAAAACTGTCACTGTACCATAGTTTTTAGATTTTACCATCTTTGTAATAACAATAATAATAATGACTTTTTAACTTTCTCTTGACTTATAAAGATTTTAAAATTTAGAATCAAAATAATACATATCCCCATGGTTAGATTAGTTTAGTTAAGTTTAACTCAAGGTTAAGATTAGGTTACATTAGATAATTAACAACTCCAGGTGCTGAACTTCTTACAATATCAACATAACTGAATGTTTGGTTCTCTTGATAATCTCATTTAATTAACCTTAAAATATTAAATTGGTCAATTTAAAATGTAAACAAAGGAATATTGAAAGAAATTTAAAGCGATATTCTCGTTGCTACAGGAATATGTAATTTTTTGATTTTTCATTTTAAAATCTTTATAAGTCAAAAACTACAATAAAGTGACAATTTTTATCTGTATATTTACAATCAGTGCAGTGAACACAACATATGTCAAGATTATTGACCTTTGAATACACTTCATCTTTCTAAATTATTACCAAAATTATTAATAAAAAAAACACATTAACATAAATTGTAATTATAACTTACAAAATCTAAAATACTTAATTATATGACAAACAGTTACCTGCATACCAAAGAGTACAACACACTGTACATTCCCATCACATAAAGAATCTAATTGCATACCCACTTCTGGTATTGCCATACTAAATTTTGTTTTTGAATAAATTCCATGAGCATGTGATATGTCTAACTCTTTAACAGTTTTACCATATATTTTAGGACATTGTTCTGTTACTATTAGAGGTATATCAAATAATTTTGACGCTTGAAGCTGCAACAAAAAAAACTTTACAATTTAGTGGCATATTACAATTTTGTATTAATGAATTTCATTGTTTACTGAAATACATGAAACACTGTATGTAGTATGTAACCCCAAAATAAAATAATTTTAATATTGTTGAACTATATTTATTGATGATATTCTTATTAGGTTGTTTAAAACCTACCTTAGTATGAATATCAAGCATTTTTGTTGAATGTTACACTTCTCTATAATATATGGATGCAATGTAATAAAGTTCTCACTCCAAATGCAGTTTATGATATGTGTTCATGTAAATACCTGAATATATTTCTATATTACATCATTATCTTAAACAACAGCCAACAGACACTGTCTGATTATATTAATGAACAAAAATGACAGTCACATCACTTATCCTCTTAATTAACCCCTACTCTATATTTCACACCCTAATTAATTCTCATTTCATGTAACATAATATTGAATCTGGTAAAATAGAAAATATTTATTCCTGAACAATGACAATACATACTATTGATAAATTTAAATCCAATCATTAAAAGCCCTCATCTTAACAGTTTAATTAAAGAATTAAAATGTTTAAATTCTTTTAATAAGGTGTGAGGGGAGTCTCAGGAGATTTCAAAATAAAAACATACATTATTGTATTATTTTAACTTTACTTACGTTTATGATGAAATATGCTTAAAAAATTTATGAGAAAACACAACAGAATGCAAAAAAGAGTAAACAAATATGCAATAGTCGCCCATTAATTAAAAAGGATATAAAAATAGGATATTATTTCCCGCCAATTCTAGTTGTTGTTTTTTTTTTGTTTTTTTTTAATTTAACTATTCTATGAAAAAACCCCAATTTATCACAGCTTAATATTGACATTCATAGGTTAGATTTGGCAATAAGAATAAATTCCCGTTAATAGCTCATTACCATCTTTCCAGCTGTTTCTACTATTTCATCGAAATACAGTTGCTCTCCTCTGCATTTTTCTTGCATATCACAAAGAAAGAAAACAGTTCTCTTGACTGGCAAAAAGCCATACTTTACCATGGTTGGAGCCATTTTTAATTTAATGTACACGTACCGCCGTCAGTGATACCAGATGATTACAATCTTTAATAATAATTGTTTATTCAATATAAATAATTACTATGTTTACGTGAAGGCGTAAAAATGCTACTTAAGAGTAGAGCAACTATGACAAGTTATCATATTTGATTTTATTTTTTACATATTTTATGCAATTAAACCTCTATAATTACTTAAAATAAATATCCAGAAGTATAATTTCATCTTTTTCTTTAAAGAAACAACAGTTCTACAATTATCTGAATCTTCATGTTGAAAAAAGAAACTAATATTTTCAATACGAATATATAATACCAGTATTTTTTAAAATATGTTTATGTTGGCTCATCTGCAATGAGAAGTAATGAATGCGCTGGTTCTGCATGTCACGGAAAGAACGCTTAACCTAACTTTGCAGAGTATTTGATTTTTTATTTCAATCAATTTTTATTACGTTTGTCGAGTTTTCGTTTTTTATATTAAAATATGAGTTCTATTGGTACAGGAGTAAGTAAACCTTTTCTACCTCTTTTCGTTATTAAGTCGATAAAAAAAAACAATTGTTTACAAATTTATATTCATCATTGCACAGCTGAAATATCGGCGTTTCAGGTTCTTTGTATTTACATGTTGTTATAAACATCAGTTCTTGAAAATATTTTTACCATCTTGTGTTTACATACTATTTTGTTTGTGAATTATATTACTTCATCTTTATGTTAAAGAAAATTGCAATTTGAGGTTATTGTTGATAGAAAATATTATATTACCCTAATAATTTAGGAAGCTCATGCTTTGTGAAACTTTTTTAAAAAGACAATTATATTGATGCATTTGTTTACTGATATGTTACTCTGCTTTAAAGTTTGTTGCAAAAGTTATATATTTGAAATTAAAATGTTAAACCTTAAATGTACATCTCATGTTTGTGGGTGTTTAAGTTTGGGATAATGTGGATGAAGCTGTTTTCAGTGTTAGAAAGTTGTATGCAAGATGGTGAAACCAACCTTCACATCCTACCACACAATTAATAACATTTTTTAAAGATATCAGTGTTATTCCTCTGCAAGTGTTATCATATATTGTTCTATACCATCTTATAGAAATTGTGTACATGCTAATTAAGTATATATTAATTGCAGTTTATATTTTCAGAATCATACTGTTATGTGCAAAAAAATGTTTCCCTTTATAATCAGGAAGTTTGTGTATGTTAAATACAAACATTTGTATATTTTTATATCTTGTTTAATTTTTTATATAGCTAATATTTGTAGTGCGTGTTTATCTGGAATTTCTTATTTATTTTTTTTTTATGAAGGTTAGAATGAGTCACAGGGATGAGTTATCTGCATTGTGATATCTATCAGTATTATTGTACAGCTTTACATTCAGTGTATTTTATTTTGTTTTCAAGCACATTTTTGTTTCCAATTAATTTTTTCTATTCAATTGAACGATTGAAAAAAATGACAGCAATTCAAGTCTTCCAATGTTCAATATTTTTCATAACCTCTGAAGTTATGTTAAAAGCCAAGATATGATCTCACAAAGTGGTTTGCTCAATCAATGGTCCTACTTTAAAGTCATATTATTAATTTAAATAGTTTAACTTCTGATGATTCTGAGTAATTATTTAATCAACTTCAATTTTTTTCATACTTTAATATACCGTAATAGATATATTTAAGATTCAGGAAAACACAAGATCTAAATGTCAGAAAGCAGGTTTGGACAGGGGTGACCTGTGCAAAGTCCAACTTCCCATAGTATTTGTGTATTCTAATCAATTAGCAATCAGTTTTGTGAATTATGGTCACCTGTTCAGTTCCTAATCCGTTCTGTGGAACAGATAAGCAACTTTGACCTCGATAAGGTTATCAAAGTTTATATTTTGCCAAATACAACTGTAATAAGTGACTGTTAAGAACAGTCATAGAAATGACTATTTCTATGCTTGTTTGCTAACTAAAGGATTTTAACATTTATTTATGGACCACAATTATAACTTTATTGTTCCAAAGATGATGTGCACACCCAAAATATTGAAAAGTTGTGGCATGAGATGCCAGTAAGATTGTGTCCAACACATTCAACATAGGAATCATTTCATTGGTCATTTGGCTGATTTTTTTTTTCATAATTTAGCTTTCAAAGTACTAAATTCATATTTTCACCTAAGTTAGTGAGTTATACAACATAGTACTATTGAAAGAATCACAGGAACCATTTGACATAGATTAAGATTCAGGCTCAGAAGGCTAATATCTTAAATAAAAGTATTTGAGGTACTTTTTCCATTTTCAAACATTAAAATTAGCTGAATAATGTAAAATAATTAAAATTAATACAAATAATTCAATTTGAGAATAATTAGAAATTACATATTAATAATAATGAATAATTACAAAAAATAAATTAGCCTATAATATAAGAAGTGTTTTTTGTTTTACTTTTACATAGTATGATCTCTCAGCGTCGCAGTTCTCACCTGACGGTAGAGTGTTTCAAGTGGAATATGCACAAAAAGCTGTTGAAAATGGAGGGTAAGTATTTTTTTTTTTTTTTTTTAGTAAATTAATTAAAAACAGTGTTTTTAATCATTTTGATTAAAACCGGTCTTATCTATCTGAGTTCTCACATATATTACACCTTCTAAAAATTATCAACAACAATTTCTTGAGTAAATGGTTATTTGTAGAGGTGTCATTCTGCAGGTTGTTCTGTAGAATAGTTATTCATACAGTTCTGCTTATTTGCACAATATGCAACACCTTTGCAGTATCTGTTTCAACTTCAAAAATATTTGTCAGTGTACTTGTACTTCAAGGAGAATAAATTTTAAAATGTAATAAAATTAAGATCGATTGATTAACATTCTAAACAGCATGACACCATTGGCAATTGTACACTCCTCATTCCAAGATGTCTCTTTGATACAATTTCTCTTATTTACTTTTACCTATGTATCTTTATGTTATTAGTCAAGAAGGCTGGAAATTTTTGGAATGATCTATAGGCATTATCAGTAGTGCCTTTACTACCTTCTTGTAAAGATCACCAAGTTCCATGATACTTGGAATTTTTGACAGTTGCTACTTTCTTTTTTTTTAATTGCTTAATATTTGTTTTACATTATTTTTTTGGTTATGAAATATACTTACTTCAATCACCAAAAAGTAAGAATATTTTATTATTGATATTATTTTTTGCAGTTTATAAAAAAAATTTCCTCATTCTCTGAGCCTTAAGTAGCACTTGAGCTATATGAGGTCTGCTTTTATGAAAAGTATTATATTATTTCATTTTTAATTCATATATTGTTTTTATATTACTATAATGTAATTTTATAATTGTGTGCATTATACATAAATTTGTTATGGAGGACTTTCACAGTTTTAAGTTTTTAAAATAGGAAATTTTAAAATATAAATTTTAAAATACTTAGGTTTTTAAAATAATGTGAAGTTGACTGAACAGTACTTTTCATTTTTACTTTCCTGTACAAAATAAAGGAAGTACTGTGATCGCAAAAAATTTCAGATATTATCCATTTTGACCATCCCTGAATCCATTTTGACCGTTTTCAGTGTGACATTGACAAACCACGTTTGTATCTCTCATAACTCAAAAACGATTAGCTAGGATGTTTGAAATTTTGGATTTAGGACTGTTGTAATATCTAGTTGTGCACCACTTCCCCTTTTTATTGCAATCAACTGAACCAAAAGTCTCCAAAAAAGTCTAAAATCAAAAACAATTTGAATTTTTGACTTTTTCTTAACTGCATTAATAAATGCATTTTATTGCACTTTTTATTAACTTTATTTCTCTACAGTAAGTTCTAAATCAGGAGTCCCAGTTTTTATCTTTGATTGTGAAACTTTTCATGTAGTAAAACGCAATCAACACATTCTCCTTATACACCAAGTATTCATACTGGTCTGTAACTACCTCGTTTTTGTTTTTCTTTTGACTCCATAACATTTGGTATTTGTTTTCCAAAGCATCACCATCTGGTTCACATTTTCTCTTCAATAGATTGAATATTGTCTTGTCACATCATTATCTCATTATAGCCACTTTGCTTACCATCGTGATAGCTTTATTGCAGATTTTATTCACAACTACCAGCTGTTATAGCTAATCATCTTTTTTGTTGAATTTTCCATGAACTAATTATTAAAATCTTTTTGCTTATCCATAGCATTTAGCATTTAAATGATTTTAAAATGTTCCTTTAAGTGCAGTTTCATATTAAGGGAAAGAAAAATATCATAAGGTCCAAAATGCAGCAGATATGGAGGATGTATAGTAAAGTTTTTGTAAGCCAAAAACTGTTTCACAGAAAGTGATGTGTGATCAGATGCATTGTCCTGTTGAAGACTGAAACTGTTTTTCCACACTCCTAGTCATTTTTTTCTGATTCTCATCTTTGTCATACTCCATAATAATAATTCATGGTTGTACCTTCAAAAATTAAATTTTTGATCCATTTGCATCTAAAAGAGCAATTGTATTGTAAACTGTATGGTTTTGCATTTGGATTTGCTTTGATGAGCTTATTCATTCTTAGTGAAGACTGTATTCAAAAATCTTGACAGTCGTTTTATCTCAGGTTCATATTGGAAGCTCAAAATTTCATCACGTGTTAATTTTTTTTAAAAAGTGGTTTGGGGTGACAATCAAGTTTCATCATAATTTGTCAGTGCAATTTCAGTGCAGTTGTTATTTTTGCTCTTACATGTGAACCCTAGGATTGCATTGACACAAAATTTTTCATGTTGAGATACTCACATAAACCTTTCCACAAACTCAGCATCCTAGGATTCAAGTATCATGCAGACATTTAGCTGATGTTCAACCTGGTTAATTTTTAACAATTTTTGTTTAATTTTTTTTTTCGATTCTTGAAGTGAAAGATCATCCAGGGGTGTTCATCATCCTTTGTATTCTGATGTCATAATAGGGTTTGTTGTCAACAGGTCATCATTTAATTGTTTTACTTTTGTACAAATTAAAGATTTCCCAAGCTAATTGTTTCTCATTTATCTAAATCAACAGTAGTTTCCCCTCTTTGTCAATCAGCTGTGGTTTTTGTTTACATTTACTCTTTTCATGACATCAACTTTCTTGTTCATCATCTTTTTTTTTAGTTACAGATCAATGATGTAGCCATATAAAATTGTGTAGCAAGATCCAACACCATTTTCTTTTTTAGATATAATTTATTTTTTTCACTACAGTATCGTACCTTACCATTTTCTTATTTCTTTTCAGTTTACTTTAATCATTATTTGGCTTCATGATCATCTAAAATGAAAATTAAACTTTGAAACAACAGCAACATATATATAAAAAGAAATATAGCAGTTACTCACACTGAGCAGTCTATCCTGAGTGAATGCTACCGCAAAGTAACATACCCTTTATTTCTCAGACTCAACAGCATCAGTATTAGTGCATCTGTCCAGGGTTTTGAAAAGCGATGTGCCAAAACACATGACTGCCTGCCAAAGCACTTTTTTGTCAGTATATTGTTCATAAATTCAGATTCAGCTGTACTTTATTGTTTCATATAACAAGTCAAATGACATTTATATTCTGAATTTTTCAGCTTATGCTTCTAATTTGATTCACACTTCTCAGTACTTCTTCATTTTTCATACCTTCTGTCCAGTTCATTTTATTAATGCTCTTCATGTCTACATTTCAATCATTTACAGTCTTATTTTCCCCCCTTAGTGTCCGTATTTCACACCTATATAGAAGTTCACTCCTGACACAATACTCTGATTAGACTGAAGTTTGTTCAAGTTTGAGTTGGACTTTTAAAGAAGTTAATTCCTAAGTCCATGTAACATTTGTTCAATTCCTTCTTTTATGTAGACATTTATTGCGATATTGTCTCCTACCCTGGTTACTTTTGTCTTTGTTTTTTTTTGAGTCTTGTACTCTGTAAAAATGTTTTGTAATAAAATTATTTACTAGTTTAAAACATAAATAAAGTATTTTTTATAACTGCAAATATAGAGTAATATTGTTTTTTTACAGAACTGTTATCGGTTTAAGGGGCAAAGATGGTGTTGTATTAGCTGTTGAAAAAATAGTTACATCAAAACTTTATGAACCCGGTTCAGGTCGAAGATTATTTAATATTGATAAAGGAATTGGTATGGTGAGTAATTAAAATGCTATTCAAGAAATAATGGATAGTTTTAATTTTTTTTATACTTTAAAAGCAAAATAGTTATTTTTTCTTAAGATTTACCTAAATCTTATATTTTGACAAATGTATTAAATTGCATTCATATAATATAATAATATTTTAACTAATATTGTACTTAGTAGAATGTCTTTCTCTTTGCAGCAAGAATGATTTCTGTGCCTTGCAGAAAAATTAAGTCTTATATTTGTTATTGAATAGTATACATTATATTTGTATATTTAATAGTATACATTACCTTGTTTTACAACAAGCAGATTGATTATCATAATGACTGTTATTTATGTAAACTGGCTATTCTCTCTCTATAATCAGAATACAGGTTACAGTTTTAAAACTAAATATCATTTGAATTTTTATTGACTTGGCATACTTATGCGCAACAGTATATTAAATTTTGTAAATAAGCTACAGAAAATCATTTCCCTATTCTCCTTAGTATACAAGATATTTTCTTGAAGTAACCAGATTGGCTCTGGCATGTTGCACATGCACGGTAAATGGAAAAATTTGTTGTGGATAGGAATGTAGTCTGGCATCTTAGCAACACATCACAACTAACTGCAGTTGACTCCAAGCAGTGGATGCGAGTGGACTGTGAATTTATTGAACCTCTGTACAATTGATGTGTCATAAGAGAAAAAAAAGAAATTCAGTCGAGCAACTGCATGCCATAAAAGTTTGTGTGCATCTAAAAAAAACAGGACAGAGACTTTTGACATGTTGCAGACTGCCTTCAGGAAACAGTGCCCACAATGAACACATGTTTTTACTTGGCATAAGGCCTTAAAAGGTTGGATAGAGACATACAGGACAAAAAATAGAAGGGTTGATTGTACCATGACCAACACAGATGAAAATGTGGATTGTGTGTACAACCTTTGGAGCATCATGTGAATGTGCAATTAATCGCGGACAAGCTAAACTTACCGAAAATGCAAGTTCACAAAATTGTGAAAAGTGAATTGAGCATACAAAAAGTGTGTGCAAAGTAGGTGCAAAAAGTTCTGATCGACTTCAACAATCAGGTGTGAGTAACAATATGTTGCAGATTACTAGAACATGTGGTAACAGAGCCAACTTTATACAGTGTGTGATCATGGGTTTGTGAAGGCATACCAACAATGGTAGCATTTGTGTGGCTACACAAGGAGCTTATTTAGAAGATTATTAAATGTATTTGCTCTTATTTTCAGTAAATTAACTTTGCCAGTATTAACCTGGTTACTTTCAGGACAAATCCTGTAGTTATTGATTAGTACTGTCATTTTCAAGTGTGATATGTGTCATATTAATTCACATAAAAACATTATACTTATTGGTAAAGAAGTAAGGGGTTTTTTAACCTCATTTTTCCTTCCATTTATTTTTCTAGTGTTAGGCAGGAGAGATTTTGTAATTGAATAATCTTCCTGATGCTAGTTAACCAGAGGTATTAAATATGAAAATTTTTAGCATGAAAAACACCTTGCCTGACTGATTCATACTGAAGCTTCCAGATGAAAGCACTGATCTACCAGTTCTATTATGGTGGTCACCAGAAAGGACATTTAGTCACTATTAATTAATATAATTTATTAATATTGATAGTTTAGTAGAGTTACGTAAATCCCTTACTTTCCATCAGTGGAATTACTTTTATCAAAGTTTTACGTTAGTGCATCATAAGACTATCTGCCTTTACTGTATTTAGTTTTTCTTGTAATTTTTGTTATTCATAAAAATGAAGTTGCAGCTGAATTAATATTTTACTACTACAGAAGACATTTCTAATAGATTGTAGATATTGCTTCATCGGTTTCTGAAAATAATTCATTGGTCCTGGAAGTCCATACCTCTAAATATTATACAATTATGGAATCACCTCTGATTTTGATAAAATTTAGATTATACCTTATTTAGGATCTAAGTTATTCATTACAATTGAAATTATTCATCACAAATGCCTTTCGCCTGAGTTATTCCCTCATAAGCTATACAATACCCTCACCAAAAATTTTGTAATTTAGCACTTTACAAGTGTGATACATATTATTTTTAGACTAAATAATTTGATTTCAGTGAAATTAATTTAAGAATGAGATTAGATTCACTTAAGACTAAATTAAGTTATGTTTAGCTTGAGGTGTGGATCTTGACGAATGAATAATATATATTATTTATGGAGTAAATAATTTGATTTAAATGAAATTTGAGTACAGTTAGATTAAGGTTAGGTTAGGTAACTAATTATTCCATATACTGAAGTTTGTACAATATCAGCAAACAACCTAACGCTCGCTAACCTCATCTACTTTACCTAATTATTAAATTGGCTGATTGTTAGACTGAGTCCATAATTTTATACAATAACCAATTATTTAGTCCAAAAATAATGTACATTACAGTTGTACAGGCTGAATTACAAAATGTTTTGTAAGAGTACTTTGTAACTTATGAGGGATGTAACTCTTGTGAAAAGACTTAAGATGAATAATTTCAATTTTAACAAATAACTTAAGTCCTAAATTTCATTTAAGTGAATCCACAATAGTATATAATTACCCACTTCTCATTTAGGAAATGATACCAGTATATTGAGATTATTTTAGAACTGGTTCAGCCTGAGTCATATTTATTATCATAGAGTGGTAATAAAGACTTATTTCTATGATTATATAGCTAATAAGCTGTGAGTTGTTTGTATTATTAAATTACTTTTGAAGAAATAAAACCCTCCAATGGGAGCATGGCTGAACAGTACATGTTTAAATCAGATATATTTATATACACCATCCTACATAGAGAAGCCTTGAAGCTGTACACTATGATTGTTTGTCCGTAGTATGACATTTTATGGGTATATCATCATCTCTTATCGAACACTTATCTTCTGTGCTCTTATCGAACACAGAAGGAATCAACGATTTGAAAAATCGTTGATTCCTTCTTTCCTTAATTTTGAGATTCCCATGTGAGGTTTACTAAGGAAAATGAGAAATAAAGTTGTTTTCCATTGCCTTCTTCTGTAAACTGGATATACTGCTGCGTATTAACTTCCCAAGACACATACTGCAGATGATGATCATCCCAACTCCCATAGGGGAAGAGACCCGCCTTGTGACGATTCCGGTTGTCACACCCCCGGTCCCGTTCCTAGCCCTGACAGGCTTTAACAGAGGTCGTGTTATGATCCTTTAACTAATTACATATCACAGTTATCAGCCAGGCCTCAGTTGGGATGCCACCAATGTAAATGCCTTAGTAGACATTTACATCAGTGAGTTTTGACTCAGCCTTTGTCTTCGCTGTAGGCTTCTTTCGGACATCTCTATTCTACATCGTTGCCCTCCAAACTAGCTAACTGAGTTCGCTGAAGCACAAACCTCGTGCCTAATTCAATACTTTAAACAAGCTGTGAATGATTCTAAATGTCTCATTAATACAAGTCTATTTTCAGTAATAACAATGCATACCACAAGAAATGTTTTCACAACAATGAAATTTAGACCTAGTTCCCTTAGCAATCTCAATGATCAATTCCAAGCCTTTAAACTTAATTGCAACTATGGATTCCGGTTTAGTCTACCAGGGAGAACAGATGATTATCACATAGAATGGCCTTAAAATTAATATAATTGCTACCACAGAAAGCAACTCTGAATAACGCTCTATGCCTTAATGTGTTTCATTCAGCCATAAGAATAATTAAATGAGATAGTGTTCAACAACAAATTAATGAATACTTCCTATGACAAACAATGTATGACATGTACTACTTCTATTTAATAGTAGAAATAAAATTTATACCTTTTTAAAAAAATCATGTCCAATATATATTGTTGTGTTTATATTATTTTAATTTAACATACCGTTTAGATATATCACTAATTGTAAACTTCTGAAAAATTCCAGGCTGCCGCAGGATTAATTTCTGATGCACGTCAACTTGCTGAAACTGCTCGAAGTGAAGCAGCTAGTTATAGGTAAGAATATTATTTAGTTATTTTGAAATTTTTAGAATTAATTTTATAAAAAGTTAATTATGAAGATTATAAATTATTTTTTCTTTGTTCTTTTTTTTAGAAATCAATATGGTGCTGAAATACCTTTAAAATATTTAAATGATAGAGTGTCTATGTATATGCATGCTTATACATTATACAGTGCTGTAAGACCTTATGGATGCAGTGTTATATTAGCGGCACATCAAGCTGATGGTCCAGTTATGTACATGATTGACCCATCTGGTGTCTCTTATGTAAGTATTATTCTCATACAGAATTTTAATTTTGTTTTTGGTTTTTAATTTATTTTCTTTCATTTACAACCAGTTTCATTTAAAAATACATTATTTGTCATTATACAGTAGAATTACTTACATAAACTAATGTTCTGGGTTTCTTGGTGGATGCGTGGAAGTAATGTATTTGCTGCTGCGTTAATCCATTTGAAGTATCGCAAAAAACAAGCTGGTTGCTTGACCAATACAAAAAAAAATTGAAACTTGCCCACTTGTTTCCTACATGTTTCAGAACTAATTTTTTATTTAAGCAGTTTACCTGTGGTGGCCAGTTTTGTTACGGTGCGCACACCTATTTTTGTGATTATAAGGGTTTACAGAAAAAGTCATAATAAAAAACTATTGCTCCTAGAAGGATGAACAAAAAAAATTTAATCATATTCTCTCAAGGTAAAAAGATTGGTCCAGAGGTTTATTTACCTATCTCCTTTCTTTCTATGAGAAAATTACCAATAAAGTAGAACATGAAAAACTGTGAAATTTGATTTTTGGTAATTTTTTTCAAGAGGCAAGGATGACATACACAGTTTGTATTATTTTTTAATTTAGGTATATGTTAGTAATATTAATGGTGATATAACTTACCCATAAATTTTTATGAATTTTTCAAAATAATTTTTTTTTTAAATTCAAATTTTTGCTTAGATAAGTCTGTTAGGGCTGGTAATAAATATCTCATATTTGCACAACTTACAGTGTTTTTGTAGATGTTTATGACAAATAAAAAAGTCTCTTGTGTATTGTACTAATAAAAAAGTTATAACCTCTCAAAAATCATGAAAAACCTGTCAAAAGCGATACGATTTTGATTTGCTAAAATAAGTGCTCCAGGGAGTGTTTCTTGTCTACTTTAATATCTTTATACTTATTATTAAAGTTGAAATAGACTTGTTGAACGGCAGTGTTCATATGATAACAGGCACTTGGAAGTCATTTCCAGTCGGTCAGGAAACTTCATGTTGCAATATGCTCATTTATGCTTTTTTGCTTCATTTAGCTTTGCAATTACAGACTGGTCAGTCTGACATTAATGTACATGCGTTAAACTATCATTACTTTTAAGGTACATTAAAGTAAATCTTATCTCTTTCATAGAAAGTATAAAAATGCACTTAACACTTTTCCTACAAAAAAAAAGAATCTTTTCATATTGTGTTTTGTGGCATTTTTCATGCCTCAATATCATAAATTAGGTGAAAGTAAAAATATACGCGGTATAGGATTTTAATTATAATCCTAAAGGGAATAAAACTATAAACTAATTAAAAGACTGAGGGGGCTAGGTTTTCAGCATAAATGATTTGCATTCTGAAATGCATTTGTATCAGCACTCTGAAAGCTTTCATAAACAATTCGGAGGGAAGTCTTTTATTTGCCGATGTAGCCATTTGTTAACAGAATGTGTAACATTTCAAATTCCCAAACCTTTTCCCACCCAGTTACTCCATTAGGAAACCAAACAGCTGTTAGAGATCATGAGATGAAAACTGTTCGAAGATGTGGGTGGTATAAGGGTTCGTTCATTTTATTAATGATAGCACAAGATGCAAGAAGCTATATGTGGACAGATGTTATCCTGTAGAAATGACAATGATATTTTGCACACTTTTTCTAATTGTTAATTGAAGTCTTTATTATATCTTTGAATAGTGGTAAGTAATAGCCAGTGTTTATTGTGCAACAATCCAAGAATACTCCTTCAGAATGTCATATGAAGATGACATAAACGTCCCAGATGACATGGTCTTTTCATATCTGGTTTTATGAAGACTCTATATGATACCATCGTATCAAAAAAATTTGCCCTTGGATTTGAAGCGATGCATCTATATCCCATGTTGTCATAATTAATGTTAAAAAAGCAAATCTCCTTCTCAGACTAAGATAACAATCATTACAATAATTGCAGGCATTTAATCTTCTCTTTATTCATTAACAACCTTGAAATCCATTAAGCACAGTTCTTAGTGTTCAATGGTGGCTTTTTTTAGCGATTGTTTTCGCAATACCTCATTGATATTCAGTATTCTAGATAACTCATAGCCAGTTTCTCAACCATTTTAAATGCATTAATTTACTGTTGACTGACAATGTATTCTTACCGCATTGTTTTATTGAGATGAACATATGGGGTAACTCATGTTTCCCTTCGTCTTGTATTTAATATATAGACAATCAATTAATGCTATCAATCAATTAATGACAATCAATTAATTATAGGCTATCAATTAATTTCTATACAACAAAGACATCACTACACCAAAATCGTAGTCATTATACATCACAGTGATTATATAAAATTTGGTTTTATGTTAAAATCTCTGAAGGTATTTGCCTGATTTTGTCAAATGGTTACATTGCAAGCAAAAGAAAATGTTCTAGAAGATGTGATTATTTAAATCTATAAAAAACACTTGTTTTTAAAATAAATTATTTAAAACCACACTTCAAAAAAATGTTACTAGAATTCAAAAGTATTCTTCATTAGTTTATCTAAAAATTTTATAATTTTTTTTTAAATTCGTAAATAAAGTGTAAGTTAGTAAATTAAAGTGCACAAACATTTTACACTTTTTTCATGCTGTTTAGGGTTACTTTGGATGTGCCATTGGAAAGGCGAAACAGAATGCAAAAACAGAAATAGAAAAATTAAAATTACAAGATATGACTTGTCAAGAATTAGTTAAAGAAGCTGCCAGAATGTAAGTTTTATTTTGTTTATTCTTTTATTATTGTTTAAATTTAAATGTGAAGAAAAAATTTCACAGATTTACTTATTAGTATGTCAGAAATAGTTACTTCTTAAGCTATTGTAATCCATTGTTTAATGTTTATGATAGTGCTATGTAGTACCTCTAAATTTTGTTTATTGAAAAAAAGCAAACTTTGTTAGTAAAATTTTTTTTCATACTTAATCTGCTTTTTTACAATATTATAAACAGATGGCATCAAAGTCTCCAAAAAAAAAGGTTAATCAATTTAATGACAAAAAGAACTCACCTAGAATATGCTTTAGTTTTTACAATGGTATTGAGGGTTTGTAATCATTATAATTATATCATAATGCCTTTATATAAACAGATTTATTTTAATAATTTAATGCTAAGAAAAAGTATATTTAAACATTTTCCAAATTATATAAAAACATTACATGAACATAATTTCTTTCTTGCAATTGCTTCTAATCATGTTTATGTTATCACGTGATATTAAATTTGATTGTTATCTGAAAGGTTAGGCACTATATATATAAGCAATATTTTTTTTTTAGTACAGCAGCTATTCCTCATAGTAAACCACATATTAGATGATACCTGAATTAGTAAAAGTTATTTATGAATAACTGAATTTTATATTGAAATACTTGTATACTACTCTTTAACAGAAGTTTATAAAGAAAAAAAAAAATTCTGATCATTACATACATTATAAAGATCATATCAAGAATGGTAGATACATTTTTCCATAAATAAATAAGGAACTACCCAGAATTTTCCTGGATGTACTAAAGGAAACTGTGGTAAAACCTTGATCTGAGCAGCATAATAAAATATAGTCAATTATGAAAAAATCTGATTTGGGCACCACATGACTTCTTTGTACACCTATTAAATTACATATACACTTTTTTTTTTTTTAAAAAAAAAGTACATAAAATTTTATTTCATTAATAATTTCTGATATTTTTTCTATTTTTTTTTTTATTACTATTATTGAATATTATTTATCGTAGTTTTTTTTACAATCAGAGGTTAATAAATCAATATATTTAAATTAAAAAAAAAATTGTTAAAAGAAAAGGAGATGAAGTCTGATTTGAAAACGATGTGCCTTCCCTTCCAAATATTTCATTAATTAAAATTTCATTTGGCGATAACTCTGGAACCAATGGAAATAAGTGCCGCTTATGATAGATTGTTGAAAAGCTCTCAATGAGGGCTTATTACTGCAGTTAAGAAAAAGGTCCAAATTCTAATTTTATTTTACATTTTGGGCTTTTTTGGACACTTTTGGTTCAGTCAATTGCAATCAAAAAGGGAAGTGCACAACTAGATATTACAACAATCCTAAATCCAAAATTTCAACATCCTATGACTAATCGTTTTTGAATTATGCAAGATAAATATATATATATATATATATATATATATATATATGTATATACATATATTACACTGAAACAAAAATAGATATTTTCATTGAAATCTGAAAACCGAAATTATTCGCTTTCACAATACTTCCTTTTCGTACAAGGGAGTAATAAAAACTAGGTGTGATTTAATTTTACACATGAATTTTAATCAAATGAAATAATAGATTATAATAACAAAATAGTTCATAATTCAGAAGACATTAATGAAAATTATTTGAGTGCATATTCATGAATGTTCAATGGGATGAAGAAAATTCAGGTTTATTTTTATTAGTCTTAAGTATAAATTTATCGACAGAGTAATATTGTTTCTGTAAAAGAAAACTGTTTAATTAAATGAAAAGAATACTGGTAATATCACTTAAGCTGAAATTTTGTGTCTAATTACACAAAATCTGTTCTGTATCTAAAATAGGAAAGTATGTAGATTATTTTTTTTTTTTTTTTTTTTTTTTTTTTTTTTTTTTTTTGTCTTCAGTCATTTGACTGGTTTGATGCAGCTTTCCAAGATTCCCTATCTAGTGCTAGTCGTTTCATTTCAGTATACCCTCTACATCCTACATCCCTAACAATTTGTTTTACATATTCCAAACGTGGCCTGCCTACACAATTTTTTCCTTCTACCTGTCCTTCCAATATTAAAGCGACTATTCCAGGATGCCTTAGTATGTGGCCTATAAGTCTGTCTCTACTTTTAACTATATTTTTCCAAATGCTTCTTTCTTCATCTATTTGCCGCAATACCTCTTCATTTGTCACTTTATCCACCCATCTGATTTTTAACATTCTCCTATAGCACCACATTTCAAAAGCTTCTAATCTTTTCTTCTCAGATACTCCGATTGTCCAAGTTTCACTTCC
Organism: Lycorma delicatula; assembly: GCF_047948215.1. Taxonomy (NCBI): domain Eukaryota; kingdom Metazoa; phylum Arthropoda; class Insecta; order Hemiptera; family Fulgoridae; genus Lycorma; species Lycorma delicatula. Next base: position 58,185,203 of record NC_134464.1, read on the forward strand.
ATATAAAGCGACACTCCAAACATACACTTTCAAAAATCTTTTCCTGAGATTTAAATTAATTTTTGATGTAAACAAATTATATTTCTTACTGAAGGCTCGTTTAGCTTGTGCTATTCGGCATTTTATATCGCTCCTGCTTCGTCCATCTTTAGTAATTTTACTTCCCAAATAACAAAATTCTTCTACCTCCATAATCTTTTCTCCTCCTATTTTCACATTCAGTGGTCCATCTTTGTTATTTCTACTACATTTCATTACTTTTGTTTTGTTCTTGTTTATTTTCACGCGATAGTTCTTGCGTAGGACTTCATCTATGCCGTTCATTGTTTCTTCTAAATCCTTTTTACTCTCGGCTAGAATTACTATATCATCAGCAAATCGTAGCATCTTTATCTTTTCACCTTGTACTGTTACTCCGAATCTAAATTGTTCTTTAACATCATTAACTGCTAGTTCCATGTAAAGATTAAAAAGTAACGGAGATAGGGAACATCCTTGTCGGACTCCCTTTCTTATTAGGGCTTCTTTCTTATGTTCTTCAATTGTTATTGTTGCTGTTTGGTTCCTGTACATGTTAGCAATTGTTCTTCTATCTCTGTATTTGAACCCTAATTTTTTTAAAATGCTGAACATTTTATTCCAATCTACGTTATCGAAAACCTTTTCTAGGTCTATAAACGCCAAGTATGTTGGTTTGTTTTTCTTTAATGTTCCTTCTACTATTAATCTGAGGCCTAAAATTGCTTCCCTTGTCCCTATACTTTTCCTGAAACCAAATTGGTCTTCTCCTAACACTTCTTCCACTCTCCTCTCAATTCTTCTGTATAAAATTCTAGTTAAGATTTTTGATGCATGACTAGTTAAACTAATTGTTCTGTATTCTTCACATTTATCTGCCCCTGCTTTCTTTGGTATCATAACTATAACACTTTTTTTGAAGTCTGACGGAAATTCCCCTTTTTCATAAATATTACACACCAGTTTGTATAATCTATCAATCGCTTCCTCACCTGCACTGCGCAGTAATTCTACAGGTATTCCGTCTATTCCAGGAGCCTTTCTGCCATTTAAATCTTTTAATGCTCTCTTAAATTCAGATCTCAGTATTGTTTCTCCCATTTCATCCTCCTCAACTTCTTCTTCTTCCTCTATAACACCATTTTCTAATTCATTTCCTCCGTATAACTCTTCAATATATTCCACCCATCTATCGACTTTACCTTTCGTATTATATATTGGTATACCATCTTTGTTTAACACATTATTAGATTTTAATTTATGTACCCCAAAATTTTCCTTAACTTTCCTGTATGCTCCGTCAATTTTACCAATGTTCATTTCTCTTTCCACTTCTGAACACTTTTCTTTAATCCACTCTTCTTTCGCCAGTTTGCATTTCCTATTTATAGCATTTCTTAATTGCCGATAGTTCTTTTTACTTTCTTCATCATTAGCATTCTTATATTTTCTACATTCATCCATCAGCTGCAATATATCGTCTGAAACCCAAGGTTTTCTACCAGTTCTCTTTATTCCGCCTAAGTTTGCTTCTGCTGATTTAAGAATTTCCTTTTTAACATTCTCCCATTCTTCTTCTACATTTTCTACCATATCTTTTTTACTCAGACCTCTTGCGATGTCCTCCTCAAAAATCTTCTTTACCTCCTCTTCCTCAAGCTTCTCTAAATTCCACCGATTCATCTGACAACTTTTCTTCAGGTTTTTAAACCCCAATCTACATTTCATTATCACCAAATTATGGTCGCTATCAATGTCTGCTCCAGGGTAAGTTTTGCAGTCAACGAGTTGATTTCTAAATCTTTGCTTAACCATGATATAATCTATCTGATACCTTCCAGTATCGCCTGGCTTTTTCCAAGTGTATATTCTTCTATTATGATTTTTAAATTGGGTGTTGGCAATTACTAAATTATACTTCGTGCAAAACTCTATAAGTCGGTCCCCTCTTTCATTCCTTTTGCCCAGCCCGTATTCACCCACTATATTTCCTTCCTTGCCTTTTCCAATGCTTGCATTCCAATCTCCAACTATTATTAAATTTTCATCTCCTTTTACGTGTTTAATTGCTTCATCAATCTCTTCGTATACACACTCTACCTCATCATCATCATGGGCGCTTGTAGGCATATAAACGTTAACAATCGTTGTCGGTTTAGGTTTTGATTTTATCCTTATTACAATGATTCTATCGCTATGCGTTTTGAAATACTCCACTCTCCTCCCTATCTTCTTGTTCATCACGAAACCTACTCCTGCCTGCCCATTATTTGACGCTGAGTTAATTACTCTAAAATCACCTGACCAAAAGTCGCCTTCCTCTTCCCACCGAACCTCACTAATTCCTACTATATCCACATTCACCCTATCCATTTCCCTTTTTAAATTTTCTAGCCTACCAACCTTTTTTAAGCTTCTAACATTCCACGCTCCGACTCGTAGAATGTTATTTTTTAATTTTCTGGTGACCCCTTCCTTAGTAGTCCCCACCCGGAGATCCGAACGGGGGACTATTTTACCTCCGGAATATTTTACCAAGGAAGGCGCCTCCATTGTTGCTATGTGAAAATGCAGAGAGCCACATTTTCTTGGAAAAAAAGCAGCTGTAGTTTTCCATTGCTTTCAGCTGCGCAGTACTCAGAGGACTGAGTGATGTTGATACGGCCGTTTAAGTCATTGTGACTCACGCCCCTAACAACTACTGAAAGAGCTGCTGCCCTCTTTCAGGAATCATTCCTTAGTCTGGCTCTCAACAGATACCTCTCCGATATGGTTGCACCTTCGGTCCAGCTACTCTGTATCCCTGAGCACTCAAGCCCCCTCACCAACGGCAAGGTCTCATGATTCATAGAGGAGGATTATTAAAAAGAGATTAAAAAGAGATTATTCATTAGAGGTAGATTATTAAAAAAATAAATCTAAAAAAAATGGGTCTTTTAAGTTTTGTGCCTTAAACAGGAGACATTTTAAAAAAATTAATAAAATAGATTTAAATTAATTGTAAGGAACTTTAGAAAAAAAGTTTTATTTCAATGTTCCCATGTCCAAAAAATCTATTCGTGTCAGACAAACTGTGCGTCTTGATTGGCATAACTGGAAAAGTTATCCAGTTCATTGGGAGTGCAAAGAGATGATACTATACTTCACATAGGAGTATATGTAAGCTTAATAAATATAAATGATGCCAAGCATAGCATAGCATTTTACTCAAAATAGTATGGTTTGATTTTATTACTAACATAATCAATTCGATTATTAATAAAACATCCAGAAATTTCACTTTATTGGCAAAAGAAATACTACCATTATCATTATTGGGAATTCGGAATTCTCACCATATGAACAGTAATGTTGCATCTACCTGAGAAGTTCAATGCGATGGTTTTATCCTTATTTAAGTTAGATGTTATAATCCATCCAGAGAATAATTTTTTTAATTACTAACATAGAATTTTCAAAACCTTTTCAATAATTAACTTCAGTTGTAGATACAGTTGTCATCTATGATGACAGTAACAATGAATAGTACAAGATATTGGAGGTAGATGATCATTCATAAACAATAAAAAACAAGCAAGGAACCTGCGGTGCTTTAGCACTGTTTTCGACAATGCTTAACCTAAAAATTTATAAACTCTAGATGTAGGAACAGTGCCGTAGGAATCTTGAGTTTATAAATTTTTAGGTTTATAAAAACTATTCTAATACAGTTACAGTGTTCTTTTTGTGTGCAGCAGTAGGTTCTGACAGACATTTTGTGCATGCTAAGTACTAAATGGCAGAAAATGTTTTAAAATGTATTTAAAAACTTTAACTATTATAACCAAGCATTCAGAATCTTAAATTTTAAAAATTACATGTGTTAAATGCTCATTATTTTATATATATATTCTCATGCATTATTCATGACTTAATAGTAATCTCACAGTAGTGTTTTATTATTTCCTGTTTATTGTGTTCTTTAGCTCCTGTAATGTGTAAGGCTTGTTGAACATTCTATACTTTGCTCACGAAAATGTATCAGTTGCAGTTAAATCAAAGGTCCTGAATACAATCTTAAAACATTCATTAAACTACAGCAACCATAAAAACACTGTAAAAATCTAGTCTGAAACCTGAACCATTCTGTAAAACGTTTTTGTAGAATGTGGGTGGATATTGTATGTATGAAATCCAAAATACGTAAGTTAAATTCTACATACAATTCAGTCAGATAACACTGTTATCAGAATGAAATTATAATATCGGTCTACTATTAAGTTGTTTGAAGAAATTTTACCTTATTGTGAAATATTGAAATGTGCATTTTCCAACGTAAACCATAATGGCAAATTCATTGATTCACGAGCTAAGTCACTGAAACTTTAAACATCAGCAAACCAGTTACCTCTCAGACCTACATTTGAAGGAAGGTAACATTTACATACATATCAAAACCTTTGAATTGTCCTCCTTAATGTTTTTGCCTTACAACATACAAATAATACTCAAGAAAAGTTAATTCTGAACTTATCTATCCTTAATGCTGTGTGTTGAAGAAAAGGTTTAGGAATCCACCAAGCTTGAAGCTTACAATAGCCTAGTATTTGATTTCTTCATGAATAATTAAATAAAAGATCTAGGAAAAGAATCAGAAAGTGTTTTGTTTTGCTGTGAATTATCTTAATATAATGCTAAACTTGTCATCATTATTAAATATTTATTATTCTTATGAATTCCCATGTGAAATAGAAATATTAAAAATATCAGATCATTAGGGCCCATAATTTGAATCATGCAGATCAATATTTGGAAAATTAAAAACTGTTGTACCTACATCAAATCAAACTAAAGAACTGTTTTCATCTAACTTAAAACAATTTCTCAGCTTACAAGAAAAGATCTCATTATGCTTCCATTGCCATTCTTAAAAAAATCTTCCTGTCAATTTATTTTAAATACAATTAAATTTTTTTTCTTAAAGAAAATCACTACTCAGTTAATAATTTTTTACATAATTCTAATTAAAAAAAAACATACATTTTCAACATGCTGTTCAGCATGTACATAAATATATGCTCAAATAATCATATTAATGCTTAATAAATTGTTGACTGTTTTGTACTTATTTCTATTTAGTATCTTCTTGTTTTTAGCTTAACATTATTTCATTTATGTATATTTTTTTTATAATTATGTGTATATACTGTGATGCTGTTTTGATTAATATTTTCTCATGCTATTTCTTTAATTCATTCAAGCAGATAGTACTAGGACAGTTCCCTTTTTTTTCAAGAGTTCTAAGGTTCAGATCCTAGTAAAGGTTTTATATGGATTTGAATAATATAGATCATGGATACCAGTATTCTTTGGTGGTTGGGTTTCAATTAACCACACTTCTCAGGAGTGGTCGACTTGAGACTGTACAAGACTATACTTCATTCACATTCATATATATCATCCTCATTTATCCTCTGAAGTAATACCTTACAGTGGTTCCAGAGACTAAAGAGAAAAAAAAAAGAAAGTTTCCTTATTTTATCAGTGTAGTATAATTACCCATTCCTGACATGATCTGTGAATTGTGCTATTACGTGCTGATCAGAATAAAAGGTTTATTTACTTTTATAGATCTGAAATGGTTAATTTTCAGTCACCTCTAACCACATTTCTGTCATCATTTTCTACAATCAGCTGGTCATGTCTTTGTCCATCACAGAGAATGGTCCACTCTGCTCTAAACATACTACTCATTATTTCACACCACCCTCACCATTGCATTCTCTCGGCAAACTTCAGTAGGATTTCAACTGCTTTTAAGGAAACTGTTTGACAGGATTTCAACATTATATATTAATTTAATTTTGAAGATTTTAAGGGATTTTACTACTTTTCTGTAATTCTGGCTAACAGGTACCTTAATTGTATCAATTAAAGTTCCACTTCCAACAGTTTTAAAATATATTTCCAAGTACTTTCGGAGTTGCTACTACATCATCAGGGATTTATTTTAAGATGGTAATTCAAAATTCATATTTCATATGTATAATTATATTTAAATTAAAATTGTTACGTTCATAATAGTCAGGAAATAAAAATTAATTTATACGTCAGTAAAACTGTAACATCAAGTCCGTAAGATGTTTACGACTATTATGATAATAGTCGTAAAAGAAATAATTTATATATCAATAAGACTGTAACGTTATGTTTGTACGATGTTTATGAGTATTATGATAATACAATGATAGATGTTTATGACTATTATCATAGTCGTAAGATGTTTACAACTATTATCATAGTCGTAAACATCTTATGGATGTGATGTTACAGTCTTATTGAGGTATAAATTATTTTTTAGTTCTTGACAACCGACTGTTATGAACGTAAATTTTAATTTAAATATAATTATACATATATATGACTTATGAATTTTGAATTACCATCTTGTAAGAAATCCCTGATGATGGAGTAGCAACTCTGAAAGTACTTGGAAATATATTTTAAAATTATTGGTTAGTGGAACTTTAATTTATACAATTGTATTAATACCAATGGTACCAAATGCTTACAAAATTAAAGGTATCTTAATGGTGAACATACTTTACAACTGGCAGGATTGTTAATAATTGCATAAATTTAAAAATATTATTAAACAAATAAGTTCTAATACTAACAAACAAATATCTGTGATAAACTCATATCTTCCATCACTAGATGCATAATAACTCACTACACTTGCTTGCAAACATATTGCACACATTGTTTATAATGTGCTTTATTTACTATTACAGTTTATGCCTAGAGCAACACTTACATTTATGATTTAAATATTAATTAAAATGATTATCATATCTTAAATTATAGTTTTTATATAAAAGCTTAATAATCTGTTTCTTATTTTGTTTTGTTGATTAATTTTTTGGTAATTATTTACAGAATCTATTTGGTGAATGATGAATTAAAAGATAAAATATTTGAACTCGAATTAAGTTGGGTAGGTGAACATACTAAAGGCAAACATGTAAGAGTACCTGAGCAACTTGTTGCTGAAGCTGAAAGATGTGCAAAGGCTGCTATGGAAGAAGATTCCGATTCAGATGCAGAAGACATGTGAACATTAATCGTCCGTGTTTGTTATTTCATTCACTAATTTTTTAATTAAAATAATAATGTATCTTTTTTTTCTTACTTAAATGTGTATTTTATTTATTTATCTATTGTCACCTGCCAGCAATAGTGTTCAACCCTAGAAAAACTTGAATTTTGTAAAATTTGATAAAAATAGTTATAATACCCATCTTAAGTTCAGTCCAGGACTGAAAAAGGAGTCTTCATCATTCCTTAGTGTAATGAATTATTATAGCATAATGAAAAATAGACAGAAGCCAATCTAATATTAACAATATTGTAATAAAAAGCATCAAGAAAATTAGTTTGAAAAATTAGTGTAAAAATAAAGTCCATATTCACACATTTCATATATTCTTAGCTTTAAAATCAGTTAATATTCATTCAGTAGATCGATTTCCTAATCAGGTTTACCTGAATTCCTTTACTAATTTTGATTAAAAACACATTTTTCACCTGTGCATTTTACAAATGGCTTTATTTTATTATATATGAGCAGCTTTTTTTTTTTATAAGGCTATTTGCATTTTAAATATAGGCCACGAAAAAGTAGCCCTGTCATAGTCTACAGTAACCTCTCGTTAAAGCCCATCAGGACTATGAACAGGGGGGCTGGCGACTGGAAGCATCACAAGGCAGATGTCTCTCCCTATGGGGTTGGGATGTCTACAGTAACCTATGTAAGATAAATATTAAGAACTAAAATACTTGTATTAATCTTCAGAAAAATTGTTGAAAGTTGTCTCCACCAACAGCTTAGCACTTACTTGTGTGCACGGTTTAACAAATACAGGTACAACTGCATCAATTCCACTGGGGTAATATTGTATATCCTGATATTCCCCTTCAGTTCATCGATTGTGTGTGAATCTTTTTTATCCACTTATCCTTTCAACATTCACCATAAATAAATGACACATGTCAACAAATGTGGTGACCTGGCAGCCATAAGCCTCTTTTCACTGTTCGCACAGCAGTAAACAGTTCATGAACACAAGCAAGTGATCCCTCTGACATAACAGGTCACTCCGTATGCTGCAAAAAAGCAGTATTCACATTTTTCTTCTGTCACCTGTTGAGCAGTCATCCAAAATAGTCAGGTAGACATCTGTGGTGTCGAAAAATATTAGACTAATAACATGTTTGGGAAGCAAAGCACACCACATGCCTATCTTCTGGTCATGTAAGGGTACCTCGTGTATTAGATGTGTTTTAGGCATTTATATATCCTGATAAATGAAACCAAGCCTCATTTGTTACGATAAACATAAACAGTTCTGATTGACCATCTGCTACCATATTCAATAACCAGTGACAAAAAGTCACACATTTTCCCAAATCTGGTTCCTTCAATTGTTACACAACTGTGATGTAGTACAGTTTCAACTTCAAACTCTTCAGGACACATCTTCAGTTTGTTCCACACACTCTGACCTTTTGCGATAGTTTTCTGGTAGACTTCCGTGGATTATGAAGCATCACTTAAGAAACAACTGTGTGAAGTTCAGGACTGCTGACAGATGGCACCCTGTTTTTTGGTACCATTTCTGCACCGATTGCTGATTGCTGCATTTAGCTGGGAAGGGATGTAATAACTCTTACTCACTTTTTATGTAACAACTCCTGTATTTAAAGACTTGGTTCTCATTTCACTTTCTCAATCTCAGCAGACGACTGACAGAGAATGGAAGGGTTGGGAGGGAGGGATGTTCATGTGATTCACAGAAGGGCAATTCTTATATAGTAATGTACATCCCATTCCTTTGTTCCGATTTACATACCGATGTCCTGTGTGCGAACTTATGATGTTAATGTTTAATATTCCAGTTCTGGTGGTGATACTTTTTTACCGTGGCGCATCTGTACAAGTAAGACCAAAAAAAAATGTTTTTCAACTTAAAAAACAGAAAATGTATGTAAAAAATAAATGAATTAAAATAACTCTAATCTAAAATAATTAAAATTACTTTAGAAGTAAAATATTAAACAATATTTTTTTTCTTTAAATTTCTACTTTTTGAATTTGGCACAAAGGATTAGTTAGTTGTTGGTAGTCAAGTTTATTTTTTATATCTGTTTCAACATTAAATGTTTACAGCAGCTGTTCAGTTTTTCTCAGTGTTTCTCAGGAAAAGTTTTGGGGAGGTAATCTGTAACTTGAAGAGCATATGAACTGATGCCTTATCTTGTCAAACATAGGGTGGCCATTGCCAAATAAAGGATTGTTTAACAGCTTGGGAATAAAAAAATCTTATAACATCTCAAGATATAAATCTTCTACACTTCCATTAAAGAAATAAGCTCCTAATAGTACTGTTTATAGTCCTACACAGAACATGAATGCCTGCTACTTTAAATACCATAATTATTTGAGGATTTTCAACAGATCAATAAACAAATGTGATATTTACTTAGAGCATTCGATTTAAAGCACGCTTCATTAGACTACATCCCTGGGGCTAGAGAAATGAAAATCTGCTTCTCAACAAATAATAAATTTCACCCCTTTGTCAGAATTGTGTTCTGCATGAAGTAATTTCTCTGATTTGTCTGTTTTCTGAAGCTCACCATATTTTAGGTCTGCCTGATTGCGAACCATCGCCAACTCTTCCAGTAATTATTTGGTTTTTTTTGTACAGTTAAATGTAAATGCTGATGAGCTGAAATAAAGAATTAGGAATTCTTGCATTGAATTTTTTTTCGACATCACCAATATCCTTATTACCAATACTAAAACATAAACACTTGTTTTTGTTTTGTGTACTTAAAAACAATTATTTTCAATATAGACAAAAATGGAGTGACTAGTGATTATATCTGCTGAATATTACTAAATAAAAAAACAAAGTTTCCCATCTGTTGCAGAATATTTCTAATCTGCATTAAGGGGAAACTGCTGACTTATGTATGTAAATAATAGAATTAAACAAACAATATTATTAACTCAAAATATGGTTTTTTTATGATGGTCTACAAAAACTGTGATAAATAGGTATTAGTTCATAAATTTCCTTTATTTTCAGTGATGAAGAAAATTCATTGTTGAATTACAATGAGACTAATTAATCTTTTCTATTATAGTACAGTAAATATTAATATTTTGTCAGTTTTATTTTACCCAAGAAATATTTGTCTGGTATTTCTACAGATTTATGCAATCATTTGCTGTTTTTTTTAGATATACATTCATCTTATATTATTCTAAGATTTGGGTATGTTGGTCGATCCAAGTGGGGCTTTTTAAATAATTAAACTGCATTTAACTTTACACTTTTGATTTGGACTATATAGAACACTGTTTTATAAAGTTTTGCTTTATAGTTAGTTATGTATTACATTTGTTGTATAGTATTTTATATATAGTTATAAAAAACTATCTACAAGCACACCAAAATAACCAGCTTTATATATTATACAATATTTAGCTTTAGTATTTATTCAGTACACTGATAAACATTACTTTTGTTTCCTAGCATGCGATACATGATTTTAATCTGTTTTTGATGCTGAAAACAAAAATGAACTCATAATCTTTCTATCACCCACCATTTTTAATTTTAATTAAAGCATTTTTTTTATTTTTCAATGTATAGTTAGCATTTTAAGCTCCTATATTGTATTTTGTTAACTAATTTTTTATTGTTTAACTTTGTTAACAAACTTTATAAGCTATAAATAAACAATACTAGACAAAGAATTAAATCATATCATATAGTCACATATTATGACATATCTAATACTGAAGAGTGAGCCTTCATGGTCAAGATTAATCGTGACTGTGCAGGTCAAAACATGTAGCTGAAAACACAGCTGTGTTTGTATTAAGCACTGGATTTAGGAATGAATTAATTTTATTCAGTCTTAAGTTTGTTAACTTAAGACAGTGTCATAATGCCTCAAAATTGTGTAAACGATGTGGATGCCTTTTGTTATTTATGTGGTGAGTTTACCACAAAATCATATAAAAAAAAACATTACACCTTTAATTAAAAAAGCATATCATTTGTACTTTCAGTGTAAAATTTATGATCAGGATATGACATGGGCTCCTCATATAGTATGCAATAATTGTTCTGTATAGGATGGCTGAAAGGTACATGGAAGGCTTTGCCATTTGGTGTACCTATGGTTTGGCATGAACCAAAGTAACATGTAACTGATTGTTACATTAACAAGTGTGTCTGAAATTTCTAAAAAATCTGAACATACTGTAAAATATCTTTCACTGAAATCTGCAATCAGGCCTGCATCTCACAGTGAAATTATTCCAGTTCCTGAGCCACCTGTGAATGTACGTTTCAAAAGCAGCGATGAAGAATCAGGTAGTACTGAAGAAGACAACAATTATTTTGATTTTTCTTCCAAGAAGCCACATCTTATTTCACAAGGTAAATTAAAAGCCTTGTTTAAGGATTTAAATTTATCAAAAAATCAAGCTGAACTGTTAGGATCAAGACTGTAAGGTTGGAATTTACTTCAAAAAAGTACAAACTTTCAGGCTTTCAAAGCCAACAAAAAGAACTTACTCAGTATTTTATTAATGAAAATAATTTGGTTTATTGCACAAATATTGATGAGCTTATGTTGCACTTAGGACAAGTTTATAAACCTGAGAACTGGCACCTTTTCATAGATTTGTCAAAGTATAGTTTAAAAGTGGTTCTACTACACAATGGTAACAAATATCCTTCGATACCAATTGTTTATGGTATTAATTTGAAAGAGACATACGATGTGATGAAAGAAGTTCTTGAAAAAATAGATTATAAAAATCATAGCTGGAACATATGTGGTGATTTGAAAGTTTAGCTAATTTGTTAGGCTATACTAAGTACATGTGATTTCTTTGTAAATGGGACAGCTGAGCTAGGAATAAACATTTTGTTACCAAAGAGTGGAAGAAATGAGACAACTTAACTCCAAATGAGAAAAATATTATTCATGAGTACTTAGTTGGACCCAAAAAAATATTTTTACTCCTCCATACCAAGCTAACTGGACTAATGAAAAATTTTGTAAAAGCAGTGAAGAAGGATAGTCCTGGATTTTTGAACATCAGGCAGAAATTTCTGTAAAGGAAAAATTAAAGAAGGAATGTTTGTTGGTCCTCAAATAAGAGAGTTTGTCAAAGATGTGTTTAACTCCTTGTTAAATAATGTAGAAAGTGCTACTTGGGCTTAATTTAATGACATTTGCAAGACTTTTCTCGACAAACAAAAATCTGACATTACCATGATATTCTTAATCAACTTCTTATTTCATGCAGAGAGCTATGGGGTGTAATATGTCTTTGAAAATACATTTCCTCCACTCGCATCTGGATTTTTTCCTGGACAACCTCGGAGACATAAGTGATGAACAAGGTGAACGTTTCCACCAAGACACATCAGTGATGGAAAACCACTGTAAAGGGAAATGGAATATTAACATGCTAGCCAATTACTGTTGGACATTAATTTGGGATGTGCCTGAGGCTATTTATAAAAGAAAAGCATCAGTGAAATCATTCTAACACAGGTATGGCCATGCAAAATGATAAATTTTAACTACATTTTCCGTTAATTTTTTTTGAAGCATAATTTATTTAAAACTAAGGGTGATAGAAAAATTGTATTTGCAGATCTGTAATGTACGCAAAAAAGCTATTCATGAAATGGTATCACACTTAAAAAAAACATTAAAAAATCGTTTTGTCTGTCACTGTAATATTTTCAAATCAATGGATTTCTTATCAGTTATAAAAGATTATAAGATTTCCAGTGCATTACTATTTTACATATAAAATTTTTTACTTGTTATGACTGGGTGAATTAAGTAGTCATCAATCTTAAATTTTAAATGTAGTGAAGATAGTAATGCATTACCTGATATAGTACTTTATTATTCTTGTTGAATATATGGATTCCAAAAGCTTACTTTACAGATAGATGTTTTTATACTACATGTTCATAGATTGTTTTTATTAATTAACAACACAATAGAGAACAAGTTCAATAAAATTATATATATTTTTTCATTCTAGAAACATAAATTCAAGTCTATCGATGTACTCTATTTTCAGTTTTTTTGTAAGTATTGATTATTTATAGTTTTTTGTTTTATTATTTTCAATACGCTTTTATTTTAATTTTTTTATCATTTGTGTATTTACTTTTACTAATACTTCTGATAGTATCCCGATCATTTATTATTATTATTCTTTAATGGTTTAGCGTAGCTGTATCATTTTTTTTCATTATAACAATATTAATATATGAACCATCAATCTGCTCTTTTGCTATTTAGTGTGATATTGCATATTTCAGATATGACTCATTTTTATTTTTTAGTGATTTTTCTTCTCTAAATGATGTTTCCAAAGAACATATTATCTTGTAATTTTAATTTGCGATTTGAAATGTGTCATTAAAGTTAAAAAATAGCCTTAAATCACATTTTGTTTATCGAGGAAAATAAATGATGATTTTACTTAAATATCTATTCTCGTAGAGCTGCCGAGATGAAGATGTCTAAAAATTAAATAGAAGAGCAAATTTGTATATTAAGAAAGGGAAATTAAAAATAATAAAAATGTATTTTTTAATTTCACAGTTTTATTACTTTTTTCATCAGATATGTATATTAAGATTTATATAAATATTCCAACACTACACTTTAATTATTATTTAATAATACTCTAAAAGTAACACTAACTATTTAATAATACTCTAAAAGTATGACTAAAAATAACAATAACTATTTTTTAATTGTTTTCCTTATTTTTAATACAAATGAAGAACAACTGATTTTATTAAAAGGTAGTCTAACATACTGATATTTGTAAATTTTTTTTATAATGTACACATGTATGTTATTATACAGAGTATCTGTTTTACATTATATTATATTTTATTCATTGCTTAACTAATTTCACATTACATTAATGTCTATATTACATAACAATTGTACTCTCAATTATCAGTGATTATATTATATATAACCTTGTAAAATTAAATGGTAAACCAAAAATTATGTTTGTTTTATATATATAATTATAATAAAAAATTAGATAAGAATAAGAATGCTGTATTAAACATAATTTTGGTCATTAGCCATTAATAAATTGCCAACAGTGTGCCCTTTGAATCTGTACTCACTGTTGGTTTTTTAGTTATCTACAAGAATTAATTTATTAAGTATGGATTTGTCTGTTGGCATTTTATTGTTAATTTACACTCTTCAGTTTCCAGATTTTGTAATCCTTGAAATTTTCTAGGTTTTGCATCAGTTAAGAAGAGTTTTGCAGTTAAACCCTAGACCTACTGGAATTTTGTATGCGTTAAGAAGATTTTTTTTTAACTATAGAATTTTTATTTCTTGTTAAATAAATAACATAATTTTTAAACTGCATCATAAAATCTTTTTTATATCTTAAAATTTTTACATTTGAAATTTTGGCTTAAATTACTAAACTATACCTTTACAAATTAATTTACTTATTAATCATGAGTACATCCCCTTGATTTTAATTATTATAATACCTATTTATCATTTGTTGATAAATTAATACAAAAATTTGCATAATAAAATAAATTAAAATTAATGGTAGAGCACATGAGCAAAATAAAATAGGAAATTTTTTTTTGTACTTGTTTATTTTACAGGCATCATTTCAGATATTTTTTATTTATATGTATTATTTATTGCAAATCTTATGAATTGAATTTAATGGCATTGCATGAAGAAAATTCAGAACAAATACTTTTTTTTTGTCATTATGTTTGCTGTTGGCACTTATAGCAACAGGAATTTGTGAGAAGGACGGTGATGATATTCACAAGCTGATTTAAAAAAGTATTCAATCATAAATTTGTGATAAATCCATATGACTAGTTTCAACTTACATCATATAAACTGTGGTGGTTATTTTTTTTTTTTTATAAAAGTTATATTCCAATGTCTTTAGTCACCAAATTAATTAAAAAACCATAACACTAGTCTCACAAGAAAAAAAACCAAAAATGTTTTGTTTAATTCTACTTAAAGTGAAAGAATATTATAAAATAATAGAAGAGCTCTGCAATTCAAGTTAAGATCCAGACACCATAATAAACTTCAGTGGAAAGGAGGAGAATCTACCTCAAGCTTTTCAAGTTGCTTTGCCTGTCAACCATTATTCATTTCCGAAACTGAAAAACATATCGCTAGAGAAATATAACAACAAGCAACATTAAATCTGGCTACAGGGAAAAAATAATATAGCAACTGCCCAGGGACAAGTTTTGATAAAGTGTATCACACCTGTCGCATCAAAGATTCTGAACACTGCCTTGTTTGTTAAATCCATTGTTAATGGATTAACAATAGTTGAGGTGTTGCAGCTATTGCTGAACTTTCTACTTGAAGACTGCAGTTGTGTATTCATAAGTTCCAGAAAAAAAGGTTTTTATGAAGACTATCACTATGCAAATATGTATGTTACTACACCCTACAGGCTTTGTTAGTATAGAGGGTAGAGTTGGGGTCTCACATTTGAAAGGTTACAGGTTTAAACCCTATTGAAAGTTATAGCATATAGAAGTGAAAGTATATTTTAGAATAGAAATAGAAAGAAATCTTGAAAAATAGAATGAGATGAGATAACAAACATCTTAAAATTATTATATAGTTTTAACTATCTAATAACATTTTGTGTAAAATAATAGCACATATCTTTTGAAATTATATCAGTTTTTTTTATGTACATTATAATTTCTTTAGTGTAAACCAAATCCCGGATCTGTATTATATTGAAGAACGCTAATAAAGCTGTTTTAAATCATGATTATGAAGGGTAAATTTGAAATATGTTTAAGAAGGATAAGTTTAAGAAAGTCGATTCTGCCTCATTTGGCTTTTTTCTACATTTAGTAAAGTGTCATTATTTAAGACATTTTATCATAGTTATAATTAGTAGATGGAACTGATATAATAAAATAAAACCCAACTACAATTTATGTGTTTTCAGCTTTTTCACTATCAACAGTTGTGATAAAAATATTAATTGAACACATGTATGTTGTCATTTAGAAAATATTTTGGGAAGACAGACTAAAATATTTGACAATGAAAACAATTTTTTATTTATTTATTTTTAACCCACCAATTTGGTCTAGTGATAAAATCATTGTCACAAAACAGCTGATTTTTCAAGTCTAAGGTTCTGAGTTTCAAAAAAGCTAGTAAAGGTAAGACCCAAGGATACCCAATAATAGACCAAAGATACTCATGTATTTTGGTGGTTGAGCTTCAATTAATCACACATTTCAGGAATGGTTGGCCTAGGTTTGTAACTTATTTGCATGTCATCCTCATCTAATTTAGGCCTTGGGATTGCTTATTGTTCACTAGTTGAACAGATTGCAACATACATATTAGAAATTAAAATAATTTAAAAATGTATTTTGAATATATATGTATCCTGAGATAGTGTAAAATCTTAAATTGCAGAAGTTATATTTCAAGTTTTATTGGTATGAATTTTTTTTTCTTATTATATAATTTTTATTTTGAAAATGTCACAAATCACAGATATAATTATAACTATTGTATTTAATTATATTGGTAAAAAAAAAAAAAAAAAACCCATCAGTAACCTATATTTTTTGGCAAGTGATATTATTTTAGGCTTAGAAAGAAGTGAACTTAGTTATACAACATAGAATTACTAAATGTAAAAAGTTATAAAAATATTAAACTAACATAATTCCAGTACTTTTATATAGAAAACCACTTGAAGTTACCGTCCAGTAATAAACAAGTACATTTTTTTTTCTATTCTTTTGTTTACACTAAATATAAACATACATATCAAAATTAACTAAAAACTAAATTAAAAATAAAAATGTATTATAATATTTACACCCGTACAAACAACAAAAATTAAATACTACTATAATATTACATTAAATACTGTATTTTTTAAAAATTATGTATTAAGTTATTCTTAACAAAATAATAATTATCATAAAATTCATCACAGTTGTCATTGTTTACCTACAAATTGAATATTATTTGGTAAATTGACTTCCTCTCATAAAACTTTGTAATTTTTAAGTCAGATTATCTAATCTATTCTAAAAACCTTTGTTGAACAAAAATTAAAAACTTTCTCAAATCAGTTTGAGTTACAAAATGATTTGTAACTATAAAATAAAAAACAAAAAAAAAACAGTAATTGTAGAACAAAAAAATAAAAGAAAGAACTTCACTGAGAAAATAAATTAAACAGCTACAATGATAGAAGCCATTTCTTAAAATCTGAATACATTTTGAGATAAGTAAAAATGTTCCTTTGTGTTTGAATTTGTTCAGTTTATCTTTAAAATGATCATTTTATGTTATATCCACCAATAACAGTCGTGGACAGAACAGTTTCCCTTACATAAAAATTCTTAAAAAGGAATTTTATTGAGATTACTAAATAGAAGTTCCTTGAGATCAAAATTATGGCCCAATTAAAAAATGTCATAGCGGATGATTTAAGATTGATTATTTTATAACACAAAAGATTGTATTCTTAAGATTTTATATATTAAAATTAAGAATAATACTTTATTTATTTATTAAAATTATTTCATTTTATTTGGAATACATTTTTGAGATAAAAAATTATCTTTATTTTTTTACATATGATGCAGTATATTCCACTTAATTTAATTATAATAGAAATATTATTCGTATATTTTTGTTCACAAATTGAATGATGTAAATTTTTCCCTTAAATGCCTTAATAAACTTAGGTCCATAGTCATATGATTTTATTAAAATTAGGCCCTGTATATAAGAAAAAAGAACATGCTGTAATCTTCCGGTACCATTGCCGGCATCCAATAACTTGCTAGTCGGTGCGGTTGCTTAACGTTTTTTTATGCGCATGATTTAGTGTGTTGATAAAACGTATTCAATCAAAAACTGTTAGGTTAAAAGTTACTCCATATTTTTTTAAATTGGTTTCATGTGTTGTTTCATTACTGTCATGATAAATTCATAACATAAAGTATTTTTAATTATAATTAGTTCTCAGTTATGAAAGAATTGTTTACAGTTTATTTTGTTGTAATCGCTGCAAATGATTATGAAATTGAGAGTGTACAGTTATAGTTCAGCCTATGTCTTACTATTGCTGTGCATACCTTAGTTATGCACAATAATTTGTGGAGAATTGTACTTCCTTTATTTTGTATGTACTACATAATAAATAAAATCATAAAGTAGAATGAATTCTAAAAATGAAATAAATGTTTGTTTAAATTTGTGTAAATACATAAATAATAATGATAAACTTATTAAATACATATTGTACAAGCATGTTCAAAATGTAAAAGGCAATACGGGAATGTAGCAATTAATAAATTTATAGTATCAAGTTTTATCTTTTATTTTTTCTATAGGATTCCCATTTTATAACACCAGGGAAAACAAATTATATAGAAATCTAAAACCTTAATTTTTAACATGTAAATTAGTTTTTTCAGTCTATAGCAAAGTATAGCTTCTTTGATTAAAAGGGTTCAAAATCTATTCAGTACTTTATATTACTTAAAAGATCAGATCAATTTTTATTAGTGTAATATATAAAAAATTAAACAGATATAAATATGAAACTTAACAAAATTAGAAATTTTGTAAAAGTTATTTCATTGTATAATTTAAAAAAATCTTGATGGATATTTTTAAAACTAGGGAAGTGAGTAAAAAAATATTTTAGAAGAAATCACACTACAGACTTTTGAAGTTAAGACCTACATAACCAATCTTGGGATAGATTAATGAAATTGTATAACAGCAATTTTTATGAGAGATTTAACCACTTTTGTTTTATTTTTAATTAAATGCATGTCCATAAAATAATGCAAAGATAATTAACTTTAGGAATACTTCCATTAACTTACAATCGTAAGTTGTAATTTTCAGAGAGCAATTTATTTTGATTATTATTTCATTCGTATGAAAAAGCGTACAGTAATCTTAATACAGTTTTTTTTTTATTACAAAAAAAGCACTATTGTAATTAATATTGGTAAATGTTACATGTTTTTAACTTATTTATTTTTCAATGTTTATCTATTAACTTTAGTTTTAGTTCTTAGAAAGTTAATTATTTAACAATAATTTTGGCATTATTTTACTATCACAGTAATACATGAAGTTGTCAATGTGGTTTTTATTTCTCTTCTGTTGTAATTGTTTGTTTTGCATAATTGTATTAAATGTACTTTTATTTTGGTGATTATTCATAAATGAATATGGTATAATGTAAATTTAAAAAATCCTTTGATGCAAGGTAAGTTTAATAAGACTGGTATCACTGTAATTCCTGCTTTAAATAGATCATGGAATTTATAATACCACAGTATGGTTAGCATAACACTGTTTTATTCTTTAGATCACCAGTAGAAACATTTTTTCACCATGATATGATATAATTGCGGTTATATGATATAATTTTTGTTATTAAAATGAGTACAAATGTAGTGTTTAGTTAGAAGTATTATATTCATTGTTTGAAAATACATCTGGTGAATTACAGTAAGAAAAAAAAGATTATGAGCCACAACAAGCAATTCTGTGAGGACTGTGTTCCGTTAATATCGCATCATATCAAGTAATATATTCAAAGTGATAAAAGGAAATTTGTTGAAAGATTAGCTTTAGGAGTTGGAGTGAAAGGGGGAAGTCACAAAATTTTCCATAATTATTAAATATTGCATCATATCGATGTACAATTGTGCCAATATGTCAAACAATACTGAATAAGAAGTACTTTGCATGGTTAAATATATCTGGCACATCTGCTGTAGTGTGGCAATCAAACTGATTTTTGACTTGTGCACAAATCAAAATCAGTACTACTTGAAATTGAGTCCAGGAGGAAGGCAATTAAAGTTGATGATTATATAATCATTGGTGTAACACAAGTTGAAAGAATTATCCTAGTGTTTACTAAAAATTTTACGTTACAAATGTGTACAGCTTCTAAACAAAACTACTTAAAATTAAGTATAATTTAAAATAGATATATTTCAGGAACGTTTTGAAGCTACCATGATAATTATTTTAACTTTCTTGTTTATTATAATAAGTTTTGTTTATTTTATCTGGCTGTTATTTGATAATCATTCCATTTTTGTAAGTTAAAAATAACAGTTTTATCAAAATTATTTCAAACTAACATACTATAAAATTATTTTTTAAATATTGATTTTTTCTTATTGTTAATAAACAAAATTTTTATTGACAATTAAAAAATCAAACTTATAATATTATTCTTAATGGAATCATGTTTTTCTTAATGTTTATGTACTTATATTTTTCTTTTATGGGTGAAGTTTAGGCAGGTAGGACTTAGCAAGTTTTTTTTTAGTTCCACATGCTTGCCCTGATACTAACCTACCAAAAGGCTTAATTAAATAAACAGTCATTTATTAATTGTTCTTTATTTTTATGAGAATTATTGTTGTATTGACATAGATAAGAATGCTGATTTTAAAGATAGAACAAGATTTATTATTGTAATTTCCTTGAAATTTATGATTACAACCTCTGCAAGTGGAAGTTAGTTCTAACAAAGCAATCTCGCTCACTAATATGGGCTTGTTTAATATTTTCAAATCTGTCGCTATTTTTCTTTTGTTTTCTGGTTAATTGAATCTGATCTAACATAAATCATAGCGTGATTGTAATAAGTAAAATACTGAACTATATGTTACAATGATGTTTATTTGAATCAATGTATAATATCAAGCTTCTAAATGCTGTATCAAATAGTTTTACTAAAACAAAATTGTGAGAATAATATTTGTATTTTCACTGACATTTGCTGTTTTTTTAATTTTTTAAAAGATTGATAATTATTTTGATCCAGAAATCAACTTCTAGTCCAAAACATATATTTCTTATACAAGATCAAATATATTATGTAATTTATAATAAGAGTATTAACCCTTTCTTTTTACTGTTTAGCCTCCGCTAACTACCATTAGATAATTCTTCAGAGGATGAATGAGGATGATATGTATGAGTGTAAATGAAGTGTAGTCTTGTACATTCTCAGTTCGACCATTCCTGAGACGTGTGGTTAATTGAAACCCAACCACCAAAGAACCCCGGTATCCATAATCTAGTATTCAAATCCGTGTAAAAATAACTGGCTTTACTAGGACTTGAACGCTGTAACTCTCGACTTCCAAATCAGCTGATTTGGGAAGAGGCGTTAACCACTAGACCAACCCGGTGGGTTAAGAGTATTAACCCACAATTTAACAGACTAACTCTTATAGATGTTTTACAATATAAAAAGATTATGTTTTTATTGCATTGTACTCATAAAATTATATTTCATCTGTAGAATTCTTTTTTGTTGACCTGCACCCATCAGGAAAGTTGTAGATTTTGATAAATGATGTATAGATCTGCTTTACAGAATGAATCCAGTTATGATCAAAATTATAAAACAAACTTAATTCCATTATTTATAATAAATTGAGTTCTGCAGTCACGGTTTATTTTATTAAACTTAACTAATATCACAATCTTCAGAAACTTGATATCTGTTATTTTTGTTATAAATTATTAGAAATATATTTACAAATATTTTGTTACTCTTTCAAGTTTCTAATTTAGTATTAAAATTTTTATCAGTTAAAACAATTAATATTTTAAGAAATTCACACATATTTTTGCCATACTATTTTCTTTGTCTTTCTGTTTATCTTTACCGTTTTTTGTTTATCTTTCTTTGTTTTTAATTTAAAATTTTATTTCATTAAAATTTATTACATTCATAAATATTTTCAAAAAATATTTAATAAAATGGTTAAGAAGGGTAAAAATATTTGTCTTCTTTTAAAAAATTTTATTTTAAAATCTTACAGATATATGAGAGTTGTTATTACTTTCCACTGGCTTTTTATCGATAATTTGTGGTAGTTTCATACCGATAGTACATATTTGTTGTGGTAGTTCTCCTGGTACTGATGGATCTGGAACTGTTTTCTTGTATATAACTCTTGCTATTAAACTTAGTAACACCATTTCCCAAATCATACCCGAGTTGTACAACACTGAAAAATAATATTAGTTCTTTAATCATTTTTCTTCACACACATATATTATACATTTAGATTATAAAATAGTCTCATTATGTAGTTAACTAAATTGTTTGAACTGATATTATGATTATCATTTACATGAAGTTATGAATTGGAGTATGTTATGAATTGATCATTTTTTTATATAAATCAATTTTAGGGAGTTCACAGTAAACAGGCATGAGCTGTATGACATCTGCATAATAGTTAAAATCAGTTTTTAGGTTTAGTTATTCAGAAATTATCTAATTTAATACTTAAATCAGAATGTATGTATGCATGTATTTACTGATGCTTGCTTAAAACTCTTGGATATTGGACCAATCTGAATAATTCCCTTTAATGTTTTTAATGAAATTTCAGTTTAATTCCAATTGACTGGAAATAATTTTCTGTCAGAAGTAACTGACTGGTTTCCATGATGGAATTTTTTTTCTTAATAATAACAAGCTTATGCATGGGAATATGAAATGGAAATTTTGTAGCATATGAAAAATGCCATGCCTGACTTGAATTTGAACATAGGAGCTTCCAGATGAAAAATTAAGATGCTGCCATTCTGCGAAAGATGAGGTTGGCAATTTTGACAACAAAGAGATTGAATTTCAATTGGATATCCTTTTATTAAAATATGGGTTAGCTCTTCTAGATATACAAAGTAGGATATAACATAAAAAATTTCTTTGTATTATGCTTTTTTGTAGGAAGGTGATTGATGTATTTTTTATAGTAAGGACTTTATATGTACTATAAGTATATGACAGTAAAGTATATGAGTATGACAGTAAAGTTCGGGAACTAAGGCTTTAAAAATCATTTATTGAAAAACGTAATTTAATTACACATTGCACCTTTCAAAGTACTCTCCCTAAGCTGTAATGCCCTTCTCCATTCGTCATTTCCAGCCTTTGAAGCTCATGGAAATTATTCCTCTGTTACCCCTGATCCCGACGGGGAGTCTTATTCTTTAAGACTTTGGGAGTTGGCGTCCACACAGCCCTAGCCAATGCAGCTTTTCTTCCCAGTACACACAGAGCTGCAGAACACTACACAAATTACAACAAATACCCTTGCACAACTACACAACAACATCCTACACTCTTTTTTAATACACTTACACTCATTGGTGTAGCGAGACCTTACAAAACACAACTGTAACTAAAGTGGAAATTATTGTATCGATGGGTGGATGGCTCCACATAGTGAATCTTGAATGATGTCCTCTGGTTGTATTTAGCTCTAGATCCAGTATGTATGCGCTCTGCTGGAGTGGACCGTTAAATTGCCAGTACTCATGGGAACTATATGTACTTACATCCTGAGTTTATGAGATATAAGTTGTAGGTGTAAAATATCCCATTGGCGATTGGGATATTACAAAATGATTTACACATACCCTTTTCTTATAATGAGTTAAGGTATGCCTTGAATAATCCTCATGACACCCCCCCCTCCCCGGAAATGATAATATCAGGTTCAATATGTCATCACATCTCCGAGATAGTACACAATGACATCTTTTGTGTATTTATAATAGAATATTCCCTGACCAAGTGTTACCAGATTCATGGTCAGAGGCACTGGTGATCACCGTAGTGAAACCTTTCTTTTTCCTGTTTAGCCTCCGGTAACTACCTTTCAGATAATACTTCAGAGGATAAATGACGATGATGTGTATGAGTGTAAATGAAGTGTAGTCTTGTACAGTCTCAAGTGGACCATTTCTGAGATGTGTGGTTAATTGAAACCCAACCACCAAAGAACACCGGTATCCACGATCTAGTATTCAAATCCGTGTAAAAATATCTGTCTTTACTAGGACTTGAACCGTAGTGAAATCTGGTAAAGATAAATCATGATTTACAAGTTATCATTCTATCTCCTTGACCAGTACCTTGTGCAAGGTGATGGAACAGATTGTAAACTCCCGTGTAGTATGGTACTTTGAGAGAAACACCCTAATTTCCCTAGAACATTGGTTTCCACCAGGGTAGATCATTTATTGATCATGTAGTTGACCTGGAAGCTTCTATTCAAAAGCCTTTTTATTTACCGAAGGGCTGGTTGCTGTATTTTTGGATTTGCAAAAGGAGTACAACATGGCATGGAGGAGAGGATTCCTTAATGCACTTCATGAATGGGGTGTACAAGATAGATAAAATACAACAGATGAAGCAAATGATATGCTCCTGTGTGGCTTGGATTAAAACACAATCAACTTATCCAACCTTTGATGTGGTATTCTCCAACCAGCACGTTAATATCAGGAACAACCGAGATGTACTGCTCCACTAGGCATCAGAGCTCAGTTCTAAATGTACAGTTACTTCCAGTCCTTAGTGTTACTCCATGTTGTTACCCACCTTGGCGGTAATTACTGCTTTGACCTTCGTCAGTACAATAAAAAGAACACAAATCCGGTTATTTTGCGAAACAGATTTTATAATATAACTAGCGTGAATCTTGAAGCTACAGTTTATATGGACAGTTCTAAAATGTTAATTCTGTGGGTTGTGATTGGCAACAGAACATATATCATTACCAGTGTTTTCATTGCAGAACTGTATGCTATTAGTAAGGCCTTGGGTATAATTAGCCCAACATTTTGACCTATACTTGTTTGCTCAGATTCTGTGAGTGCCTTACAGGCAATTAGTGACATATACTTCAGACGCTTTATTGTCTGTGAGATTCAGAGTGTTATTTTGCAAATGACTAGATGTAATACAACTGTGAGCTTCTGCTGCATCCCGAGCCATATTGAAATTTCAGGCAATGAGCATGCTGATAGTGCAGCAAAGAGGCTTGTTTCCAGCCTCCTTTGACCAATCGCATTGTCTTAAATGATCTTGTATGTTTACTGAAGAGGGTGGTTCAAGGTGAGTGGTAAAGTTAATGGGATGCTTCTATTAACAATAAACTTCATTGAATTAAGAACACTGTATCACTGTGGGCTCCTCATACAGAAATAACCATCGGAAAGAGATCATTTATCATTTGTGAATAGGACCCACTAGGCTCAATCATAGGTATCTGATGATGCACCTGTTTGTGCTCACTGTGACTGCCAACTAAAATGGACTGCATAACATAACTGCTCAACTCCAGTTAATTGAAGATTAATTATGTTTTCTTGAATTTGAAAACATTTAATGTAGAATCATATAACAACTGTTAATTTTATTTAACTTGAAGTTAAACAAAGTTAACAGTTAAAAGCTTAATAGTGTAACTGTAATACTAGCTGAACACTGGTATACAATCCATTACCCAATATCAGTGTAACATACTTTTTAACATTATATTAGCTAAATGTTATTTTGTTCCAATTCATCTTTAAACTTGTTCATTCATATTTTATCACTATCAACCTGTATAATCTGTAACACCACACCTTGAAAGATTTTCTGATGATCCCTGTACTACATATTTTGCTGTTGTAAAACAGTGAACATTCTATACAAAAATGTTTAGAAAACATCATTACATTTCCTTGACATAATTTACTAAATACATCTTTTGTTATTTTATTACCTAAATAGTAAAGTTTTGCTACATATAATAAACTATTTTTTTCCTATCTTAAACTCATCAGTATCTTTCTTTCTGTCACATTTTGTTATATTTGATTTACTCTTGTTTATTTTGAAACTGAATTTTTCTACCATCAGTGAATTCATACCACATTCATTTCTTTTGTTAATTTATTCTTAGTTTCAGCCAAAAGAAAATTTATTCTTAGTTTCATCGGCAAATCTTAACATTTTTTTTTTTACTTTCATAGAATCATAGCCGTAAAGTCATGTAGCAAGAAAGAAGTATGGTAATCATTTAAAAAATGGGGTATGAATATTTTTTGCATTTCTTAACATTTCATGACTCAGAGACCCCAAAAAAAAGAAAAAAGAGGGGGTGATGTATGTATGTGCACTGGCATGCTTGAAGCTTAATAATGCTTGACTGTATAAACCAAGTTTGATGAAATTTTGTGCAGACTCATGTATATGTTGTAATTTTGGAGTCAATATCTCCAGCAAAATTTTGCTAACATAACCTCACTTTATATATATATATATTTTTTTTTTTGTTTAACCTCCGGGGCCGCAGTTAAGCATTACTGTACAGAGGATGAGATGAATGATTTGTAGCGTGTGTGAAAAATGCCATGCCTGACCGGGATTCGAACCCGGGACCTCCGGGTGAAAGGCCGAGACGCTACCACTCGCGCCACGGAGGCCGGCTCACCTTATATTGCTCAGTAAATATATGCATGCTTATTTAACTTACCATTTTTTTTAAAATTCCCCTTCCCCAAAAATTGAAAAATCTATCATTTTATTTACTACATATTTCTCAATCAAATTTTTTTTAATGTCTTCCTAGGCGTAGTAGTGCAAACAACCAAAAAAAAAAAAAAATAGATTGGCGACAACACTGTGGCTGGAGGAGCTGATCAAAGTTTAAAAATATCAATATTTTTAATTGTTCAAAGTTATGGATTTATTTAAAATTTTAATAAAGTTAAAAGTTTAAATAATAAACTTTTAATAATAAATAATATTACAATAAAATTTCATCATAATTCATCCCCACCCCCAAAAAAGAAATTATAGGTTACTTTTTATTCGTTGTACTTTTTCTAGTTTCATCCATTTAATACAGTAAACATAGAAAAATCAAAAAAATTTCTTGGTAAGTGATTTTGGAGGTGGGGGAGCAGGAAAAATAAAGAGTTCTGATTTTTTTAACTTTTAAAAATTATTTTTAAAACAGGAAACTATTTCAAAAGTTGTCAGATCTTTTTTTTGTTTCTGCAGGATTTGTAATGCTAATATTATAAATGTTTAGCAGCACTAAGAAGCAGCTAGCTAGTCTGTGTATGTCTAATTTGAGCACAATTTTGACAAAGTAAATTTAAAATGGATGCCTATGTAAGGTTAGATTTTGTTTGAAGAAATTCATAAAGATTTCATTAAAAAAAGTATCGGTGGAACACCTCACTTTATTTAACCCTCTAAATATAGATAGTTTGAAATTATCTTCACAATGTACTCGGTAAAAGTCTTTCTGTATTATAGAATATTGGTATACTTCTATGTCGGTTTTCTATGTGAAAATGTAATAATACATGATGAAGGGTGTTCGTGGTAGCAAAATATTAGTGATTTGATAGTGGCATATTAAGAACAGACTTTTCAGTTGCAGCTGGATAATTTCACATTAGATATCAGCCACTTCTTTTGTTCCATGTTCTCATACTTTTTTTGAAAATACTTGTGTTCTAAATCTATGATCATCCATGCACAAGTCGTGCACTTTACCAGTGAACACAACTCAATAATGACAGATATCAATTTTCAAAGAGTGGCAATATCTCTTGCAGTAATGTTAATTAAGAAAACTTTACTGTTCCTAAATATTTTTATCGGTACCACCACTGCTGGCCATTTAGTTACTGATATTTCCTTACTTGAATTAAAATATAATTATAAAATTGGAAATTGAATATATGTTACTACTTAAGTTAACTAGATTAGTTGAAGAATAAATAATTTAACAATTTATAGAGAAAATCTTCAAAACTCACACACACACATTTTCTCTCTCTCTCTCTCTCTCTCTCTCTCTCTCTGTAATATTTTCTTAATATAACTGTAATTAATCTTTTAAAACTAATGTACTTACAATTTGCATATAAAGTAGGTGTTATAGGTGGTTTACAAGGCATCATATTCATATTGACTACAGCTTTAGCGATTACACCTTGTAATTTAGCTAATAGTAATACTAATTGTAAAACAATGAATTTTCCTTGCATTTGATGCTCTTTCAATACTTCTGTAAGCATTTTCATTGTCATAATCATTCCCCATATACAACACAATATTGAGATTACAACTACAGGTTGCATATAAATATAATTGACTTGATATAAACTCTGAAATAAAAAGAAAAAAATCACTTTAGTTCATTGGTTTTTTTGTTATTAATCTTTATGAAAGAATTTTATTAATAATGATTTTTTTTTCAATATACCTTTTCTGCTATTTGAATGATTTGATTACTACCAGCAGAGTGTTATAACTTAGAAGTTTTCTTTCCCTTATATAGACATTACGTTACGTTACCAATCTTAGAACATAAACTGAGGAAAATTAAAGCCACCTATATCTTGCAGATGTGGATGTAGGGAAAGCAAACTTAAATAAAATTTATAAGATTCATGTAGCACTGATAATTCAGAGGAAATATGAGATCGATTCAAAAAGAAATAAGAGAAGATGTCTGTACCTGCTTATGTTGCTTTCCAATTTTTATATAAAAGAACCATTACAGGAATTGAACAACTCTGATAGTAGGGGAAAAAATTAAAACTTTCAAAATTTGTCAATGTTTCCCTTGAGCAGAATCCAAAAATGAGTCGTAAGAAAATCGTAATGGTGTGGATTTATTGATACGAATGAAATTCAGTTTGAAAATAAATAAGTGTATGTAAACAAAGAAGAAAAGAGGATAATGTGGAACTATATATTACGTTAAGGGAATATAAAGTATTAAAATTCTTAGAATTTTATTGTTTGGAGACTAAAATTATAGAGTGGATGAAATAAAGTAGAGAACAATGCACACCAGCACAAGCAAGGAGTGCTTTTATATGAAGTAAAAATCTGCTAATATCAAATATAGATCTAAGAAATAGAAAAATATCTTAAATAAAATTTGTGTGAAGATCAGTATGTCCTGAAATTAAGCATTACATATGTGAAATATGAATGAATGATAAGAAAAGCAGAAAGCAAAAAAAAATAGAGGCCTTTGAAGTTAATGTTGAATATTGGTTATAAAATATGAGATTAAGAGTTCTTCGATGCATTCATCAGAAGACCCTCGCTACTGGACAGGATAGAAGTTTGGGGAAGACTTGTAAAAAGAGAACTAAGTAGGTAGGCGATGAATTAAGACGTTTAAATTTAGTTAACAGATAATAGAGAAATTTGTAGAGGAAGACGAAAGATGGAATTTATAAAGCTGATAACTGAGAATATAGGATGTAGAAATTATGTTAAGATAAAAAATTAGCATAGAACAGAAAGAAATGGAGCATAGCTTTGAACCAATCAAATGAGTAACGAATAAAAAAATTTTTTTAAATCTTATCCTACATAAAATAAGTAACATGACATATACCTACATTAGGCTCTTTGTACTAGTAGTGGTGAGTTAAAATAAATATTTAAAATTATTTCTACTAATGAAATAATTTTTATACTTGAAAAATATATATATTAAAAGAGTTAAAAAAATTAAACTAAAAAGAAATTTAAATTAACTAAACACAATTTGTTTTTTTTTTTTTTTTAGTTAAAGTATATTATTTTTAAATGTGCTTTGCTTTCTATAACTTTTTTTAAAAATTATACTTATGACATAATAATAGTTCTGACCATTTAACTGGTAGATTTAATGATTAATTTAGAAACTGTGATTAAGTTAGATGAATATTGTTTACAAGAAAGAAAAAACTTATTTGATCAAAAACTATAAATGTGGTGTGATCAAAAATACTTTAAGATTTTTTTTTTTTTATGATCACAGTCAGTTATAATTTGTGCATTCATAAGACCAGATATGGAACACTAAAAAAAAATTTTAAATGATTATTTTTTTCAGTAATTTTTTCGTTTTGATGGTTGCTTTAATTTAAATGAAGGTTTCGATTAATTAAAACTATTGTCTGTTTTATTAATTAACAGTGATGGTATATTTCATTAAATTCATATCTGTTACTGGAATTACTAATTTAAAATTATTAACAAGCTTAATGAAATACAAACTTTTATACGATGCACACACCCACTATTTAATGAATAAATATACCCTGTATTTACATGTTGATGTTGGTTGTAAGCATTTTCTCATATTAATAAATTTTGTTTAAAATTACACTGTATTTCATTTAATATTATTTACTTTCGATTAATATTTTTGAAAATATTCCTATTTTTAATTTGAATTTTAGAAAATTCTTAGAGAATTAGAAAAACATAAAAACTGAATTTAAAAAAATGAGACATTCCTATAAACCAAGAATAATATGTATCTCATGTTAAGCTTACTAGGG
Source organism: Lycorma delicatula (assembly GCF_047948215.1). Taxonomy (NCBI): domain Eukaryota; kingdom Metazoa; phylum Arthropoda; class Insecta; order Hemiptera; family Fulgoridae; genus Lycorma; species Lycorma delicatula. The sequence continues at coordinate 58,215,563 of NC_134464.1, forward strand.
AAAGTGAGAAGCAAAGTGATATCCCACTGGCTTCTTCACTGAACCAAGTGTATTGTTATAAATTAGCCTGCAAAGCTTACCATAATTCAGTTAATATTTAGCCTATAGGTGACACCTTCAGTCTGTGGACTTTATGGTGGACATCATTACTCTATGTATGTTACTGCATCTTAAGATTTATGAGTACTATTGTAAATGTACTTCAATATATTTTATTCATATGTACATATGATTCTTATAGTACATAGGAAAACAAACTTTTTTAATTTTATTATTACTGAATCTAAAAGTTACCTCTTCTTCTGCCCACATGACCAGCAATACCATGTAAATTAGTCCTTGTACTAAAGGTAATTGTAGTACCAGCACTCGTAAAAATCGAACATGAGTTCTGAAAAAAAAGAAACCATGTATGATTTATAATTAACTAAAAAATGTTAAAGTGTAATTTTTTTAGCTTTTTTCTAAATTTTTAAACACATCTTTCAGTTTCTGGTTGACTTCATGAATGTTTGCAATTTATTAAACCCTATTACTCCAAAGAACTATTGATTATTTGTAATGTACTGTAATTGGTGACTCATTAAAGATGGCTAGTGGTATGCACAAGATACAGCAGTAACATTAAAAATAAGTAAAACTAATTATTTCCTTCAGTAGTATGCCAATATTCTTATTTAAATTTTGATTAGTTTTTCTTTATTTAATTTGTCAATAGGGATCTGGTTGAGCAGTTGATATTTTAGTTGGACTCACATTATTATGGAGTTAGGAAACAATGGTTCTCAATCATCTGGCTCTTCATTAAGAGGACTACAAAAATTTATTTGAGCATAAATTTAACCTGACTTTGCCATTGCTACCTGCAGTGACCTTGAAGCACTCCAGATGAGTTTGTATTTGTTTTGTAGCTTTTCTGTGGTCAGGTCATCCAGCCCTGTCTGTAACTTCACCTGCCTCCTGTCTTATCCTCTATCCCTCCCCCCTTGGGATTTTCAGAATTTTGGCTTGACATAATTGGATTTGTGTTAAAAATATAAGGAACTGTTTAAATTACTGTATTATTGTAGGTAGTTGTGTGATCTGGTCAAGATGACTGCCTTAAGATCTGTCCTGTAGTTTTATCTTAACGCAGCAGTTGCTGAATTATTTATCAAATAAATCTGAGTTTACTAATCCTTCCCAAATATACATTGTTTATTTATGTTGTAATTGGTTGATTTGTGATCCAGAACTGATATAATGGATCTGAAGTAAATCATTTTCGCTATCCAAAATAGAAGTCATCAATTTTTTAATCAAGAAAATTGGCTAGAAAATATTTGTTTTATTTGTGTAATAAAAATATTATTGTAAAAGAACCCAAGAATATCCAGGAAAAAAGGTCCTTGACTTGGTTTCAGAAATGGGAACACCATCTAAACAGTGCATAGATGTACAAGGGGGATTACTTTGAATATGATAGTAATCACTAATATACAGTTTCATGAATGCTCTTTTACATGTAAATTCATAGAATTAAATTCTCACACCTCGTATTTAATTATTATTTTTCATCATTTTATCTTCAGATTTCTGGATTCTGATATAATTTGGTTATGTGAAACCATCAAGTAACTGTTATAAAGTTGCTGTTTATTATCTCACATAAATTAAAAAACATAGTGAAAATAGCCATTTAATTTTGCTGATTAAATAGTGATCTTAATAAAGCTAAAAAAATCTAATTACTAATTAATTACTCTTCAACTTTTATGATAGCAATTGGCTAAGGCCATATTGGCCATATCTTTTTTCTCTTGCTGCTCTTCCTTAAGTGGTAATTAGTTCTTAATAACTCTTAACATGATTATCAAGGTTTATTTGTATTTTTCTTATATGTAGGAATTAATTATATATACAAATATAATTTTAAAAAATATTCGACTTTGTGTTTTAAATATATTTAGATTTGTATAATTAGTTATTATAATAATAATAATAAAATGGTCCTAAATAAACAAAATAATAATAATAAGCAAACTGAATACAGGAAGTAACTGCTTTTCAAGTGTTTATTTTGACTATTTTCTATAAGTGTGATTAAATTACAGAAATACTTACTTATTGACTGCTAATAATGGTAAACAGCAGCAACAGGGCCAACAACAACACGGGCCTACACGTGTATTAAGAGAATCAGGTTTTGCTTTCCTAATTAGTTCAGCTTCTCCACCACAATATGCTACAAATAAGCAAAATAATTGATACATGGCTGCTGTGAATATCCCTTGTGTTACTGCTTCAGCAAGTAGCTGTGATCTTGGTACAATTGTTGCACAGTAAGTTGCTAAGCCGACAACCTGTTAAACAAAACAAGATATAGTTTGTACAATGAAAATAAAAGCTTATGTTGGAGAAGGTCAAGACTGCATTACTACCTAACCTGAAAACATTTACACGTATCTAATAAAACAATAATAATCATTGTACTTTTATTTATGCACGTTTAATTTATTACTGTTTTCACATTTTATTGATATAATTCATTATTACTTAATTAGTATTAATAATTCAATAAATAAAGATTGCAGAAACAAGAATTTTAATTTAGGTTTACTTTTAAACTAAAAAGGTCTTAAATAGAGCATGAATGTATATTGCAATCCGCAATCATACTAAATTAGATGTACAATTATTATTGTACAATATTTAGAATTTTCAAAATTTTTTTGTACAATCTTTTTCATTGTTGGTTATACTGTTATAATTATTAACACTTACATGAAATTTGCATTATATGTCCAGTTCCTATGCAAGTTCACTATCTTCTCTGTCTTCATCAAAAGTCACTTTCATTACCACTATCTAGATGTTTGATAAATCTATCTGTCAGTTTGTCAATTAGAGGTTCCATCTTATATGGTTTCAGCATTTTTACACGTTCGCAATTTGATTTTCAATCATCCTTAGTCATTTCATTCATTTTTCCTCAGCTAATTTTTTAATGTCTGACATTAAAAATGTTCTGTTATTACTATCAACATATTTTTTCAGAGCTGACCATATCATCTCGGTCGGATTTAAATTGGGATGGTAAGATGGACGTTACAGAACCTGATGCCCGTATTTTTTTAATAGTTCGTCAAAATGGTAATTTATTTATGAATTAATATATGATTTAATTAATTATGTAATACAATTGTGTTTTTAAAATTGCTTTATTAAATGGAACATTGTCCTTTTCTAACCAATTAATTCCTTCACTTTTCCTATCATTTGAATTCAGAGGTTTCACTAGAAGTGAATTGTGGTATGGTGCATTATCGATACAACCACTGACTAGTGGGAAAGACCAGGAATTAATTTTTCAGGTGTCACTTCATGAAATTGTTGTTATTGACCCTGTTGTGATAGATAATTTCTGCTTTTTGAACTTGTTTTCCAAGTTAACATTGTGTTCAAACTGAACCCAATTTCTCCTCCAGTGTTGATTATGTTTAACCGATCACCTTTATTAATCGGCAATTTTACTCCTGCACCACTGTCATCTGACCACAATTGTGTTGTTGAATGAGATGTTAAAATATGCGATTCACCCAAATAAACAATTGAAGAATTTTCTTTTCTGCAATCTGTAATTTTTCTTAAATATTCTATTCTCTTCCACCATATGTCTTCTTTCTCAGTCAAAAGTTTCCTATTATTATCAGTTTTACACTATTTAAACCGTAACTCTTTCAAGATAGGTGCTAGTGTAGTTCTAGAACCTTTAAATTAAATATTCTTTGAAGTTCTTCCATAATTTATTTAATGCAAGCAGTTCATTATGTTTTGCGTGAAACTCATTAACTGTTCATCTTACAACACCTTGATCAAAACTGTCTAATCCACTAACTGGTTTTGACTAATATTTAAACTTCTATTTAACTGATTTTGAATACTATTTTGGTATGCTGAATGAGCACGATTTAGATTTAAGAAGCTCCTATTCTTTTTCGGATTTTTGAACTTGTGATCTTGAAATGCCATAAGCTGCAGCTGCAGTTCTTCACATTTTTGAATGCATATTAAATGTTTGTCATCTTCCAATTTTCCTAATCTTCTACTTCTTTCTTCATAAAATTGTGAACATTATTAACTGTTTCATGAGCTCAAATACAGAGCTGTTTATTCTATTCATAAACAACGCGTACAATAAATATTATCTTAAATCTGTTCAGGGCTTCCACCCAAAATTCCACTAAGTTTTATCTGAATTTCATAAATCATTAGTTAGACTAAATTCACAGTGAAATAAAGTACCTTTTAATTAATATAAACACAGATTACATATTTATTATTTTATTTATATATTTTTTTTTCCTGTCTATATAGTTATGCACTAAATAAATATGCAGTACAGTATAAGTTAAGTATGAAAATCAGGTAAAATTTTGTATCTCAAAGGTTTTTGCAGATTTTGACTTTCATGATTTTCCTTAATAAAAAAACAAGATTTTAGTATTTAAAAGCACCAAAATAATGTATGTATGTTGCTCTGTTATTTTCTTCATATTTCCAGATCGAATGTACCAATTTTGATAAAATTTGGCATGATGATTTTTGTAAATGAGGCATTAATGACATTTTATTTTAATTACAGGTCCCATATCTCAAAGGATAGGTAAATGACCTGTTTTCATATAAAATTTAATGCTCGTTAGATAGCTAAAATACTTTCTAATGATTGGTGTTGTACAAAACTCACATAAAGGAGTGGGGGAAAAAAATGCTTTCATTTTTTGTTGTTCTGTGATAGTCACATTCTTTTCTAATTAGATGATTCCATTACATTAGTATGTTACTTTGGTTATGTATCTAATTTAGATTACATTCAGGTGGTGAAAAGTATGCTTAATTTTCTTTGCTTTTTTCATCAGTTATTATTTTAATTGATGTCATTATATTACATTAATAAATTTTGTGCAATAATTTCTCGTTACAGGTTACTGATAGCTTTTACTTTCGGTTATAATTGATCTAGAAGATGCAGAGATATAGTCACCACCGGTCCCCCGCATCTCAAAATTTACTCAAAGAGTAGAATAATTTTTTTTTATGTAATTCTTTATTTGTATACTTAAACATCTTATTTTTTCCACTTAATTTTACTTCCTAGTAATAGTTTGCTGAGGGCAAAATCCTCATAGTCACATAACTTTACTGGTGAAGCCGGGAAAGTTGTGCCGGCAAAGAATTTACGTAACTCATTGTTGGCTTTTTAACAGAACATTCATAAATAAAAAATTCAAAAAAATGATTTAAAAAATAATTAATTAAAATCTAAAATTTAACGATTTCAATTTTTAAACAGTTTTTAAGTAAAGTATTTACTTGTATCTACTATCAAAAATTAATAGTTTCAAAACTGACACTTATTACAAATGTCAAAAGAAGTGACAACGATAAAATAATAATTAAAATTTAAATATTTACAAAGCACCTAAAATGGATTAGTTTTTATGTGTTTATAAAATTAGAATATTGATAAAAAACTGTGCAGTATTGGTTTAGGCAACCCTAGTCAAGAGTGGAAAGTTAAAAACAGTCTCAATCTCTGAAACTTCTAATTCAAAGGTCCACCTTGACTTAATATATAATATAGCTGATACAGTAATAATCGATAAAAGACTACTATGTGTAAATAGAGTATGTTGTAATACTTTAATATTTGCCTGTTACAAAATATAGTGAAGTAGATGTTTAAGGTACTGTAACTGAAATTCCAATAATTTTAGCATGAACTGAAGTATTATTATATTTTAATTAGTATACATAATCTTATTTATTAAAAAGGTATGGTAGCTTGACTAATTTGTGTTTTAAGAATAATTAATATAACATGCGTGTGGTTCCAATGAGCTTAATTATTAATTTATATTTTATATTTATACAACACATTTTAACTGTTAGTTATTTTTTTTAAATCGCTATCTTTTCCTGTAAACATGTTGATGAATGTTAACTATCAGATCTTATGTAGATTTATATTTCAAACTTCCTTGGAAGATTATCGTACCATAGTACTATTCTCTGTTGAATTATTAGAAAATGAGATAAAATCAGTTCATAATATACTCATACATACCTTAAAATAAAGGAATGTTGTTTACATTATTTATACTAATATCTATCGATCTATGAAAATAAATAAAGTGATGATACACACTTTATAGTAGTGTTCATAAATATTAAATTAATTTTTTTTTCATAATGAAGTAAAGTTTATATCTTTTTTGTAGATTTTCTTCTGCATTGTGTTAGTAGGAGAACATTATTTTATAAATTATCTTGTTCAGCAAAGTTTATTAATACAATTATCATTTTAAATAATGCCACAAGAGCTGCTGCGTGGTACACAGAAATGTAACTGACAGCTTTGAATTTACAACAGGCGTTTGGCTCAGGTATCTTTTAAACTCTGTTCTATTCCCATCATTATTTTTTGATGACCTCTATGAGGTAGAAATTTACATTGGCGCTAGTGTCAAGTTATCAGGGTTCTGGATTGTGGGGTGGCATCAAATCTGATAATCCTACAAGATATATAAGAAATTTTGAAAACTATTGCACATTAAAGATTCTTACATTAAATTTAAAAAGTAAAAAATATGTTTTTTTAAAGTGGGATAATTTGTCAAAAAATTACCAATGGAAATTTTATAAAACCCTGAGATTAAATGCATAAAATCATATAAATGTGTGAGAGTTAATTTATCATTTTAAATTTAGGAGGCAATTTGCTGAGAAATTGTCAGTAGCAAAGACAAGCCTTAACGCTGTATTACACAGTGTTATAGAATATGATACAATGCTGTTGTCAGCCAAAATAAATTTATTTAATGCTTTGTCAAATCTGTTGGTTTTTTACACTGCTAAAGTATAGGGCTACTAGATGTTAAAAGATTATAAAACTTTTTTTTTATTAAAACCTGTTTGGGCTGCTTTATTAGTTAAATAATTATATTATTCCATTGGAGGCAGGGTGATCTATAAACCATGAAAATACATTAAGGGTACATTTTAAGTATACAATGGAAGTATTAATTAAGTGTGCCAGATTACTGAAATTATTAGCTCTGGAAGTTAATGATAAAAACATATATTGGTGGTGTAAGCATCAGGGTAGAATAGCTGATGGGAATGAACAGTCTGTAAACAGAATTCTGCAATGAAAATAATCGGGTAAGTGAATTAGAAAAATTAATTAATTTTAAGTAATGGGAAAAGAAAAATGTATTAATAAATCATTAATTTGACTGAATAATATTTATTGTATAAGGAATTAAACTGGGATTGAGTAGTTAGTTAGAGATGTATCAGGGAGGAACTGAAAATGTCCTAAGGTGAAGTGAATTTTCAAAGTTAGCAGTGAGCTAATAGATTTAATTATAGATAATAGGTTACAGGGATATGAGATATTCATTATGTAGCAGGGAGAATGAAGATATGTACCCCTTTTGTTGCTGTGGGTCTGGTATATTATTACAGCTATTATAAGTGCTTTGGTCATAATGCATTGACAAGGCCTGTTTTAGTAAAGTAAATGAACAGTAGAATTCAGCAAAGCCTGGCAGGATATTGCAATGACGAATAGCAATTCAGATTTATACTGATATCAGAATTTAATAATTAAACTATTTGATTTACAATCTTTCAGATATTGAATCCTTACTTAAAATATTATGTAAAATTAGCTGTTTATGTTGCGGTGTGTGTGTGTGTGTGGATTCTTAATTGTTTTTTAAATAAATTTTTAATATTATCAAATTGCCATGAATAAAGAAGAAAAAAATTGTAAAATCACATTTTCTGTTTACTTTGTCATTGTTTGATCTGAGTTTTATATATACATCCTAATCATGTTTTATTATATTATAGTGTGATTGTTGCTAAATACTGATGTTAATTATTGATTATGATAAATGTGTACGGATTAGTTTAAATTGATTTGATACTACCAACCGTAGCTGATCTTGGTCTTTTTAGGACCAAACATGATAAATGCAGCTGTAACTTATATTCTGTAAATTATCTTGAGAGAGATAAATAAAGCATTGTTGTTAGCAGTATTCTTACAGTTTACATCAGCACTACCATATTACAATACCATCGTATAAGTAAATGTTAATAATAAAACTGATGTTAATCATTAACAACATAAAAATCTATTACAAAAATCTTACCAATTTACTAATTTTATGTGCTTTGAATGAAAAGGTTGATATGTTCTTGTAAACAGCAAAAGCACTATTGAAAGGTAAGAATCATAACATTCATGTACTCTCTCTCTCTCTCTCTCATGTGTGTGTGTGTGTGTGTGTGTGTGTGTGTGTGATAAGTAGTATGTTATGGTATAGATGAATAGAATTAGTCTTTCCATCTGGAACCCACCGTGTTGGTTTAGTGGTAAATGCATATTCCAAACCAGCTGATTTGGAAGTCGAGAGTTCCAGTGTTCAAGTCGTAGTAAAGTCAGATACTTTCACACGGATTTGAATACTAGATCGTGGATACCGGTGTTCTTTGGTGGTTGGATTTCAATTAACCACACATCTTAGGAATGGTCTAACTGAGACAGTACAAGACTATACTGCATTTACACTCATACGTATCATCCTCTGAAGTTTTATTTGAAAGGTAATTACCAGAGTTTAAACAGGAAAAAGAAAAAAGCAGAAATCTTTCCATATAGAAGATTTATAAGTTCAAGACCTGGCTGGAAAAAAAAACTATATTTTTGTGCGAATGGCTTCTTGATACTGTCCTCAGCCATCATACTGCTCTTGGATTCTAATTAATAGCATATTCTGGTATGACATTCAGGATGTAATAATATTCTGGTAGACTCATTACATTACAAAAACAAGGGATGCAACTGCCTACTGGCTCTGAATAAAAAAATCTGTATTAGATAAATTGAGACTGAAATATCATATGAATTGATTAAAAAATGTATATACTGTTTTGGAAGAAAGTATATGAAATTAGGACTGTGGTTTCAGTGTTTTAACAGTGTGCTTGTGTACACATACATATTTTATTTTAATAATTTATATATCTCATCAATGTGAATGTATCCCGCAGAAGAGCTCTGTAGAAAAGTAATTTTCTTATCTTTTCTACTGCATCTTGGTGGTGAATAGTATATTTAATTACATAATATTTTTGTATAATGTAAAATATTGTTGTAAACATATTTTTTTATGTTTAGAATCAATAATAATTGGAAATTTCTGATTTGGGTGTCATTCATTGATTTATCTGTTTAGGCAGCAAGAGGATATTTCATATGCATGAAATTAGTGCATTACAGATGTCTAATATATTGCACATTAAACTGACAGCTTTATTTTTATTAACCTTATAAAATCAAAATTTGTTATATGGTGGGTGGATTAGACCGTTGCCAATATTAGTCTATGATTCACAAAAAATCTAAAATAACAATAAAAGATTTGTAGATATTCTGTTTAAATTGACATGAAAACAAGATATGACTTTATGTTTCATTCTATTCTTATCTAAGCACACATGTTTCACACTCTCTGTATGACAAAAATTGAGTAATTAAACAATAAAACATCTACTGTTGTTTAAAGGGATTTTTAACTTTATCAAGAGCAGGATTATTTTTAAAAAAAAGAGTTCTTTAAAGATTAAAGAAATCCTTATCACTATTTGAATTCTTCATTTCTAAAAATGGTTTTCAAAAACAGAACATTTGCTATTGCCCTTTATTCTGTAATGCAAAATTTAGTTCTGGATTTATTAAAAATCTAAATAATCTGTAATTTAAGTACATACAAGGAAATTTAAAGCATTAAGATTTATTATTACTTACTGGATAAACGCTGAGTACAAAAGACGAATGTGCTTTAACCATCGGCGGTGCATTTTTCATAATATGCCGTACTGTGTCTATATATGATAAAAATAGAATAATTACTGCTAATCCACCCATGGTAAATAGTATTACACCCCAAATATTGAATGCTGAAAAAGAAAATTGATTAATATCATATATAATTATTTTTATTATTCATCAATATATGATTACTTATAATTTTCTGAGATTGGGTGAGAAATGTGAAAATATTTTACTTTAAATGTAGTTTTAGAAAATAAGTCTTATGTTATTTTAATAGCATATTAACATGATAAAATGTAATTTTTAACATACTAATTTTATGGATAACATGTTCAGATGTATTGAGTATGTTGTATAAACTAGTTTGACACATTTCAATGATATGAAATTTAGTGACACTATGTTTCACAAAAACAACGATGATCCTAGGCAGAGTGGTAAACTACCTACATCAGAGGTAGAAGCTCTCTGGGTTGATTGCCAATAGCTTTTCTTTTAATCCTTCTTTTCTGGGTAGTGTCTTCGGAACTCTTTATTTTATATTCTATTAAGCCTGTAATTAGTCTATTTAACTTTTCATATTTTTAGGTAATTAATTTACAATTTCTTTATAAACATGAATAATTTCAGTTTATATTATAGTAATAATAGAAAAAAAATAGCATAACACTTATAGGAATACTAAATGAGTCAAATTGTCTGCAGAATAAATTTCTACAAACTAGTAACGACGTTTTTTGACAATATTGAAAAATCTGGTGCTGATGTGACAAGACTCACCAGCTCGACGTGCAGTTCACCAGCGGATAAACGTGCTCTGCAAAGATCCGTATGCGTACTTTCGTATCGATGCGTCTGCGCAAGGGACACGTGAGCTGGTGGTTAACTTATTTGCGGAATGTGAGGTACGCGTTAACGTAATTTTTCTGATTTCGCTGGAATTAGTGATTCAATATTTTCGTTTTCACGGTAAGTAATGTAAATGCCTATTCATAAAAAAATGACCTAGCGTAATTTTTACTTAATAAATTATTCGAAAGGTTCCTATCTGTTTACAGTGAATAGGTTATGATAAGCCTGTTATAACCTGTTTGAAATAGATTTGTTACATTCATTCCGTTAAAATTTGGGTTTTATAGTTGATTTCCGTAAAAAACTCTTTTTTAATTTTGGTAAAATTACTCCGTTTTATGAATAATAATCGATGTAGCTTATTATTTTCATTCGTTTTAGACATTTGTTTGTTTTTTAATTGCATTTAAATTATCTGTGGGTGAAGTCTGCTCTTTTGAATATATGCTTTGCTTTTGTTATTACCGGTTATTAACATCCCATGGCTTTTTTAAAATTTATTTATTCGAAAAGTACAGAATATTCTCGTTAATTACTTCATAAATTAAACGCTGTATGACAGTCCAATTTAACCTCACTGATATACACACAGAATAGGTTAAGATTGGTTTTGCAATATATTGTGTTCGACTACTTCTTACAAATTTGCAGTTTATATTTACCACCTATTGCCTCCGTTATAACGGATTACAAATAGCAAAACCCGTCGTTTCCAGTTCTCTCCTTCCACGGCTAGTGTATGCTAAGTATTTTAAATAAGTAATTTTTTGCCGGTTCCGATTGGTCTTTAGTTTCTCCTTTGTTCTTTATTATAATAGTTTCAGGCAATGTAATTTTCATTAACATTGTGTGCTATCTTTGTACAATTTTACAGTAATGTTTTCTCAAAATTAGATCTGATTTATCTAATTGAAATTTTGTACTTGAGAAACAACAAGAAATTTAATTAAAAGTATAATTACTGTACTTAGGAAAAATTTTGATAATTTAAAAAATTAACTAAATGATTAACCTTTGTTTAATTAAATTATAAACTGTGAGTAAAAAAATCAGTGCTTCTTGTAATGAACAAACCAGTTAATTGTTTTGTTAATCAAGTAATGCTGTCAATTCTATTTAAATTCACTTTTATATGAATGGTTTGATTTTTATCTGATCATTTCTTTCTATAATCTTGTGTATTTAAATTAATTTATTAATAAATAAAAGTTGAAGTCATTAACAGTAATTATTTTTATATTGTATAAAGAATTAGTTAGTTGTTAGTAAAAAGACTCGTCTCTTATTTTTCAATTATAGACTATCTTAATTTAATTAGAATATATTAAAGCTAGAGGTTTATGTTTTGCCAAAGAAGTGCTCATGATTGATATTGCCAGTTGCTTGTTCTCGTTAGATCAGATTATAGATAAACAAGTTTGAAATGTTTATATGTAAATATTATATAATCAAATATCTTGTAATTTAAATGTGAACAATTGTGTAGCAATTAAGAGAGTATTTAATTAAACAGTTGTCTTTAGGACTATCAAACACTTATTTTCCTCCATCATTAATATTAATTTTTTATATTGCAGACATGTAATCGGTGCATCCTATCTTTAAGAACAGTACACTTTTAACCAAAAAAACATTAAAAATGTTATTCAATGTTATTCTGTAAAAACTTAATCAGATGAACATATTGTATGGTGCACTGAAAGTAAATCAGTAATGTTATCTTGTACATTAGTGGTCTTAAAGCTAAATATGTCTTTTGTCATCAGTTGGCACGATTCCCTGTTCTGTGCTGTTCTTTAACCTCTACATAATTATTAGATTTTCCCTATTTTATTTGTTATTGTTTTTGTTTTCTACAGTTTATTCATTCTGCTATCAATTTAATTATACCTGGATGCATTATATTGTGTTTAGCAATGAAGCTTGTTTCTTTTTCCTTTTTAGTTTCTGGGAGTTACTGTTCAGGTATTCCTCCAGAGGATGAATGAGGATGATATATATGAGTGTAAATGAAATGTAGTCTTGTAAAGTCTCAGTTTGACCATTCCCAAGGTGTGTGGTTAATTTGAAATCTAACCACCAAAGAACACTGGTATCCACGATCTAGTATTCAGATCCATATAAAAGTAACTGCCTTTACTAGGATTTGAAAACTGGAACTCTCAACTTCCAAATCAGCTGATTTGGAAAGATGTGTTCACCACTAGACCAACCCGGTGGGTCAAAGCAATGAAGCTTTGACCCAAAAAATGCTTCATTACGCATCAAATTTTTATAAATTTTCTTTTAATTTATAGAAATTATAATAATTTCCAGTGGTCCTGGGTTCGAACCCCAGTCAGGCATGACATTTTTCACGCACTACAAAATTCAATCCTTTAGTAACTCTAAAAAGGGAGCAAGCCTTTTGTTACTCTGTAAATAAATAAAATAAATACTAGGTATTTATTTGGTAGTAGTGGAATCTATTTCTGGATGAACTTCTGCCTTCGTTGTTTTCTTTACTTAACGCATCCTTTATAATTTTATTACACTATTCTGAAATTTTTGTTTTCAGTATCTTCAGTTCCTCAACATACTACTTTGCATGATATTCTTCATTACCTTTGTTTTAATCTTATTTATTTTCAAACTTAATTTCTATTTAAGCTGTGAATCCTTTCTCTCATAATTCATTATTTCTCTCATAAACCATTTTTGATTACTATTAAAAAAAAAAAAGGTGTCACCAACAAATCTTAACGTCTTCATTTTCTTTCTTTGGATTATTATGTTTCTCCCTATTTTTTCCTTCAATTTTTTTTAGTATTTCTATAAACAAGTTGAAAAGTGAAGAACATCAAAAATCATTCTCTCACTCCTTTCTGTATTGGATCTTTTTTCACACATTACTCTTACATCACAAGCAACCTGATTCTTGAACAGATTGATTGCATGCGATAATTTTTCTGAATTTCAATATTGCACGTTCCTCAACAATTGAAATATTTCATTCCACCATCTGTTATCAAATTCCTTTTCATAATCTACACTTGTACAGGTATTTTTATTTTTCAGATTGCTTTCTACAGCTGATTTGGAAGTCGAGAGTTCCAGCATTCAAGTCCTAGTAAAGGTAGTTACTTTTATACGGATTTGAATACTAGATAGTGGATACCGGTGTTCTTTGGTGGTTGGGTTTCAATTAACCACACATCCCAGGAATGGTCAAACTGAGATTGTACAAGACTACACTTCATTTACACTCATACATATCATCCTCATTCATCCTCTGAAGTAATACCTGAACGGTAATTCCCGGAGGCTAAACACTAAAAGAAAGAAGAAAAAAATTGCTTTCTAAGGTTGTTAAATATTTTACATGAAATCTTATGTTATTTTATTCCATTCTGAGTTTGGTTCTAAGTTGCAGCTGAATTTATCACCACCATACAGTAATTTGTAGGCAAAGCAAGCCCATTCCCTTGTATTCTTATTTAAAAATTTGAGTTCTGATAGTTCCAAATTCCTTTTATATTTATAATTTTTATTGTTCACCAGCCTATCTTTTTTTGCATCTTTTAGAGCAGTTAAAATCAATTCCTCTCCTTAGATGATTTGTTCTAGCCAGTTAGTATTCTATTTTAAATTATTCAGTTTAAGTTTTTGTCCTTATTCACTCTCCATTTTTAATCTTTTCCACCTGTTTAATGTTTTCTTCAATCTTCATGTCCACATACAGCCAGATTAATAAAAAAAAAATCTATTAATTCTCAAGTAAAGCTTTCTTTTCCGAGGTTAAATTTATGAAATAGTATCAGCATATCAATCTACAGACCTGGAAGACAATGCAGGGTCTGATTATCGATAAGAATATAGTTTACTTATTTATCATTTTAATTCATTCAAATTAAATATTTATTTGTAGAAACTGTGTATCTTCATAGGTGTAAAATTTAAATACTATACGAGAGGCAGTCTTTTTAGTGTGTTGCATTCTCTTGTTAATTCTTTATTAAAAATACCCACCGGCTTGGTCTAGTGGTGAATGCATCTTCCCAAATCAGCTGATTTGGAAGTCGAAAGTTGCAGTGTTCAAGTCCTAGTAAAATCAGTTATTTTTACACGGATTTGAATACTAGATCGTGGTTGAACTGGTTGAATACTACGTGGAATGGTTGAACTGAGAATGTACAAGACTACACTTCATTTACACTCATACATATCATCCTCATTCATCCTTTGAAGTATTACCTGAAAGGTAATTACCAGAGGCTAAACAGGAAAAAGAAAGTTCTTTATTAAAAGCGTTTTCTAAAAAGGTATTTGGAATAACAGAAACGTTATTTTTATTTACATTTCTTCTGTTCTTAGAAATTAGAAGTGATAGCCTGTGGATCTAAAGACTTTGTCCAGTGAGGGGAGATGTGGTGTGACCTATCGTTGCAGGTGAGCGATAGAATTATATGAATGAATAATATTTAAAGTATAAAAAGTAACTCGGTCTGGCTTTTTTCTTTTTCCTGTTTAGCCTCCGGTAATTACCTTTCAGATAATACTTCAGAGGATGATATGTATGAGTGTAAATGAAGTCTTGTACAGTCTCAGTTCGACCATTCCTGAGATGTGTGGTTAATTGCAACCCAAACACCAAAGAACATCGGTATCCATGATCTAGTATTCAAATCCGTGTAAAAATAAGTGACTTTACTAGGACTTGAACGCTAGAATTCTCGACTTCCAAATCAACTGATTTGGAAAGACGCGTTCAACACTAGACCAACCCGGTGGGTTAACTCGGTCTGGCTGGGTCTCGAACTCAATCGTCCGGTTAACTCAGTATTTTGCGCGTTAAGTCTTGCGGCTACACCGGTTTGCCGACGTACAAGCGAAATTTATTCTATGTAAGTTGTGAAATTACATTAGTTAGTGCGACCGTCGCCGCTAGTACCGCCACACCCTCGCGAATTAAATACGGTATGCGCGTGCGCTTTAGTTAGAATATTGAATTAAACGAAAAAATATTATATTTAAATAAAATGATAAATATTTTAAATTAAGTTATGCGTGTAAGCCGTGCTTCAAAAACAACCCACAAGTTGTAGGACTTTCCCAGAACGCGGCTTTTAGGACGTGACGGTAAAGTCAGCTTTTTTTAGCCTTTCAGTGTCGAGCAGTGTTATTTAAGATGTACTGCAGACCACGCTTTTTTTCTTAATCTCCGGAACCACCGTTAGGCATTGCTTCAGAGGATGAGGTAAATGATTTGTAGCGTGTGTGAAAATGCCAAGCTTGACCGGGATTCGAACCCGGGACATCCGGTTGAAAAGCCTAGACGCTACCACTCGCGCCACGGTGGCCGGCATGCTTGAAAAACATTAAGTGTCCGCCAGTTCGGTTAGAATATTCGTCAAGTCGTTACAGTCCGATGTTTTTAATATTAAAATTTTTGTTTTTAATAATGCATGTCAAAATGTTTTACAATCCTACCCTTTTTATTTAAAATTTTTGATTCTCCTCCCTCGGTCGCGGTATGGTGGTCTCATGCCGAAAAATAGACCCTTTCCAGGTATTAATATTTGCTAAACTTCGTGTTTCTGCGTTGTATTTAACGGTCGCCGTACTTTATCAACTCTCTGTATATAAATATGTTCATTTTATTGCTTATTTTTGTATATTTTCATAAAAGTATATGATTTTATTCGTTTTAGTAAGAAGATATAATATATTGTACACGATTTGAAAAGGTGGTTTTAAACTCTTTAAGGCCGATAATAATTGTTATAGATGCTTGTAGAGAAATATTTGATAAACAAAAATAAGACAGCACGATATTATTAGTATACAAAAACAAACAAATCGAAAGCAAATATCAGCTTTAACATATTATCTCGCGTAAAATATTACGAGTGAAAAGTTATTGCAGTAATACAGAACGAGTTGTTAATATGTAAAACAAGAGGTCAGTTCTACGAATACAAGTGTTGTAGTAGTAGTGGTCAGGAAGGAAAACTTTCTAATGAGACTGAACTGTAACCGAGTTATTATTGAAAAGGTGAATGAATGGCGTTCTGCATCAATGTAATTACTGTTTTAGATGCGAGTGAGCGCGTGTAGAAACACACACACGCGCGCGCGCACGCACCTTACTACGATAGAAACTTAGGTTATGTTAACTCTCCTTTTCATCTGTTAATTAATTGTTATAAGTTGTACGTTCCAATATAAATTTTTGTTTTTACTTTTATTTATGATTTATTTGATTGTTGTTAAGTTTGACGAAATGTGGAATCATTTTTTTTAGATTTATTGAAATAACTTCACTTTTCAAACTATTATGCGGTTCCTTAAGCGCTCTTGCTGACCTGTCCAAATCGTCTGCTAGATTCGTCGATCGTTATGATAAAATTTGTTGGTTTTATTACATTTACATATTACGATACATATTAAGATGACCTCCGGTAAAACCCATAAGGGCTTTGAACGGAGGGGGTGGCGGAAGGTGTCTTCCCCTGCGGGGGTCAGGACGTACTCGGTAAAGTAAAACGATTGATTAAATACTTAAAATGCATTTGCGATGAAATCTATCGCTATTATTATTATTATTAGTTTTTTATTTTAATTTTTTAATCGCACTTATTTAGTGGAGTGTAAATTTTAAATGCGTATTATTTAGTAATAACTATAAATTATTGCGTTAATGTCCACAATGAAATAACTTTTACGTCGCCTATTGAATCATATTTCATTTATGAAATATTTTATAAAATTTGGTCATCGTATTAGCTAAAATGGAAGAAGGCACGCTGTATTACAGCTACAGATGTTTAAAGCGTGAGGGAGTAATTACGGTATCGTAAAAAGGAGGTCGTATATCGTTAATCAGTTATTCGATTATATTATTCTTTCCACTCACGTCATACATATGATGTAATTTTCCGTAAAAAAAATATGCGTTAAATTTTATTATGCGACAACTATTTTTGTATGCACATTTCTTGAAATGTATTTTGAAAATTTAACACTTAAGTTTTTTTTCTGAAATTAAATGTAAACTATTTAAATAACATTCTAATATACCGTATAAATGCATTTAATATTTGAAAAGAAGAGATGAGCGTCTTATTATAGCTTTTCTGCGTTTTGATTATGTAGAAATCCTTGCCACGAATGTGTTTCTCCCGATTTAAGTCTCGCATTCTTCCCCCTTTCATTTCCTGTTTAGCCTCCGGTAATTACTTTCGATAATGGTTCAGAGGATGATATATATGAGTGTAAATGAAGTGTAGTCTTGTACTGTCTCAGTTCGACCATTCCTGAGATGTGTGGTCAATTGAAACCCAACCACCAAAGAACACCGGTATCCACGATGTAGTATTCAATTTCGTGTAAAAATAACTGATTTTACTAGGACTTGAACACTGCAACTTTCGACTTCCAAATCAGTTGATTTGGGAGTCACCACTCCAGTGCATTCACCACTAGACCAGTGAAAATTTACGATTTGGCGTTTGCCAACAACGATACTAAACTTTTCGATATAAGCACCGTCTCCAGGGATGCCGAATATCATCCATCATCGTTGTCGTCCGTGTATTAAAATAATGTGAACTAAAAACATTCAGTTTTTCTGCAATTATTCGTAATTATTTAGTTACAAACTCCGCTGGGGTCTTAAAACACCGCTCATTACTTCAACCACATGCACCGAATATGCTCACTCAAATACGAGAAGAGTTTAAAGGGAACATAACTTTCCTCATACTCAACGGCATTCAAATCGAGATATCTCAGCAACTAATTAAGATACAGAATTCGTTTTGGTCTTAAAACATTCACCACGTCAAGCAAAATCAAATGAGCCCATACCGACTTCGATCGCTCAATTCAGTGGAAATTGGAACCTAATCGTCACACAGCTAATTTTGATCTAAATGGAAGTCTTTTGTACCACTAACTAAGTTTTATATTATAACTTATTACTGATGTTGCGGAGCAACTCGGTTTGCCTAATGGTTGTAAATGTGTATTAAAAAATACAATTACGATCAAAACATGTTCCCACAGTTTTCAGAATGCGATAGAGTTTTCAGTGTTACGCATTATCTTTTCTTTTTTTTACAAATATGTACTTAGGATAATAATATCAAATAAATAAATATTTTATTCTGATCGGCACAGAATAACTCAGGCGTGGATTACCTCAAAAATGGGTAGGTATGCAATTCCTGGGATAAAAAATCTCTTTCTGGACGCTGGAAGGCAGAGGTAGATTTTACCGCTGCTAAGTAGGGGTTACAAGACTTCTTCTACCTTAAAGTTAAGAAAACCTACAAATTTACTCAATACGATAATGGTTGCATGAGAAAAAAGATTCACACGTTTAGCATACCACAATCTTCTTACATTTTCAGCAACATTTTGATCATCCCTTGCCGTAAGGGTTGGTCATATCAAAAATTGTTTCAGACAAAAGGTAATGTTTTTAGGTAATGTTTAGAGGACTAACGACCACTTAAACAGATTCAATACTATGCCTATTAAGGGAGGTATGATTTCTTTTTTCCTTCGAAACCCTTTTTTTTCCATCCCCTGGGCCTATCAATGGTCGATGATATTAAAACATTTTACTTATATAAGTTTTAGGTCCTTATCTAAAAAATAGTAGGAACTTTAAACGAATCCAATATTTTACTTAATAAGAAAGTTATAGCGATGTTTTGTTTTTTCGATAAAGCTGCCCCATTTCCACCCCCATGGTCCGATTTCGGCCGTTAACGAACTCGACCGAGATATTGGGACGAGTTGTTTTTAAGGAACAATTTGAAAGTGATTGGTGCAAAATTACGGCAGTTATCGTGTCCACAAGAAAGTGAAATATATAATGTATATATAAACATTTACTTGGATGGCAAATGCGCGATTAATTAAAAACAATTTTTCAAGGTACATAATAATAGGTTGTCAGATCATTGTTACGCAAATAAATATGAATCGTGCAGACCAGTATTTAGAAAATTAAATGTGTTTTTTATTCTTGTGGTTTATATTTATGAATCTGCAATCATCGCTAAGACAAAAAATAGTCATTTATTCTTGATTAAAAAAAACAAAAAAAAAAACAGCCGTATCCAACTCTGTCAAACGAGATAACGGAACTGTTTTTGCGTAACTCAACATAACACGACGTCTTATTACGCTTCCGTTGCCGTTTTTAGTAAAGTACCGAACCATTTAAAACAAGTCTTCTCGCTAATATATTTAAAGATACAATTAAAAGTGTTTCTTTTACACAAACAACATTATTCAGTCAATGAGTGTTTAAATACCCGGAATTTTCAGTTTCCCATTCAACTTGTACATAAATATATACTAGAATAGTTTTCGTTAATGGCTTCGTAATAATATATTATTTTGTAGTTATTTTTTTTATTTAGTATCTTTACGTATTCATGTTAATATTATTTCACATTTTTATATTCGAATATCTTAAATTATTAATATGGAACTTTCAGCAAAAGTATAGGGACAAGGGAAGCAATTTTAGGGCTCAGATTAATAGTAGAAGGAAGATTAAAGAAAAACAAACCAACATACTTGGCGTTTATAGACCTAGAAAAGGCATTGGATAACGTAGACTGGAATAAAATGTTCAGCATTTAAAAAACATTAGGGTTCAAACACAGAGATAGAAGAACGATTGCTAACATTTACAGGAACCAAATAGCAACAGTGATAATTGAAGAACATAATAAAGAAGCCGTAATAAGAAAGAGAGTCCAACAAGGATATTCCCTATCCCCGTTATTTTTTAATCTTTACATAGAACTAGCAGTTAATGATGTTAAAGTATAATTTAGATCCGGAGTAACAATACAAGGTGAAAAGATAAAGATGCTACGATTTGCTGACGATATAGAAATTCTAGCAGAGAGTAAAAAGGATTTAGAAGGAACAATAAACGGCATAGATGAAGTCCTACGCAAGAATTACGGCATGAAAATAAATAACAACAAAACGAAAGTAATGAAATGTAGTAGAAATAACGAAGATGGACCACTGAATGTAAAAATTGGAAATGATTATGGAGGTAGAAGAATTTTGTTATTTGGGAAGTAGAATTACTAAAGATGGGCGATGCAGGAGCGATATAAAATTCCGAATAACACAGGCGAAACGAGCCTTCAGTCAGATATATAATTTTTTTACATCAACAGTTAATCAAACGTCAGGAAAAGATTTTTGAAAGTTTATGTGTGGAGCCTAGCTTTATATGGAAGTGAAATTTGGACGATCGGAGTACCTGAGAAGAAAAGATTAGAAACTTTTGAAATGTGGAGCTGTAGCAGAATGTTAAAAATCAGATGGGTGGATAAAGTGACAAATGAAGAGGTGTTGCAGCAAATCGATGAAGAAAGAAGCATTTGGAAAAATATAGTTAAAAGAAGAGACAGTCTTATAGGCCACATATTAAGGCATCCTGGAATAGTCGCTTCAGTATTGGAGGTACAGATAGTAGGAAAAAATTGTGCAAGCAGACAACGTTTGGAATATGCAAAACAAATTGTTAGAGATGCAAGATGTGGCGGGGTAT
Organism: Lycorma delicatula; assembly: GCF_047948215.1. NCBI lineage: Eukaryota > Metazoa > Arthropoda > Insecta > Hemiptera > Fulgoridae > Lycorma > Lycorma delicatula. The sequence continues at coordinate 58,236,880 of NC_134464.1, forward strand.
ACCGAAATGAAACGACTAGCACTAGATAAGGAATCTTGGAGAGCTGCATCAAACCAGTCAAATGACTGAAGACAAAAAAAAAATATGGTTTTAAATTTCATCAGTTTTGTAGCTTAACACGGTTTCATCAATTTTATCACGGTTTCCCTTGATTCATCCGAGTAAATGATGGGCTGCTCATTTTTACTTCCTTGAACGAATTAAAGGAAGTATTCCTTTTCGATCACAATACTTCCTTTACTTCGTTCAAGGAAATATTGTGATTGCGAAAAATTTCGGTTTTTAGATTTCAACGGAAATACCCATTTTGAGTAGTTTCGGCGTGACGTCTTTACTTACGTACGTACGTATATACGTATCGTTTTTGAATTATGCGAAGAATTTTGGATTTAGGACTGTTGTAAACATCTAGTTGTGCACTTCCCGTTTTGATTACAATAGACTGAACTAAACGTGTCCAAAAAAGCTTGAAAACCAAAAAATTTTGATTTTGGACATTTTCTTAACTCTAGTAATAAGCCCTCATCGAGAGCTTTTCAACGATATATCGTAAGTGGTACTTATTTTCATTGGTTCCAGAATTATAGCCGAATGAAATTTTAATTAATGAAATATTTAGATCTATAAGGGGAAGGCACATTGTTTCGAATCAGACTTCATCTCCCTTTTTTATTTAAAAAAAAATTTTTTAATATATATATTTTTTAAATTAATTATATTGATTTATTAATAATTACTAACCCGCATAAAAAAAAATTAAAATAAATAATTATTCAATAACAATAAAAAAAATCAGAAGTTATTAGTGAAATAAAATTTTATATACTTTTAAAAATGTATACATGTAATTTAATAGGCAATATTACATATGTGTGTATGTAGTAGAGTTGATGAAACATCTAATTATTTAATATTGAAAATTATAATTTAGAATGGTATTATTTTTTGATATTCTAGTTTAATTTTATCTACATTAATGTTAACTACAGATTGACTGAATAACAGACCTCACAAGAACGACATACACACTGAGGCGTACATGGCCGGTGTTTAATAAATTGCAAAAAATTTTTATCTTATAGTTCATTACTCTGAAATTTTTTTTCGTGTTCAGCCATCGGGAATCACCGTCTGTTGTTACTTCAGAGGATGATATGTTTAAGTGTAAGTGAAGTGTAATCTTGTACAGTCTCATGTCGACCATTTTTTGAGATGTGTGATAAATTGAAACCCAACCACCAAAGAACACCGGTATCTAACATCTAGTATTCAAATCCGTTTAAAAGAAGCTGCCTTTATTAGGATTTGAATGTTGGAACTCTCGACTTCGAAATCAGCTGATTTGCGAAGACGCGTTCACCACTAGACCAACCCGGTGGGTAGTCCTCTGATATTGTTGGACAATATTCTCCCGAAGTCGGAGTTTATCATCATTTTGTTTATTTGTTTAAAAATTGTGTATATGTAATCTAATATTCGTACAAGGAAGTCATATGGTGTCCACATCACATTTTTTTTATATTTACGTAGAATCTTTACGCATTTATCTTAATATTATTATTTCACGTATTTATATACAAGTATTTTAAATTATTAATATGGACTTAAGTTACTTCAATTTTATTACTTAATTTTATATTCGGTGTTGTTTCCCCGATCGAAATTTTACCACGGTTTCCCCTTGAACCATCTCAGTAAATGTTTGGCAGGTGATTTTTTTTATCCTAGGAATCGCATACCTTCCCGTTTTTGACTTAATCCTTGTCAATGGGTTATTTTATGGCGATCAATAAAATTTTTATTTATGTAAGTATATGTGTAAAAAAAATAAAAGATAATGTGTAACACTTAAAACTGGATCATACTTTGAAGACTTTGGGAACATATTTTAATCGTTCTAGTATTTTGTAGTATACATTTACAACTATTAGGCAAACCTGTGCTGCTCCGCAACGTCAGTAAATAAATTAAATTATAATGTAAAACTTACTTTGTGGTACGTAAGACTTCCTTTCAGATCAAAATTAGCTGTGCGTCGGTTAGGTTCTTATCTCCTGTAAATTGAACGATCGAAGTTGGTATACGCTTATTTGATGGCGCTTGACGTATTTTAAGACCAAAGGAATGCTATATCTTATTTAGTTGCTGAGATAGCTTTATTTAAATGCTGTTGAGTTGATAAAAGCTATATATTCCCTTAAAACTTCTATCATAATTAAGTGAACGTAGTCGATGCTTGTTGGTTATTTGTGGCTTAATGTAATGAGGGTTTTAAAACCACAACAAAGTCTGTAACTAAATTAGTTACCGAATAATTGCCGAAAAACCAAACGTTTTTAATTTGTTTACCACATTTTTTTAATATAACTATAGATTAAATTAAAATTAACATATTTTATTTTTTTTTTATAATTAATCTCTACGGAGTGTTCTTATGCAGTCGAATGAAATTTATTATTATTATTATTTTTAACAGGTTATTAAAGACAATATTAAATTTGCTAAATGGCCTTCATTAATTTAACATATACGTTTCTTAGTGGAAAAAAGTTTTACAACTTTCTCCAGGAAACTGTGATTACTTTATGTTTCTTATTTATATCTACAAATTCCTTATGCGTTTTAATATTTATTTATTTTACTCATATTCTTAAACAACACGCCTAGAGGTTTTACTCAACAGATGTCATTTTCTGTTAAGCTGAAGAAAAAAAATCAAATAATTTTGTACATATTTCTAAAACAAATGCTCTTTAAAAAAAAATTATTATTTAATAGATTTAGGTCTGCTGTTTTATTGACCGTAATAAAACAACTGCAATCCACATCTGGTTTTTGAATTTAATTTTACTGTAAACGAACCTTTTCAGTATGCGTTTTTGTTTTAAGCGACTGCCCAAAAAGAAGTGTAAAGTATTTAGGGTGTATGTATGTGGGTTCCACCGTAGCAGTTCAACGGCTGTACCGATTTAGATGTATGACCCCGCGTTGGAATCCTTACGTTACCGGGACTGTCATGGGCTACATAAATATATATTTATATGTGTTCACTTGTAACTAAAAGGCCATAAAATCTACATACGATTCTAAATCGATAATCGATAGTATTTTCAGTATCGATTTATTTGTAACGAAAATTGTTATTTTAAGATCTGCTACGATATTGAATGAATTAATTACGGTGTTGATTTTATTTCCGTGGTAGATTTGGTAGATCTAGATTAGGTAGATTTCATAAAAAAGATACCTATTGTAATGGATACCATGATTCGACTTCCGGAAAATTTCGACATATCTTCGCGTTTCACATCCCCCAGACTCCAAAACCATATTATATATATATTTCAGTTTCTTGTGAGCACGGTAACTGCCGTAATTTTGCGCCAATCACTTTCAAATTGATACATAAAATATACCGACCCAAAATCTCGGTCGAGTTTGTTAATGGTCAGAATCGGACCATGAGGGTGAAAATTGTGAAGCTTTTTCGAAAAAACAAATTATCACTATAACTTTCTTATTAAGTAAAATATCGAATTCGTTTAAATTTCTTGCTATTATTTGCATAAGGACCTAAAGGTTATATAAGTAAAGTTTTTTGATATCCCAACCATTGGCCCAGGGGGTGGAAAAATGGGGTTTCGAAAACAAACAAAAAATCACATTTCCCTTAATAGGCACAGTATAGAATCGGTTTAAAGTGATCTTTAGTCCTCTAAACATTACCTAAAACCTTTGTCTAAAAAATCTTTGATATGACCAATCCTTACGGCAAGGGGTGACCAAAACTTTGCTGGAATTGTAAGAAAATGGGGCTTGTCGTTTGCTAAACATGTGAAATTTTTTTCGCATGCAACTGTTGTCTTATTGAGTAAATTTGAAGTTTTTCTTAACTTTAAGGTGAAAATCTTTTTTACCCACTATTTAGACCAGTGAAATCTACCTCCGCCTTCCGGCGTGCTGAAAGGGATTTATATATATATATATATATATATGTATATGACACTGCTACGGATATGTCACTGCTACGGACATTATATATATATATATATATATTTAAATAAATTTAAAAAGTTTGAAGATAAATTATACTATATACAAAATTGTCACTCGCACGCTTTTTAATTATCCTTAGCAGTTAATTAATACTCTTTAATTAACATTAGCAGTGTTTTTTTTGGCAGTCGTGTTTTTTAATTTTTAATATTTTTCTCCTGTTTTAGTTCATTATTTGTGTTTAATGCAGAGAAATTTATAAGGTGGAATAGGAACTCAATCCAGACTGGTGTCAGGTTCTTTATCGTTAAATCTTAAGTTTATTTTATGTATCGTACAGTTTTATTCATTTTCAAAAACATATATTGAATAATGTTAAGATATTATAAAACGTAAATATTTTTCATTTTATTACTTGCACGAAAATAATTAAAAATTTTTAAAACTAATTAATTAATTAATTTTTACAACTAATTCTCATAAAAAACAATTTAAGGAAAACTTAAAAATATATTAGCAATACGTGATTAGTTCATGTTACGGAAAAAAAAACAAAATTAACTGAAATGATTGTAGTTTTTCTATGCTAATTTATTCCATTTTAAAAGTTTTGAGTAATGGTGTGTCTGCGTGCGGATAGTTTAATTTGTACTGGATATATAAAGTGATTTAATCCTGTATAGATAGTCACTTTTTTCTTACCATATATAAATATATATATTTTTTCATTTGATGTAACATAAGATTTTATTAAATCTTGAAAAATTATTAATAATTGTATCTTTCTGTTAGAAAGGGGATAATTAAAAACTTAAATTTAATATTGTGGATGTAGAAATTATAATAAAGGTGTCTAGGACATGAAATACAATTTTAAAACATAATCTATGAACAAAAATAAACCAAAAAAAATCTTGTAAACATGAATCCTGAAATGCTTAATTTTCGAGTTTTTAGACGGTAAAATTTCGCTCTGATCTCTGCCTGAAAAATGGCGGAGATTTCAAAGATACTAATTGGTTATTTTTAATGGACTGAAAAATCGATGAAAAGTTTCCCATTTGAAGCTCTTCGTTGCATAAATGTGTAGGAAATCCTCGTGGTATCACATTTAAAAAATAAACATCATAATTTTTAAAAAAATACACAATTGTAATTGATGTTAGAAACTTTTTTGTTTAATTTTCCATACAAAGCGTTTTCGCACAAGTATTTGATCTTTTTTCCTTATTTCAAACTTTAGAATAAGTTTCCATATTATTTCCCTTTTCTTTTGAATCACGTCCATATATATATATATATATATATATATAGCCTGTGACACGGTAACGTAAGGATTCCAATGGTGGGTCATACATCTAAATCGGTTCAGCCGTTGAGCTACTAAGGTTGAACAAACACACCTGTATATACATACATACACCCTAAATACACTACACTCATTTTTGGGCAGTCATGTGAAAATGAAAAAAAAAATCTCATGTTTTAGTTACCTTAACGTTGGTGTAAACCAATAAGAAGATAATTTTCTAATTCTAGTTTAAAAAAATCGATTGCTAAATATTCTTGGGAAACCTGCAAAATGTGTATAGCTAATATATTACGAAGTCAGTTAAAAATTACTTCATTTTAAGAGCTCTTTCCTTTACAATTGGATTTCGTAAAACTACTTTCTACCGATCGTTTTACAATCATCGATATGATGGATGTTCATTCATAAAAATCACGTTATTTAGTAAAGGGTTAAATTAATTATTGTACAATTTTACGTTGTTTAAACGGCTTCAAATTCTAAAATAATATTTCTAAAGGGAAATTTCTTAAAATTTATCTTAATTTTGAAGTTTTTATTTTTTCCCAAATTTTTACTATGTGTATATATATTTATTATTATTAATATTATTATTTGATTTCTTAAGAGAGCTATTTTAATTGAGACTGATTTCTAGCGCGTATTTTAAAATATATTTAGACAATAAATCGATTGTTGCAGCGAACAAAAGGGAAGTATTTTCATTCAAGACTTACATTTCCAATAGAGGTCCGGTTGATTAGTTTACAGTTCAGTCTACGTCAGACAGTTCTGTGGTTGTTTCTTTAAAAAATTTCGTACAATGTTGTGTCGTCCATCAGTAATGTGCTGTTACGATCTGGATTAAAATGTCACGCTCTCCCGAATATATAAGAACGGAATAGAGAAGAGGAGTTAGATTTCTCTTAAAGTAATGATGTTTATTGTAAATCCAGTTCCTACGGTGAATTTCATGAACCTGGTATACGGAATTAATCTTTCTTTTCTTTTTCCTGTTTATCCTCCGGTAATTACCTTTCAGGTAATACTTCAGAGGATGAATGATGATGATATGTATGAGTGTAAATGAAGTGTAGTCCTGTACAGTCGCAGTTCGACCATTCCTGAGATGTGTAGTTAATTAAAAACCCAACCACCAAAGAACACGGTATCCACGATCTAGTATTCAAATCCGTGTAAAAATAACTGACTTTACTAGGACTTGAACGCTGAAACTCTTGATTTCCAAATCAGCTGATTTGGGAAGACGCTTTCACCACTAGACCAACCCGATGGGTTTACGGAAGTAATCTGGAGATATTTTGTACATAGGCTCGATGCAAAAGGCACCGGAAAAACACTTTACTACTTATTTTATTTAGTAGGCTGTCACGGGACGCTTTTTTTTTGAAACGGCTATGTTATTTTCGGATTAATCGTATGTCATGTCAGGACGCCAAAAATGTCACGTTACGATACGTAACGTAAATGCATATGACAGATATCGTGTGAGATAACGCTCGATACGATAGACTCTATAGTAACCGTAACTGCCCGAGTTTATAAAAAAAAAAAAAAAAAAGTAGCTTTTAAAAGAAGTATTCGATTATAAATTATCGATCGAAACGGGACGTAACCGAAAGCATTATTTCGATGAAAGTGCTGTTAATGTTGGCAATCGATATGTTTGCTTTACAAGCATGATGAAACGATTTTTTTTTCAGATAGACTACGTAAATGATGTAATAATTTTTTATGAAAGAATAAAACTTTATTTTTGAAAAAAAGTCCTTTTGTAAAAAGGAAGTCGCTCTGCTGATCTCGTATCGACCATTCATTTGGAAGATTCCGGTCAGACGGCATTTTTTGTACTAAAAAATATTTCCGTGCACTAGCTTCTAGTTTATATAGTAAATCTTAAAATGAAAGATGGCGCATCGTATGTAGAAAAATGCAATACGTCTTTAGTTGAAGTTTTGTTAATAAAATAGCTTAATGTTTGACAGAAATATATTTTTTTGTCAATAATTAACATATATGATTTGATATTAATCAGAAAGTGATGTGTAATATTGTCGAGTAGAATTCACTATCACGCCGCATTACAAATATATATCCTTATATTCAGATTAACGAATCGATAAGAATCTCTAGAAAAATGTAAGGTTATTTTTATAGATGTAAATTTCTTGAAAATATAAAATTAGATACTTTTTGTTCGCTTCCATTACTTTGGTTAATATAATGGAGGGGACGGTAGATTGTCAGTATGTCCGTGATAATATTACATCATAACATTATGTATACTAAAACCTGCAACCAGTAGATGGCCCAGACGATCGGCTGACTAGCTAGCTTAGTAGCTAGATAGACTAAAATGAGTAAGTAGAGGTACGGTTGTTTTATAATCCAAACCTTTGGTTCACTTTCACTTTAACGACGCGAAGAATAATAATAAAAACTTGAACCTTACTCAGTCGTCTTGCCTGATTTGACGTAACTGTTTAATCTGACTTTATATACGTATAACTACGTGTAGCATGGCTTGGTTGGATTCTTTATTTACTAATCGATGCGTTACTGTATGTATGTATGTATGTATGTATGTATGTATGACATACGTAGAATAACCGGTTGACCTCCATATAGGCCTACCTGTACCGAATGCAGACGTATTATAATGCTTGGTTTTTTATTCATTTTGATTATACGTTTTATTAACTTTCGGTTTCAAAGTATATTATACTTAAAATTACAATATCTAGTAAAAGTATTATTTTTAAAAATATTTTGACCTACTTTATCGCTTTCTTTTCATCGTTTTTACTTTTCATTAGCGCTGTTGCTTTGTTACTTAACATCCTTTCTTTCATTTCTATTTTTTTATGCGGTCTACTTTTTTCTTTCGTATATTATTTTTGTTGTTGTTTTCGTTCTGTTTACACGTTAAACAATAATATTATGTTTGCTTAGTGTCGTAAAACGTAACTATTGTAGGTGATTTAAGAGTCGCGAATCGCTCCTGTAAACGGGATAACTATTTTTAAGAATAACAAACATTTCATGCCAGGCTTATGAAGGAAAACAGTAGGAATTTTCTTTTTCCTGTTTAGCTTCCGGTAATTACCGTTCAGATAATACTTCAGAGGATGATATGTATGAGTGTAAATGAAGTGTAGTCTTGTACAGTCTCAGTTCGACCATCCTGAGATATGTAGTTAATTGAAATCCAACCACAAAAAACACCGTCCTAGATCTAGTATTTAAATTCGTGTAAAAATAACTGACTTTACTAGGACTTGAACGCTGGAACTCTCGACTTCCAAATCAGCTGATTTGGGAAGACGCGTTCATCACTTGATCAACCCGGTGGGTTAAAACAGAAGGAATTAAATGGATTCGCTTAGCCTATTATACTTTTCCACATAAGCATGTCAAATCCACCATAAATGTAGATGATTTTCAGGTGTTGAGTTAGATATGACACCGTCACTTTGTTTACAGAAGGGAGTAATTGTAAAATTAGCATCGTAACTGTCAGAGTAAGCGACTAAAATCGGTTTATTATATTCGTAGTAAGGAAGAAATTATTGGATTTCTGTTTTATCCCCAGAATTTTTAGATATAGGATAAAATATGACTGTAGTGTTTTATCTTTTTAGCGCTAATAGAGAGAGATTGTATCTTTATTTTGTTGTACGAATACTTGTTTATATCATCGGTTGAATTTTCTGTAAATGTTCAGTCCTTGAGAACGAATTATATCGAGGCGTGATGTTGGCAAGAGTAAAACTTCTTGTTAAGATTATAATTACTATTATATTTTGTACTATGATCACTTTAATTTCTATGTTTATTACTGCTTACCTTTCTTAGCTTCATTCTTTGATCACTTGTTTACGCGTTTCGGAAACACTACGTTGTCAAAACTTATTGTACTAGTACTTTTTAATTTCTGTTAATCTTTATACAGCGTTTAGTCAACGCCCTAAATTTGACGTCATGCCTCATCTGGCCATCTTCTTGCTTATTTGTTATTAATACTTATCTTTTAATTTTATTTATCTATTTCCTGTTTTCAAATAATTGAGGTTCTTGAAAAGGACATCGGCTTGACTGTTGAAATGTTCATTTATGATCGTTTTATTGTTACTTTTTAATTTAAAGATTTGTAAATTAGCTAAAATATTCGTTCTTCATTCTTTAATACGATTGCGAATTAATTTCGTTGATTTTTCCATTTTAATTGAGGTGTGTTCTTTTATTAAATGCGTCGCATAATTTGAATAATTCTTTTGATTTTTGAAAGATCACATATGTTCTTTACATCTTAATTTTAATTTTCTTCCCGTTTGTCCGATGTATGTTGCATAGCATTTACATTTTATTTTGTATATACCATTACTGTTGTATATATCTTTTTCTTTTATTTTACTATTCGTTATTTTCTACTAATGGAAAAATAGTGTTTAATTCTTTTTTTATATGGTGTTTTTTTAATGGTAATTGATGTAGAATATCTGTAACGTATCTAAAAGCCGCTAATTTATACTCTGTCCGGTGATTCAAATCGTAAGCTATGATGTTATCTGTAAAGGTTTCTTTTTTGTATATTTCAAAATCTAGATTATTATTTGTTTTTATGTTCGTGAATATATTAGGTACGTGGATGGCACTCTATTAGTATTTAAAAAGGAAATAAATAATAATGAAGAAAAGATTCTGGAAAAAACTGAAAAAAAATTCACCGTAACATTAAATACACGATGGAAAAAGAGAAAGACGAAACTATTAATTTTTTAGACCTAACGATAAAAAGAACCTCAATTTATTGAAAACAGGAAATAGATAAATAAAATGAAAAGATAAGTATAATCATTAATAAAAAATAAACAAGAAGAAGGCTTGACGTCAATTATAGGGAGGGGCGTTGACTGAACGCTATATAAAGATTAACAAAAATAAAAAGTACCAGTACAATAAGTTTTAACAACGGAGTGTTTCCGAAACGCGTCAAAAAGTGATAAAAAATGAAGCTAAGAAAGGTAAACAGTACTAAACATAGAAACCACACAAGAGTAGTGTGATAATGGGATAACGGAGAGGGTGAATAGGAAAAATCAATGTCTCGAATCAATCCTGCTTATATATCGTACGCACGCGCGAATTCGTGTACGCCTGAAATTCGTAATGGTGAGAATTGGGCGCTGATGTTGCGTTTAGCTCACATATCACGCATGCGTGTTTAAGTCCTACTTTCGCCGACTTGATTTATACTCGAATGTATAAATAAGCACTCTCAGCACAAATTGTGCTGAGAGTGCTTATTTTTACTTTTACTACATTATTTTTACTTATTGAAATAAATAATTATGAAAATAAATAAAATTTTAAATTCTAAAAAAGGGAGCTAAATGAGGAGGGGGTGTTTTAAAATATCCATTTTTCTTAGCTTTAACTTTCAAGGTAGAATATCCAATAATATGTAACATTATTCTAAATGGCATAGGAATTCTTTTTAAAAAAAGAAAGTCCCATGGGACCCCCGATAATTTAAAAAATGTTTTTGATTTTTTAATATTTGTTGATACTTATCTCTTTTTCAATTTGTGGCTGTTATTAAATAAGTTACATGAAAAAATTGTCGAGGAAGAGGTTCAAGTGGGACAAAAATTATTTATTAATTATATATATATATATATATATATATATATATATATATATATATATATGTTATATGTAAATTATATATGTAATAATATATATTACATTATATATGTATATATAATGTTTATATGTAAACGAATGTTTGTTCGTTTGTTTGTTTGTCTCGTATGCGTCCTATACCATTCATACGATTACGATGAAACTTTGGTGAGTTGTGCGCACACACGCGAAGGTTTCTGAATTATTTTGTACCCCCTAGGTGGCGCTGGGTTCGAGATATTAAAAAAAAAAATTGAATTTTGGTCCGATTTGGCTCATATTCAGAATATGTATTAGTTACGTGAAAAGAAATATTTTTGCAAAAACTATACCCGCTAGGTGGTGCCGGTATCGAGATATTTACGAAACAAACAAATAAATACACATACAGACTTTCTTCTTCTATATATATATATATATATATATATATAAAAGGCAGTGTTGGTATGTTTGTCCGCTGTAGACTAAAACCTGCTGCACCGATTTGCGGGGGAAATGGAGGAAAAGAGAGAAAGGGAAATGTGAAAAGAGGAAATAGGGAAAAATGAAAGGTTAAATTTTGTAAAGTTCCGTAATGTTCAGTTTTTAAAATGTTTTATCGAACTTTCAGTTGTGTTCATTTAATCTATATGTATACTCAAATCTAGCAATAGCGAAGCATTACCGGGTCTACTAGTACATTATAAATATGATGATAAAAATATCATTTGATAAGGAGTCGAGTGAGATCTAACATTTTTTCTTAACAATTATTTTTTAAGTTGTACTTTTAACGTTTCTTTAAAAGTTAAAAAAATCAGTCGATCAAGAGAATCAAACCGTATCTAAAGTTGTATTTTTTTAAATATCCTGTTTTTTTTTTTTTTTTATCAATTTTACTTCAAATATTTCATTATTAATTCAATATTTACAAATCGTACGGAGTTTTTGAAATAAAAATCTTTCAAGGGGAAAGCCAGAAAAGTAGTGCAATTCTTTAGGTTAAAAAAAATTTTATTATCATTAATCTTATAAAACTATATTTATTAATATTATTAGTGGATTAAAGAAAAGTGTTCAGAAGTGGAAAGAGAAATGAACATTGGTAAAATAGACGGAGCATACAGGAAAGTTAAGGAAATTTTTGGGGTACATAAATTAAAATCTAATAATGTGTTAAACAAAGATGGTACACCAATATATAATACGAAAGGTAAAGTCGATAGATGGGTGGAATATATTGAAGAGTTATACGGAGGAAATGAATTAGAAAAATGTGTTATAGAGGAAGAAGAGGAAGTTGAGGAGGATGAAATGGGAGAAACAATACTGAGATCTGAATTTAAGAGAGCATTAAAAGATTTAAATGGCAGAAAGACTCCTGGAATAGACGGAATACCTGTAGAATTACTGCGCAGTGCAGGTGAGGAAGCGATTGATAGATTATACAAACTGGTGTGTAATATTTATGAAAAAGGGTAATTTCCGTCAGACTTCAAAAAAAGTGTTATAGTAATGATACCAAAGAAAGCAGGGGCAGATAAATGTGAAGAATACAGAACAATTAGTTTAACTAGTCATGCATCAAAAATCTTAACTAGAATTCTATACAGAAGAATTGAGAGGAGAGTGGAGGAAGTGTTAGGAGAAGACCAATTTGGTTTCAGGAAAAGTATAGGGACAAGGGAAGCAATTTTAGGCCTCAGATTAATAGTAGAAGGAAGATTAAAGAAAAACAAACCAACATACTTGGCGTTTATAGACCTAGAAAAGGCATTGGATAACGTAGACTGGAATAAAATGTTCAGCATTTAAAAAACATTAGGGTTCAAACACAGAGATAGAAGAACGATTGCTAACATTTACAGGAACCAAATAGCAACAGTAACAATTGAAGAACATAAGAAAGAAGCCGTAATAAGAAAGGGAGTCCGACAAGGATGTTCCCTATCTCCGTTACTTTTTAATCTTTACATGGAACTAGCAGTTAATGATGTTAAAAAACAATTTAGATTCGGAGTAACAGTACAAGGTGAAAAGATAAAGATGCTACGATTTGCTGATGGTATAGTAATTCCAGCCGAGAGTAAAAAGGATTTATAAGAAACAATGAACGGCATAGATGAAGTCCTCCGCAAGAACTATCGCATGAAAATAAACAAGAACAAAACAAAAGTAATGAAATGTAGTAGAAATAACAAAGATGGACCCCTGAATGTGAAAATAGGAGGAGAAAAGATTGTGGAGGTAGAAGAATTTTGTTATTTGGGAAGTAGAATTACTAAAGATGGACGAAGCAGGAGCGATATAAAATGCCGAATAGCACAAGCTAAACGAGCCTTCAGTAAGAAATATAATTTGTTTACATCAAAAATTAATTTAAATATAAGGAAAAGATTTTTGAAAGTGTATGTTTGGAGTGTTGCTTTATATGGAAGTGAAACTTGGTCAATCGAAGTATCTGAGAAGAAAAGATTAGAAGCTTTTGAAATGTGGTGCTATAGGCGAATGTTAAAAATCAGATGGGTGGATAAAGTGACAAATGAAGAGGTATTGCGGCAAATAGATGAAGAAAGAAGCATTTGGAAAAATATAGTTAAAAGAAGAGACAGACTTATAGGCCACATACTAAGGCATCCTGGAATAGTCGCTTTAATATTGGAAGGACAGGTAGAAGGAAAAAATTGTGTAGGCAGGCCACGTTTGGAATATGTAAAACAAATTGTTAGGGATGTAGAATGTAGAGGGTATACTGAAATGAAACGACTAGCACCAGATAGGGAATCTTTAAGAGCTGCATCAAACCAGTCAAATGACTGAATACAAAAAAAAAAATTTGTTTTTTATTCGTACCGCTTTATAGAAATATTCTCGTAACAATTTTTCAAATTACTATTAAGATTCTTTAATTTATTTTCGTGATTATTTCCACTAAATGATAATCTCTCTCATTTTTACGCACCAGATTGGTCTAGTGGTGAACGTGTCTTCCCAAATCAGCTGATTTGAAAGTCGAAAGTTCCAGCGTTCAAGTCCTAGTAAAGAGGTCAGAGGGAGTAGTCAGAGGATGTGTGTGAATGTAAATGAAGTGCAGTCTTGTACAGTCTCATGTCGACCATTTGTGAGATGTGTGGTTAATTAAGATCTTGTACAGTCTCAGGTCGACCATTCCTGAGATGTAACTAAAAAGTAACTAGAATTTGAACCTTAGAAATGATAGCCTTTACTAAATGATAGCCTGGATAATTATCTTATATGTAAACTTTCATTTACACATTCTTTCAAAGTTTTAAAGTAAAAAACAAAGAAATAATAAATTTAAATCTTCTTTTCAGTTAGTTTTGATGCCTTCCATCTGCTAATTTGTTTCGGTTTGTAAAAAAAAAAAAAATTAATTAATTACTAACCTATTTCTATAAAACTTGTAAAATAATGAATGAAATGTTGGATGTCTGTTTTATCCGACTAGGCTTTCTTTCTGGCAAGTCCGACAGTTTTTTCTGAGGTGTCACTAATTCATTTACGTAACCTGTGCGCATTTAAAAAAATTTCAGAATGCTTTACCTTGTTTTGCAGTCGATGATTCGGGTAAATTTAATTAGAAAAAACTGTTTTAAAAAAAAACAGTACGAAATTCTTACTTAACGGTCGATCTGAGCAAATCCCGAAAACAGCTACTTTGTTATTTTGCGCTTATAAATAGAAATTACAAAGTATAGGTATTAATGTTATTTATAAAAATTAGTTTTTTATATATGAAATTAATATTAAAACTGACCTGTAAAATATTCATCAATTGACGGTAGCGATCTGGATAGGCATACGGATACGTTAGATATATGTTCAGTTTTAACTGTTATATCGGATTCCCTAACATCTATTCCGTTAGTGCTGTCCATTATCGAAGCGTTATACACTAAAGAGGCAGCTTCCATTTTCACTCCCTATGAAAAAAAAATACAAAAAATTAAAGATTATTTTATTAAACACTTTCTTAATTTATTATAATGATATAGTTGTGTTACCAAGTTTGATTCCCCTCAAAGCTTTGGGGTTTTATAAACATAGAATTACGTTTCGTTAGAAAAACTTTTTTTTTTAAGTGTTAAGAGACAATTTTTATATTTAATCGAAATCGATAAAAAATGTTGTAAAATTGTTTTTTAAATTTCCCTTTAAGGAGAAATTTACACAAAATCGGTTATCATAGTCCTGTATTTTAATCGCCCTTTGGTTTACAACTGTTATATTTTTGTAACCCGTTTATTGTACCGGGTTTCACAAATTGGTATGAAATTTTAAACTTTTATGACAAACCGTTGTCAAATCAAGATATTTAATTATTCCTAAGTATAGACTACCCCGCTGGCCCCCATGGCGCGAGTGGTAGCGTCTCGGCCTTTCATCCAGAATTCCTGGATTCGAATCTTGGTCAGACATGGCATTTTCATACACCCTATGAATGATTTCATATCATCTGAAGATAGCCAAAATCGGTTATCATAGTCCTGTATTTTAATCGCCCTTTGGTTTACAACTGTTATATTTTTGTAACCCGTTTATTGTACCGGGTTTCACAAATCGGTATGAAATTTTAAACTTTTATGACAAACCGTTGTCAAATCAAGATATTTAATTATTCCTAAGTATAGACTACCCCGCTGGCCACCATGGCGCGAGTGGTAGCGTCTCGGCCTTTCATCCGGAATTCCTGGATTCGAATCTTGGTCAGACATGGCATTTTCATACACCCTACAAATCATTCATATCATCTGAAGATAGCCACCGTTAGTACCTAACAGTGATCCAGGAGATTACAAAAAACTAATTGACTACCCCATCCCTAATCGATGACTTAATCCTTAATCCTTGATCCTTGATCCATCCTTAATCGATTGACTTCAAAATAAAATCACGTAAATTTAAAAAAAAAAAAATTAATGTAGCTAGTAAATAATTAAATTTTCATGTTACACGAATGAAGTTGTAAAAAGTATTTTTCTACGGCTGTATTAATAACGTTTGAATTACCCCCAGCTGGAATCTGTATCATACATAATTAGGATCGTTACGATACAGGTGTTTCAATTAATTAAAATCCTACTCTTTTCAACCATTGACTGATAAGAAGCGGGTATTGTTTAATGTATCAGTTGTATTTTACTTTGATTTTAATCCGATTAAGTAATTAACAAGTAGAGGTTAATTTGGAAGTACACCGATATGTAACTAAGTTTCTCTATTACACTGTTTATCCGTTTGTTAATTATGTCCTATTCTGTGGAAGAAATGTACAACACCGATCGATATTAAAAAAAACAGGCAGAACTTACGATCGGTAACCTATCGCCACAGAAATGTATTTTCTGAAAAATTTAAGAAAAATATTCCGTAAGCAGTGTATTCCATCGTTGATTTAAATCAATAGTCACAATATTTTCTCTGGTGTAGAAAAAATACGGTATGCAACTCTCTATAATGGTCATTAATGCACTCTTGCTAAGTTTAAGACACTCGCCAAGGCTCGAGTCGTAACTTACTTCGTACTCATGCATCAATGGCTATCATTGTAAGCTCATTGCATTATAATATATTGTCTCACCCGTTTAATTTAGATTATATATTTATATATTTCGCCACAGAAATATATTTTCTGAAAAATTTAAGAAAAATATTCCGTAAGCAATGTATTCCATCGTTGATTCAAATCAATAGTCACAATATTTTCTCTGGTGTAGAAAGAATACGGTATGCAACTCTCTATAATGGTCATTAATGCACTCTTGCTATGTTTAAGACACTCGCCAAGGCTCGAGTCGTAACTTACTTCGTACTCATGCATCAATGGCTATCATTGTAAGTTCATTGCATTATAATATATTGTCTCACCCGTTTAATTTAGATTATATATTTATATATTTCGCCACAGAAATATATTTTCTGAAAAATTTAAGAAAAATATTCCGTAAGCAATGTATTCCATCGTTGATTCAAATCAATAGTCACAATATTTTCTCTGGTGTAGAAAAAATACGGTATGCAACTCTCTATAATGGTCATTAATGCACTCTTGCTATGTTTAAGACACTCGCCAAGGCTCGAGTCGTAACTTACTTCGTACTCGTGCATCAATGGCTATCATTTTAAGCTCATTGCATTATAATATATTGTCTCACCCGTTTAATTTAGATTTCGATGGGACATATTATGAGCCAAAAATCTATAAACCTAAGAAAGGTATTGAATTATGAAAAGATTATTCTCATTTTTGTGTAAAAATTTGAAGTACGGGACCCATTGGAAGTAATTGTAAAAAAAAAATAATAAAAAACAATATATCCAGTCTAATTTGATATCCAATATATATTTTATATATTTGAATTTTATATCCAATTCTAATTAATTCAAATATATGAATTTGAATCCAGAAATAACAAAATAAGAAAAAAATGCCTTTTTTTCTTCACCCCTTTATGGCATTCAATTAGACTAAAACCAAGAAAATATTTTTAAATTATATAAAAATATTACCTTTGATTAAAATTTTCAGATATGTAACTCTTTCCTTTTTTTTTTCTTGTTTAGCTTCCGGTAATACCGTCCAGATAGTGCTATAGAGGATAAATGAGGATGATATGTATGACTGTAAATGAATCAGATATGTAACCCGTGAGACCTATATTTCCCTGCTCGCTTGACTGGCTGTGACCAAAATTAAACGGTGTCAGTTACTTATATACAGAAATTATCGTGCCAAATTTCATCCAAATCGGTGTTTCTAACATATATACTTCCGGAAGTTTTCAGTATTAAATTTGTGTTTTTTTGTTAGACGTGAAAATGTCCCAGACTTGCAAAATTCGACCCGATTAGCATACTTTCCCTTACGTAATAGTGTACAAGTACATAGCAAGGAAAACAAAAACGATAACAGATGTCATATTGTCCTTCGGCCCGTTTTCTTTCCGCTTATTATTTCTGTACTAATTTTTTGTATGAATAAAAAGTACGCAGGTGAGTTTGCGTTAGAATTAAAAGTAGGTCGTAAGTCGTGTGAATAGTTGCGACATTGGGACATTGACGCGTATAAGCGATGATTAATTATTTATTCCATATTAATTTCATAGAAACCTTTCTCTTAATATCCGTTCTCATTGTTCATCGTTTAATTTAATACCTTGTGTCGCATAACCTTCAATTTTGAATCGCTGCATTTTTTTTTCTTGTTTCTGGTGCAATATAATTAACTTCTACATCAGACACGTAAGATAAATGAAGAAATGTAATACAAATAAATACCTTCAGGAGATAAATTGTTTATAATTCACTTGGCAAAAAGGTGATAAGTGCGTGGAAAAGTAACTATTTTTTATTTACAACATATCGGTCTACATGTTTTTATTAGCACCAAACCGTAATCCGAAACCTAATTTTATATACTGAAAATTCTTTTTGTAATTTTTTTTGAAGGAAACCCATAAATGATTCTGTATTTCATCTAAATCCAAGCTTAAAGTATTAGCAAAGATTTTTTTTTAACAGTTAGTGGTAATACCTGATGTTTTTTACTGCGTAATTTTTCGTTTTGTAACATTTTGAGTCTGACAAAATCACGTTCCTATAATCTATATTGTTTACGCAGATGGAATTTAAAAAAAAAAACTGTATTTTATTAATTTTACGAATAGAAGATAATTTGTGATATTTAAATATGATATTTAAGTCGTGAACTAAGTCGCATTCGGCAGATTGTTTAATTGAAGTATGCCAAAACCGAGGACTCGTAAACCAGAAAGCTACCAAAAGTTTTAAATGGGGAATTTTTCCTCGATTTCTGAGAATATTAGAAATACCAGAATAATCCGATAATATATTTTTAACGCGCTCAAAAATCAAGTAAAAGTTTTTCTCATTTAAGGTTCTTCTTTGCTTCTCTTGTTTATGAAAATCAATTTGTGGCACGCTTTAAAAACATTCTGAATAAAGGTAGTTGTATGGATCCAGAAAGAAATTAGTTGTTACTTTCCTTCCGGCGCATCTTTCGCTCCAGTCTTCTACATTGTCTATTGTGTTCCGCTTGAACTTTAGATTCACGAGCCTTTTGAGTTTTAACTGTCTGCGTTGCTTTTCGCCACAGATATCCTGGCGAGCGTGGTCCCTCCTCCGACTCGGAATCGTTACTAATTTCCAAATAACAAATAAACAACCACTAGTATAAACATATCCAAACAACCAATCGAAACAAACCTAAATATAAACAAAATAAATAAACCAATTAAATTATCAAAGATGGCTATCTTTGTTATGCTGTAACCAACATAAAAAATGATATTAATGCATAAAAATTAACTTAAACAAAAACTCGGAAACAAATCAAACAAACAAAAGTATAAACAACAAAATTTCAAAAGAAAAAAAAAAATATAAAATTAACGGTAACTATCACCCTCAAATTAACTCAGATAAGGCCAATTAGACCAAACTAACAAAAAATAAAGTAACTAACAAAAAATAAATAAAATAACTAAAAACAATACTAATGCAAAACACTGACAGAAAAAAACCCCTAACTAACAAGAACGAAACTAAAACCATAAATAACAAAAAATAGAAAAAAAACAAAAGGTCAGAGCATCCCAAAACACAACCGTACATTGTAAATGTCACAGATATAAAAAAGTATTTAAGTGACCACTAGGTACCGCCATACCCGCTCGAATTAGCTTTTGTTAAAATTATTGAATTAAATAAAAAATAATTATTATTAATTTAAATAAAATGATAAATATTTTAAATTAAGTTCTGTGTGTAAGCGGTTCTGTATGGTAATGGCGGCCATTAAATTTTTTTAATCGTCTTTAGATTTATAAATATTTTACACGATTGGCCAAAAAGGAGTATAATGTATTTAGGGTGTTGTTTGTATGTCTGTTCCACCAAAGCAGCTCAACCGCCGAACAAATTTAGATGTATGACCCCATGTTGGAATCCTTACGTTACCGGGAATATCACAGACTACACACACACGCACACATACACACACACGGAAACGAGAGTATATATGTAGTATTGAAGATTTGTCGGTTAAAGTCACAAACTTTAATGAATTGAATTAATGAACTATGAACTGTGAGCCTCTATTACTGTTGAGCTA
The DNA here is from genome assembly GCF_047948215.1 of Lycorma delicatula. Taxonomy (NCBI): domain Eukaryota; kingdom Metazoa; phylum Arthropoda; class Insecta; order Hemiptera; family Fulgoridae; genus Lycorma; species Lycorma delicatula. The sequence goes on from NC_134464.1 coordinate 58,257,006, forward strand.
TGTATGAACTGAATGATTCGAATCGATCGCAGAAAAACCTGCATGACGGGAAAGTCCTACGACTGTGTTGTCAGCTTTTTTTTATCTATAATACCGTGTTTAAATTAATCGATTTTTCAATCGATAATATATCTGTTATTTAAAAACCGTAATGTTATTGATCGATAACTCTCTACATTTTTTTTATATGTAATGAAATAAATTTATTATTTGACCTCAAAAGTAATTAGTAATTTAATCTCATTTTGCTTTATAATTTATTTTAAAATATATTTATTATTTAACTATTACATAAGATCTAATCATTTAAAAAATATTACAGGCTGTTAAAACACGTGACTCTATTAAATGTTTATTTTTAATCCATTTTCACACATTAATGCTAAATAGTTTTCATCTATTTTAAAACATGGTTTTATAGTTCGCAGTCTTAAAACCAATTCGTTGCTAAATTTAATTGCAAATAACATATTTAATTTGGATGACTGCTTAAAGTTTTTTTTCCTAATTATTAATTATATTATTGTTAATTATTTGCCTGTTTTAACTCGTTCGATCTTTTTTTTCCCAGTCTATTTTTAGGAAAATACAGAAATTAATGCTATCTAAATGTAACAAGCTATTCTTAATGTAATTTTCTTTCAATTATCACTTTATTTTAACCTTTTAAGTTTAGTGGTGTAAATTTTCTTAAAATGTTAAGTATTATTTACGTACAACAAAAACATTTTTTCACATCATTCTATAATAGTGTGACTGGTTTGCGATTTATCATTTGTTTCTATGTACTGACTTATTATGTATTTTTAAATAAATAGATAAATTTTTAGTTCAGCTCGGTAAGTAAATTGTATATTATACAAAGAGGTGTTGGCAAAACTTAAGTGACTGATTCAGGACATGAAAATAAACAAAAACATTCATAAAGACAAACGACACTTTTCGCTTTTTTCCTTGTCCGCCGTTTATATTACATTAACAAAAATTTATACCACAATAACGGATCGAGATATTTTAATGAACTCTGGTGTACAGCTACCCATTGGATGTGAAGATGTCCGTTTGAGGTCTGCGTGAAGGCAAAATTTGATTTGTATTTTACTGTTGCAAATGTCTGCCGAGGCATTTACATCGGTGGCATCCCGACCGAGGCCTGGCTGATGACTGAAAGATGTAATCAGTTAGAGGGTCTAAAGACGACCTCCGGTAAAGCCCCTCAGTGCTCGGAACGGAGGGCGTAGTGTGGCGACCGGTAACGTCACAAGGTCTTCCCCCTTGGGTTGGGATGTATATCTACCCGATATGTACTAATAATTTTCAAGTAAATTAAGTTTTAAAATTTCAAAATGGCGGCCATTAAATTTTTTTAATCTCCATGAGGTTTATAAATATTTTACGATTGCCAAAAAAGGAGTATAATGTATTTAGGGTGTATGTATGTATCTATTCCACCATAGCAGCTCAACCGCTAAACCGATTTAGATTATGACTCAGTGTTGAATCCTTACGTTACCGGGAATATCACAGACTACATAAATAAATATATATATATATATATATATATATATATACACGAGTATTGAAGATTTGTCGGTTTAAGCCACAAACTTTAATGAATTGAATTAATGAACTATGAACTGTGAGTCTCTATTACTGTGTGAGCTGTGTATGAATTGAATGATTCGAATCAATGAATGAATAATATTACAAAAATAACAGAATTAGATTTAGATTAAATAAAATAGAATAATAATAAAAAAATTCTGTTTAATAATAATGGGCTACCCGTGGGGACTGCTTGTGAGGCTAGAGTGGTGAGGCAATGCGAGCACCTCGTGCGAGGCTAGACCGATCCTCACAATCAACCGGTAACAAACGGGTCCCTTTGGGGCTCTGTTTTGGGAGTTGCAATAGAGTGCTCATATAATATTTTTGCAAACATCGTCCGATTTTCAAAAGTGAAACGGGGTATTTGTTTTTCACGCGTCAGGTACACTCTCGATCTAAGACATCATGGTTATTCGAAAATGTTATTTCTCCGCAACCAATCTAAATTTTAAAAAAATTGAAAAAAGGTTATACTATATAGAGAATTGTCACCCGCAAGCTCTTTAATTATCCTATATTATTAATTATCTGTATCTAGGTTCAAATCCTAGTAAACGTTAGTTGCTTTTATACGGATTTGGATACTATACAGTGGGTACCGGGGTACTGTGGTGGTTGGGGTTCAATCAACCACACATCTTAGGAATGATCTACCCGAGTCTGTATAAGAATATACCTCATTTACGTGTCATACATAACAATTATCATCTCATCAGGTGGTTGTTGGTTGGCGTGGTTGGGGGGGGGGGGGGTTGCTTATTGTTTACTAGTTGTGGTTGCAATGTACACATTAGGAAAATAAAATAAAATTATACAATTTATAACGGTCAGATTTGTTAAGATTTGGTATTTTTTATATGTTATGCGTTTATTAATAAAACGTTTTGTCTGATTTGTGGAATATATTTATGAGATGGTTGTTAAAGAAAGGTGCTGTTGTTATTCATTATATTTTAAAAAAACAATTATTTTTTTTTTAAACGGTCCTGTTTGACCGATATAGAACTTATGCGGTCGGAGCGGTTCAGTTTGTGTATTCCAGGGCCAGTCTGGTTTGTTTGGTGGTTGTGTTTTGTTTTTTATGGTCTGAATGCCAAATTATATCTAGATTTCGGATATATTTTTTCATTCTGTCTTCAAAAATATGAACCTAAATTATTTTTGTTATATTTTATTCTTTGCAGAAGGTGTCGAAGTGTGTGATGTATTATCCGTCAATCTGTATTTTATAACGTGGATTTCATCCGCGTAATCATCTTTCGATGATTACGAATGCGCCGATCACACTTGTAAAAGCAGATATTTGGTGATATTAGTTGACACCGTCGTGAGAAAAGCAGTACCCTTCACTGAAGATGATAAGAGCAGAGCAGCCGGCAAACGTTCTGAAGTAAGTTTTAAAAACAATGCTTTTATTACTGTAATTTGGTTTCTTTTCTATGTTATCCTTTTTACGTGTAAAAAAGATTCGTCTTTTTTCGGTAAGGGATGTTTTTTTCATACAATAAAATTCAGTATCCTTTATGTTAATGTCATGGTAGACGTTGGGAAACGTTAACTTGCGGCTTTATTTTATCCTCAAGGAAGGACCGTAGCTCGCATCGTAATATTAGAGATAACTGCACGATTGCATTCTCGTTATCAGTCGCTATTCTTCAGTTTTTATCGGTTGTAGTTTACTAAACCGGTTAGATTAATTTTCAATTTATTTTACGATAAAACTAGTCACGGAATCGAATATAGTTTCAGTTTCATAACGTTAGTCGCGTTACATTTTCTTTGTGTAAGAGTTTAACGCTTAATAACGCGGTTCACATATCGAAGATGAAATTATCTTCGTATTCTTTTGAAAAAGGCGGGAGGTCGGCATCAAATTGGGATCGGCACAAATTTCCTTTGCGGAGTTTTTTATTTGAATCCTAGGAATCATCTTGGCGCAAATATTCTTCATGTTTTCACGTAAAATATTCCACTCAGTATCTCTTGTCAATGTTCACAGCTGCAGTTATCATTCAAATTCGCCAAAAAATCTGGCTAATCTTTTCTAAATTTTCTTCGGATTTTAAAGTGAAAGATCGTCAGAGTTTTCTTTGTCTTTCACGTTCATATATATATATATATGTTACTTAAATATCTGTTACTTAGGTTTAAGTTTTCCTGTATGTTGTAACTCAGTTAAATTTCCGTAATAACATTTTTAATAAACGTGTTATTAAAAACGAATTAAGCTGGCGTAATAAAACCTGTAATGGAAAATGCCTGTTTGATTTAAAACTTTTTTTTTCGTTTCTAACAATTAATAATTATATTTTTATTTATGAAATTTTTTCAACGTAGATTATAATTATAAAATGATTTGCAAAATATTAATTTGACCTAATTATCTTAATTCTTTTTAAACGAGTTTTTCGTTTTAACGTGTTATTTGTTATAAATATTTTAGTTAAGTACTTTGAATTCGTATTTTTAAAAAATTTTTTTTTTTAATTATAATGTATAAAACATATTCTATTTCTTTTATTTGTCATTGTTATTTGTCATTACACAATTATTTATTAATAAAACAAGTATTTAATGTAAAACTGAAATTTCTGGTTTATGTCAATGGTTTATGTCAAATAAGAATACAATAGTTTTTGTATTCGCTAAATCGCTGGTTAATTAGTCGCGGAGTTCTGGAAGGTTCCGGGTTCGAATCCCGGTCAGGCGTATTTTATTTTAAATGATATAAACTTATATAAACTATTTTAACTTATATGCTATAAAAAAAGTTCAAACTTATTTCAACGAAGAAGATTTAGGCTTAATTATGTTGTAAAAAATACCTATCCGGCCATCGAGATTACATATTCTGTTTATCTTTTATTGGCTTAAAAAAAGCCGGCAAAGGATTGCAAAACTTTACCAGCGTTGTCCCTTACCTTCAGCACAATTTTGAAATAAAAATAATACGATAAAAATAAGTTATTTTTATAAGAATAAAATACCACCGGGTCGGTCTAATGGTAAACTTGTCATCACAAATCAGCTGATTTGGAAGTCGCGAGTTCCAGCGTTCAAGTCCTAGTAAAGCCAGTTATTTTAACACGGATTTGAATACTAGATCGTGGATACTGGTGTTCTTTGGTGGTTGGGTTTCAATTAACCACACATCTCAGGAATGGTCGAACTGAGAATGTACAAGACTACACTTCATTTACACTCATACATATCTTCCTCATTCATCGTCTGAAGTAATAACTTACGGTGATTTCGTAGGCTAAGCAGAAAAAGATAAAAGTTGTTCACGAAAATTTATTTAATTTAACTAAAGATTTTTGATATATTATCATTCAAGAAAAACACAAAATTAAAAAAAAAACCATGAAGTTAATAATTTTATATAATAAAATAAATGAGCGTAAAAATTGCGAATGTTACTATTTAACATAAGCTATTAGTGATCATTATTAATAATAGTGAAAATAGTATTTTTATTCGTGTAGTTGACGGTGTACAAGAACCATATTTGGCCTACAATTGAGAAAAATATCAATACTTATGGCAGGTTCCATAGGACGTCTCTTTGTAAACAGTTCATGTCGTCTGCATAATTATTATTTACAGTTGAATTTTCACTCTTCAAAATAAAAATTTAAAAAAGCTGACAACACAGTTGTTCCTGATGCATGGTTTACGCACACATACACATAGAACTTAATTAAAAATATTTATCATTTTATTTAATTACAATATTTTTTTCGCTGATTTAATTCAATGATTCTAAATAAAGCGCGCTCGCATACCGTATTTAATTCGCGCGGGTGTGACAGTACTAGCGGCGACGGTTGGGACTAACTAAACTTATGTATTTTCACCATTTACATAGAACAAATTTTGCTTATACCGTCGGTAGACTGGCGTAGCCGCGAGGCTTAGCGCACCAGGTACCGAGTCGACCAGGCGATCGAGTTCGAGACCCGGCTAGATCAAGTTAATCTTTTACACTTTAAAGATTATTCATTTATTTAATTCTACCCCTTACTCTTTTCTTTTTCCTGTTTAGCCTCTGGTAACTACCGTTTAGATAATACTTCAGAGGATGAATGAGGATGATATGTATGAGTGTAAATGAAGTGTAGTCTTGTACATTCTCAGTTCGACCATTCCTGAGATGTGTGGTTAATTGAAACCCAACCACCAAAGAACGCCAGTATCCACGATCTAGTATTCAAATCCGTGTTAAAATAACTGGCTTTACTAGGACTTGAACGCTGGAACTCGCGACTTCCAAATCAGCTGATTTGGGAAGACGCGTTGACCACTAGACCAACCCGGTGGGTTTCTACCCCTCACCTGTGACGTCAAAACTTAGCAGAAGACGACACATTTTTTGGGGGTGGCGATGGAATTTTACAAAATTTTTTTGCAAATAATTTTTATTTTTTAATGGTTAACAAATGTGGCTAAGAAGAAGACCTTAATTAGGCCACCTAAAGCTGGAGATACTGAGAGTGACCTTGCTCTACTGCCCTTTTAAGTTGAAAATTTAATGGCATCAGTGTCCCATATATAGAAGTAATCTGATCGAGTTTGGTCAAAATCGGTCCAGTAATTCTGGAGATAAGGTGGTTTATAGGCTGACACCGAACACAACGCACACGTATATGCGAACATTAACATCCGGAAAATTTTCATCTGGTGTTTTTGGGTTCCTTACGTGTCAAAACGTAAAGATTTGGTGAAAACCGTATATGCCCAAATCGGGCCGATTACAATACTTTCCCTTCTAGAGCTATAGGTCTGTTATAGCGATATGTAGGCGGAAAGTAAAAATCGATATTTTAAGTACTAGTCCCATTTAGCCTCTTCGTTTTTGTGGCTTAAAAGTATATTTCATGGTGTAATTGTTTACTTCAACCGAGCAGGATTTGGTAAAATGTTATACAAAAAGGCAAAAAAGAATTATCGTTAACTAAAAAGGAAAAAATATGAGTACCGTAATTCTACCTTAGAAATCAGGCCACGACTAACATATGTAGCCTACCATTTGCGCCAAATTTCAACTAATTTTGGTCCACGGGTTTTCGAGATATGAAGAAAAAATTATTTAGAAATTACGTTAATATCTCCCACCTGTAAATCCGGTCGACTTAAAACTTTGAAATTTTAAATAGCTTTAAGCACTTTCATCGTACTCAGTTTTCTACGACCTCTATCAAAAAGTAAAAAAATTCAGAACGGTATAAACACCTCTACTTTTTTTTTATTCAAAATTTAATGCCATCAGTGTTCCATATATGTAAAATTTTAACTACCTTCGAAGAATTTATGTTAGCCAGTCCGGAGATATAAATTAAAATACAGGCCAACACACGTACTTAGGTACAACTTCCTGAAAGTTCTGTAACGTTTTTGTTTTTTGGAAGAGATTCTTGAAACGTCGATACTCAAAATTTTGTCCGATCGCTATACGTTTTTTTTATAGTTATGCTGCTGCAACAGCAATAGATCTATAGCTGGGAAAGTAAAAAATAAAAAATGAACTAGCTGTTAAATAGCTCGGCAGTAAATGGATAACCCTCGGTCAACCGAATCTGGTTAAAATAATCGGAACAGTTAGTAGAATTTTTTCGCGTATTTCACTTTGGCGTAAAATTGAGTTCCGATCGAAATGTAGTAGAAAAGGCTACCTTAATTTTAATTTTTCTTCAGTTTTTGAAGATAAATTTCAGTACTGAAATTAAATTGTATAAGTAAACAGAAAACTGTTTGAAGAGTAAAATAGGACCGATTTTGAGGTCGAGTTTTTACCGCTATTATGAAACCAGTCCAACGCTCGGCTAACTTTCAGATAAGTTACGTGATTGGTAGAGACCGGATTATATGCATTTGCATATTAAGCCATTTCTCACCAGTTATCGCATGTTTTCCTTAAAATCTAGTGAAGATTCATATTTTTTCTATATTTACAATATTTTTCGGTAGGGTACCTTGTTAATAAATAAAATCTTACGTTGTAACTGGCCAAACCTGTTAGCTGCAGGGCTCTTACAATGCACTTAGCAGTCGCGGAACAGTACCTCTGATTTTTTATGTTTACAAAAGTAACGAAATGTTAAATAATTGTTAATTATCGAATTTATCGATATTTTATTCAACTAATTACTAATTTTATGCTGATTTTGAAATAAAATAAAAAACTAAAAATTACAATTTTTTTATTGTTTAAAGTTGCATATTTTGACACTTTTCATGCATATTTTAAGCATTTTTCATGTTTATTTAAAACTTTTTATGTTGCATATAATCCGGTCTCTAGTGATTAGTGTGGAGGTTGAACTCGGTCATATTGTACTTTATTTTTTATTTTTTTATTCATTCATTTGACTGGTTTGATGCAGCTCTCCAAGATTCCCAACGTCTAGTGCTAGTCGTTTCATTTCGGTATACCCCCTACAGCCTACAGCCCTAACAATTTGTTTTACATATTCCAAACGTTGCCTGCCTATACAATTTTTTCCTTCTACTGTCCCTCCAATATTAAAGCGACTGACTATTCCAGGATGCCTTAGTATGCGGCCTATAAGTATGTCTCTTCTTTTAGCTATATTTTTCCAAAGAAGATTTCCTTCTTTCTTCATCTATTTGCCGCAACACCTCTTCATTTATCACTTTATCCACGCATCTGATTTTTAACATTCTCCTATACCACCACATTTCAAAAGCACATATTTCACTTTTTTCATTCATTTCATTTTATTTTTTCACCTATTAATTTTTTACTTTATAATAACATTTTTAAAAGGTTGCAATATTCGTTTGAAGTGTCTTTCAAACGGTATTCTAAAAAAATTGAACGATACGTTATTACTAAGTAGGACGACTTTTTAAATTCATTTTATTGTTATATTGAATAATAAACAATTCAGTGTCTTATTTTAGTGTTTGTAATGATAAATACTGATCATACGTTTTTCATATTTGTAATGGTACCTATTACCTTTATCGCTATGGTAGAGTTTGAATTTCAACTAAAATGTTGGACTACTCCTATTGTGTTTTTTTATTTCTTATTAAAAAAAACCAAAAAAAAACCAGTTCAGTATTATTATCTACAGCTTATAAAAGTTATATATGTTAATATAATCTTAAATAATTAAAATTACAATTCTCTGTTCGATTATTTACAATTTTCTTTTAGATTTCGGACAAGTGAAAAGTTTAAATTTACCAAATCTTTTACTTCCCTTTAAGTTATTGCAGATTCTCCCAAAATTCTTATCGATGATTTTTTTAAAACAGAAGAATCTGTATTTCCCGTTGGAGAAACGTATTTTTTTTAACATTGAGTACCAAAAATATTTCTGTTGCTGTTTGTCTGAATTGTGGTAAACCGGAGAAGTAACATAATAAAAAAAAAAAAAACGTAATTGCTAAAAAAAAAAAATAACCTGATTAAATTTATATTCGACTTATCATTGTTATGTATTTAATTAAAAAAAAAAAAAAAACATTATAATAAAAAATTATTACAAGTTTTGGAATGTTTGAAAAATTGTAAAGAACACTACGTATTGTTTTTTTATTGGTTTTTTTTTTTAATGAAAGGATTATATAAAAAACTGGTTTCTTAATTGGTTTCATTTATTTAATAAAAAAAAATCCCAATTATATGTTGTATTATAGATTGTATTCTAGAATTAAGAAATGTTGTTGGTCTTGTATCGTTGTGTACAAAGTTGTAAAATCACAGAAAACCAGTTCCATTATTGGTCTAGTTTTAAATTCTTTTGTTTGTGTCGAGGCTGTTCTGCTCTTACTTTTTTTTAATTTATTTATTTATATTTTAAATATTAACGATAAAATTTGTAGCTATAATCTATGAAACCGATTGTAAATATGATTTGAGCTATACAAAAAATAGGAAATAAAGAATTATTTTTTAAACGTATTATTTTATATACGAGAGGTTATCCCTCTCTTATCGAAGTAAGTAAAGACCGTTTCATTGTAAAAAAATTTATTCTGAAAACTTTATAAATTTTTTTTTATTTCTCTTAAACTACATACTTTATACTGCTTCTCTATATAATCGCCCCATGAATTAAGATATTTATCGTAGAGATAAACCAGCTTTACCTTCGTCGTATTCTTCTGCCACCAATTCATTTAGCCAATGATTAACAGCATTTTTAAGATCATAGTCACCCGCGAATTGCTTACCATTCAAAAATTATTATTTCAATTTCCCAAACAAATGGTAATCAGAAGAAGCTAACTCCGGACTATATAGCGGGTAATCATAAATTTCCCATCCAAATGTTCTCAGTAAATCACGTGTCGGACCCGCAACATGTCGACGTGCATTTTTGTGCAGCAGGACGACGCCGTCGGTCACCCGCCCACGTCGCCGATTTTGAATGGCGCGCCGTAATTTACGCAGAGTTTCGCAGTAGGCTCAGGCTTCTGCATTTATAGTCGTTCTACGTGGCATGAAATCAATCAGCAGTATGCCAAACCGATCCCAAAAGACTGTGGCCATCAGTTTGCATCCAAATGGCTATGGCTTGACCTTTGTTGGTCTGGTTAGTGATTGAAGATGACACCGTTTTCGGACGTTTCTTTCATTAATTTCATTATCACCGTACACAGCAACCAACTGCCTATGAATTTAAGCCGGATTTGATGGTTTAAAAAAGTATGACTCCACGTATTTCACAGTCGGCGGCAACATCGATTTTCCTATTCATTTTATTACGTAATAACTTGCACGTAATCAAAGATAATACAACGCGACAACTTATAGAGAACAATGCAGTGTATAGATTACTAGCATGAACGACATAGGTTCGCCAACCTTACGGAGAGAAATCTCCCAACAGTCTTTACTTTAGTACTTTAGAGATATCCTTGGTACAATGTGTTTATTTTATCTTAATGTAACCACTAGTACAGTCTTGCTTCCTAGTAGGGTAATTATTTAAACTGTTGCTTAAATCATCAAAAAATACCTTTTTTTACGGATTTGAATACTAGATCGCGGATACCGTTGTTCTTTGGTGGTTAGGTTTCAATTAACTACACTTCAGTTACACTCATACATATCAACCTCATTCATCTTCTGAAGTAATACCTGAACGGTGATTCCCGGAGGCTAAACAGAAAAGAAAATTTGGCTAGTCGGGATTTTTTCCTTCGGGGCATTTTGAAGAATAGAATCGATAAATCAAATCCAGACGGTATCGATGAAGTAAAGGCGAACATCCGACTAGAATTCGACGGCATTGACGACGTTTTGCGTCAGGTGACTTTAAATATGATCGCTTGAGCGTATGGTAAATATGTAAACATTTGCTAATGTAAATGTACAATTAATTAAATTTACCTTTTCATTCCGTTCATAAAATATTTCATGTCGCGACTGCGTTTAGCTTATAGCGGTTCGGTTTTAAGTCGCTCATCCGGTATCACTTTGTTTCTCAGGTGATAGTAAAATGTATTTTTCAGTTTCCACTATAATTAATTTTTTAATTGTTGAGGACCTCTGTGTATAATGCAGGAGTTCGTATATTTTATAAAAAAGTTAGGGTTTTGTTCACAATAGTGGTAGGGTACACGACCGTATGACAATTGTTTTGCGGGAAATTTTATTTTTTCCGGTACAGTTGAGGTTTGTGTTTAATTGGTATAATAAAAAGGTAAACACAAATTTTATGTTTTTTATTTTTTAATATGATATATTAAACATATTATTTTATTTATTGAAGGGATACACGTAGAAAGCTGAAGGACGTTTGATACTCAGGCGTTACCGTGGCAACTAGGTTCATTCAATTTCATCACCTTGTTAGTTCTAGATTCAGATATAGTTATTGCTATTTGGTTCCATTGAATCGAAAATTGGTGAAGTAAAAGAAAAAGAAAAAAAGTTAATTCGTTGTTCGTCGCATATGTTCAAAATTGTTCAGTCACGCTTTAATTTAGTTATGAGAACTCTTACTCCATACGCTCTGTTTATTCTCGTTATATAATATTAGATTAATATTAATAAATTAAATTAATTAATGGTTAAATAATATTATATTAATATTAATAGTTTATTTAAATCACTCTTTGAATAGTATTTTATAATAATAATTTACTTAAAATAAATTTTGTGCAAGTTTACTTATATAACAAAAAATCCGGTATAGGTTGCGTAACTTTTCCAGCTTTGTCCTTGACATATTTTTATATAAAATAGGACGTAGTAGGGTTTTTAGATATTAATGACTTAATTATGAAGTATTGCAAGTTCAATAATGAAAAAATTCAAATTTTTAGTAAAAAATTTGGATCCGATTTAATCTCTTTCATGACATTTTTACCTTAAAAATTAGATAAAAGCACAATTGAAAAAAAAATCATCCTTATTAAAATATTTTTGGTCTCAGTGTACCCCATTGACCGAATAACGGTTTTATTTTGAAAAGTATCCTATATATTTAGAGTATAATAGTTAAAAAAAAATCAAAATTTTTAGTAAAAAATATGTTGGTCCCTTATGACTCTCTTGTTCGATGACATCGAACAAAATTGTTACGTGAGGTAGCTACTTCAAACGATTTTTTTTAATATCAAATAACTTGAAAAACAGATATAGTATCAGAAATTGTAAAACATTCAAAAAATCTTGTCAGATCCCACGGGACCGTCTGTTTTTAAAAAAGTTCCCACTTCGTCTACGTTAATGCTTGATACATTCGGATTGTCAATTTTGAAAATTAAAGCTTAGAACTATTGTTATTTTAGGTACAGGTTCCGTTTAGCCTCCTTTTACGAGACTTAAAAGTTTATTTTCGGAATAACTGTTTACTTCAATAAATTGATCCTATTTGGTGTATTGTTATTCAAGAAAGCAAACAAAATTTGGTTTATTAAAAAAAGATACGAGTGGGTACCGTATCCGATCGACGGTGGTTAAAATATACGTTTATTGAAGTATCCCTTCGGTACATGCTGCAGACCGCATCTGGTTATCTCAATCATAAAAAAACTTAGAGCGGATGTAGTTATTTATCAGTCGCCCGGTATATATAAATTTTTCATAATCTCCTAGATCAAGACGGTTCGATGAATATTAAACTTTTTAATTGAAAGTTGCAACTTAGAATCGAACTCAAACCGGTCGAATAATATAATTCATTGCTTCAGTTGTAGGTTAACAAATTGCATGATGCGAGTAGTCGGATAAGCCGTCGGCTTCGGGTCACTCCATCGATCTCCGTCTTATGTACCGTCGGCTGTTTGGTGAAGCTGTATCATTCCAGTTATTTACCTTAAGAGAAAGTAATCGCTTTTATGGTCTAATATTTCAGGTTTAATATCGTGGTTCAACTGTATCAATACAGTCGATAAATTGAGTACAGTTATGAGTTTTTAGTACTTTATAATTGCATAACTACGATTATATCTCAGTTTTTTTCTGTCGATTCTTAATTCGGTTAAATTTCTCAAGGAAAAAAGATGTCGTTTTATCTTATAACAAACTAGTATAGTACGATTACGACAAATCGGATACGCGAATATGTGTGTACGTAATGACATCTCTGTAATAAGTCTTGTGATGGGGCTGCGTAAAAAGGGTATTATAACAATTTCTCCCGACAACCATTGAATTAACAGCAGTTGTAAGATTCTTGAATTCGTAACCGATTAAAAAAAAATTTCTCTGATAGTTTTATAAACGATTCGATTTTTGGTATCTCCTTATAATTTTTAGTTTATAGTACGCGTATGAAATAATTGAAAAAAAATCCTATTTTTCTTTTGTTTATCTAGTATAAAAATTTGTATCAATAGGCTAATGACAATAAGGAAAAACCTGATAAAATTTTGTTTTCTACAGTTGGTCTTAATCTAAAAATATTGAAAATGAATCTAATTTGTTAATTTATTTAAAATTATTTAATATTTTCAAGAAATATGCAAGTAAAAATAAAGCCCGTTGGTCACGTTACATAAAACACCAATCAGAGCGCATGACGTCATGTCTTGCAAAACGTCAGATTTTTTATTCTATGTGATTTGTTAATTTTGTGCTCTAAAACACATTTTTTCGCATGTTATACGATTTTCTGTAATAGTACGACAACTACAACAAATCTTTGTAATGGAAACAGGGTTCGCAAAAACCAACAGCAGTAACTTGCACAAAATTGATGTTGTTATACTGTTAATGTTTTTCGCATCAAATAGTGTTTTCTGCGTAGCGGAATTTCGAAACATCAAAATCTCTATGTAAGTACCCAACTATTGCCGCATATTAGTTTTTCGTAATATTAAGAAATTATTACCTCATATTACGATCTGCTGTATAAGTATTGTTGGTCAAAATCCGTTATATGTCCATAACGCTTAATAGCCCATCGACCATGTAGTTAGTTCTTACATGGCACCACTGAAACTCTATATTGAAATAAGAAAATAAATAAATAAAATTATAAATATAATCTAACCAAACTTAATCTTCGCTCGCTAACCTTGATTAGCAAGCGTATATTAACTTTGGTTAGATTATATTTATACCCACCGGGTTGGTCTAGTGATGAATGCGTCTTCGCAAATCAGCTGATTTCGAAGTCGAGAGTTCCAACGTTCAAATCTTAATAAAGGCAAGTTACTTTTATACGAATTTAGAGGATTAAACGAAACAACAAAAGCGATAAATAAAATAATTATTAAAAAACTAAAAACTATACTACTAATTGTACACAGCTATCTAGAATAATTATGAAAGACCAACAAAAAATAGTTAAACAATTTTTTCTTTCTTTTCTTACATACATTCTTCCAAAAACAAATTGGTTAATTACGATGTGAAATTTAATAATGGTAAATACGAGTACGTTTTATATTGCAGTCAAGTGCCTGTGTAGGATATACGAACCAGTGACTTTAACGGCCTCCACCTTGTTAAGACTAAAAAAGGCATCCGAAATATAACACAACATGTAGAAATAATAATAAATTTTGTATTGCCGACTACTGTATCCTAAAAAAATCCATTTCGGCGTGTCGGAAGGCGGAGGTAGATTTCAGCGGTGCTAAATAGGGGATAAAAAAGATTTCCACCTTAAAGTTAAGAAAAACTTCAAATTTACTCAACACGACAATGGTTGCTTGTGAAAAAACGTTTCACATGTTAGCATACGACAAGCCCCGTCTTCTTACAATTCCAGCAACATTTTGGTCATCCCTTGGCATAAGGGTTGCTCATATCAAAAATTGTTTCAAACAAAATTTTTAGGTAATATTTAGAGGATTAATGACCACTTTAAACCGATTCGATATTTCCCTGTTAAGGGCGGTATGATTATTTTGTCTTCGAAACCCCATTCTTCCATCCTGTTGAACGGACTCAGGCTAACCGTTCCTGAGACGTACAGTTTATTGAAACCCGACCACCAAAGAACTCCAGTATTCACGATCTAGTATCCGAATCCGTAATTCACCGGGTCGGTCTAGCGGTGAACTTGTCATCGCAAATCAGCTGATTTCGAAGTTGAGAATTTTAAGATTCAAATAATAGTAAAGGCAGTTACTGTTTTACGGATTTGAATGCTGGATAGCGGATACCGATGTTCTTTGGCGGTCGGGTTTCAATAACCACACGTCTCAGGAACGGTCAATCTGAGACCTTACAAGACTACACTTCATTTACGTTCATATATATCATCCTTATTCATCCTCTACGGTGGTTCCGGAGACTAAACAGAAAAAGAAAGGAAGAGTATTCTAATCTGTATAAAAGCGACTCCTTTTATTAGAATTCGAAACTTAAAACTGTCGACTTCGAAATCAGCTACGCTAGACCGGCGGGTTATTTTTTTTTTTTTACAATTAATATCACGTTATATTCAGAACAATATTAAAAAAAATTAACTTACAATACCGTACGACTACCATCTACCTCTGTAAGTAGCTATCTTTTAATGTTATTAAATGATTACGATGTTTAAAAATTTGCAAGTATAAAAATATTATTTATAATACATCATATAGTTTTCTTTACGAAGGGTAGATGCGGAGTGTTTCTTATCGTATAATTATAAATTATGCCGTTATAAAATTACGTTTTTTGCTATTAAAAATATTGATATACGTTGGGAAATCTTAGTGCAAAATTAAAATATGGAATTAATTAATATATATATATATATATATTTACGAATAATAATAATTATGTTAAATAACCACTATCAAAGTAATTGAAGTTAATTTATTTTCGCTTGCAAATTTATCGGTCTAATTATATCTTTCGCACTTTTTCCGTAGTATAAAAAATAAAATTATTAGCGTACGAAAAAACAGCAACCAAAGTTAATATACTATGCAATCACTACAGATGAAAATAGCAATTTTCCAAGGCGTTAATTGAAAAAAAAAGTAAGTATTTATTATTTCAGGACAGTTAGTATAGGCAAAGGTGTAGAAGTATTTTACATTTATTAATTACTATTATTTGAAGCTATTTAAATTTAATTTTAAATAAAATTAGTCGAAACATTATTTAGATATATTACCCGCTATATAACTTGGCGGCGACTTTGTTGCGTTGCTGTCCCTCATAAAAATATCTCTTTTTTTCTGCTTAGCTTCCGGAATCACCGTAAGATATTACTACAGAGGGTGAATGAGAATGTTATGTATGAATGTGAATGAAGTGCAGTCTTGTACAAGTCTCAGGTCGACCACTCCTGAGAAGTGTGGTTAATTGAAACCCAACCACCAATGAATACTGGTATCCACGATCTAGTATTCAAATCCTTATTACTGCCTTTACTAGGATTTGAAACTTAGAACTCTCGACTTCGAAATCAGCTGATTTGCGATGACGAGTTAATCACTGGACCAGCCCGGTGGACTTAAAAACAAATTTAATTACACCTCATATAACATTTTTAATAAAAATCACAACTTGGAAAACAGATAAATATCAGAAATTAAAGAATTTGGAAAATTCATAATTCGTGTTCTATGGAAGTCCCTTTTTTAAAAAAC
Source organism: Lycorma delicatula (assembly GCF_047948215.1). Classification (NCBI taxonomy): domain Eukaryota; kingdom Metazoa; phylum Arthropoda; class Insecta; order Hemiptera; family Fulgoridae; genus Lycorma; species Lycorma delicatula. Next base: position 58,273,638 of record NC_134464.1, read on the forward strand.
TTCCATGTCGTCTACATTTACATTAGGTAGTTGGATTTTACAAGCTAGAAGATTAAATTAAAAATGAGTTTATTTTAGAAGCACGGGTCTCATTCAGTCCCTTGTTATTTGAGGCATAAAAGTCGATTTATCGTAAATTATTTTCGTTAATTAAGTCAGCCCGAAGCTGGGATATATACAACCAAATATTTATCCCGAATTTCAGGTGTTGTGGTCAACGCGTTTCCAAGGTACGAGGTAAAAACCGTTTAGAAATTATACTGAAGCCACCTTCCTTCCCAATCCAAAATTAAATCCAAAGTTATCAGATCTAAAATTTCATCTACTTACAACAATGGAATTTTAAATAGCCTAGTAAGTACTTTCATCTTATTAAACCTCGGTTTTTCGCGACCACTTACAGAAAAAAGTAAAAAATTAAAAAATGGGGAAAACTATGCTTCCTCTTTTTTATTTAATTTTGCCCAAACTTTAATACAAGATTCATCAGTTCGTTATTTAAAGAAGATTTTTGATCGATTTTCGAAGAATTCATGTCGAGCCAAACGAGAAATATTAATTAAAATATATAGCCGACTCATACATCTTCCGGAAATTTCTGTAACTTTCTTTGTGTTTTCTTAACTAACTTTTAACGAGGTCTTGAAACTTCGACGTTTACAAACCCTGACGACCAATATGTCGGCGGATCACTATATTTTCCTCTTATGGCTACGCCACTGTAGCAGCAGTAGCGTAACCATAATCTGGATATATCGCTATACCTAGAAAAGTAAAAATTATTTTTTTGGTGAAATCCCTAAATATTTTGTCCTTTGAAGATAGTTTTTAAGTACGTTTGGTATACTTTAAAACCTGATTATATTATTATTAAATTTGTACTAATGTTTAAACGTTTCTCTAATTTAAAGAATTTTGTAGAATCTTTTAAATGTATTTATTTCTCTTTCTATAAGAAAATGAGTAACTTGAAAACAACAATAATAATTTTAAATTTTATCAATTACGAAAAATTGTGTTGTAAGCCTGTATGTAATGTTGACAAATTTTAACAATTTTTTTTTCTATAGATATCTAGAAATTTATGTTCTTTATAGCTTTTTATACATTTTCTAAGGAAAGAAAAGAAATTTTATTCGATTATAATGTAAAATATAATGAAAATCTATTGAATTTAACCCTATGTAGAGTATGAATTATAAATCCGTTACCGGTAATAATCATAATAGTAATAATAACCTTGAACCGATTTAATTCAAATGAAATAGAAATTGAAATGTTGTCATCTATAAAAGAATAATAAAAAATAGTTAACTTTACATACCTTTCATAATCGTTTAAGAAAGTGTTAGTAGATATTGAAAACTGTTGGTGAAATTGAAAAAAGAAGGAATTACGATATCGTCTGTTATATTTCTCTTAAACTTAATTTTTTTTTTGTTATTTTATAATTTTTGTTATTCGTTCTTAATATTTTTTAGTCTAACAGGTTTTTTTGTGCGTTGCTTAATAGTAAATGAAATGACTGCTAGAAAGAGAGAAGGGAGATCTTGGTATCCTTCACTCTTCATTTTTAAAAACATCATCTGTTTATTTATTTAAACTCTACTTTATTATAATTACTATTCATTTAACTTGAGTAAATATTCATCTATTATTTATTCGGTGTGTGTAGTTATTAATATTCTATACAATAATATTTAGTAACATATATTTAAATTCTTATTTTCGTATTTTAAATATAGTTTATCTAATATCGTGTTAAATATTACCCTCGATCGGAATAAAAATAAATTTAAAAATCGTTTTAAATGAAATTTGTTTCAATATTTAATGATTTTGTCTTAAAATCCTTTTCGCAACTAATAATCACGGTGTTTGGTTTACATAAATCGTGGATTTACGAGTACATAGTACTTTTAACTATAAACAATGTTAATAAAGTATGGGAACACCTAAATACGTATAAAGAGTTAAACGTAAGAAAAATGAAATTTAGTAAAACCTCCTACCTCAAAACTATTTATAGTTTGAAATTACCGTACTGCAATCCCCAATGGGGTTAAAAGAAGGTTTCAAAAAATCGTGGAAGCCTGGGGTTGAAATGTGGCGACGATTAGGGCCAGGGAGGTAGCCTCTATGCCTAGGGTGTCTTGGCTTACCTTCGGAGGGGCGGGGCTCCCCGATGATGGCATAGGAGATCCTCAAGGTATGTGACACCGCGGGAGGGAGTGACAGGCATTCCCGAACTATGGAAGTTAGGGCCGGGAAGGGTAGCCCAGTAGTGGAGGATCACATCAGCTATCAAGAAGTGGTAGTCGGTGGGATCCGATAGAGCTACTGGGACCCCGATGGGCGATCCTCTAGGATAGAGGCAAATAAGGGGGGGCAGAGACTACTGTCACGGTACACTAAGGTTTTGCTTAACGGCGAGGAGCTAGTTGCCGTGTGGGTGCTTAATAAATATAAAAAAGCCCCCACGGGAAGCAACTCAAAAATTTTAGGAAAAAGAAAAGTTTTGACATAAAACATTTCGGGCTATGAAAACCCTCTTCAAAATAGCGATCGTTTAATTTTTCAGTCGCTATTTAAAATATTTGAGTTGCTCCTTCCCATCGGGACTTCCATTGTGGTGGTCTGATAACGAAAAATAAATCATTTTAAGTTGAGAATTTCTTCTTTTTTTTTTTTAAAGAAAAAATATTTTTTAGGAAATATTAAATGGTCTGCCATTTGGTTATAGTCGTCACAGACATTCTCAAGATAATGAATGCTCGGAATCCCAAAAATAGCTACCATCGACGACCCTGCCACAAAAATTCACAATGTCGTATTAAACGAACGCTGGGAAGACGCACGAATTTACTGCTATCCCAAACGTCTCGATAGACTGTGTCCACTACTTTTTACATGATGTTTTCGGTACGAAAAAGCTTTCCGCCCGATGGGTACTGAGTTTATTAACACTCGTCCGAAAACACGTTCGACTGAACACTTCTCAAAGTTTTCGTATTTATTTAAAAGCGATTTCGTTGAAATTTTGTAACAGTAGATGTAGAATAACGGATATACCATTACAAGCCAGAGATCAAACAGCTGGTGTTAGCAGGTGAATGTGCGCAAAAGAAAGCGAATACGCTTCCATCTGCAGAAAAAGTCATCGCAAGGTTTTTGGGATTCTCGAGGTGTGATGCTCACGGATTAGGTTTGTAATTAAAGGATGTAATTCAGGCTTAAACGATCACATCTGATCAAAAAGATGCGGTGTTATCGTGGTGAAAGAAATGTTTTTCATTATGATAATGAGCCTGTAAACACGTCTCAGATTGTTGCAGCAAAAACTCCAAGACCTATGATCCATTGCCTCGTATTCACCGGATTGGCCTTCCTCTATTTCCGCCCTCTTTCCAAACGTGAAGAAATGGTTCGCCGAACGAATATCCATTTCAAACGAGTAGTCAAAACAGAAAACCGCTTATTTTGCAGAGGAGGACAAATCGCATCGTACTAAGTTTATTAAAAATTTTAGAGTCTTCGATCTAACGATGTCGAATGCAAGGTGACTGCGTTACCTTGCGATTAAAAATTCTCAAAAAATCTTGTGTTTCTTTTTCAGGTCGAGAACTTTTCGAACGATCCTGGTACGCACTCCAAGCATCCTCAGAGTAGATGGGAAATAAGGTAGAGAGAGAGAGTATGTGCATGTGTGTGTACGCGCGCGCGTAATAATAGTATTTTTAGGAATTCATACGAGTATTTTTAGGCATTCATACGATCAGAGTGTTAAGTTTTACACGGAGGAATAACATTTTGATTACGAAAACACTCATCAGTGTTTATATAGCATAACAGAAAATTCAAAATTAAAGCAAATCACAATTAATATATAGAATATATTATATAATCTAGTGGAAATCATTGACTGTAAGCGTTTGTTGGTACAGTATATTTACGGTATACAAACATGTAACTTCCCTATTGCTGTGTCCGTATATCCAAAACGTTAGAAGTTTAATTAGACTCCTTACAGTTATACTCACGTTCGTGGACCGATATCTACAGATATAAATTTCATTTTATTATAGATATTTAAAAACTTTTTTAGTTCTTATTTTGTATTAATAAAATAAAATTTAATTAAAAAATTTTAATTTAAATATCTCTGTAATTTTCTAGATCAGCGGTTTGATTTTTTTTTTTACTTGGATGTGCTCAAAACGTACATTCATTGCTACACGTGGGTAATAATTGGACAGAAAATAGATACCTTTAAATGTTGTCATGACAACGTTTAGTGAGTTAATAAAAAAAATAACTGGTGATAATAATAATTTCTTTGAAGAAAGATGCATTCAGTCATAGAATATTTTACAATTACTTACGCTACAGATCCATAAATATTTTACTTTTAGTATTTTTAAAAGAAAATAGAGCCCTCTCTTAATTTTAGAAAGAATTACGAATCAGTTTATTAATTTAACATACTTCCTGCACGATTAAGCAAATATGAAATTACTAAAGTAGTAAGGAAATTTATGATCTAAGCGAGTAGAATCGATGATATTTCTAATTGCCTATCACTTTCTGTAAAATTAATAATTAAAAACAGATAAAAAGTTTGAATATTAATACTTTAAAAGTGTATTATTTGAAGCAATATACACATAATATTGAAATTAATAACCCGCCAGTGTAGTTTTTAAACTAGTCTAACGGCTACGACATCGAAACAAAAGTTCAATCTTAACAAAGGATCTCCACGCCCCTAAAAAACAGGTCAGTCTCGATCCAATGTCAGAGTGATACTCACTGTTTTTTTTTTTATTTTAATGGAACTGTGCATTTTGAATTCTTGCCTTAACCGTGGAACCATGCGTACTATCTTTTTACAACGGTTACGTGAAAAAATCCGCAAAAAGAGTTCAGAGTTGTGGCGAGACAACAAGAATTATTGTTCCTTCACCACGACAGTACTCCCGCTACTCAGCTTTGTCAATTTGTCAGTTTTGTGCTAAACTTCAGATGACTGTCCTTCCTCAGCCACCCTACTCGCGTGACCTAGTTCCTTGCGACTTTTTCTTATTTCCGAAATTAAAATCGGTGATGAAAGGACGCCGTTTGGAGACTAAAATGACATTAGAACAAATCTGTCATGGACTTTATAAGCCATTTCAAATGAAGCTATCCAGGACTGCATCGGGGAGGGGAAACATTGCTAGGAAAAATGTGTGAATAGGGGAGGGGAGTACTTTGAAGGGGAAAAGGGCCAATAATTTGTAAAAATAATAATAAAGATTAAAACAATAAATTTAGGTTATTTTCTGAATAGACCTCGCATATATGTATTTGTGTGTGTATATATATAAAGAGAGAGAAATAGAGAGCTTTAAAAAGTGTGGTAACCCTTTAAATAACGTTTATTCCGACGCGGAAATGATTTATTTTCAGTATGAAACCACTACAACCCTAACACCCTAGGAGACAACTCAAAAATTTTAAACGCAAAGGGTAGATTTGTGACGCATCGTTTTAAAGGCTGTTGAAAAACTAAAATTTTGACGTAAAAAACTTGGTTCTATAATAACCCTAATCAAAATTACGGCCATTTAATATTTTCACTACTAGTTTCGAAAGTGGCCTATAGCACACCGTAAGTAATGATTTCATATTAAAAAAAAGAAGAAAGAGTAGTCAGACCATATTGTTCAGGTGTTTCGATTTTCTTTGAGTTTACACAACGAATTCATCGCTTGAAGTTAAGATACGTAAACACAAGATCCTTTTCATCTAGTTTTGGTTGTAATTACAGAAATCCGTTTCGGCACGCCGGAAGGCGGAGGTAGATTTCACCGGTGCTAAATAGATGATAAAAATGATTTTCACCTTAAAGTTAAGAAAAAACTTCAAATTTACTCAATACTATAATGAAAAAAAGTTTCACATGTTTAGCATACAAGCCCCATTTATTTTACAATTCCAGTAATATTTTGGTGATCCCTGGCCGTAAGAGTTGGTCATATCAAAAATTGTTTCAGATAAATGTTTTAGGTAATGTTTAGAGGACTAACGATCACTTTAAACCGATTAGATATTGTGTCTATTAAGGGAGGTATAAGTTTTTCTCTTCGAAACACCATTTTTTCACCCTCTGAGCCAATGGTTGGTGATATCAAAATCTTTACTTACATAAGTTTTAGGCCCTTATCCAAAGAATTGTAGGAACTTTAAACGAATTCAATATTTTAATTCGTAAGAAAGTTATAGCGATATTTTGTTTTTTCGAAAAAGCCCCTCCATTTCCACCCCTATGGCCCGATTTTTTCCCATTAACGAACTCAGTCGAGATTTTGGGTCGTTACATTTTATGTATCAATTTGAAAGTGATTGGCGCAAAATTACGGAAGTTACCGTGCCCACAAGAAACTGAAATATATATATTTATATAAACTTTAGAGCTGACGGTGGTTTTGGTGTCTGGGGGATTAGAAATGCGAAAATTTGTCGAAATTTTTTGGAAGTCAAATCATGGTTACCCATTGCAATAGGTATCTTTCTTATGAAATTACCTAAAACATATCGTTTTGATGTTCGCCAAATTTTAATTATTTTAATTTTTTTAATGTTTTATTGTTGAGCAATTATTTAATAAGTACTGAATACCATTTTTAGAATAATTAGCTTTGAAAAAAATGTAAACATAAAATAAATATATATACACACAGTTAGTTTCTCATTCGAACTAATTATACAAATGATTCACCCAGGGTGCGCCTTAAAAGATTAAGCCAGGTAGAAGTCAGCCGTTGGTAAAATTAAGCCAGACTATAATTCCTAAATGGAGTAAATGTGACCTGAACAACTGAAAAAAAATGTCCTAGAACTGTATTTCTTATAGTTTTCGAGAAATTTGTGGTAAAAGACAAAAGATTGGGGTCGAAAAACACATTACTTTATGTGTGGCGTAAAGTAACATCGTTAAACGGGTAATAAACACGTAAACGTTTTAACAAAACTTTAAATTTTAATTCTAAGTATGAGGAAAGTCTACAGTAACTAAATACAAACAAGAATCTATTGAACTTTAACATTTTTGTTAAAATTGTTAATAGTGTTGTGTACCTTTGAAATACTTCAAATTAAGTAATTTATGTTCGGTGATTATTTTTTTAACATTAATAATAAATTATCCACTCACGGGTTTTTATAACCAGCAGCATCGTATTGTATTATCTTTATATATAACACACTTAAACATTTACTTTGAGTAGTATACGAATTGATATCGGATAATATTTCACAGTCCCTATTCGTAATTAAAAAATAAAATAAATGACTTTATTACTTAATACATTTTTTTTTCTCTGTCCGTTTCATTGAAGTTCAGAATAAGTTTTTCACGTATTTTTTGCCGAGCCCCAGTTCTAAAATAACGATGTTTGTAATCCTTTCGAGCTAACAAATTTTCGTCTCTCGTTCTGATCTCCACGATTAACGATCCGGCGTCAACATTCGCATTCGTGATATATGAATGACGCACATCTCACCGATTAACGATCAATCGTTAGGCTATCCGAACTATAATATAAGGTACAACCGATTTAAAGGAATTACATGACGAGGAGACGGTAAGGCTAACCGTAGCCCTTCTATGGGCCGGTCTCTTGGTCGACTCAGGTAAGAACATCATTTATCCGCTTACGGAGAACGGAAGATGGTTCTTCCATTTGACTGCGTTACGTAGCTAATTGTGCGTTACATTTTACTCGATTGTAAATAATTTGCGGTGTTGTGTCGCAGAATTAAATTTATGTACAGAGTCGGTGATATTTTGGATGGTGGTTTGAACCTAAAGATTTCAAATTTTTGAAATCGGACTTTATCTGCGTTTTATTTTTTTTCTCAATTCCTTTTTATTTTTACCGGTCTCGTTTATATTTTTTACTTTTAATTAATTTTGATTCATATATGTAATTTATTTATTTATTTTATTCATTATTTCTTTTTTTTTTTGACTAGGCCTATCCTTCGTAATTCTTTAAGAAATGGATTTTCTCGTTCGTTTAGCTTTCAACAGTATTCTGACGAACGGGGTTCGCTTTATAACTCTTTTCTTGTATTATAGTCGGTGTCACACGCGTGTATTAGATTCATTACTTAGTTATATGTTTGAAGATTGCGTTATTTGTTTAGTATATTCTTTTATTTTAGTTTTTATGTCTTTCGTAGCATTTTTTTCATAATGCTTTTACAGTTGTTTTCTTATTGTTTGAAGCTGTGCGCCATTATAGTATTCAATTTATAATTTCTCGAGCCATAACTCTGTGGGTGTTTGCCTCTAAAACAAAAAATTCAACCGAATGGTTCGTCCTTAAAAATATTCAACCGAGCGATAATTTACACGGTTTAGATGGGCGAGTAGCAGCATTACGCTCATATGCGTGTGCTTGTGCTCTAGAAATACGATAATAATTATATATGTCATTACACAGAGAATATTTTTATCTTTTATTGAAATAGTAATAAGATAAATGAAAAAAAAACATAAACCTTTTTTAATATATTTGACCCCGCAAGAAGATTCTTTATTAATAAAATCCAGACAAGAGATTGTAATTTATTGAGTCGGGTCAAATCAATATTAGACCGCAGTTATCTAAATATGTTATCTAAACATTTATTTTACATATAACTCGACTAAATATATATTCTTTTTTATTACGAATGAATAAAATATAAGATGACTTAAATATATATTTCGTATTTTATGTAAATCGCAAAATAATTTTTAATTTTTCTAATAGGAGAAAATTTATTTAAAAACATATTTTCTGGTTCGTAATTAAATTATTCAAATAGGACCGATATAAATACGTTTTTTTTTGTATCTTAAAAACAAAACGCAAACTATAAAACAATATTTAGATGCGTTTAATATTAAATATTCAGAAAAATAAATATTCTCGTATATATATATATATATATTTTACTGAAATTATAGGAAGTTTTGTAGTTGAAAAGCTCTGGAAAGATCGAAATTACTATTATTTTTGCTATATTTTTGTTCATAGTGGTCGGCTGTGATATTAATTTAAAAATATAAACTGTTGTGACGACAGACAGGGCAAAAATTCGATAAATGAAGCTCGCCAAAACAAAGGGGCTAGTAGGTCCCGTACTTAAAATATTCATTTTTCTTAAACTTCAATTTTGTAGATCGATAATTCAACTGTATTTACGTAATATTAATGCAGACATCATGGGAACTTTTTAAAAAGGAAGGTTCCATAGGATCTGACTGAAGAACTTTTAAATATTTTTATAATTTCCGACACTATATATTTTTCTAATCGGGGGTGTTATTAAAAACCTTATATGAGGTAGGTGTTGAGCAAGTAGGTCAGATGAGGAGCCCATTTTCTTCTTGCAATTATATTCTTAACACAGTATAATTATGTTAAAACGTTATTCGATTAAGAATTTTTACTAGAACCCAAGAATTTTTTTAACGTTTTCTCAATTACGTTATACTTTTTATATTGCACAACTTTTAAGTTAAAAAGTCATTTGATCAAGTGGGTCAAATCTGATCCAAATCTTTTTACTGACCGCTTTAATCTTTTTCGCAATTGTATTCTAAATATTCCATAATTACGTCATTAATATTTAAAACCCTACGACGTATTTAAGATAAAATTGTATCGAGAACAATGTCTGGAAAGCGGAAAGCTGTGCGATCCTTTCCCGGCTTTTTTTTAATAGATAAATTTATTCGCATTCATAAATATTGAGGTCGGTGAAAACTTTCTTCGTATCCTCCCGGTAGATGGCTTTATAATCGCATAACTCTGGCAATATTAATTGAATCCGGCGTGCTTTTGGAAGGTAACGTATCGCTGAGTATTTTTTTTAGAAAAGTCATAATTGTATTAGTTTATTTATTTAAAAGATATTAATTCTTAAAAATGGAGTTTAAGAAGAAATTCGATACATTTTGATATTTTATATAAAAATAAGAATCGGGTGGTAAAAAAGTTTGTGATTTTTTAACACGATTCAGTACCGATACAAGCGGCACGAAACCGGTTCAAAGTTTTCAATCTGGAAGTTTTGATGTCAAAGACGCATCTCTCTCCGTTCGGCCGGTTACTGAAAAAAATCGATGAAATCGTGGAAAAATGTGTGTAAGACCGCCACATTAATAGTCATATCAGTGACGAATTAAACATCGAACACGAAAACTTTTAAACCGTTAGAAGATCTGATAGAAAAAAGTTCTACGTTTGGATGCCAAACGATTTAACAGCTAAGAATTTCATATCTTGAAATAACATTTGCGAATCGTCGATGAATCGTTTTTGAAATGGCGATGAGTAACGGATCACGTTTGACGATAATATACGGAAAAGATCGTGATCGAAAGAAGGTGAAGCTCCGAATACGGTAGATAAGCCAAAATCGATCCCAAAAATAGCGCCACTGTGTCTGTGGTGGGATAGGAAAGATCGTTTACGATGATTCCTGTCGCCCGATCAAACGATCAATTCTCTGTCGTCAACAGTCGGAAAGGTTACGTCAGGCGATCGAAATAAAACGACCAAAATAGATCGATAAGAAAAATGTCTTCCATTAGGGAACGCCGGACCTCGCACGTTTTCGTTGACCCGTGGCGAATCGAGATAGCTTGGCCGGGAAGTTTTAATGAGTTACCATATAGTCTGACCTCGCATCGTCGGACTACCGTGGTCTCTGCAGAATTTAACGTATAAATTCGGCTTTGTAAGAGGCCTTGAAAATCACTTATACAGTTTTTCGCCCGGGGAAAACACAGGTTCAACTGCGATGGGATTATAATGGGAGCTCAAAAATGGCAAAAAAATGGTCGATCAAAGCCGTACATATTTTTACTTTAATAAACGTCATTTGAAGTATTAAAAAAAACCCCTCGACTTACTTTTGCATTAAAATACGAAGAAACGTTTTCCTCGACCCGTTACAAATACTTAGAGAAAAATTTGTAGTTTACTAAATATCGGTCACTTTATTGACATTTCCTGAGCCAATATTTGTTCTAATATAAGTACATTTGTTGCATAAGTTTGAAAAAATGAAGTATTTTATTCAACGGAAGTATTAAAAAATGTTACTCTTTTCTTTGTGTAGAGCACAGTTCTAAATACGATCGGTTAAACTTCAGGGAAAAATTCTTCGGAAAAGAAAGTGTAGAAAAATGTTTATAATGATTACAGACCGAATTATATGCAACATAAAAAGCTTGAAATATGCATGAAAAATGTTTAAAATATGCATGAAAAGTGTCAAAATATTCAACTTTAAATAATAAAAAAATATTAATTTTTAGTTTTTTTATTTCAAAATCAGCATAAAATTAGTAAGTAGTTGAATAACATCGATAAATTTTATAATTAACAATTATTTAACATTTTGTTACTTTTATAAACATAAACAATCAGAGATACTGTTCCGCGGCTGCTTAGTGCGCTCTAAGAGCCGTGCAGCTAATAGGTTTGGCCGGCTACAACGTAAGATTTCATTTATTAACTAGGTACCGTACCGAAAAATATTGTAAATATATGCATCATCACTAGATTTTAAGGAAAAATGCAATAACCGGTGAGAGTGGGCTTAATATGCAAGTGCATATACAAATATGCAAATGCATAAAATACGGTCTCTAATAAAATGATATTATTTAACATCGGGTAAAATATATCGTCGTTTTTATCAACATCCGTCGATCAAAGCTTGAAATTAATTTCCTTTTAAATAAATTAAAAAGCTGTTTTGTTATTAACTTGCTAAAACAAAGAAGAGTAAAAAGAAAAAAAACATCCGTTCCGGTCGTAAATTTTAAGTCGGCTTTTTAGTAAATTAAATTATAATTTGAAACTTTTTTTTTTAATAAAATTTTGTTGTTAAAAATTATTATGAATTTACTTAACGAGTCATCTGCCTTATTATCTGCATAGTTTTATGCGTCTATTTTTACGTTTTTCGGTTTGTTTATTATGTTAAAATATTTTAATGGATTTTTAAGCGACATAAATTAAGAATGTCTCCTTCAATTTTTATTTATTTATAGAAATTTAATAAAATTTTTACTTTGGTATTTTAACGTCTGCTTGTAGTAAATATATTCAATTTACTAATTGTAAACACGGATACATAATAGAGGTAGGAAAACGTATTCACGGTAGTCGTATAGTCATCATTGTCAATAATAATTAGAGATTCCGACGCAATAGACGTTACGTATTCTTTGTTTATTTTATTTTTATTTCCACAGTTAATACGTAAGAATTACTCTTTCTTAACATTGAAGATATCGGATATAAAGTGTTACATAGCCGAGGGTTTTTTTAAATTAATTAGTTTTCTTGACAGAATAAAACAGATGTAGATAATGTTGTCGTGCGAGGTAAATAAAAAATTATCTATATTTATATTTTTAATTATATTATTTTTTTTTCCACTTGCTTGTTTATTTTTTTATGTGGGTTGACCGTTAAAGGATTACGCAAATATAACTTTTAATCTTTCTTTCTTTTTATCCACAATTTTTTCGTCCGTTCTCATTTAATCCGTTTATCTTCTTCGTTCCGTTTCCTATAATCGGGCTTTTTCTGTTCAATTGTTACGTTCACATTGTATAAGCGCTTTCGAAGAAACTCTTCTGAAAAGTTTTGAAAATGTTTCATATATTTTCGTTTTTATTTGTTTGTCGTAACCCTGATGGTTTTTGTATTTCCAAATTTTATCAAAGATTTGTTTGTTCGATCTTTTTTTCCTGTTTAGCTTTCGGGAATTACCGTTCAGGTATTATTTCAAAGGATAAATGAGGATGATATGTATGAGTGTAATTGTATTCTTGTACGTCTCAGGTTGATCATTTCTGAGAAGAATGGTTAATTGAAACCTAACCACCAAAGAAAACCGGTATCCACGATCTAGTATTCAAATCCTTATAAAAGTTCGCCTTACTAGGATCTGCCTTTACTAGGATTTGAATGTTTTAACTCTCTGCTTCGAAATCAGCTGATTTGCGAAGATGCGTTTACCAGTAGATCAACCCGGTGGGTTTAACGCCTTGATATGACCTACTGAAACCTTACCGTTCTTTTTACGATTACCCTTTATTTAAAAATGTTTAAAACAATGCATAGCTTTGTTAAAAAAATTACACGTGTAGCGAGCGGCGTCTTGCTGTGTATACAGGCTGACGGGGGCTTACCGCGCTATTAACTATCCTTTCTTTTTCCTGTTTAGCCTCTCCGGTTATTACCGGATAATACTTCAGAGGATGAATGAGGGTGTTATGTTTGAGTAAATGAAGTGTAGTCTTGTACAGTCTCTGTTCGACCATTTCTGAGACGTGTGGTAATTGAAACCCATCCACCAAAGAACACCGGTATCGAAGATCTAGTATTTTAATCCGTGTAAAAATAACTGATTTTCCAAGGATTTGAACGCTGGAACTCTCGACTTTCAAATCAGCTGATTTGGAAAGTCGCGTTCACCACTAGACCAACCCGACGGGTGCTATTAACTATCCTGAAAATATCTTAATGTACTCTATAATATGTAAGCATAAGGAACTATAAGAGATGTTTTCGTAAAGTAATTACTATCTAACTGTTCCACCCGTCCTATCAAACTATCTCGCATGTTGTGTGCCCAGCTATTTGCCGCCCGCTCTACTAGTTTCGACTCGGACCACAGTACTATGTTCAAATTATAAGCAACACACAATAATCTGGCTAACAAAAAGGATTTAAGTTTTTCCTTCAATTCTTTCAAAACCTTGTTTTTGTTTTTGTTTTTTATATATATGTATAGAACCATTCAATTAATTTGTTAAAATTAGTTAATTATAAAACTTAACTTTATGCAAACTATATTCCGACATAGATATAGACAATTCCTTTTTTAAAATTTTTACTGGAAATTAATTTTTTAAATAGCCCAAAATGTTGTATTAGATAATTTTTAATTACATATTATCTTAAAATAAGTTTGAAGCGTAGTTTTTTTTTAATTTCGTTATATAGCTTTAACATCTTTTATTTATTTATTTATTTATTTATTTTTTTTTTGTAAACAAGGTACTGATATTTCTTTTATAAGGTCCCAAGGATAGAAACAATTTTCAATTTTTTTCTTCTTTTTATTAGAAAAGGGATTAAATTTTAAACGTTATACAAATAACAGGAACGTTCTACAATTCTTAATTCTTTATTTTTTATATTTATTGCTTCATTTTTATAAAAGGAAACGATTTTCGTAACAGTCTTTTACAATATTATTCAGAATTACAGGTCTTTGCGAATACGTGCTTGTAGTGTATTTCCGGTCTGTAGGAAGTAATTATTAATGAAGTTTGCGTAAGAACACATTAAATGATATAACTTACTTGTAATATTAATCATCTTATCTAATAATAATATTTTGTAATTTTATTATATAAAAAAATTTAACAAATTTTGTTTTTATTATATAATAATTAGATTAGTATATTTATTTGAGTATTAAATACGTGTATAATTTTTGTCTATGGAATACCATAATCGTTTTTTCTTTTAAGAAAATTATAATTATTATAAGTTTGGCAGCTAATTTTTACTTAATGCGCTTAATAAGAAATGTATATGCAAATTTTATGTTATATAAAAAACCAGCAAAGGGTTGCATAACTTTCCCGGCTTTGTTCTTGAGAGATTTTTATTTCAAATACGCCATCTGGTTTTCAAATATTAATAATATATTTATGCAGAATTTTAAATCGATCGCGAAAAAGATAAAAATGTTCTGTAAAAAAAATTTAAGTCCCATGAACAAATGAAGTTTTTACCTTAAAGATTATCTAGTATTAAAAGTACAATTGGAAAAAACACAAATTCGTATTAAAATATTTTGGGTTCCGTTGTACCTCGCTTGACCAAATAAGGTATTTATCATTATAATTTCTATATTATTTCTGTATTTAGACTATAAATGCTGGAAAAAAGTCAAAATATTTAGTAGAAAAATGTGGGTCCCAGTTGACTCTCTCGCTCGATAGCTATATAATATAACACTTTTAATAACAGCCACAACTTTTACAGTAGATTAAGTATTAGAGATTGTAAAACATGCAAAAAACTTTTAAAAGCTCCAAGGTCGGGTCCCCCACGTGACTTTCTTTTTTTTTTGAAAGTTCCCATTTAGTCAAATACGAGATACAACTGGATTTTCTATCGCACAGAAAATTGATATTTTAACTATGGGTTCCATTCAGCCCATTTCTACGGGTATTTAAAGCTTATAATTTCATTTTTTTTTGAGTAATTTTTATTTCAAGAAATTGCTCGATTTCGTATCCAATTTTATTGAACAAGGCGAAATAAGAAAGTTGTTTTCTTAAAAAAAAAAATGGTTACGTCCGATAGGATCGAAAATTAGGCCGCCGAGGTTGGAAAAAAAAATTATATATATGGAACCAAATATTTCTGCAAAATTTCAACATTTTATCAATAGGTTTTCAAAATATGAGCAAAAACTGTTCAGAAATCACGTTGAGTATTTTATTCCATCTCTAAACTCGATCGAATTAAAACATTGGAATTTTTAATTCCTTTATTAATTAATTTTCTACGATTGTTATAAAAAGTCAAATCTTCAAAATGCCTCCTTTTTTAATGTTGTCCAAAATTTAATCCTCCTCCTATATATAGAAACTTTTAAAACCATTTTCGAAGAATGTTGAGATAGTCCCGAGATATTAATCAAAATACAAGCGAACACACTACATACATACATACATAACTATGGGGGCGGTAAGCTCCGTTTCAGAGGGTTTGAATAAATATTTTGTACTTTAGTTAGATGAAGTTGACCCGCGTTTACTTTTAACTGTGTAAATCATCAAGCTTGTATTTAAATCGATAGACGAGAAGCAGAATTCCAGATCGGTTCCACAAGTACCTGTCCATCACCGGCTCACTACTTCTCCCAAATATTTGTATCGCTCTGGAAGGATTAAGAAGTTTAAATTTACTTGATCATCTCCTCTTCTCTGAACTTTCGTACAAATACCGCATAAGAAACAGACTTGTAGGACAGGTTTAAAACCAGAGTTAACCGCACAAACACCAAAGACGCAGTAACTCAAAGAGCTTTCTGTATCATTAATATAGATCCGATGAGCGTCTAGTAAATATTCCCTAGATGACGATAAAGGAATGATGATGATAATCGATAATCGAACGAACTACTCCGCAGAAGGATTATAAATTGAGATTTCTTTCAAGGTAGGAATCCATCTCAAACACAATCTTTCAGTGTAGATCGGTGTGTCTACTACAAGTAAATGTATCTTATTACTGATCGACTTAAATATACTTCCAAAAATTTGATTTTAGAAGCTGATTTTAGAAGTCGAGAGTTCTAAGGTTCAAATCCTTGTAAAGGTAGATGCTTTTCTATGGATTTGTGTGCTAGACTGTGAATACTGGTGTTCTTCGGCGGTCGGGTTTCAATTAATCACACATCTCACCCGAGTCTGTTCTAGACTACATGTTACCGGTACATTTATACCTACATTTGCACTTCGTCTGCAAATATGCGACCGGTAGCGGTAATCGCATTTGCCTATACGCATACACCCAGACCCGGCAGCAGCTGGAAAACCGGTGGGAGAAATATATTCAGAATCGTTTGTAATGAAGCAAACAACCTCCTCAGGGGATAATCTTGAGATTTCCTTTAAAGGTGAACGAAAATCTCATTTAAATTCCCTTCGGTCAATTAAGTTTTATTTCTCAAGATGAAAATAGCACGGTTAAAATATACGCAAAAACGATATCGAGTTACCTCCGGGTACTGAAGATCTATATGAGAACAGTTCGCGGTATTCTACAAAGAACATTTTGGAAATTTTGTGACGTAAAAATCTCCCTGCGAGCTGCACATACGAGGTCTGTAAATAAAGTAATGAGACTAGTTTGTTTTTTTGGCAGCCAAAGTGGCAACACTGTAAAGATACTATTAAACATATGGTTATATGAACTGCTGATTTATATTAGGTATTAATAGTTTTGTCTATTGTGGCCATGTGAGACATAAACAAACTTTTCGTGAAACGAGTTTTTGTTGTGCGTTACAAAAATGAGTGATCTAACTATGAGCAACGCTGTGCAATCAAGTTTTGTGTTAAACTCTGTGAGAATGATACTGAAACTTTTTGAAAATTGAAAAGAGCGTATGGGGATTTCGCTCTGTCACGAGCCCAAGTTTTTAGGTAGTTTAAAGTATTTTCAGATTGCCAGAAATCAGTTGCGAACGATCCACGCTCTGGAAGACCGTTAACGTCAAAAAGTGACGAAAATGTTGAAAGAATCAGAGACTTGATACGGTACAACCGACAATTAATTGTCAGAATGATTGCAGAACAATTGAATTTGAACCGTATCACAGTCCATCAAGTTTTGACAAACGAAATGGACATGAAAAATTTGTGCAAAATTGATCCTAAAAAACTTTACTGTTAAATACAAAAAACAACAGGGTAGAAGTGTGCCGCTATCTTCTAAGGCGAATTGAAACTGATCCTGATAATCTAAAAAAATGTTATCACTGGTGATGAATATTGGATGTTTGAATACGACCCAGAAACAAAACGTCTGAGCAAAGAGTGGCACACGTCAAACTCTCTACGTCCCAAAAAAGCAAAAATGAGCAAACTAAAGATCAAAACCATGCTAATTTATTTCGTCGATAGTAATGGCATTGTACATAGGAGTTTTTGCCTACAGGACAGACTATAAATCAGTATGTTTACCGAGAAATTCTTGAAGGACTACGGAATAGCCTGCGTGAGACCAGTTATCAAAGACAACTGATTGCTGCATCATGACAATGCACCTTGTCACACTACAGTCTCAATTAATGAGGTTTTTTGCAAAGAAAAACATTCCTGTAATTCCTCAACCACCTTATTCACCTGACTTTTTCCTGTTCCCGACTTTAAAAAAAACACCTTAAAGGACACCATTTTGAAACATTATAGAAACCATTAAAAAAAAAAAAAAGGAACCGACCATCTGAAGGATATTCCAGTTTCTGAGTTTCAACACTGCTATGAAGAGTAGGAAAACCGTTTGAAGCGTTACGTGGCTTCCCAAGGGAACTATTTCGAATGTGATAAGAGTCCATGTAAAATTGGATTATAAATAAAAAAGTTTTTCTGAACCGGTTTCATTACTTTATTTATTGACCTAAACCGTTCGGGTAGAATTAAATTAAGAGTTTTTTACTTGGTAGAAGTGTTTGTAAAAGTAATTTTAGAATATAATCTGGCATTCGGTCAGAAGAATACCGATCGTCCGAACAAAAAGCCGGTTCTGCAACGCTAGATTAAGGTTTGATCACCTCATACTGGTTATAAATGACGCGATCAATCGGGAAACTGCCATTTCTTTACGTGGTATGATACTGTTCGTTTAAAAAACGTGTGTCATTGATTGATTATTTTTAAATAACGTTTAATTTTATATTTTTTTATTAAGCTCTTTAGTTTTTATGTAACCTTAAGGTTAAAATGCCGTATTCCTTTAGTACGTTTTATCGATTATAAATTATATACTTATTATAATTTGTTACGTTTAAAAAAGTCCCATGGTCATCGTACCATTTTATTATCATTGTATAGATAACGTGCCTTTACGAAAAAATCAAATGAGTGTTGAAGCGAAAGCTATTATACGGATTAATATTTATATATTTATTTTATTATTACGACTTTGGACGTGCCTTTACGTTCTAATATTTTTACAGGGAAGATATTACATGGAATAAACAGATACGTGAGAAGTATATACTGCATATATATAAATCGACTTGCATAGTAAGAGACGAATAAACACTTAAGTTTCTATTTTTATGTTTTAGACCTTGTACAGATATTAACTTTAATAAATTAGTAATTAATTTACCGAACATGTATTTTATAAATATTGTCCAGAATTAATTTTGTGGATCATTTTATGAAGTATAATTTACTAAGCAGGGTCGTTATCAAATATATTATTTAGATTTGAAATGAAAGTTTTTGATGAAATAAACACATATCAATGATTATTTTTTAATCGTTTAAATTATTTTTATTTTTTTGCTAATTAGTTTTTTATATTAAAAGTTATTATAGTAATTAATTATTATTATTATTTATACTTAGTTTTTTGTTTTTCGTAGGGGGAGGAAAAAGCTCTGACAGCAGTGCGGGGCTCCCACCCACTATAAAACCTACCCCTTATATCATGCAGAAGCCGAATCTAAACCATATGGTATGTACAGCCCCTGCTGAATGATCCCCAGGCCCTCTAATATCCGAATTTAGATCACTGGAAGGCGTCCCCAGGGGGCAATCGACGAGCGACGACTCCGAGGAGCCCCCGCCGGCCACCTCCATTATACGTAGGTTTTTTTTTACCTCCGGGTCCAACCGGGATTCGAACCCGGGTCCTCCTGGAAGTTTGTGTCAGGTGATGGCACAACGGAACATTGATCGCTTAGTTTTACTTAATTTTTTTTTTCTTCTCCGGGCTGGATCCTGCAGTTAAGTATTACACAACCCAGGGGATTGACCTTTACTCTAACGGACCGCCTCCATCTCGGCCTGCCGGTCGGATCTCACTTTGCGCCCGCTTCAAACCCCCAGAGTAGGATCCACCAGGCCCGGCTATGCCGTCCCTGGGTACCCACTCCGGGAGCCGGGACTCGGTCTTTATGCCAATGCCTCTAACGGGAGCGTCCCCGCCGAGACTCGGTCTTTTTCGCTTGGAGGTGCGAGAGTCCCCGTGTCTCATCGCTACCGCCCACTCGTGCAAGCACGTGCGAACAGAGTAAGTAAATTATACTTAGTTTAGAAAATATTATCTTAACGGGAAGAAAACAGTATGATTTTTAATTTCCCGGTCAGCTCTATTGGTACTGCACAAGCATGCTATAAAGGAAAAGTATAGCGATCGGCCAAAATTTTGGTTACCATGGTACTTGCAAACTTCGACATACCAAGACCCTCTTAATGAAAAGGAAAATAAATCTGATGTGGACACCACATGACGTCCTTGTACGCCTATTAAATTTCATATACACATTTTTTTATGCACTTCATTTAAACTTATTTATTTGAAAGTGAAATACGGATAATTATTAATAAATAAATATATTTAAAAGGATAACAAAAAGGAAATAAAGACGAATTCGAACCGATGTGCCTTCCCCTTGTAAGATCCAAATATTTCATAAATTAAAATTTTATTTCGCTATAAATCTGGAACCAATTAAAATAAGTACCATTTACGGTATTGAAAAGCTCTCAATCAATTATTACTGCAGTTAAGAAAATGTCCAAATCCAAATCTTTTGGATTTTGGGCTTTTTTGGACACTTTGGTCCAGTCGATTGCAGTCAAAAGGGGAGGTGCACAATTAGTTGTTACAGCAGTCGTAAATCTAACATCCTATGGCTAATCGTTTTTGAGTTATACGAGATACGTACGTACAGACGTCACACTGAAACTAGTCAAAATGGATTCAGGGATGATCAAAATGGATATTTCCATTGAAATCTGAAGACCGAAGTTTTTCGAGATTTACTTCCTTTACTTCGTACAAATAAGTAAGAAGCTATAAAAATACCCGGAAGATGTACGTACTTCGTATTTAAATGGTATTAAAATTTGAACAAAATTAAGAAAGCGCTAGAGTATTTTTCTTCAATATAGTTTTCGTAGAAAACTATGGTTTAGTACTACAATGAAAGCACTGAATTTATTTACCACTCTATAGTTTTAAATAGATCGGATTTAGGGTGGGTGAGAGATATTCAACATTATATCTAAACAGTTTAAAAACAATATTTCTAAACAGTTTCGTACGTTCATACATACGTATTCCAGAAATTTCCATAACTTTTTTTTCTTTAATTAAGGATTTCTTGAAACATTGACATTTGGAAAAATCTCTTTATCCAAAATTTTTCTTGATCGTTATATTTTTCCTTTATTTGGGTCGCTGCTACAACAGTAATAATACAGTTGAGGCGAAAAGAAAAAAAAAAGTGTGCGCCAAAACTTGTTAATAAAAAATTACAAATTTTTTTCACCTATTTTTGGTATGTTAATACCGAACCATATATTATGCGTGTTGTTTCAGTATCGTACTTATTTAGTTTGCCCCGATGTTTTTCATCTATTGTAGAAAATCATAAAATACGTGTAGAATATAAAAATATATTACGATTTAATTCTAATTAACTTTTCTACATTTTCTTTAAAAAAAATATTATTATTAATAATTAAAAAATTTGTTACGCAAAAAAAATTACAATATTACGCAATAATTTTGTAAATTTTACCGAAACAAAATCAGAATAATTTAACCGTTTTACTTGCAGTAGCGTCAATAAACACGTGACAATATAGGCGATCAGATAGATACTCTTATGAAAGCCGATGTTAATGTACTATCGAGGCCGTCAGGTTTGCTGTAATCTTAAATTTAACAAAGCTACTTTACTGTATGAAGATGAAGGTCCTTCATCTTTATATTTTATTTCTGCGTTTAATTTATTTATTTATTTCTACTTTTAAATTCTTTATTTTTCTTTATTCCATTCTTTCATCTTATTCCTGTACTTTTACGTACAGGAATAAGTTATATCGTAATTTTATTTCGGGTTAATCTGTTTTCATTTACTTCATTATATTAATACGGGAATTCACAATAAATTACCACTATGAGTTTTTAATTTCAATTACCGACTGTCACGTTAAATCAAATCACCTACCGGTATGTTAAATTATTATTTAATAATAAAAGTTATTCTTTAATAAGATAGTAGTCGCAAACATCTTACAAACATGACGTTACTGTCTTATTGACGTACGAATTAATTTTATTCTTGACGACCGACTATTATGAACTTTCAATTTAAAAACGATTATTGATTTGAATTTAAATTAACATTTTTTTAGAAAATTCCTGAAGATGGAGTAACAACTCCGAAAGTAAATAGGATTTACACTTGGTAAATTTTTGGCAAGTGAAAATTTAATTTACCCGATTTTATTAATACCAACGTTGCCGAATTCTTAGTAAATTATTCTTTAATATTCTAGCGTTAAAATTTATTACACTAATCGATTTCGTATTGACATTTAAAAAGTACGAAAAGACTATTATATTTTCTCGACCATGGTACCGCTAATATTTTAATTATCTAGATATGTCTAGAGGATATTTCAATTTGCTGGTAAAGTGGATTTTAATAGTTGTTAATATTATTTAATTATTATATTTTCTTTTAAACACAACCGTGCTTTTATAAAAATTTCAAAACTAAACTTTTCCACTTAAAACAAAAAAAAAAGCTAATAAAATTTTAAATCGGTTTATCATTTCGTATTTGATAATTTTGGGACAATTATTGAAAAACCGGCAAAGAGTCGCGAACATTAGTGACGAAGTCGGGAAAGTTATTTTGCCCGGTAATTTATTTACAGGAGTAATTATGTATCTCGATTACGGTTAGTTGTATGTACACCTTAAATAAATAGTTAACGGCGTACGTAAATTGTAATTCTCGTAAATATTTTTTGTCCACACTTTTTGATTAAGGCTCCGACAGGATAAAGCACGAAACGATACCGTATAAACCTCCTAAAAGATATTGAGCTATGTAAAAAAAATATCTTATTAAATAAAATTTTGAAACGGTGGCCGTATCTTCACATCGCCAATTGTAACGAAATTAAACGAAACTATTGTCGCTTAATCAGAAGTCATTCTACAAAATTTGATAAAAATCGGTTGGTTTTATGCATGCGGAAACAAAAAAAATAACTCACAAAAAAAAATACGAATTTGAATACTAGATCGTGGATACCAGTGTCCCTGAGACTGTACAAGATTATACTTCATTTACATTCGTCCTCTGAAGTAATATCTTACAGTGGTACCGGAGGCTAAACAGAAAAAAGGAGTCAACTCAGACAAAAAAAGCAAATAATTATGCATATTATTTCCTACCCCTTGAATGAAATCGACCGAATACGTCACCGAAGTGACATGCTAATGTAATGAAATAATCTCCTGTGTAGTGGATTATCATTAGCTTTTATTACGTTATATATCTCTCTAGTCAACGTATTTTTTTCCTGTTTAACTTCCGGAACCACCCTTAGGCATTGCTTTAGAGGATGAGATGAACGATTTGTAGCGTGTATGTCTGACCGGGATTCGAATTCGGGACATCCGGATGAAAGGCCGAGAGGCTACCATTCGCGTCACAGAGGCCGACGGTCAACGTAAATTGTCTTTCGTGATCGTAACAGTTTTACGGAAGGTTTCGCTCTCAACAGACTATTATTTAAGAGGATAATTGTATGAAATTAAAATAAGTTAGCGAGTAAAGAATTATGTAAAAAAAAAATGATTCTACTCCGACAAAAATGTTATGTACAGAACCCACGGTAACCCGTATCTCCTCCACCCTCTTGACCGATCGCAACCGAATCCAAACGCCATTTAACGACTTACATTCAGAATTCATCGAACAAAATTTCACGTAATTGTTAATGTAGTCTGAATACGTTAAACTAAACTATAAATGACGGCAAAAATAGGTTTATTATCCTTCCCCATTCCTGAATAAAATCGCCCAAATACATAACTAAAGCGACGTATTAATTTAATGAAATCACCTTATCGGTACAAAAATGCAATTTTGGGGTCAGAAATGACAAAAAGAATATAAACTGTTTTTGGCTGTCATCTCTATGTACGTTTGAATAAGACTAAACATCATCAGATGGTATTTTAACTAATTAAGAGACATTAAATTACATGAAAAAATAACTTTTACGTAATTTAATTCTCCTATCCTTTGAGTAAAATTTCGATAATTGGGGTTCGTATTTCTCTTCCTTCTTCGTCAGTTGTGACCTAAATTAAGTGAAATCAGTGTCCCCGTAATCAGAAATAATCGTTCCAAATTTCATCCAAACGGGTCCATCTTGTCTAGATATATCGAACAAAAATTAGGCTACGTACATATTTACATCTTCCCGAAATTTTTTTTCAAGGCTAAAATAGTTATTTTTTTTAGTTAGAGAGGATTATGGATACGTGAATATCTGGAAAATCCAGATATTAAAATTTGACCCGATTAACATACTTTTATATACTATAGAGTAATATTACATAATAATTAATTTCTGGAACGTGGTTCTGCTGATATATTTTAATAAAATAATTAAAAGTAATTAATAAGCGATATATCCACCTTACCAGTAAATAAGTGTTAAGTCTTCGAGATCTTTCGGTTTTTCAAACCATCATCAGGAGTTAAATTAAGTCAAAAGTTAAAATACGTATACAGTCATGACTGTTTCCATGTTAACAGTATACTGAAGAGAATATAAACGTACTCTAGTGGATTAAAAAGTAATTAAAAGAAAAGCCATGTTATCAGAAATGATATTTTAGTTGTTTTGATTATTATTTCTTTATGTTTATATTTAGTACTTGTTTAAATAATATATCTTCTTTAAAAAATTCCTGTTCATCAATTAGATTTTTCTTGTTACTACATATGTGGAATTTATATAAATTATGTCCATTAAATGATTGTAAGAAATATCTAAAATTTTTATAAATTTATTTGGATTGTAAGTATGACCATTATCTAAAATATGTTTAACAAAATTAGAATATCCGGGTTTATTGTTTTTTAATATTATCAATGTATTCTTTTCCACGTATAGCAAATTTATGATTGGTCATACAGACATATGTCATATCGCAGTCCTCAAAACCCAGACTATATATCTCCTGTTTGTTAAGGTTACAATCATTACTGTTTATTGTTTTATTATAATTATATTTAATTAATTTATTATTTGTAGTATAAGCAGGTGTTATATTATTTTTTTTATAAAATTTTTCAATTTTTTTACTGTATCTCCATATAGTAAAAAAATTGAAAAGTTTTCAATTTTATGTATATTTTTTCAGTTTTATCTGGTAATAATTTTATATTGTTTATCTTATTAATTTTATTATTTATTCTACTGTACAATTTATTTATAGTATTAACCGTTTGTAACAGCAGTATTTTTAATTATTTCTATCTCATTGTTTAAAGAAATTTTATAGTGTTTTAAATAATGTATGGCTCTATATACTTCAATAAAATAAATAATAAAATAAAATTAGAAGTATACCTTAAACTTCCTCTAATAATACAATAATTAGTTATAATTCATTTCATCTATGGTCACAAAAGATGGCTGTTTTTATTGTATTTTTATATAGAGTCGTACATTATTTAAAACATGATAAAATTTCTGATAAAAGTGAAAAAATATACATAAAAAATAAATACACTCCGTGTAGTCAAAAAATTGAAAAACTTCATAAAAAAATTAATATAGTACCTGCTTACACTACAAATAATAAATTAATTAAATGTAATTATAATAAGAAAATAAACAGTAATGATTATAACCTTAACAAACAACGGTAGTATAGTCTGGGTTATGAGGATTGTTATATGATATATGCCGTATATATGATATATATGACATATATATACGATATATATGATATATGCCGATATATGACCTATCATAAATTTTCTATACGTGCAAAAGAACACATTGATGATATTAAAAACAATAAAACGGAAATTAAAATGTTAGATAATGGTCATACTTACATCCAAATAAAATTATAAAAATTTTAGATATTTCTTACAATCATTTAATACGCATAATTCAGATAAATTCCACATATATAATGACCAAAAAAATCCAGTTAATGAACAGAGATTTTTTAAAAGAAGATAAATTATTTAAACAAGTTCTAAACACAAACATAAAGAAATAAAAATCATAACTAAAATATTTCTGATAACATAGTTTTCCCTTTAATAAAATTTCAATCCACTTCAGTATACTGTTAATATGCAAACAGTCATGACTGTATGCGTATTTTAACTTTTGCTTTAATCATAATATTTTGACTGCTCATGAGATGGTTTGAAAAAAACCGAAAGATCTCGAGGAGTTAACACTTATTTGCTGTTAAGGTGGATATATCCCTTATTAACTACTTTTAATTATTTTACATAATAATTAAACATTATATCTGTATAGCAGGGAAAGTAAAAAAAAATTATTATTTAACACCAGCAGGCAATTTTTAGTTTATTTTTTTTTACGCCCGAGGGCTCGACTATGTGTGCATCATTATGTTGGTATTTTTGTATGTAGTTCTTTAACAGATGGGCCAGTTGGTGTACGATTTTTAGGTTATTTAAAAGGAAGTCCTATTTTTTTTAACAATGTTCAATAAAAAGAGACTTCACTTGCTTTCGTATGCATTTAAAAAAAAAAAAAATTTATTTTATTTTATTTATGATCAGACATTACTGTTTTACTAAACTGACTTATTTTCGATGATTTTTTTTTAATTTTTTTTTTCTTTTTTTTATTATTTATTTATTTTATAGAGAATATTTCTGCTATGTTTTCTGCATATTTTCGTGGGAAAATTTCTTTCAACGAAGAATAACATCTTTTATATGGAAGATTTTTTTTCATTTTTCTTTTCGTTTTTGACGTGACAACGTCTTATAAATTGATGAACGCCGGCAGCACGCACGAAAAAGCATGACTCATTGTCCCGTTCCGCCTGAGCCGAGCATACGAGCGAGAGCGCGGCACGAGCAAGAGAGAGGCACAATCGGCCTAAGCGTTCGGTTTGTGCCGCATCTATCTCTCTTCCACTTGATTTATTGTCATTGATTTGATTTCAGTTTATTTCTATAATTAATTATTCATGATTATATTTAAATAAATTATTTAAGTTAAACTTGCAAAAACTATAAATAATATTTAAAAATTGAATATTAATGTTTTTTAACCAGAATTTCGATTTACTTAACACGAGTTTGAAAAATATTTAGAAGTTTTAATGACAAGTTGAACCGCCTAACCGTCGCGTAATGGAATATACTATCATGTCAAGCAGGTTTTGGCGGGCTTTTCAAAAACAGCAATTTCATGAATTTGATTTATGATTTCAATTTCATCGTTTTAAATTGACACTTTATCAACATTGATTTGATTAAAGTTTATTTCTATAACAAATTGTTCATAATTATTTTTGAACAAATCATTCAATTTAAACTTGCAAAAATTATTAATATTTATAATTATTAAATGAAATGAAAAATGGAATATTAACGTGTTTCATTAGCTAATTAAACAATCACTTTTTCGATTCAATTTGTTTGTTTAAACAAGTAATTTTTTAAAACATCCAAATCATGGATGAATTTAATTAATTGGTATTTTCATCTACCCCAACGCCAGTTTCTCAAAAAAACATGTGTTTACTTCATAAGGATAACAAGTTTTTTTTTTGCGACATTACAATCAAAGGTCGACGAATATCGCACGCTCAAATCTCGTGCGAAACGTAGTTCTACACAAACCAATTTTTTTGTTCATTACGATGCGTATCTAAATCTTATTGATATATGGAAAGTAATTTCAGAAAAAAACTGAAAAATAATTAAAATCGACCTCCGCTATGGTAACGTCTGTACTTTTCATACAGAAAGTTTCAGGTTTGAATCTCTGAGACAGGCTTGGCATATTTTATACGCTAAAAATGTATCAAACATAGATAAAATTATACATTGGACGTCAGGCTCTGTTGTGTGGAATAAATAAATAAATAATAACTAATATAACATTCATTTACTAAGACTTAATTTTTTTGTCTTTTTAGCAGCATTTTTTGTTGGCCTATGTATTTGAAATGAAAATAAATCTAAAAGAAAAATATTAAATCTAAAAACTAATAAAGTAGTAATTTTACTTTTCTCGCTAAATTTAGCAATCGGCCTTAAATTTTGGCAATAGGAGATGTTGCAAAAGTCGACATTTCAAGAACCCCTTAGTCCAAAAACAAAAAAAAATATCGAAGTTTCCAGAAGATATATAAACGTACTTGCATTTTGACTAAAATAACTCAAAATTTGGAAAAATTAGAAAATGTGAAGGGGCAGTTTTCACCATTTTCATATTTCGTTATTTTAAGCTGATAGTACAAAAATGAGCTTTACTACGATGCGTTAACTAAATACGCGTTAAATTTTTTTAAATTCCAAAGTTTTTAAGTCAATCGAGTTTAGGAGTGGGAAGATATTCAACATTATTTATAAAAAGATTTTACCTCGTATTTTGAAAACCCATTGACAAAAACCGTTGAAATGTATCACAAATATATGGCCATATTCTAATATAACCGTGCTCTGAACTGATTTTAAATCCCGTCGGAGAAGGGGCTCACGGTACCCATATATATATATTTTAATTTAGTATTATAATTACTTTTAACGTTATTAAAATAACATTGTACCAAATTAGGGCGACTTATTGAAGTAAATATTCCAATAAATAAACTTTAAAGATCCAAAAAACAATGGGCTTGAATAGAACTCGCATGTAGAATATCAATTTTTTCCTGTATCTAATATTAATTTAGACATGGGTTTTTTTTATAAAGGTCTCACCGGACCCAACTTAAAAATTTTAAATATTTTTGAATTTTTTGTAAGTTCTGATATTTTATCCTTTTACGTTGCGGTTAATATTTAAAATGTATACGATGTAGCTGTCGAGGGTTGGGGTCAATGAGATTAACTTTTTTTTTTTTTTATAAAAAATCTTTACTTCTTTTTTTTTTTTAGAAAAAATATTTGTAATCTTTAACTTTAATGATTCCAAATTTAAAAAATTTGGAAAGTATTATGAAGTTTTTTAGCTCAGATTACTTACTTTTAAGTTCATTATTCTCAAATGAATTAAATTATTAATTTGTGGCACGTCTACTTATGTATTGATTCTTTTATACTAAAGGCCTCGTTGATAATCAATCATTTCCCTCTGTATAAATTTTACTTTCGTTTTTTTTTCTAGAGATTACCTGTAATTAACGTGTACATTATAATAAATATATACAGATGATATTGAAATAATGTTTTATTTAACTACGTATTTTGTTATTATTTATCTACCGTTACGATCTTAAAATTACTTTTTTTATATCTTATTGATCAACTTATTTCTTCTTGAAGCCACCGACGATGTCACCACATCCTTGAGTTGCGGCATAGGAGCAAACTTTCTACTGTTAGCCATTATTCTCTGTTTGTATGCTTTACTCAATACTCAACATTACAGAATACTCATAAAAAGAGACATCCGTTATGTATATTGAAATTTATTTATTTATTTCAGAATGAGTATTACTTTTTGCTTTTTTTCCCGATTAGATTTTATAGTTTCATTAGCAAATGGCTAGGCTCTATCTATCTCATGCGGGTGGTAGGTAGTTCGAGGACCGGTCGAATCCGTTATATTTTGACATTATAAGCTTTTCGTACCTAATCCACCGGGTTGGTCTAGTGGTGAACGCGTCTTCCCAAATCAGCTGATTTGGAATTCGAGAGTTCCAGCGTTCTAGTGCTAGTAAAGTCAGTTATTTTTACACGGATTTGAATATTAGATCGTGGATACCGGCGTTCTTTGGTGGTTGGATTTAAATTAACCACACATCTCAGGAATGGTCGAACTGAGACTGTAGAAGACTACATTTCATTTACACTCATACATATAAACCTCATTCATCGTCTGAAGAATTATCTGATAGGTAATTGCCGGAGGCTAAACAGGAAAAAAGAAAGAAGCTTTTCGTACCTCCTTTTTTTTCTCTGTTTAGCTTCCGGAAGCATCGTAAGGTATTAGTTTAGAGGATGATATATATGAATATAAATGAAGTGTAGTCTTGTGCAGTCTCAGGAGTTCCTGAGATATGTGGTTAATTGAAATCCAGCCCACCAAAGAACACCGGTATCCACGATCTAATATTCAAATCCGTATAAAAGTAACAGTCTACTAGGATTTTAACCATAGAACTCTCGACTTCGAAATCAGCTGATTTTTGCGATGACAAGTTCACCGCTAGACCGACTCGGTGGGTTAAGCTTTTCATATCTGTCAACGATTTCTAATAACAACAGGCCCTGGCGTAGATGTCCCAAGATATAACTGAGGTACGTGAACCTTGATAACACAAATAAGGAACGCGACTGTCTGGCCGAATCCAAATTCAAGAAAGTTTCTCTAGATATACGGAGATTTTCGGATTGTTATAACCGATTAATTGTTCACCATCGGTTTAAATCATCCGTGTAGATAATCACCCGATTTAGTTAATTTTTTCTTTTTTTAATTAATATGATTAAAAACTGATGTAAACGTCGTTAATGTTTAACCCTGGTTTCAAAGAGTTGTTAAAAATACTGAAATTGAGCGGCAGGTTTGAGTATTAGTTTTTTTAAGCATATTACGTTATTGAGTAAGTATTGTAATGAAAAGCTGTCTCGAAACTGACACACAATGTTTTTTTAAACTTTACTGGGTCTTTTAAGCAGCCTAGAAACTTCAAACAAAGTTAATAATCTTAAGAACCCTAAAAGCTCGAAAATCCTCAAAAATACTCCTAGGGGACCGAACGGGAAAAGGTTCTGAAAAAAGGGTGAGAAGCAAATGTAAAGAACCGGTGGACGGTTTCAGTTTAGTGTATCTCCTGATGGAATGATGGTAATGAAACAAAAATCAAAATAAGTTTTGGAATTTCCTTTAATTATCATTTCCTTACACCGTGGACCCGGTTAAATATCCGTCCCCGAACACGGCTCGGCTCGTCAAAAATTTTACCTCCACAAAAATTCCGGCTAATGTTCGGTTTAAGATTTAAACTAAATAAAACATGGGATTAGATTTCAAATTAACTAACATCGAACACAAGAAGTATAGTTTATACCGAAACAAGATTTGCGCAATTTCGATTATGTCAAACTTAATTCCAATACCCGAATTTAATTTGAGCGCGTCCGGTATTTAGTCGTTTTGAGTAGAGTTAACGAATTTACGTCTGGAGCTTGTTCTTTTCCGTGATTAATGAACTTATTTTTTTACAAGAAAGATGTAACTGCTGTTTTTCTTAATGTAGAATATATTACTTCAGAGGGTATTCTACAAAAAGAGAACGTAATTTTTTTTAAAATTGTAATGAAATTTCGAAGAAATGACCTAACTTCAAATCAAGTTTGTAGATTTAAGAATATGAGTCAACCATCCGGAACGCAATGCTTTTATATAAATTTGGGACCGAGTTTATTTACGGTGGAGGTTTTACTGCTTTTCATAATCGATGTTGTTTTGTTTGAATTCTGTATTAAAAAACTAGTGAGCGTTACGTTTATAGTTTACTTGTAATGACCTATTAAGTAATTATTTTACGGAGAGTACACAAAAAGAATATCGGCATTTTAATCTGTTTTAATATGTCTAGCCTTAAATCATCAATGTTAATTTAAGATTAGAATCGAAGAGCAAAAATGACAATTTTAGTTGGGCTTATGATCTTAGATTGATTTCCTGTCTTTCCGCTTGACAGCGCCACTAGCAAAGATACCGATTTCTGAACAGAAAGCCTAATGTGTTTTCAGTATGTTAAAATCTAGCATCTTGAATCTATAGCGTCAGATCAACGTGTGTTCTGTGGAAAGTTGAATTGTATTCCTTCGAGTGATGATAACATTCGTCGATGGCATGATCAGTTTGAAACGACCGAATGTCTGTGTAATGGGAAGAGTATGGGACCGTTGAGGGTGTCTGAAGAAAATGTTGAACTTGTCACGGAGTCTTTCCTTCGTTGTCTTAAAGAATATTGCAATCCAAGTATCGTATCGAGTTGGTAGGACAGGTGCTGTCGTACTCTTCCGGAATCATGGGGTTGTTGATCTTGGCATATCTGTTTGTTATTATAACGACCCCCACGTGTACCTTTCTCGATGAAAAGGTACATTGTTATTGTCTGTCAAAAGTTCTAGTCTTTGTTTTGTGTATTTTAATATTGCGTCCCAAGTAAAGTGAGGTATTGAGAAGAAGTGACACGGGTCTGACCCATAGAAATTCATAGATGTATCACGAAAACTCTCAAGGACATCGGCTATAAGTAGGATATCACACAGAAGGTAGAATCGTCATACTCACTAATGTACGAAAGCCAAAGGTATTCCATACTATTTGGGCGTAGTTGTAGTCTTCTTGGGATATGGTGTCTCTTGATAATTTGCTAAAGAATGCATCTATAGGAGGTAGAACGGTTTCGTCAAATTTACGCTCGTCCGTTATGTACTCGTATGAGCTGGTCTCGTTTGTTTCGGTCGTTGTAAACTGTAGTCATTCGTTTAAATACGCTGTCCTTGTTGGTACAGTCTTTTGCAAGATTGTCGACAAGTTTTTCTAAGCATGATGCCAAAATCTGAAACGCGAACCGTAAAGGACCGATTGTCAACGATTGGAATCGCTCAGATGTATTTGCGATAGTCTGTTTTAAAATTTTTGTCACCCCTGTGTTTTCCTAGAGCCTGGACGATATGATGAGCGTCACATCCACGAAGGTTGTGGAAAAATATTTGGATCTGCCCTGTGGATTTACAGTTCAAGTTAAATTCATTACGGCATGCACCCTAAAGAATATGCTACGAAAACCAACTGTGAACTAGCAATGCCGTTGATGAGAGTGTGGAATGTTACGGAAACATTTACGTATGCGTCCGTTAACAGCCGTTACAAGCTTAAAAATCTACCAACTACGCTGTGCGTGCCGATTCGCGATCGAAATGATATAGCTTGAAAACGATGACTTTCTAGCTCGCACTGTGTTGACTCGAGATTTCATCTCTCATTTTCCTGTTTTAGCCTCCGATAACTACCTTTCAGATAATTCTTCAGAGGATGAATGAGGATGATATATGTATGAGTGTAAATGAAGTGTAGACTTGTACAGTCTCAGTTCGACCATTCCTTAGATGTGTGGTTAATTGAAACCCAACCACCAAAGAACACCGGTATCCACGATTTAGTATTCAAATCCGTGTAAAAATAATTGACTTTACTAGAACTTGAACGCTGGAATTCTCGACTTGCAAATCAGCTGATTTGGGAAGACGCGTTCACCACTAGACCAACCTGGTGGGTTGAGATTTCATCTTCGTGGAAAATTTAACGCACGTAATGACTGTACCTGAGGATCATAAAATCCCATGTATTCTTACGATGGTGAAGGGAATTCCCAAAATTAAATGATTTGCGTGCGATCTCCTGATGATAAATTTACGACGGGCAGCTCTTTTTCCTTAAGCGAGAGTAACAAACAGAAGTTGTTTCTTTTTATTACGGTGCCTATACGGCTCTTTCCTCGGTTACAAGATGGACCAGAGAATTTTATTCGGCGATAAGACGGTGCGTTTCCTCTCCAGTTACCTGTTACCGGTTCGGTTGAATGTTGTTTTCCTAGACCGCTGGACGGTCGGTTTGGAATCGATGACAGAGCTTGTTTGTCGTGGCCTTGCTGGGTCAACCCGACCTGACCTCGTGTTATGTTTTCCTTTAGGGTTTTTTAAAACATCTGGTGTATGTGCTTCCGCTGCTTACGGTGATGTACCCGATTTGATGTACAGGATTGAAGCAGCTGTCGCTTCCATTACACTCCTGACATGCCGAAAGTACGGGACCAACTATCCTAACGGTCGGATATGTCTCGCGTGATGAAAAGTTCTCGCACCTAACATTTGACGGAAAAAACTGTAAGAACTACTCTTTTATTTTATTTGCGATTCGTTACTGAAAGTCGAAGTTAAGAGTTGTTGAATAGCTTTAAAATCTGGATATCCTTTTTTATACATTCTGTATATTAAATTTTTATTACGCCGTTCACCGATGAACTAGATTATTGGTATTTATTTTTTAGATTCAGTCTGTTTATTTATTTAATTTGTCTTGTGTTTCGTTGTTATTCTTTTGCGATATTTATATCGTAAAATTTATATACATCTTTCTTATGTACAGTTATCATTACCGAGTAATTTTATTAATTAAATATTATTTAATAATTTATTTTTTAAAATAAACTAATTAAAACCGTCGAACTAATTTTTTATACGTTTATTTTAATTATTTTTCATATATTTATTTTATTTTAAGTATGTTTTTTAATAAATCCGTACGTAATACAATTTATTTTATATGGAGAATATGATGATCGTGGGAAATTACGTAACGTGGAAGTGTTACGCTGTAACTAGGAAATGTTATTATTGTTGATGTTAAATAAACCCAGCTCGAACAAGAAACCGGTGAAAGGCCGTCTATCTCTGTTTCTTCCACGATGTAATAATCGAATGAGTACGGTATATTATTGTCTCTGTTTTAATACATCCAGCATCAGATATAATTAGCCATTACCCTCCTATAATTGTCATTATAGCGCGTTTATAAATTCACTAGGGGAAATAAGCTTTTAAAGAAAGGGATTTTTTTTTGTTACATCATTTCATTTCTATTACTATTTGGTGGTTAAGTAATCGAAAGGTCATTCGATTGGTTTTACGTTTACCGTATTATATATTATTACAATTTAAATATTTCATGTTCCGCCAATTATTTTTAGTTGTTTCTTTATCGTTTTTTTTTCTTTTAATTCTTTTTGTTTTTTTATTAAGGTTTTACTTTAGCGGTTATGCAGTTATATAATATACTAGTGTAGACAATGGAAAGTGCGATATTCGGGACAAATTTTACATGCCGGGATTTTCCAGATCTTGAAGTATCCATAATCCTATGCATAAAAAAAATTGAAATAAATAATAAATATAATATTTTAGTATTGAAAAAATCCCGTAAAGATGTGGGACGTACGTTTATACTAACATACATTATTACGAATATATGAATGTAACCTATTTTTTGATTGGTATATCAAACAGGATAAACCGATTTGGATGAAATTTGGAAGGACGTTTTCTGAATATAAGGGCATCGATCCCGCTTAATTTTGGTCACGATTAGCCAAGAGGGAAGGGTAATACGAACCATTTGGACCCCAAACCAAATTTTAACTCTGATTCAAAATTCAAAAAGTTAATTTTTTTTACGTAGCTTCTCAGATACCTAAGATACCTTCTTATGGTATTTGATATTATTCAACTTTCCCCTCCCCCGTAGAGATGATGACAAAAAACTAGTGTATTAACCGAATTTTATGAAATTGTAAATACGAGTCATTAATATTTTTTTTCTAGGCGCCCAACGAAGTGTCATTATCAGCGCCTATAAGTATATACTTACAATAATATACAATACTTATATACAATACTTATTCTTATATACTTATACTTATACAGTAAAATATATACAATATATTACTTTAGGAAATAGTTCACAACATCAAATTTAAAAATTAAGTCGTATAAAAAATAAAATCAACAATTAAAAATATTAAAAAATTAATTTAATACAACAAAATTACTGTCTGGCATTTGCAAACGGCCTAAAATATACGAAACAGATTATTATAGTAATAATAAAATATCAGAATACAGACGCACGGTCTTAAGAAATACTAAAACGTTTCGTCGTATTGTTCCCTGAAATATTTCGGTAGTAAGCCCCTAATTTAAGATTCCGACTAGATCCCGCATAACGACACTGTCCACAAGGATGCAGCGTACTTGTGGACTGTATCAATGAGTCGTTGGTACCATTTAATTTCGGTTTCGAGCGATCAAGATAGAGGAGAGATACGAGTTACCGTAGGTTCTCTATTTCAAAATTTTACTCGGATTACAATAATTTTTTTTACGTAATTCTTTACTCCCACATTTATTTTAATGTCACACTTAATTTTTCTCAAGTCTGTCGACAGCGAAACCCTTCGTAAAAATTACAATCATGAAAGACAATTTACGGTGCCTAGAGAGAAATTCTGTTTATCTCCATCCCCGAATAATTAAAAAAATGTATACGACAGTAGTATTTCCCTGTAATGAATAAAGGATACTTTCCTGTACTAGATAAAAGCATTTATAACGTAATGAAAGTTCTCAATTATCGACTTCTTTTTATTAAAACACTTTTTTTTATGATTGTGACGGTCACAGGTCGTTGTTCAGCGAATTCTGCAATAGAAGTCTGATGTTGCATTTTATTGTCAAAATAAATAACTGCAATAAAAAGTGAAACCGTTTCCTTTTGTTTCAGTTTCTTGATTCTTTCTTATAAAAGAAAAAAAATCAAATAAATGTATTTAGTATTTAAATGATTAAAACTAATTGTGCGATTATTTTTATAATTCTACTTTTAATTATCTGTTTGCACTATTTATGTTAGTTCGTTCGAAACTTCAGTTTTATGAATTTTTTAAGGCGTGAACAAAACCGTTTCACTATTTTAAAGTGAAAAATTAATTTCGATTCTGTTTCTGATATTTTACTTCTCCGTAGTCTGCCGCA
Organism: Lycorma delicatula; assembly: GCF_047948215.1. Taxonomy (NCBI): domain Eukaryota; kingdom Metazoa; phylum Arthropoda; class Insecta; order Hemiptera; family Fulgoridae; genus Lycorma; species Lycorma delicatula. The sequence goes on from NC_134464.1 coordinate 58,310,130, forward strand.
ATATTCTTGAGTACCGACCTGGTCGGTCTAGTGGTGAACTAGCAATCCCAAATCTACAGATTTCGAAGTCGAGAGTTCTAAGATTCAAATACTAGTAAAGGCAGTTATTTTTATACGAGTTTGAATACTAGATCGTTGATACCGGTGTTCTTTAGCGGTCAGGTTTCAATTAACCACACATCTCAGGAACGGTCGATCTGACCCTCTACAAGACTACACTTCATTCATATTCATACGTATCATCCTCTGAAGTAATACCTTACGATGGTTCCGGAGGCTAAACAGTAAAATAAATATCCTAGAGTTTAAAATGTCCGTGTTGTAAATTCGATACATTGTAAAAAGAACCACAGGAGGAGGAAAATTTACGCGTTACTCTCTTAGTACAAGTTTACAATTATCGGAAATGGTAATAATAATCTGTCTGTGTATAATAATAATAATAATAATAATAATAATAATAAATGATAATAATCTGCCTCTCCTGACTGAGTGAATTTGTTAATTAAATTGTTACTCATCAGGCGAGCTAACAAACAGCTTACCATTTCCTTGTGAAAACTATTGTGTAAATTATCATCTCTTGGGATTCTTTTTAAAACACAGAACTAATTTTCAAGACAGAAATGGGCTGTCATCTCTTGGGATTCTTTTTAAAACACAGAACTAATTTTCAAGACAGAAATGGGCTGTCATATGTTGACCTCACATAAATACGTATCATGCAGACCGATATTTAGAAAATTTCAAAAATTTTAATTATCCTTATGATTTATTTATGAATGTTTGTTAAAAAAATATTTATATAATAATTTTTCTTAAATAATAACAGTATCTATCTCTAAAAAATCGGAGAACAGGATTTTTATATAACTCAACAAAATACTGTATGCACCAAAATATATAATACTGGATTTCGCGCAGTTTTCATGCGCATGTCCGTTCATCGGAATTATTGCATCAGCATTATGTGACTTGTGTCTCGTGACAGGACGGTGAGGAGCCACGAACTCACCCGAAATGAGCCGATCGCTTGCTCGAGTTCTCCTCACAGTCGAGCCACGCGCGTATTTCAAATTCAACTTCTAATAAAGAAATGACAACTTGAACATGAATTAAATTGACGGCTTTTTGTTTATAAATTTAACATTTAAATAATTATTAATTATTCATAACTTTTAGTTATATTAATTTATGGACAAATTATTTACAATTATTTTTGAATAAAAATTAAATATTTGTTAATTATAAATGTACTATTTCAATTATTTTTATCTTACTTTTTTTACTATTTCATTAACCCTTTCACCCAATACATTTTTCTGATAGTCCATTTTCGACGAAAATTTGTACCAATTCACGTTCAAGTCGTCATTTCTTTATTAGAAGTTGAATTTGAAATACGCGCGTGGCTCGACTGTGAGGAGAACTCGAGGATTTATCGGCTCATTTCGGGCGAGTTCGTGGCTCCTCACCGTCGTATCTCGAGACACAAGTCATTATGTGTTGTTAGTAGTGCAAAGAACGTTGTGGTGTAAGGTTGGAGTTGAAAGTGGTTCTCACGACGTAGGAAAAGTTTTCATTGTGGAGTATTATTTTCGCTCGTACGGAAATGGTAATCAAGACAGCCCGAGTTTGAAGTTAGTGGCGGAACAATATCACGAATAATTTAATAAGGCGGCACGATCGCACAGTTATGCGACTATCGTTACGAAATTTCGTCATGTATTGTCTCAACGGTAGGGAAGATCTGATAACTGTGTCCACAAATGAGAATTAAGGACGTGTCCTCGATCAGGTTTTGGAGTCACCCAAACGAAGTCTTCGACGAACATCTTTGAAATTGAATATCAGGAATATGTCGCTTCGGCGATTGTTTAAAGACATAGTTGGATTTCCGTACCGAAGTCAGGTTGGACAATAAAAATAATACAGAATAACAGCTCCAGTACTACTGTATATTTTAGCATACTGTACTTCGGCTTATGAGCAGTTCCTTATTACGCTTCCGTTGCCATTTTTATTTTCCGTCTAGAGAGCGCTATAGCTCTAGAAGGGAAAGTATTGTAATCGGTCCAGTTTGGCTATATGCGGTTTTCACTGGATCTTTACATTTTGACACCTAAGGATCCCAAAATATCGAATGGAAATTTTGCGGATGTTAATGTTCGTATGAATGTTTGCGTTGTTTTCGGTGTCGGCCTCTAAATCCCCTTATATTTCCAGAACTACTGGGCCGATTTTGACCAATATCCATCAGATTACTTCTGTATATGGGGCGTCTATGTCAGTAAATTATCAACATATAAGGTCAAGGGGGTGAGACTGTAGACCAAGGTTCTCCTCATTATCACGAGATTTCGCCTAATTAAGGTCATATTTTTCTTAGGCACATTTTTTAACGATTAAAAAATAACAATATTTGCAAAAAAAAAAGGTTTGAAAATCGCACCCCCCACCCAAAAATATGCTGTTGCAGTAGCCTGCTATGTTGTGACGTCACTGGTGAGCGGTAGAATTAAATAAATGAATAATATTTAAAGTGTAAAAAAAGATAACTCGGTCTGGCTGGGTCTCGAACTTGATCGACCGGTCGACGCGGTACCTGGTGTGTTAAGCCACACGGTTACACCTGTCTGCCGACCGTACAAGCGAAATTTGTTGCATTAAGTTGTGAAATTACATTAGTTTAGTTAGTGACGACCGCCAAACCCGCAGGAATGCAATACGATATGAGCGCGCGCCAAGTAAGAATCATTGAATTAAATAAACCAAAAAATATTATATTTAAATAAAATGATAAATATTTTAAATTAAGTTGTGTATGTAAGCAGTGCATCAGAGAAAACCCACAGTTGTAGGACTTTCCGGAACGCGGCTTTAGCCGCGTGACGGGAACTTTGTTGTCAGCTGTTTTTATTTATTACAGAACCATTTAGTAGAAACCTTTTCCACCAATTTATTTAAAATACCATTGAAAAATTTTCTTTTACGGAAAGTGAATATTTTTGTGGAATAATTTTTAAATAATACTAATTAAACGTTTTTTACATCCATCATTTACCTGCATTCCATTGAACTTTACATAAGTATGTGCTCAAATAATTTTTAATAACGCCTTCTGAATTGTGAGTTATTTTGTAGTTTTTTTATTTAATATTTACCTTAACAGTATTTCTGGTGTTTATATTTTAAATCATTAATATGGAATTTAATCATGTTTATTTTTTATTTTATAATTTTTTTTTTTGTTTTTTAGGTTGTCCTGATAACTGTTTTTACCACGATTTCCCTTGATCTAACCAGGCAAGTGTTGGGATATTTCCTTTTTTTATTCGTAGATTAGCATATCTGCCCATTCCTAACGTGACAGTGTATCATTATGTACCTAAATCATCTTAAAGGACCTTGAAAAAAGAAAATTGACGTAAAAATCTTCGACCTACTACAACCCTGTTGAAAACAGCGGTCATTTATTATTTTATTTTTATTATTTATATTATTATTATTATAATATTATTGTTATTATATTATATTTTTATTTATATTATTTTTCACAGCTAGTACCAGACGTGTCCTACGGTAAAGGTAAATCCCAAGCAGCGGTCACAGAACGAAAAATAAATCTTTTCAGGAAGGAACGTTTACCTTTTTTTTTACGTTTATTTTGAAAAGTTATTCAAGGATTCCCACGCTTTATTAACAGCCGCTAATATAAGACCGCTCTCGACGTTTTATCGTTATCATGATACGACGTATTAAGCTTCAAATTCGTGTCTATTTGTGTTTCCCTTCCCCCCCCCCACCAGCTAATAAATTATATTACCGTGGAAAGTTTATTCACCGGTTATTAAATTTTATGCGCTATCCTTAAAGATTTAATTAATGGGTCACGAATATGTTAGTAGGTTCACTAAAATGTATTGTCGGAATATATTGTTGAAAAATCCGCTCGCTTCAGCGTAAAAAAAACTTCGATGAATATTACTTACGGTACCCGATTCGATGTGTATTCTATATCGGTTATATTTTTACAGCTGCGAAAATTTCAATTCAAATCGAATACCGGTTTATATTTGCCGGAGCGAGTGACGTTAGGGACTCTGTCAACGCAAAATTGCGAACCGTGCAAAAGAATTAAAAAAAGTCTTATAAAAATTTACTAAGTTATTGTATAAATGTTTAACTCCTTTTGTATATTTTTATCGAAAAGGATTTATTAATTTGTAGAAGAATAACGAAAAATATCCTTAAGTTTTTCGCGTCTTGGATAGTGCCGTAAATGCATATATGAATAAAAATGTATGTAATCCAAAAATATTTGATAAAGGCGATACCAGGCAGACCTAATCTTTACTCAAGTAAGGATTTATTCGAGAGATTTGAAATTTAAACGATTAAGCGCATCTACATCAAAAGTTTATTATATGTTAATAAAAATAAAACTTTGGTTAACCCTCGTAAAAAATATATAATCTGCAACCGTTGAATGGTGATTTTGAATCGCCCAAAATAAATTTAAATGTCGCAGAAGACAAATTTTGTACAGATCGCGTAAATTGATTAATTTCATTTTCCAACGGTTCATCTATAATCATGCTAATAAAACATCGATCAAAAGTATGGGAAAATGGTTTATATACCGACATTAATGATATATACTTTTTTGGCACAAAAGTGTGGCAGATCGTTTAAATTATTTGTTTAATGTTACACTTAGCATTATATAGTTATGCTAGATATAGTTATGCTAGAATTTCCGTACAATATTACCGTTTACATATTAATTAAATGTGCATTAAACGGGTACCTGCGAACAGAATACTTCTTTACAAGTATTGTATTTCATATAGATATGCGTACAACATTTTTTTGTAAGCGTTAAATTGGAATGGTCGATCTGAGATTGTACAAGAATTCACTTCATTTACATTCATACATATCATCCTCTGAAGTAATACGTTGCGGTGGTTCCGGAGGCTAAACAGAAAAAGAAGAAAGAAAACGTATACTGTTAGAATGTAGTCATTATTGTTTAAGTATTTTAACCTGTGATAGTTTATTAATATTTTTAATTATTTATAATATTTTATCTCCTGATGATGGTTTTTAAATAAACCGAAAGATTGTGAGTCACACTTAATTTGCTGGTAAGGTGGATTTTCATTTTATAAAAATTTTTAATAATCTGAACGTTAGTAAAAAACAAATTATAATGGAATCGCCTCTAGATGACTAGTATATTGAATTGCATGTAAATTTATGGAAATAAAAAAAGTGTTAAATAAAATAATTATAAAAATACCAATAACTACTACTAATTGTACACATCTACCTAGAATAATTATGAAAAACCGACAAAAAATAGTTAAACAAGATTTTTTTTTCTTTTTTTATAGACATTCTATCAGTAAACAATAAGTTAATTAGCGATGTTAAATTTAATAACAGTAAATCTACTATTGTAGTCTGGTGCCCGTGTAGGATATACAAGCCGGTTACTTTAATGGCCTTCACTTTTTTAAAGACTAAAAGGCATACGAAACACAACATAATTAGTAGAAACAATATATATATATATATATATATATATATATATATATATTTATAAACTTTTGAACTGACGGTGGTATTGGGGTCTGGGGGATGTGAAGTCGAAATTTTCCGGAAGTCGAACCACGGTACCCATTACAGTAGGTAGCTTTCTTATGAAATCTAATGCCAATTAAAAAAAAAAAAGAAAATCTTGTTTATTTTTTAAAAATATTCTAGGTAAATATCTACAATTAGTAGTCTAGTTTTTTAATTATTAAATGGCGTATGTTGACTGAAATAAATTGTTTTATTAACTTGTATTTCAAGAATAATTACTATTAAATGTTTAATTTTGTTTAATTTATTTTCTTTAGTAATTTTATGTGGCGTTTATTATTTTATTAATATTATTAAAATAGCATTTTCAACATGAATAATCAGGAGCGGTAAAAGGAACGTATTTATATTATTATTATTATAATTATTACTTATTTATTTAATAGTCCTTGAAAATATATCGCATAAAAACCTATATAGTTTTAAGTAAAATAATAAAAGTTCTATAAAAGACGGATTGGAAATCGATGAGGAAATCTTAGTTAATAAAAAAAGGAATGTTACAAGATTGTCGGAGTATTACATAAACGATTATTAAGAACAACAAAGCACTATAGGTCGCTGCTAGTTATTTTTATTTAGTTATGTTTGTCCCACATATTTCGTTTCCGCTCATAAAAGGGAAATTGTGATATCGTCTAAATGACTCACTCTCTCTCTTTTTTTTTACGTTTGTCCCAGTCTTGTTTCTACAATAATGTATATTATTTCTTAGAAGTAATGTCACATGACATTCTGATATAATGCATACGCCATCCTTCTTTTCTCTTTTTTTTCTTTCTCTGTAATTAGAGATTGTACTGGTTTCTTATATATTATATTTTATTATATACATTCCTTTTTATGTATAATATAATTATTGTGCAGTTAATTTTAAATTAGTCTATTACACATAATTTATTGTAAAATTATGTTTAATTAAAAAATAATTAATCTCTTAAAGGGTGTTTCTTTTAAAACGCAACTCGAATAAAATACTTTTTAGAAAAGTTAATACCATAATTTAGAATGAAGAGGTCATCATCACTACCTATTGTTGTTCTTTATAATTTTCCATTACTTTTTTGTGAACGATTACTTATTTTTTGTTATTTTTCGTTGATACCGGTGTTCTTTGGTGGTTGATTTTCAAGTAACCACACTTCTCAGGAGTGGTCGACCTTTTTGTTTTCCTGCTTAGCCTCCGGGAATCACAATCAGTTATTACTTTAGAGGATGATGTATATAAGTGTAAGTGAAGTGTAGTCTTGTACAGTCTCAGGTCGATCATTTCTGAGATGTATGATTAATTGAAACCCAACCACCAAAGAACACCGGTATACACGATCAAGTATTCTAATCCCGTATAAAAGTAGCCTTTACTAGGATTTCAAAGTTGGAACTGTCGACTTCGAAATCAGCTGGTTTGCGAAGACGCATTCACCATTAGATCAACCCGGTGGGTTTAGAAGTGGTCGATCTGAAACTGTACAAGGCTACACTTCATTTACATTCATACATTTCATCCTCTGTAGTAATACCTTACTGTGAATCAGGAGGCTAAACAGAAAAAAAGAGTTATTTTTTGTTTTCTGTGTTTTTTTTGTTTAGAAGAAACGATTTTTGAACGCGGAAGAAAGGATATTTTTTGTGGAAAATTATTTAACTACTAAATCTTTTGTTTTGCGGCAAAAAGCTTTTGGATCGCAGTTCTCAAGTATGAGTGTACCGAATAAATCTTCAATTCGTCGTTTGATAAAGAAATATAGATTGTTCTGTTTGCGATCAGAGACGTAGCCGGAAACTTTCAGTACTAGTAATGAAACAATTGAAATTGTTAGGGTAAGCTTCTTAAACTCGCTTGTCAAATCGTTACGAAAAATTATTACAAAAAGGAATATCTTTGTATAATGCCTTTAAAGCTACCCGGCTACTTAACTTAAAACCTAACTGAATTCATGTATGGCATGAATTATACCCGGTTGATTACGCTACGGGGCTTCTCTACTGTCGATGCTGTAACGGGTTAAAGTGTTGGATTTGTACTTTTTATAAATGAGGCTCGGTTTCATTTGAGCGGTTACGTTAATCGTCTGAATGACCGATCGCTACTGGAGCTCCAATAGTCATGTCATCCGTTCACGACCTCTATACTCACAAAGAATTGGTGTGTGGTGTGCAATTTCCAAGCGAAAAATAATTTGTGTATTCTTTGAAAACACCCTTAATGCAGACTCCTACCGAGAAATTTTAACGCAATTTATTTCAAATTTAAAATTAAATGAGAGAAATTCGTAGTTTCAAAAAGACGGAGCCACATGTCACAAGGCAAGAGAATGGACGTTTTGAGAAATTTCTTTGGTGAAGAGTAATATTGACTAGTTATGGACGGTCTAAATAGCAAGAACAATATTCAACCGGTACGTCTTCAAGTACGTTCCGGGTACTGCGTCTCGTATAGATGTAGACTTTATGCCTTATTTATAATTATCTAGTTTTTTGTATACATCGATATCAAAGGATACATTTCTTAATTATTTCTGTTTACCTTGAGACAGCAGTAAAAAAAAAATAATAATTAACATTTTTTCCATAGTTGAAGGACGGCTACCGATATTATTTTTTTTACAGTATTATTTGTAATACATAGATTAGAAGGGCGTATCATTAACATAATGATCATTAATTTCTCTTGCACCACCTGTACGGCTTGTTGTCAACCGGTTTGCTGTTTCTGTCGATTGCTGTTTTTCCATGTAAGTTGTTAAATTAATAAAAAAACGATCTGAAGTCAAATTTAGGAAGTAATATATTTATAGAAACATCGGTTGCTGGGCGCAGTAATGCGAATGTATGATCCAATGGCAGCTGGAATGGGACACCACGACTAAGGGAAGATCCTTGTGTAAGTTTATACAGGATTTGTGGGGATGGTATGCCTCAAGCTCGTTTTTAAGGATAACGGCTAACCCTGAATATTGCTGAACACCAATTATTATGGCTCCAAGCGCTATAAAATGGTGGACAGGTACTTGCTGGCATTCAGCGACCTAGGCGTGGCAGCAAATTGCTGTTTTGACGCTATAAATTTATTGAAGTCATATGTATTTTTAGTAGTTGACGGGGTGCGCCCATTTTAGTTATATATGACAAGTGAGCGGTTGGGACACGTAAGCCGGTGGTGTATGGCACCGCACTTAGTCCGCTCACGCTGTTAGATAAGCTCTAGGAGCTATTTAGGACAATGGTCGTTAAACTGTTTCGAGGCTCAGTAGCCGTATGTGGCACAGACATTCGGTCTTATGCTTTAAGGCGACCGAATGGGGCGGTGGCGGGAGAAATGCCAAGCAAACCAACGCAAGGTATACTCGATGACACGTTTAGTTGAGACTACGGAGTAGCATACCCCGTGACTTTCTTATGGGAGATTTTCTTAGGGTATATTTAGGATTCGATGACGCTTGGAAAAATGTATCTTATGCAGGATATAGAAAATGTGATTAGAAATGTGTACACAATGTTTCACAGATCAGGCATCAGAAAGAAAGGTTTTGAAGAATTAGCTCAACTGTCAGAGCACGATGTTATATCGTTTAAACCGTTAAACGAAGTTAGATGGTTATTCAGGTATTTCGCAGTCCGTGCTTAAGTCAAAAATTACGATACGGTTAATTGAGTATTGTGTAAGTTAGATAGCTGAATGCGATGACCACCGTTTGTAAATATTGTGAAAAAATTTGGACCGATTCACAATATCGGGTAACAATATTTGCTTTGAAATATGTATTGAGCAGGCTTACTTCCTCGTGGAAATATCTACAAAATAGTTATTTAACAATTATTGGTGGTCATCGGTTTGTAAAGGTTAAAATTAACAGACTAAAAAATCAATATTTGAGACACGAAATCTTTTGGAGTGACACTGTAAAAAGAATATTATCGGTACGTGAAAATTATATTGAGCGATTATTATTTGATTGAAAATTATTACTCAATTTATTGAACGTGTTTGCGCTTAGAGAGCAAATTTCCTGATGAAGAATTAAAGGATTGGCGAGCATTTGATGATGAAATTATTATAAATTCAGGAAACGATTTTAATTTCGGAAAGCAAAATATAATACAGCTTTCCAAAAAATATTCAGGATTTATGGCAAGTAAAAACGTCTATACAGTTAAAATAAGGAACGAATATTCAGAATTGAGATTTACAATTCTAGAGAAAAGCAAACTAAAATTGCTTAAGACTTTTAGCGATACATTAACCTTTGTCAAAACTAACCCTGAATTTTCTAAACTTTCCTTTTCGTAACATTTCAGGAACTTTTCGAGCATCCGGCCCAGGCTGCGAACTTGGATTTTCTCTTATGAATTCCAAAAAAAACAGAATACCGAAACGGGGTCGAAAATGAACGATTACAACGGTCACAACTAATTTTTGTGCGCACAGCTCTGAAAAAATTAAAGGCAACTTTGGTTGTAATAGAAATAGTGAGAATACGACTGGAACAGTTTAGAGTTAACTTATAAAAAAAAATCTGATGTGTACACCACATGACTTCCTTGTACGCCTATTAAATTACATAAACACATCATTTTGTACATAAAATTTTATTTCATTAATAACTTCTGATATTTTTTTAATTTTATTGTTATTATTTAATTATTATTTATCGTAAAAATCTTTTTACAGTCGGAGGTTAATAATTATTAATAAATCAGTAAATTTAAAATAAAAATAGTTAAAAAAAAGAGGTAAAGTAGGATTCAAACCGTTGTGCCTACCCCTTGTGAGATTTAAATATTTCATTAATTAACATTTTATTTGGCTATAACTCTGGAACCAATGAAAATATGTTACCACTTATAAGCTTATGAGCTTATGATATATCGTTGCAAAGCTCTCAATGAGGGCTTATTACTGTATTTAAGAAAAAGTAAAAAATAGAAATTATTTTGGGTTTTTTTTGGACACTTTTGGTCTAGGAGATTGCTGTCAAAAGGGGAGGTGCACAACTAGATATTACAACAGTCCTAAATCCAAAATTTCAACATCCTACAGATAATCGTTTTTGAGTTATGCGAGATACATACATACGTACAGACGTCACGCCGAAACTAGTCAAAATGGATATTTCCGTTGAAATCTGAAAACCGAAATTTTTCGCGATCCCAATACTTCTTTTACTTCGTACAAGGGAATAAAAAATCGTCATTTCTGTATCTCAGAGAACGTAAAGTAACAAAACGGACAGCTTTGAGAAAACTATTTGTTTTCCATGAAATTAATCGACATCTATCAAATTATTCTAATAACTGTAATGATTGTAGCGAGGAATTTATTTAACGAAAGAAATACGACGACTATTTTATTACCAACATGTTAGTAATAATTTGTATGATGTAATCATCATAATATCGGTTTAATTATTTATTTTATTTATGTTTTGACAGTTTGTGAGATTAAATACGAATCAAACTTTCTTTGTAAAAAAAATAAATGAATAAAATAGTAAACTATCGACAAATTTATAATTTAGAAAAATATTATTTCAGCAACGAATTGGTGAATAACTTTTATTTTTTTGTATCGAAATCTAGGTATCGAAGTATTTTTGATTTCGATTTTCAGATTTCAACGGAAATATCCATTTTGACCATTCCTGAATCCATTTTGACTCATTTCGGCGCTGTCTGTACGAACGTATATATTTCGCATTACTCAGAAACAGAAATGGATTAGCCATAGGATGTTGAAATTATGGATTTAGGACAGTTGTAACATCTAGTTGTGCACCTTCTCGTTTGATTGAAATCAATTGGACCAAAAGTGTCCAAAAAAGCCCAAAATCAACAAAAAAAAATTGTATGTTGGACTTTTTCTTAACTGCAATAATAAGCCTTCGTTGAGAGCTTTTCTGTGATATATCATAAGTGGTACTTATTTTCATTGGTTCAGCGTTATAGCCAAATGAAATTTAATTAATGAAATATTTGGATCTTGTAAGGGGAAGGCACATCGGTTCGAAACCGACTTCATCTCCTTTTTATTTTAACTTTTTTTTTTAAATTTAAATATATTGATTTATTAATAATTATTAACCTGCGATTGTAAAAAAAAATTTACAATAAGTAACAATTCAATAAGAAAAAAAAAATAAAAAATTGTAATGAAGAATATAAATATATAAAAAATATATATGTAATTTAATAGGCGTACAAGGAAGTTATGTGGCGTTTACATCAGGTTTTTTGTAATTATAAAAAATCCAGACATGTTTTTTGTCGTTAACTACTTAAAGGAAATGAAAATTTTCTTTACTTTAAAAATAAAATACAGCTTTAAATTTTTTTTATGTTTCGTTGCTTTTGATTAGAAAGACATAGTTATAAAAAAAAAAACAATTGAAAATCTAACTCTCGGATACCTAGGGGATGAAAGAGTACACTAAGCACTTAGTGAGAGAAACACTTAGTGTTTTATATTTTCCGATAAGCGATAAGGGATGCTTTTATCACTGAAAAATTCTCAATAAGAAAAATTTGAAAATTTACCATGAATTTTATCCGAAAATAATAATCTATTTTTCAAACTAGGAATACACTTTTTAAGACAAACAATACAATATACAACAGTGTTACAAATTATACAGATTGTGAATTATATAAATACTTCTATCGACCTACAACAGTGAGTATCCATAGCTTATAACTGATCTGACTCACAAGAGTTGTAATTTAAAACTGTGATGCAATAATTTATGATGAAATAATTTCTGTGATTAAATAATAGTTTAGAAAATTAGGTACTACTTGAGGACAAGAGTCTTGTTTTAGGAGTTACAATCGTTTTACTATTAAAACATCGAAGATTATTAAAGATATATAAATGAGGACAGAAGCGACCGAGTATAAATTTAACAATTACTATAAATTATAGCAATATCAAAGAGAGGGAAAATCTTTCAGTTTGTCATTAGAAATCAAAAGATGATTCCCAAAAGTCGTAACTTTTCAACTTTAGTAGCAATCAAATCATAAAAGAACTCAACATTTTCTTACTGAACGAGCCAACGCTCAAAAGAAATTCTGAACGAATTTAAACCTAGACAATCTTTCACGCAATTTGGCAAATAATTATAAACCATATAAGTGAAAAATCTACGAACCACTCCTTCCGGGGTCTAGGAAATAACAAAATTACCCTTTTCTCTTTCAAAAAATGAGGGAAACAATAGTTTGTTTTCCCTTTTTATCCTTAACCTGATTTTCTCCTTTTATTACCCTTTTTTTTTCACAATCTGTTATTAATTAATAAAGAAAAGGGTATTTTAAATTAATTTTTAAATCATAAAATTAAACGACTAAAGTGAAACTTGAGTATAATTTTTTAATCATTCCGTAAGGAAGAAGAATAATCTACGTTTACTAAATATAACTTGAGATCGAGCATCGTTAGTTTTTTTAGTGCAAAAAAATTATTTCTTTTAAACAGTTCAATTATTTTTACATCGTAATTAATAGTACATATTTATTAAAATAAGTTTATGCAGTCTTCTCGTCTGTTATTATTATTATTATTATTAGTTTTCTTTTTATTAGACATGTATATATTATAACTATAAACTTCTTCCTTTCTTCTTTGAAAAGAAAAATTCATTGCACGTTTTAAAAAAAAATAATAAAAATAATCTTGTAACCGGAAATCGTAGCGGAGGAGCAGAAATCGGAGGGAAATATTTCACTAGCCGTAACTCGCTAACGAAGCGTTTTTGGTTCCGCGTCTATATGAACTTTTTTCATTGTTTTATTTAATGAGATACTCCCGGGACATCTGTATATAATATATTTATTTCGATCGTATATTGAATGACAAAACCGTACCGATGTAGCGCCTGGAAAACTTCTGTTATGATTTAAATTGTATAATATTGCAGATCTAAAATCATAAGAGATACGGCCGTTACGAATTGCCGTAAATAATATTCCACTATTTGTATTCTTTATTACTAAAGACGGATTTAGTAGAAGTACAGTCTAGTTAAAATGTACAGAACAGTGTACTTATAAATAAAACAAGTACGTGTGATTAAAATGAATTTTCTTTAACGAATTCAATTTAAACTCAAGTATTTTGTTTCAGCTATTATCCAATCTTCGATTAAATTTTGTGTTTTTTGAAAGTATAGAATCTCTCTAATTGCTGGAGTATTTGCTCCAGCTACTGGAGCAAATATTGATGCAGGCGCAGGTGTGTATACCAGCTTGTTTAAACATTCAGTAGCTGTTGGTAAGAAAGCCACAAATTTTGACGGAGAGGTTTCTGCTATAACACTGACCTTGGAAAAAATGACAGATGCTACCGGAAAAAGATAGTTCTGCTGTCGGATTCGAAGGCACTGCTTGCGATTGCCTCTAGTCAACCCCTGTCTACTTATGGAATCCTCGAGTGCCCAAAAAACATGCTCATCCTCAGTAAAATCGTAGATGGATTAGTGATGCAATGAATTCGTGCCATTTGCGATATCTATGGAACAAGCGGATCGCCTAGCGCAGGTGGGTGCATGCCAACCACATTCCATCCTGCCTGTTTCATTGCGTAGTGCGAAACGAATGGTTTGCAGTGCTATCGTGGAAAGAGCAAGAGCAGCAAATTTTAGAGATTGTGGTGACCAACGCTGGGCGCTAATGCTCGACCCTAAAAAACGACTTCCACTGACTTTACCCAGAGCAGTAACAGTGGCATGTTTAGGCTAGCCATTGGATACGATTATTTACGACACCATCTAAACAGAATAGGAGTAGTCTAGACTCCACAGTGCGTCCTATGCAACGAAGAAGAAATGACAGCCAATCATATATATATATATATATATATCTGGCAACTTTACCTATGGTAACTGACAAGAGCCTTGTTAATATGGCGGTTATATATTGGGCTGTCAGGAATAAAATGGCAGAAATGACTATTCTGGCGTAGAAAAAAAAAGAATTTCTGATTATCATTTTATCAGGAAGTACTGAACATAAAGTAACTATGTTATAATAAGGAGATAAAATTTTAAGGTCTAAATTTATTATTATTATTATCATCATCAAAATTTGTTATTAATATTATATTAACTGTGCTTCCTCCTTGTAATTAAATATTCATTAGATTAATTGAATACGACTATATACTATAAATAATATTTTGTATTTGTTACGGAAATTAAATTTACGTTATCACGGTTTTAGGAAGTTACGGATATTTTATTAATAAAAAGATGATAATAATGAATTTTACAATTTGAAATGTGAAAATCTTTATTAGAACTGGTCTTATCTTATTTTCCTTTTTTGAGTAATTTTTTTTAATGAAATTACACTTGTTTAATTTTGTGGAAATGAAACTTAGAATACAGGATTTTTTTTTGTGTGAATCTGTTAGTTTTATTTTGTCCTCATTTATATGGTTTTTGTATTCTTAGTTTTTCCCACAGAATTGATAATCGGAGTGTATCGATAAATTTATATCTAAGATACCCCGCTGTTGTAATGGAGTATAAAGTATTAGTGTTTTATATTACGTTCTGTAATCTTTAAATTATGTCGCGCGATCCGATCCGAGTCACAAATAAGCCCTAGAGGTGACATAATCGTTTTCAAAAATAACGATCACGCCTTAAGAAGTATACTTAACTGAATTAACATCGAAGGGGATTCTCGTCGTTGTTTTACCGAGCTGAATTTACTTCGATCAAATCGTTGGTAATATATAAATTACATCTTCATTTTGTTCATCGCAGAGACAGGCTGTGTAGTGAACGTCATTGTAGGCGCCTAGTGTACTTCCCGGTCGCTTTACCTATACGATAACCGGCTACAAATAGATAACAAATACCGGGAGCAGTTGTGTAAAACAACAAATTAACGTACCCCTTTCTGTTTTAAACGATTTTTTTTTACATGATAGCCTAAAAATCAGCGTTCAGATTTAAATTATTATAGTTTCTATTCGGTTGATTTTCAGTTCTCATTTGTATCTGTAACGGGTCTTTTATTTTCCTGTCCAGCCTCCGGGAATCAAAGTCAGGTATTACTTAAGGTATTGTTGTCGCCCGTTATTTTCTTTGTGCATTTTGGGGTGCACAACGAAGATTCGTTATTTGCGCCCAACGCAGTGCTTCTAAAATAAATAAAACTAGGTTAACGTCACCAATACTTATTATAATGGGGATAAAAACTAAATAAGAAATAATAAGAAATAAATAAAAAATTTAATATTGAAATAAAAAATAAAATAAAAAATATATAATAAAAAATATAAAAAATAATATAATAAATATAATATAATAAAAATTAATATACTAAATATAATATAATAAAATAAAAAAATATAGAAATAATATTGAAATAAAATTAACGATCAAGACCTATTACATGGAAACAAAAGTAAAAAGCTATGACATAAAACACTAAAGTGTTAACGGGTAAGATTTTCCCCATAAATGAGACGTTATCAGATTTTTATATTTTTCGCAGAAATAGAGTAAAATGGTTTTTTATTGTAACATAAATAACATATTTTTGAGAGGATGAGTTAAATTATGAAAACAACGGGTAATTTCTTGCAGCATTTTAAGCGGTTTTTTAAAAAAAATGTAATTCGTTTTATAAAAATTATTTTGCGTTAATTTTTTACTGCTTTAAGAGATAAAGTACAGCTAAATCTATCATAATCTATTATTTTTATATAATTGAAATCAATTTTTTCCATTAAATTTATTTTAACCGTGGAAATTTTTTAAAATAAAAAGAGTAATAAAAATAATATGCCTTGTTTGTTGTTCAATTGTTCATGGATTGTTTTTTTAATATTATATATTTTACACTTTATTTCTCCTATTTTTTCAGAAAGTGATAAAAAGAACACCTATTCTCTTGTATATAGTAAGTATACTTTGTATACTATATTTTTTCGCATTTTTTAAATGTTATTTTCTTTTACATTAATGCAAGTAAAACCTTCAATTTGATTAGTAACAGATGTTTCTAAATAATATTCCATTTTATTGCTATTACTATTAGCATATATTTTTTTAAATTTTATATGTATGATATTAAAAAATAATTCGCATTCACACTTGTCAATATATTAATACTATGTGCCTATGAATTATTATTATTATCGTGTTCGCGGAGGACGTCGTTGCCCGTGTAGCTTCCGGCCTCCGAATCGGAGACCACCGTAGTCGCAGACGACGACGGACATGGGTCGGCGCCGATTGAGAGGCGGAAACGTGGCCAACCCCCGACACGGGAATCGCGCACCAGTCACCGCCCCTGGACGGGGGCCACTTGCCCCCCTGTGTAGTTTTTTGTGGTCTGAAGTTTTCACCAAGATCACAAATTACCATTGAAATTTTTATTTAATATTCCCATCTCTCCTAAAAAAATAATTTTATATATTTTTATTTTTTTATTTGTATACGCTTCAGAAAAGAAGTTCATGGGATTTTTTTAAATTTAAATTTTCTACATCAATAAACCTTCAAACCACTATAACAATTTTTTACCGTCCCATCCAACGGTCTGTGGTAACAAATAATATCTCTTTAATTCTAAAAAGATAAGGAAATAAGAAATTTCAGTACATGTAGCAAATTACCCATCGCATTTAAATGTAAGAATCTTAATTTTTTGGTAACCCTTACTCTTTGGTAATTCTTAAAAAAATGATTAGCTAAAACTTTTCACCCCCTTTCTAAAAAAGTATCTTAGAATTTTCCAACGATTTTAAAAAGTTTTTCTTTTTAAATATATTATCCTCCAATTAGGGATTATTTTCCTAAAAATTAATTTTTAGGAGGCCCCAAAATGAGAAATAAAAATTATCGCCATTTGACATTTTTAATACTCTAAACGTATTTTGTTAAACAATGAAGTCACTAACAAAAAAAAAACTTAATATCCCCTCCACTGTTGAAGGAGCTCCCAATGTTTTTAAAAAATCGAAAAAATATTTTTTTTAATTTTTAATTAATTTAAAATCAATTTTACTGAATATTTTAATCGCTTATAAATAGCCTCCTTATAAATTTGGCTCCATATTTTCAAAAAATCGAAATCGTGTTTTTCAAAATTTTGATATTAATATTAAATATCTTGGTTATTGCCTTATTTTGTTAAGAATCTTGATTTCAAAAATTAAAATTAAAAGATTTAAATACTAAAAGTAATACAAATAAGTATTACTTACATAAGTAATTTTATATTTAATAAAAAAAAATCAGTAACATTACAATTTATTACGATACATGATTTTTTTTAATATATCGATGAAGATATTTATAAATCTCTCTCTCTCTTTTTGTTTAGCCTCCGGAACCACCTAAGGTATTACTTCACAGGATGATATGTAAGAATGTAAATGAAGTGCAGTTTTGTGCAGCCTCAGGTCGACCATCCTTGAGATGTGTGGTTAACTGAAACCCAGTTACGAACGAATACCGGTATCCACGAAAAGGAAGATGAAGATATAACTGAATATGACTAAATAAACATTTTTGGATTATCGTTTGTAACACATTCGCATGCTGTAAAAAAAATTCAAAATTTTGGTAATTTTTTGTCGATAAAAAGGAATTATTTTATCATAAAGATACAAATACAGCTTTTAATTATTGAATTAAAGCCAAAACATTCTTTCAAATATGAATTCCATAACTTGATCGGTGTATTTACTAAAGTAATGCAATTTATTGCCAACTTTTTTCTCTACTGAGACACGTATTGATTAAATACTGTCAGTAATAATAATTTTTCAAACCTTTCTTAGCGTACCTACCGAATTTGATCACAAAAGAAAAGGGTGCAATTACACTAATTTGTTCCTTTTAATTATCTTATCCTGTGCAGTTTGTGGTTGTGAAGCATAATATAGAAAAGAGGTATTGTAAAAGTACCTCCGACGATTCCTGAGGTAGATGCATAGTAACACATTGTACAAACCACGTCACCTCTTTAACCAGTAAAATATTCATTTCAGGTCTAAGTTTCTGCATCAGTAAAAAATATCGAATTAAGTCGAATACTTTATTGAGATCGCAAAATTAAAAATGGAATCTTTTTCTTATGTATGAAATTTAAACAATTTTCTAAAAACTCTCGAAATAGTGTTTCATTAGACAATGTTTTTCTAAAATCATGCAAGATGTTTTTATTTTAAGTTTTCAATATGAGTTGTACTAATCCAGAATTGAAAAGTTAACAAAATTTAAAACTGAAAAGGTAGGAATAGTATTTTATATGCTCAGTCTGAATGTGTATTCCGAAACAACCCATCATGTAACATTCTTAGGTTACAACTCCTTAAATTTATTTGTTCCATCATTCGTGGAAAACAAACAATACAAATAAGCTAGTACGTCTGTATGATTGCTTATTCACATGATTTGTATTGTGATGCGTGCTGCAGACCTATATTTGATACATAACAGTCGATAATGTCATTTCATGTCAAGCCAGAGAGGTATAATTTTCTTCATTATGAATTTAGTTCTTGGTATGACTTGTATTGCTGTGTTCTTTAGTTGTGGTAGTGGTTTTATCATACAGATATTATAAAGATTGTTTCATAAGTAATGCCATCAATTTAGAAAATTTTTATACAGAACAACTTTTGGTATTATTTTATTGAACTTCAAGATTTGTTAAGTTGTGTGTATGTGTGTGTGTGTGCGCGCGCGCGCTCTGTTTTATTGCACTCCATGATAAACATTTTTATGAAGTATTTTAAGTAAATAAGTATGTATATAATTTTAAATTTAATTATTTTTATAATTAAGTATTTCCGTAATATTTCAGTTCAGAAAAGAATTCATTGAATTTATTCTTTTTTATCAACAAAAAAAAATTATTTACCAAAATATAGTTGCTATGGATAAGGATATTATTTATATATATTATTTTTCCATAATAATTTTTATTTAATTCCGTTCTTCAGTCTTTGGTAAACATGAAAAACAAAATAATTGTGCAAGTTTCATTGGTCTTTTTTCTAATTTTGTGTGTTATTTTTGTTCCGAAACAAGTTCTGCAAACAGCTGCAAGTAATATACATAAATTTTATTAATGTTATTTTTAAGTTTTGATAAAAGTATCTTGTCAAATCCTCCACATTCTTTTACAGAACCATTATTCGAGTAATCCTTCTCTTTTGTGTTTCTGTAATCCAGGGTTCACATCTACTCAGAAAAAGCACCAAATATATGTTTTTAGTATTACTAATATCTTTATATCTTTACTTATCATTCAACTGTTATTATTTCTCCCTTATTTATTTTTGTTATTTTGCTTCCTAACTAATTACGTCTATTTATATTGATATTCCTCCATTCAATATTATTATTATTATTTTGATTTTAATCATCATCATAATCATAAGGAAATAAATTTTCCGTATGTAAGGAAAGCGAATATAATTGATAATTGCTGATTTTTTTTTCAACGTCAGTTATTAAAATTTTATTCTTTATTAATATAGATTTATTATATCTATTCTTTGATAAAATCGATCCTTTATGTTCACAACATAAAAGTTCAAATTAAAAGAAGTTTTTTTAAATGTTAGTAGCTATTTTCCTTCCTAAGTCTATAAATATCTTCTTTTTTTTAACTTATGTCTTTATTTTATAAACTATAGGATGGGTTTCGCAAGGAAAGCATTATTCAGAATTTCCAAAAAAACCTTTTGTTTATTGTTTTTATCAAATTTATTGAATTTAATTGTATTTTATAAAATATTTTAAAAATTTACTATAGTAATTTATCTTCATTTTTTACATGATGCACAGATGTATTATTAAAAAGGTCATTTTTACTGAGGTTATAGAAGAATATCTGAATTTCTTATAAGCTTTGATATTTAGATTTTTATTGCCACATTCTGAAACCGTAAAGCGCGCTCCAGTTTTTATGTAAAAATGAATCATACAGTACGTTTAATGAAGTTCATATTCATTACAATTTCTTTATCTTTTCATCTCAATCTGGATATTTCTTTATATTTAATATTGTGATTTAAAATGAATATTTTATCAAACGCCGATGTTATATTTTACAAAGATACATAACCGATAATTATTTTTATAAATCTTAATGTATTTTTTGAAGTGAAAATCCATAAAGTACAACTTTGATAATCCCTCTATAGTCGATATAATTTTCTTAGAAAATAACATTTTTTAATAGATGTTCATAAAAGTTTAGGAATGCGGTTAATTTTCAACCGTTCAAAATGTCAACCTATCGAAAATCCAACTCCCTTCTTCTTACTATAAAATTTCCTTTTTGCAGTAACATATTTTGTAACTAGTATTTTTGTAATTTTAAGTATATACTGTTCTTTCAGAATTTCGAAGCAAAATCTTTGTTTATTAGATCCATTTACGAGTTGCCTTAACAAGATTTAGCGGTAAAGGACTTTTTAAATTGAAATTGTTTTTGCTTAAACTTTGAAGCGTTATTGGTAAATTCAAAAACTTCTATTCCACGGGAAATGGACTGATCAATCAAAAATCTAATCGATTATAAAGGGATAATTTTGATATCGGGCATATCTTTGAATTCAAAGAGAAAGCGCGATATTTTAAAATAGGTATGACATTTAAATTAAGGTTTTGTCGTAGAATATGATGTAAAAATTAAGTTGGGAAAAAACTGTTTGTTTAAAAACGTTAAAATTTATTAATGGCTTGTGGCAACTCGTAAGTAACCCGTGGCAGAAAGTTAACTGATAGTATATCAGGTAACAAAAAAACAGAATTTCTGTTCTCTTCTGCCAGAAAAGATGCGAGTAATATACGAGAATTTTAATTTAGATTTCATTGCACGTAAATTAATTTTTAAGCATTTTTTAACGTTTTTATATAATAAGGTTTAAGTTTCATTTATTTTTATTTGTTTTAGATATTTTTATTCATCCTGCAGCAATAATTAGCTTGTTTGCAATCTTTATCATAACAAGTTATTATTTTGAAACAAGTTATTATATCATCCTATGTTATCTTATCTTTAAAGACTGGATAGAAGATGTTTTTTCAGTTCCAGAAATTAATGTTTTTGTGACTAAAGAAGAATATGCGAAAATGATGAGAGTATCAAATATGCCAAGGATTAAAAAAACTCTCGTTCGTAAAAATTCGAAATTATATGTGATAACTAAGGGTAAGCAAATTTATACTCTGTTTCTCTTCCTTCCGTGCGCGCGCGCGTGTGTGTGTGTGTGATTATTCACACAGAAAGAATTTCAGAGAATTTACTAAAAATGGAAATAAAAAAAAGATTTATATAAAAACCGGGAAAGCTTCGTTTTTCCAATTGCTTTACTTTTTTACGGTTATATCATTTCTATATTGGAAAATATCTAGAAAAAAATCAATTTTTTTTATTTAGGCCCATCTATGAACCGTGTTAAGATAAAGATAAGGAAATGTGTACGAATCTAACAATTATTAATTGTAATTTTCAATGTATATTATCAATCTAAAAATATGAAGTACGTACAACTAATTTCTTTTTGCAAAATTAGATAGTTCAATGAACGTGCATTTCACACTTTTATTTTTGGGCGGCGGGAAGAGGGGGGTAACTCTAGAATTTCAAATGGTATCGATGATCATTTGATGTCACTTTAAAGGGTTCGTTCTCTTATTTAAAGTTTTAAATAAGACATATGATTATGTGGTACCATGTTTTAACGATCTTTGTGAGCCAAGTAAAACAGTAACAAAAAAATTAAATTCCGACTTTTTAAACCAAAATAGCGAAAATATATATCATAACGTTAATTAAAGATTGAAAAAATTATTAAAATTTTTCAGATAGTAAAGAATTTTATTTAATATAAATAAATAAGGTTTGCAGTTTAATTAGTTTTTCATGTGTAACTAATTCTATTATTTAAAAAAAATTCTTTAATCAAGAATTAAAAATACTGCTTGCACTTATTTCAGTTAAAAAGTGTTATTGCTTCTCACCTCGTATTAATGTTCAAACTGCCCTCCCTGTTCCTTCATGCCGTAATGACGCTGCTCCAAAGCTTCTCTCGCATTGTGAAAAGTCTGATGAAATCTTCCTACATTCTATCTCGATGCGTTTCTTAATTCTTCGATAGAAGTCGGTTGTGAGCTATAAACGGTTGATTTTAAATGCCCCATAGGAAGAAATCAACGGTATTCAGGTCAGGTGATCTGACTGGCCATTCAATACTTCCAAATCGACCTTTAAAATGCGTTAAATCAACGCATTTGTCGCGTTGCGAGTATAGCGACGCGGAGCACTTTCTTAAACGGAAAACACATTTTATCTCACGAATAAAGTTTGTCCGATTGGTCAACGAGCTATCTCAGCTGGAGTTATCTATTCGTTCAGCAAATCGTAAAATCTTGCGTTTAGCTAAAACACCTAAAAACAGCTAAATGCGTTAGCTCTGTTGCTTTGTATGGTTTATTTCTCCAAATATAAATACTATTTCTACAAACATTGTTTTTTACCAAAAGGTTAGAGTTTTTTTTAAATAAGCTAAAAATAAAACCTGGTTTCTAAGTCGGTTCTACATTTTTTAATCTAAATTAAGCTTTCTATTAGATTTTAATTTTATTTTACTTTCTTAAAAGTATTTTTATGAAATAAAAATTTAAAATTAAAAAATCAGTAAATTAATTATTTCTAAATTCAAGAATATATATGTTTAATTAAATTAAATATTTTAAAAATGTTAAATTTTTTTTCAATTTTTAACTAACGTACATGACATTCGTTGTCGCCATATTGGGTTAAAAAGTTATAACTTTTTTTTGATACCGTTTTACTTGTCTTGCAAAGACTTTTAAAACAAAGCATCACATGACTGTACGCCCCATTCAAAAGTTTTGAACCACCTCTGTCCTGAGAGTCGAATACTCTAATCGGGGCTATCAGTAATCGGAGCGACTGAGTTATACTTTTAACAAAAGAAGAATCGAGATACCTCAAATAACAAAAAATTAAATAGTAGGATTCAACCGTAGTTTTCTAGCGATCTGAAACAAAAACATTGTCGGTCGCCATTTTAGATTGAGCGATTACAATTTAGTTTTGATTGTATTACAGTTTTCGTTTGATCGAGCTTTTTAAAATTTTTGAATTGCGCCCCACTACCCGCCATCCAAAAAAATCAGAGTTTAATATACGTTCATTGAAGTAGCTCCTCGGTACAGTTAAGAACACCGCAAAAAAATTCCAAAAATAAAAGAAATTAAACATTGTAGAAATTTTTTTGTATATTAAATTATATTTATAATTTGTCTCGAAATTAGAAACCGTAAATTAATTTCATCACAATAAGAAAGTATGATGGAGTTTCCTTGAAACACCGTAAATGCATTATAAAAATATCAATCGAAAATCAAAGATAGCAGTCCGGCCAGTAAGTGTTAACAGTCCAGTCAACAAGGTTTTAGAAATCATAAAAAAGTCAATTAATACGATTAAAACCACACGGTAAAACAACTAAATAACATAAAAACAAATAACATCACAAACATAAATATTTAGATGATGCACGACTCAAGAAGAAAAGCCTCTTCCTGAGTATCACAATCGCGTTCTTAGTTCTAGTATACTCGTATGTAGCCCCCTAACATCTTCGCCATTGTCCAAATGGTTAAGACCTAGATGGTTGATGTGAACATCTAGTCTAATTTTGTACTTTGTTTCGAGTCGACTGACTTCTTCCCGAACACACGGTAAACTTAAGTGCGCATGGATTTTACTATACCGTGCGAACTATGACGCCTAATTTAAGCTCCTCGCAAATGTTTACGAGGTGCAGAACTCAGAACTTTGGAAGTTCTGAGTAATCTCTATATATTGCTGGTTACCTTACCCTAGAGTGGAATTCTGTATATCCAAGTCGGTTTTATATTCACTTTATACAATAGCAGCTTGTAATATACTGATAATTGCGGTTTTCTGAATAACCAATATAGCTCTTTAAATTTGATACCTAGCTGCTTACTTTTTTCTTCGATATGAACCTTCCACGTCAGACGACGATCTGGGTAAATACTTAAATACCGTGCACAGTCAGCTCGCGGGTTGTAATCTCCGTCAAATCGATTCCGGGGAAGTCACTTGTTCTCATCGTGAATGCCATATGAGCCAATATCTACCATTTTCTTAACCCCTCGACTTAAAGTTTCACCCTGACTGCAACTTGGCTAAGGCTTGAGTCGGAGTGCCGTCGGCAAACGATGCAGTAATGGTACTCTCTGTAACCGGAAAGTCCGCAATGAAGCCGGAGTAGAGGATAAACCTCAACACTAAGCCTTGAAGAGCACTCAAGCAAGTGTCAAAGAATTCTTATAATTTCTCTTTATATTAATCTGGGAAAAGCTTCCGTTCAAGTAACTATGCCATATTAAATAGAACGGTTGAGGTAGGATCACAATTGATCCTGTTCTACAGTGGGATGATTCCTCCCTAGGTGAGAAAGGCTTAATCGGAATCCAACTCTCTAATAAATCCAAAATATCCTCTTCACCGGCGTCATGGATGTTGTTGAAATTGTAGTTTAATTTTCCTTCCCGCATTCCCTATTTCTCTCGATCTTATTTATCTCTTTCTCGTTCTCCCGCCTAACTGCCTGTCATTCTCTCTCTTTCAGTCACTTTTTCTCCTCCTAAAGTCAGACGATTAATATCGCAATTATGACTTGTTAGAAAGTAAAATTACTACAAACTATTTCTCCTCCTACTGATCTTTATTAAAATAACTTTTTATTTTTATTTAAAACATATTGTTAAAAATTATATTAAAAAAATCATACTCATTTTTTATAAAATAGGGTATAAAAATGTATTTTTATTTTTTTTTAATTTTACCGATGCTTTATTAATTTAAATGAAATATTTCACATATTTCTAATTAGTTAATAAAATTTATATTAGGTGTTAATATAACAAAGTTTAGTTTAGGTAAACTAAATGTTAGTTTTATTTTTATTTTTTTGAACTAATCTAAAACATTGTTTTTTTTATGGGAATAACAGATGAACGGATGCCTGATAAAGTTAAACCTCAATACAGCATGAAATTACGTATAGAAAGGTTATTCAACCCTTATACAGGAAAGGTAAAAGATAAATTTATATATTAAAGATCTACTTAGATTTTTTTTACTTGTTTATTAGGCTTTTAATAGTCGATATTTACTATTAATATTATCATAAAGAAATATACATACTAATATAATACAAAACTTTTAACTTTTGTTTCCTCGGTGCTACTCTAGCTACCGGACAACTAATTCTTACATTCTGACAAAGTTGTTACGCATCATTTACCTTCATCGTGTTCGAAATTTATGCCCTCTATTTTCAGTTTGCGTAAACAAAAAGTTCTCTAACCGTCCAAGAACACTACGCGCTTAATAGTCCACTCGTGAAAAAAAGACCCAAAAATTCGATTACGCAGGATACACACCGGATATTCTCTTAGATAGTTGCGGACGATAATGTAGTCTGAGTCGTATACTCGTGAATTACGACTCCACGGACATGAAATGTTGCTTCATCGGCAAATAAAATACGCATCAGGTAGTTTTCATCTGAAATGAAGTCTAGCATGCTTGTTAGGGACTAAACTATTTGTGGCTTATCGTTAGGTTTAATTTCATGAAGTAGTTGCAATTTATAAGCTCCAAGATTCTATCGGTTGAGAACATCATTGACATTGCTTTTAGTCTAGAACTACAAATTGAACTTAATGTTCTGGAAAGACAGCAGCTGGTATCTTCGTGTTTTCGGCACTTGTTTACTGCTACCTGGTGATTTGGCTTGCGGCGACACAATGGTACTGAAGCACAGGCTCATTATTCTAAAGCAACTCCTACCTATTGCAGAATGTGTACATTAAAACTAAATTGACCGGCGCGTTCTCTGAGGCTAAGCGGAAGTCGTAGACTTCTTCTTCATCTAGTTTTAATTGGCCTGGTCCGCCAGAGTTCCAGTAGACTGGCCTACCCTTGATTTTCGATGCTGCAGCAGGCATTATTTGCGGTCTCTTGTTGTAATCGTTCTGGGAACTGGCGCCTTCAAGGAAGTCTTCATGTCGTCTCCCGATTTGTCGTTGCAGTCGAACCCATTCATCGAAGGCGAGAAGTATGACGAAACAGCTTGTCGGCTGCCTCCAGTCGCAGAGACTGAGTAAGGGCGTCTCTAGAGCTACAATGACGTCATCATAGTCTGAAGAACTTCCGCTACCTGGCCCTGAAGTGCGGTGATCAGGAACGAGGTCTTCTCCAGAGCCGTCCAACTATTACGAATTGATGCTGCCTTGAACTTCCGCTTGAAGACAGACCAAGATGTACTCCCGTCAAACTTGGGTGTATTCGCCGCAGTAGGACGTCCCATCGATGAGAAGTGGAGATTGCTCACGATATTCCAAATACAAACAGTGTTGGGCACTAGATTTGCACCTGAATCTTCGTATGAGATAGAGATATTTGGTTAGAGAAAGAAGAAAGCAACTAAACATTAGGATTAAGCAGATGTACTGGTTACTGGACAGGGGGTCTCAGTTGTTTCTCTCAGAGTATTGTTATGTAAGGTATTCTTGAAACCGATATGGATCTATGGCAGGGTACAACATGTAACAGCAACATCGAGGACATCTAGCAGTTCAGAACAAAAAATTTCGGACCACAATGCAACCACTGTGGTTCGTGATGAATAATGAAATCGACGACTATCTGGTGATTCCATAAGCTCATGAGGAGATAAAAGACTTAACGCGTAATGTGTAAGTAAGCATTTGCTCATTCAAACCATTTTATTAGTATTGCATTTTCCAATTGTTAACTGAAAAGGAAATTGAATACAGTTGCTAGTTTTCTGAGATTCATAGACCTGCGGAGGATTGCTGGGGGATCTGATATGAATTTATAGATAGTATAGCAAACTATAGATAGTATAGTTAACTATACATAGTATAGTTTATAGTTTAGGGTGGCAAGGGGGCCCGCTTGATTCCTTTAATTGCCAAGATAAGCGTTTTGGTATCAAGCCAAGGTTAGCTGAGATATTCGCTGTTAGGATTAAATATATATGTTGAGATCTGTGATGGAACTGCGGTGTGGAAGGTTGTGGGCACTGACCTCGCTTCTGAAATTGGACCACAGCAGAGAGTGAGAGTGATAGGATATGTTTGCTTTATAAACTTATTAAAATTGTGAATTTGTTTCTTGATCTTTGAATAAATCAAGAGGTCTTCGAATTAATGGAATAGTAGGACAAAATTGTTATTGCAATCAAGAATTGTTTGCTTCGAACAAGAATATTTTTTTGGTGTTTAAAATACTAAATTAAGTAACGACCTGAATGCATAGTCTAACTGAAAGTAAATAACAGAAGAATTTCTGTGTGAAATCTTCGGCGTTGGAGGAAGTTACAAATGCAGATTCTTCCCATACAGGGGTCGGAATGTATTTTCCAATTATCTTATTGTATTTTATTTATTAATACATTAATTCTTTAGAACACTTTCGAGATATAATGCATATTAAAAATAATATGGATTTAATTTATTTATATGATAACGTTTTTTCATGGTAGGCTTTGAATATACGCATCATCTAAAATCCCTCTTTTACACCCAATCCTGCTTTACATTAAAGTTATTTTTAAAATTCTCCATTTCATTCTGCAGATTTGCTTAACTAAGTTGCTTAGAAAAACACAATATTATTTTTAAATTGGTATTATTTATATTTATGTATTCATAGATGAAATGTATAAATAACAAAATTGTAATAATATAAACTTCTTTTTTTTAGTTAAGAGATAATAACAATTTCTGCAGCGGTATTCCGGTACCAATTCAAAAGTCACGTTTAATCAAGACATCAAAAAGTGACCAAGTAAGCTTTTAATTTATAATTAATTTCTATATTTGAATTTAAATTGTATCTTTTATTTTAATGATTAATCATTTGAACGTTTTCATAATCTGAAATGCATTTACAATATTTGATGGTTTTCTATTACCAAATATACCTACCTGTTGTGTAAATAGATAATAATAAGTTGTGTAAATACACTGATGGAATTATCACACCAGGATTTCTGCAGCGGTGGCATTCTGGCAGGGACAAAACTGATTGTGATATGGTATCAGGTTTAGAGTGTCTAAAAGACGACCTCTAATAAAGCCCATCATGGCTAAGAATGGAGGGAGAAGTGTGGCAACCGGGGTTGTTACAAAGCCCGTTATCTTCCTCTACAAGAGACAGCATATATCTGCCAATTACTTTGTTGTAATTTATTTATCTTTATTTTGTTCTATTACATTTCCGAGATATGTAATGCAGTATGTTCCTTTGATGAATACCTGGATGAACATCATTTATATTATACTTTTATTCGTTATTCGATTTACTAATGGATTCATATAGAAGAAACTGACTGTAAATAAAGCATTGCAAGAAAAAAAATACGGATACCCTTTATTTATATGAGAATGTTTTTTCGTGATTAGCTTTGAGGATACACATCTAAAACCCCTCTTTTACACCCATTGCTGCTTTACAATGAAGTCATTTTTAAAATTCTCCATTTCCTTCTGCAGATTTGCTTAAGGAAATTTACTTAGAAAAACACAATATTACTTTTAAATCGGTAGTGGTTATATTTATGTATTCATAGATGAAATGTATAAATAGCAAAATTATAATAATATAAACTTCTTTTTTCAGTTAATAAATAATGGCATACCAATACCAATAAAGTCACGTTTAATCAAGACATCAAAAAGTGACCAAGTAAGCTTTTAATTTTTAATTAATTTCTATATTTGAATTTAAATTGTATCTTTTATCTTAATGATTAATCATTTGAACGTTGGGATAATCTCAAGCAGTTTACAAAATATTGATGATTATCAATTTTATCCCCATAATAGGAAAATAGGAGTAATCACACGACGATTAAAATTTGTTATAAAAATACATCCGAATTCTTTCATTATTTATGTATTCATAGATGAAATGTATAAATAGCAAAATTGTAATAATATAAACTTCTTTTTTCAGTTAATAAATAATGGCATACCAATACCAATAAAGTCACGTTTAATCAAGACATCAAAAAGTGACCAAGTAAGCTTTTAATTTATAATTAATTTCTATATTTGAATTTAAGTTGTATCTTTTATTTTAATGATTAATCATTTGAACGTTGGGATAATCTCAAGCAGTTTACAAAATATTAGTCGAGTGGAAGCTTGTGTTGCGGTCGGACGTATTGTTGTGCGCTCTGTCTAATACTGTTTTTTTTTTCGGATCAACGGTTTTATATCTGATTTTTGGAATTGGGAATTGACGGTGGAAAATTTTCGGAAGTGTTTTAATATAATTTGGTGATTTTTGGTTGCGGACTGACCTTTTTATTGAATTTTTTAACTGAGTAGCCTTATAGCTATTGGCAATAAGGTTCATAGTTGACTGCTGGTCGCAGTGGTTAGTGTCATAGTGGTCGCAGTGGGTATCATAGGACTCGGACTCAACCCCTGATTTTGAATCCGAGTCATGAGAAGACGAAGCTCGCTTCCAATAGAAGATAAGGCCTCTCCAGAGGCTGGGCCCTCGAGGGGAACTGCCGGAAAGAGGGATGGTGTTTCTGAAGTTTCAGAAGACATGGACATTGCAGGATTAAATCAAGGAAAAGCAAAGTGAAAGACAGTAGAGGGGAGAACCGCCAAGCGGCCGAGAGCAGGCTCATCAGAAGAAGAGGAGGCCCCCCTTAATTTGAAGGAGGTTACGTACAGGCTGGGTAATGCACTATTACAGCTTAGGCAACTAACTGGCAAGGCCAGTGTAACGGCAATCAAGGCTCATGAGAGGGAGCTGACAGAAATTTATAAAGATTTACAACGAATAAATGATGAGACTCCAGACACAGTTGACCAAAGTACGCAAACCGAAAGTCATGGCAGGAACGAGATGTCAGATATTCTAGATGTAGAGCTGACAGATGAACAACTGATAGACAGATTACCCACATGATGGTCAACCTGGGTAATGAACAGGCTGACCCAGGAGAAAGATCTAAGACCAGGAGATGACAGCTGTTTTTTCATCGATTTAAATGGATTAAAGCCATCCAGCCGGTATGTTGGGACGGCACCTGGGGCAATGATCTTACAAGACTCCACCATCCTCGAAGATGGAAAGATCACAAATACCGGAACTAGGTACACGGTAATCTATGATTCTAGAGAAGGAGATAAGATAATGGCCTCTCATATTATAAAGGCCTTACGAAGAGCTGTAGGTAAGCTGGAGTCAGTTGTCTTTGTGGTTCCCAGTGGTCCAGCGGGCATCATAGTGAGGAAAATAGTAATATACATGATGAGGAAGGGTAAGACCTTGCCGAGGATGTTACTCCCCAGCCTGAGCGAACAAGGGAGGGCAAGGTCGAGGTCGGTATCAACAAGAAGGGGAACCCCCCCGGTCGTTGAAAGTAAAACGGTTGTAGTAAGGGCCCCCGGTAAATCTTATGCCGATCTGTTGAAAACCATGAAAGAAAAGGTTAAGGTTGTGGAGGCCGGCGAAATACTGTCAATTAAACAGGGAAGGGATCAACAACTAGAGGTCCGAATTAGTGGGGCGCAGAAGGCGGGGGAGTTTTCCTCCCTGCTGAAGAACAGAGCAGAGGATCTCCAGGTGGATATAAGAACAAGAGGAGACCGTAGAACAGTTGTTCATGTAAAAGACATGCTAGGCGACACTACTGAGCGAGAGATCAGGGAAGCGGTAGAGAAGGTACTAGGACGAGGAGAAGGTACTAGGTCAGGTCACATCACTAAGGGAGGCATTTGGAAACACAAAAAATGCCACGGTGGTCACAAGTCAAAGGAATGCAACGAAATTAATTGCAGCAAGGCTGAGAGTAGGGTGGGTGAGTTGCAGGGCCTACATCCGGACGGATATAGAGAAATGTCATCGATGTTGGGATGTCGGTCACAGCAGAAGAGAGTGCAGAGGCCAGGACCGTTCAAACCTCTGCTTCAACTGTGGTAAACCCGGCCATGTAATTAGATTGCAAGGAGGCAACCATATGCCTGGACTGTGGAGCCACTTCACATAGGACCGGGAACCCGTGCTGTAACAAAGGTCATGACTAAAGTAATACTAATTAATAATAATAGAAGTCGCTTGTCTTGTGATCTGTCTGAGGAGATTGCAACAAGGTACGATGCCGACTTCTTGGTGGCCACGGAACCAAATGTGTACTTGGCGGCCAGGGGACATTGGGTGACTGACAGGAATGGGGATGTGGCCATCAGAAGGATTGCTGGCAATGTGGACTACAACCTGTATCATAGGGGTGGTGGTATGGTAGCCGTAGAGTTAAGCAATATAATAATAATAGGAATTTACATTAGTCCTAATTGTACTACGGAAGACTTTAAAAATAGACTTTTTGACTTACAGCAAGTCATGACGCGCTCCTGTAAGAGAACGCTTGTCCTAGGCGACTTCAATTGTAAGACAGCGCTAGCTGGTGCGGCCTACACTAATGTTAGAGGAAGAATACTAGAGGAACTGCTTGAGGCTAATGGCGCGAATTGTGTTAACGACGGGACCGCCACTTATAGCGCAAGAGGACATAATTCGATAATTGATTTGGTTATAATCGACAGTAGGATCCGTAATGACTCAATCGACTTCGAGGTCCTTAACGAAGAAACTGCTAGTGACCATAGGGCTATTTTAGTCACCCTTAGAGAGTACCCACCAGGAAGAAGACAGTTAAACATCTTCAGTAGAATGACAGAACAACAGATTCACCGCGTTACCAACAACACAGCAAACAGAATCAAAAATTGTCCACAAATAACTCCTGAGGCGTTCCAGGATATAATTAAAGAGGAGATAGCTAAAATACCGCCGAGTAACAATAAATATCACCCGGTTTATTGGTGGTCTGCAGAGATAGAAGAGCAGAGAAGAATCATGCAACGATACAAAAGAGCAGCTCAGAGATTACGCGCTAGAAATAGAATGGAAGAAGAAGGGCGTCTTGCGATAGAGCAATACAGACAAGCTAGGAAAATACTTAACTTCCTTATCAAACAAGCTAAAAAAAAGAAATGGCTGGAGTTGTGTGAAGAGCTTAACGAAGATCCCTGGGGAAAGGCATTTAGGATAGTGACCAAATGCCTGGGAAGATACGTGCCGACATTGAGTGCTGAAATGTCGGCACGACAGGTTAAATTGCTATTTCCCAGAATAGAAGATCTCAATAGAGAGGTAATTGAGTGTCAGGCTGGCAGGTTTACTCAAAAGGAGGTTTTGGAAGCCATCATGAAATTAAAAAATAAAAAAAGTCCAGGACCGGATGGCATACCTGCCGCCATCATTAAAGACCTTGCCAGGATCATACCCTGGGAATTAGTGGATGTTGCAAGTTATGGCTTACAAAACCGTAACTTCCCCAATAGTTGGAAAGAAGCCAGAACTGTTTTCATTCCTAAAATAGGACCAAATCAAGAACAAGTAGGATACAGACCAATCACACTAATAAATAGCATGGGTAAGGTAGTCGAAAGATTACTAGAAACCCGACTCAGAGAAGAAATCGAGGAAAAAGGTTGTTTACATGCGGAGCAATATGGTTTTAGAAAAGGCCGGTCTACGATAAACGCGATCGACAAAGTTAAGACCTGGGCATTAAATAGTAGAAACGGCACGTGGAGAACTAGGAAAATCCCACTTATTATAATGTTGGATATAAAAAATGCTTTTGGATCTGTTCCTTGGAGAGCCATTATCGCAGCATTACAAGCCATGAATATAAGTGATTATCTAGTCAACCAGATTAATCAATACCTTTACCATAGATTCATTGAGGTTAAAACGTTAGAAGGAAAATCCACATTTGAGATATTTGGAGGAGTTCCACAGAATCAGTCCTTGGGCCTATACTGTGGAATATTTTTTATGACAAAATTTTTAGATTAGATTATCCCGAGGGGGTTGTTGTTGTTGGATATGCTGATGACATTGCTATCCTAGTAGAAGACAGAGAAGTTAATAACCTAGAGGATAAAGCAAATCAGGCGTTACGAATAATTGATGAATGGCTGGTAGGAAGCATGCTACAGATATCCCCTAACAAATCCTGTTGTTTGGTGTTTTCAGGTAGAAGACCTATTAGAAACCTCAATATAAACATTAGAGGAGAGAGAATTAAGGAGGTCAAAGAAGCAAAGTATTTAGGGGTTCTTTTGGATAAAAGCCTAAGATTTAGCAAACACGTAGAGATGATTTGTAACAAGGTCACCCCTTTGATTAAGGCATTAAGGACTCTTTTCCAGAACCATGGTACACCGAAAATGGTAATAAGGAGACTGATAACTGCGGCTACCACGTCAGCAATTTTATATGCGGCCCCGATATGGGGAGATACAATGAATATTCAGAGAAACAAAACAAAATTAAAAAGAGTACACAGGCTTGCTTTACTGCGTGTAGCCGCGGGACACAGAACAGTGTCATACGACGCGCTGTGTATACTAACGAAGGTTCTACCCATTGATTTACAAATTAAACAAAGAACATTTAGATATAGGGGTATGTCCAACGATGAGATTGAACGGCTAATTGATCAAGAGTGGCAGGATACATGGACACACTCTAGAGTTGGGGATTGGACCAGGCGACTAATCCCCAACATAAATATGTGGACTAGTAATAGAATAGGTAATGTAGATTTTTATACGACACAACTGTTGACGGGGCATGGCTCGTTCGGCCATTATCTGTTTAGAATTGGAAAAAGACCTACCCCACAATGTGTGTACTGCCCAGAGACTGATGATGCGGAACACACTGTGTTTGTATGCCCAAGATGGGCTCCAAATAGAAGAGAAATTTCGGACAACAGACTTACACCTGAAAACCTCTTAAATTGGATGGTCTATAGTGACGATAACTGGGATTGGTTCCGTAGGTTTGCCGGGGAAATCTTACGCACCAAGGAAGAAGAGGACAGAAGAAGGGGTTTGTGAAATTAGGACAGTCCCTCCGTGGAGGGCCCGTACGCAGTGGTGTGCGGGTTCCTGAGAAGGGGGGGAACTCCTGGGGAGTGTGGGACAAATAAAAGATCGAGTCCCGGTTGGCGGTGCCGCTCCTGCCGGTGCCTCGGTGCTTAGTGGGGGCGGTACCGCTGATTAGAGGCAAAGACATAATGACCGAGACCCGGTTCCCTGCTGAGGGGATGGGAGGTGGCGTAGCCATACCCCGTCTCCGAGGCGGGGGATTAGAGGCGGGCGAATAAAATAAAATTAAAGATCCGAGACCGGGGGAGCAAACCTGCCGTGCCGGGTGTACAACCGGTGGGCGGGGGACACTCCCTTAGAGTAAAAGGACACTCTCCCCGACTGAGTATACTTAAATGGATATCCGGTCGGGGAGAGTAGGGAAAGAAAAAAAAAAAAGTTTACAAAATATTGATGATTATCAATTTTATCCCCATAATAGTAAAATAGGAGTAATCATTCCACGATTAAAATTTGTTATAAAAATACATCTGAATTCTTTCATTATTTATGTATTCATAGATGAAATGTATAAATAGCAAAATTGTATTAATATAAACTTCTTTTTTCAGTTAATAAATAATGGCATACCGATACCAATAAAGTCACGTTTAATCAAGACATCAAAAAGTGACCAAGTAAGCTTTTAATTTATAATTAATTTCTATATTTGAATTTAAATTGTATCTTTTATTTTAATGACTGATCATTTGAACGTTGGGATAATCTCAGGCAGTTCACAAAATATTTATGATTATCAATTTTATCCCCATAATAGTAAAATAGGAGTAATCACTCCACGATTAAAATTTGTTATAAAAATACATCAGAATTCTTTCATTATTTATGTATTCATAGATGAAATGTATAAATAGCAAAAATGAAATAAGATAAACTTCTTTTTTCAGTTAAGAAATAATAGAGGTTTCACCAATGGCATACAAATTCCAATAAAGTCACGTTTAATCAAGACATCAAAAAGTGACCAAGTAAGCTTTTAATTTATAATTAATTTCTATATTTGAATTTAAATTGTATCTTTTATTTTAATGACTGATCATTTGAACGTTGGGATAATCTCAAGCAGTTTACAAAATATTGATGATTATCAATTTTATCCCCATAATAGTAAAATAGGAGTAATCACTCCACGATTAAAATTTGTTATAAAAATACATCAGAATTCTTTCATTATTTATGTATTCATAGATGAAATGTATAAATAGCAAAATTGTAATAATATAATCTTCTTTTTTCAGTTAATAAATAATCGAGGTTTCACTAGTGGTAGTGGCATACCAATACCAATAAAGTCACATTTAATCAAGCCATCAAAAAGTGACCAAGTAAGCTTTTAATTTATAATTA
Organism: Lycorma delicatula; assembly: GCF_047948215.1. Lineage (NCBI taxonomy): Eukaryota > Metazoa > Arthropoda > Insecta > Hemiptera > Fulgoridae > Lycorma > Lycorma delicatula. The sequence continues at coordinate 58,346,252 of NC_134464.1, forward strand.
ATTTCTATATTTGAATTTAAATTGTATCTTTTATTTTAATGACTGATCATTTGATCGTTCGGCTAATCTCAAGCAGTTTACAAAATATTGATGATTATCAATTTTATCCCCATAATAGAAAAATAGGAGTAATCACTCCACGATTAAAATTTGTTATGAAAATACATCCGAATTCTTTCGTTATTTATGTATTCATAGATGAAATGTATAAATAGCAAAATTGTAATAATATAAATTTGTTTTTTCAGTTAATAAATGGAGGTTTTTGCAAAGTTAACCCAATACCAATAAAAGAGTCACGTTTAATCAAGACATCAAAAAGTGACCAAGTAAGCTTTTAATTTATAATTAATTTCTATATTTGAATTTAAGTTGTATCTTTTATTTTAATGATTTATCATTTGAACGTTGGGATAATCTCAAGCAGTTTACAAAATACTGATGATTATCAATTTTATTCCCATAACAGGAAAATAGCAGTAATCACTCCACGATTAAAATTTGTTACAAAATTACATCCGCATTCTTTCGTGCCAACCGACATATGCTAGTGAAAAAATGTACTTTTATAGCTGTCACTCAATCTTTACTTCCAGAATCTTAATTATAGAGTCTTCATTTCTCTTAAGTTTCATTGTCCGTTTGCGAATATAAATTTTCCCTCTTTATTGAGGTTTTGTACAAGTAAGAAGCTCGTGGGAAGATTAAATGATTAAACCAAAATATATAACTAAGCTAAATGTTCAATGTTATTATTTATTATTTTTTTATCTTTTGTTTATTTTTCTGATTGCATTTTCCAGTTTTCATTGCATTCTCCAATTGAAAGCCGAAAAAGAATGGAATATAGGTGCTGGCTTCCTGAAATTATGATCAGTGTGGAGGATGATTGGGGGGCCTGATGATGCTATGCATGTGTTGATGAAATAGCAAAACGGGTGGTTAGCGGTCCGCCTGATTGCTTACGTCGCCAAGATAGGCGTGTTGGTATAGCGGGCGGCCTGTTGCTGTACACATAGGCTGACGGCTGGATTACTGCACTATTAACTATCTTGAAAATATCAAACTAACTTAATCGCTGTTTTTGAAACAACATAATGCTGTTTTTTTAATTCAAACAACAGTTTTAGCAAATTATTATTAATTATAATTAACATAAATAGCTTATTACCGTTACTTTAATCTAATTTCCTGGATGTATGAGACCTGCTATACGTATAAATGCCACTATCGCTGTCTCTAATTACATAGGATTTTAAAGCATTGTCTATTAAAGGTTCTCGAGATCGATGTATGTTTTGTATGTCTATCTCGTAATCTCATTTCAGTATCCGTTTTCTGGTCCCATTAAATTGGTTTGTTCCTCAGATTTTTCATTCTTTCAATATTAAATAAATAACGTACTTCGATTGCAATGAATTGTTTTACTTCTATCCATATAATTTCTATCGGGTTTAAATTTGGATGATATGGAGACAGACATAATACATTACGGTCTTCTTCTGACATGTCATCCAAAAGGTAGCGCGCGAGTCTGTTTGATTTTATTCCATATAATTGCAGTTTAAGGAAGCTCTCAAAAAATCGTATTCCTTTTTGATTAAGCCAAGATATTTAATTTTTGATGCTGTTAGATGTCAGTACCTTTTCAGTTAAAACGTTAAAGTAAGAGGCATTATCAATTACAAGAACACTTTTTGGTTCTTTAGGAAGGTTAGATAATATTTCACCGATCCATTTCATATAATTACTCATGTTCATTTGGTTTGTGGTAATCTCCTGAACAGTGACTAGCCTGCCACATAATGAGAACGTTAGGTCAAGTCCTCTTTCTCCTCCGGCATGGATAATGATCAAACTCTCTCCCTTAGAGATCGGTTGCCGAAGAACGAAAGTTTTGATAATCTCAAATGCGTTTACAGTATCTGATGGTTACTATTACCAAATATACTTATTTGTAAATCGATAGTAAGTTGTGTAAATACACTGAAGGAAATAGACGAGCCTTTTTGCAACCATGACATCCTGACAGGGGCAAAATTGATTGTGATGGGGTATCAGGTTTAATGTCTAAAAAAGACCTCTGGTAAAGCCCATCATGGCTAAGAATGGAGAGGGGGTGTGTGGCGACAACCGGGATCGTCACAAAGCGGTTATCTTCGTCTACAAGAGACAGAATATATTTTCCAATTACCTTATTGTAATTTATTTATCTATATTTTGTTCTATTACACTTCCGAGATATGTAATGCGTATTAATGCTTGTTCCTTTGTAATGCATGTTCCTTTGAAGAATACCTGAATGATCCTCATTTATATAATTTTATTCGGTATTCGATTTACTTATGGAAGAAACTGACTGAAAATGAAGCATTGGAAAACAAAAAAATACGGATTTCCTTTATTTATATGAGAATGTTTTTTCGTGGTTAGCTTTGAGGATACACATCTAAAATCCCTCTATTACACCCATTGCGGGTTTACAATGAAGTTATTTTTAAAATTCTCAATTTCTATCTGCAGATTTGCTTAACTAAATTTACTTAGAAAAATAAAATATACTTTTAAATCAGTATTGGTTATATTTATGTATTCATAGATGAAATGTATAAATAGCAAAATTATAATAATTTAAACTTCTTTTTTCAGTTAAAAGATAATAGAGGTTTCACTAGTGGTATACCAATACCAATAAAGTCACGTTTAATCAAAACATCAAAAAGTGAAGAAGTAAGCTTTTAATTTATAATTAATTTCTATATTTGAATTTAAATTGTATCTTTTATTTTAATGACTGATCATTTGAACGTTCGGCTAATCTTAAGCAGTTTACAATATGTTGATGATTATCAATTTTATCCCCATAATAGGAAAATAGGAGTAATCACTCCACGACTAAAATTTATTACAAAACATTCGCATTCTTTTGTGTCAACCAACCGACATATGCTAGTGAAAAAATGTACATTTATAGCTGTCACTCAATCTTTCCTTTCAGAATCTTAATTTATTGAACGTTCATTTCTCACACAAATTTTGTGGTCCGTCTGAAAATAGACATTTTTCTTTTTTATTGTGAGGTTTGGTATATGTAAGAAAAAAACTTTAGAAAATATTTTTATAGAAAAAATTTGCCACCTGTCACAGTTTTATATATTTTTAGGCCCGCTTTCAAAAAGCATGACTTTCATAAACGAATAAAACCTGCAATTAAATCATAAAAATTTGTAAGTGTTCCTTATATTCCATCGTGGTGTTAGATTATTGCAGGTAATAAGATTTAAGGCATGTGATTTATGGATTTTTAGTGATACATCTATATCAGCTAATAGACCGATTAATACGCGGTATAATAATTTAACCACATTAGAATTTAAAAAAAAATTATAAACAAGCGGTAACAACTGTGTTATTTTCAGTTGTCATCGAAGGAGCGTTTGTCAAAACTTAACAAAAGTGCTACTCGCACATGATGCCTGACTGGCTAAGCGAAATCCTTCTTAACCTGAACTGTATTTACACAGACATTTCACATCATAAAAAGCTGCATCCGAGAAAGGATGTGAGCGTAAAGTTAATTTGTGGATTACCCTTCTTTTATTTTTACAATCTGCGTTTACTTTTAGTACATAATCAACTAACTCCAGTCAAGAGTTGACTTGAATTTCAAGTCAGTTTGAGTGAAAGTCATAAATGAATTTCTTTTGTGATCCATATTTCATTTTAGTTATAAAGATATGTTACTTTTCAAACAAACCTTTCTATTTAATTTATTTATTTTCAATTTAGTGTTTTTTTTTTTTTTTTTGTCTTCAATCATTTGACTGGTTTGATGCAGCTCTCCAAGATTCCCTATCTAGTGCTAGTCGTTTCATTTCAGTATACCCTCTACATCCTACATCCCCAACAATTTGTTTTACATACTCCAAACGTGGCCTGCCTACACAATTATTCCCTTCTACCTGTCCTTCCAATATTAAAGCGACTATTCCAGGATGCCTTAGTATGTGGCCTATAAGTCTGTCTCTTCTTTTAACTATATTTTTCCAAATGCTTCTTTCTTCATCTATTTGCCGCAATACCTCTTCGTCACTTTATCCACCCATCTGATTTTTAACATTCTCCTATAGCACCACATTTCAAAAGCTTCTAATCTTCTCAGATACTCCGATTGTCCAAGTTTCACTTCCATATAAAGCGACATTCCAAACATACACTTTCAAAAATCTTTTCCTGACATTTAAATTAATTTTTGATGTAAACAAATTATATTTCTTACTGAAGGCTCGTTTAGCTTGTGCTATTCGGCATTTTATATCGCTCCTGCTTCGTCCATCTTTAGTAATTTTACTTCCCAAATAACAAAATTCTTCTACCTCCATAATCTTTTCTCCTCCTATTTTCACATTCAGCGGTCCATCTTTGTTATTTCTACTACATTTCATTACTTTTGTTTTGTTCTTGTTTATTTTCATGCGATAGTTCTTGCGTAGGACTTCATCTATGCCGTTCATTGTTTCTTCTAAATCCTTTTTACTCTCGGCTAGAATTACTATATCATCAGCAAATCGTAGCATCTTTATCTTTTCACCTTGTACTGTTACTCCGAATCTAAATTGTTCTTTAACATCATTAACTGCTAGTTCCATGTAAAGATTAAAAAGTAACGGAGATAGGGAACATCCTTGTCGGACTCCCTTTCTTATTAGGGCTTCTTTCTTATGTTCTTCAATTGTTATTGTTGCTGTTTGGTTCCTGTACATGTTAGCAATTGTTCTTCTATCTCTGTATTTGAACCCTAATTTTTTTTTAAATGCTGAACATTTTATTCCAGTCTACGTTATCGAAAGCCTTTTCTAGGTCTATAAACGCCAAGTATGTTGGTTTGTTTTTCTTTAATCTTCCTTCTACTATTAATCTGAGGCCTAAAATTGCTTCCCTTGTCCCTATACTTTTCCTGAAACCAAATTTGTCTTCTCCTAACACTTCTTCCACTCTCCTCTCAATTCTTCTGTATAAAATTCTAGTTAAGATTTTTGATGCATGACTAGTAAAACTAATTGTTCTGTATTCTTCACATTTATCTGCCCCTGCTTTCTTTGGTATCATAACTATAACACTTTTTTTGAAGTCTGATGGAAATTCCCCATTTTCATAAATATTACACACCAGTTTGTATAATCTATCAATCGCTTCCTCACCTGCACTGCGCAGTAATTCTACAGGTATTCCGTCTATTCCAGAAGCCTTTCTGCCATTTAAATCTTTTAATGCTCTCTTAAATTCAGATCTCAGTATTGTTTCTCCCATTTCATCCTCCTCCAACTTCCTCTTCTTCCTCTATAACACCATTTTCTAATTCATTTCCTCCGTATAACTCTTCAATATATTCCACCCATCTATCGACTTTACCTTTCGTATTATATATTGGTGTACCATCTTTGTTTAACACATTAGATTTTAATTTATGTACCCCAAAATTTTCCTTAACTTTCCTGTATGCTCCATCTATTTTACCAATGTTCATTTCTCTTTCCACTTCTGAACACTTTTCTTTAATCCACTCTTCTTTCACCAGTTTGCACTTCCTGTTTATAGCATTTCTTAATTTCCGATAGTTCCTTTTACTTTCTTCATCACTAGCATTCTTATATTTTCTACATTCATCCATCAGCTGCAATATATCGTCTGAAACCCAAGGTTTTCTACCGGTTCTCTTTATTCCGCCTAAGTTTGCTTCTGCTGATTTAAGAATTTCCTTTTTAACATTCTCCCATTCTTCTTCTACATTTTTTACCTTATCTTTTTTACTCAGACCTCTTGCGATGTCCTCCTCAAAAATCTTCTTTACCTCCTCTTCCTCAAGCTTCTCTAAATTCCACCGATTCATCTGACACCTTTTCTTCAGGTTTTTAAACCCCAATCTACATTTCATTATCACCAAATTATGATCGCTATCAATGTCTGCTCCAGGGTAAGTTTTGCAGTCAACGAGTTGATTTCTAAATCTTTGCTTAACCATGATATAATCTATCTGATACCTTCCAGTATCGCCTGGCTTTTTCCAAGTGTATATTCTTCTATTATGATTTTTAAATTGGGTGTTGGCAATTACTAAATTATACTTCGTGCAAAATTCTATAAGTCGGTCCCCTCTTTCATTCCTTTTGCCCAGCCCGTATTCACCCACTATATTTCCTTCCTTGCCTTTTCCAATGCTTGCATTCCAATCTCCAACTATTATTAAATTTTCATCTCCTTTTACGTGTTTAATTGCTTCATCAATCTCTTCGTATATACACTCTACCTCATCATCATCATGGGCGCTTGTAGGCATATAGACGTTAACAATCGTTGTCGGTTTAGGTTTTGATTTTATCCTTATTACAATGATTCTATCGCTATGCATTTTGAAATACTCCACTCTCCTCCCTATCTTCTTGTTCATCACGAAACCTACTCCTGCCTGCCCATTATTTGACGCTGAGTTAATTACTCTAAAATCACCTGACCAAAAGTCGCCTTCCTCTTCCCACCGAACCTCACTAATTCCTACTATATCCACATTTGTCCTACCCATTTCCCTTTTTAAATTTTCTAGCCTACCAACCTTTTTCAAGCTTCTAACATTCCACGCTCCAACTCGTAGAATGTTATTTTTTAATTTTCTGGTGACCCCTTCCTTAGTAGTCCCCACCCGGAGATCCGAACGGGGGACTATTTTACCTCCGGAATATTTTACCAAGGAAGGCGCCTCCATTATTGCTATGTGAAAATGCAGAGAGCCTCATTTTCTTGGAAAAAAAGCAGCTGTAGTTTTCCATTGCTTTCAGCTGCGCAGTACTCAGAGGACTGAGTGATGTTGATACGGCCGTTTAAGTCGTCCTGACTCACGCCCCTAACAACTACTGAAAGAGCTGCTGCCCTCTTTTAGGAATCATTCCTTAGTCTGGCTCTCAACAGATACCTCTCCGATATGGTTGCACCTTCGGTCCAGCTACTCTGTATCCCTGAGCACTCAAGCCCCCTCACCATCGGCAAGGTCTCATGATTCATAGAGGAGGATTTAGTGTTTAACAATAAAATTTTTTTTGCTTTTTTTTTTTTAGATACCAGCAAAATGTGTAATTTTTCTTATTATAAATGCCATTTTTACAATTTAAATTAACACTATTATATTTTTATAATGACAAAAATGAATTATCTATTATATAAGGTAACCCACTCTCGTCAGATCATTGTCCAAATTGTTATACATTCCAAAAAAATTCAATTTAAGAATTTTGCTGATTTCTAATAGTTTTATATCAGCACTTTTGTTATCCGTATATTAGCTCTCTCGGTTTGTGCAGATCTACTTTTGATATCTTTATTTTGTACTTTCTTTGTTCTTACACCAAAGTAAATCTTGCATTTTCAGTATATTACGTACTATGTTGGTACATAACTCATCATAATTATCCTCCCTTGCAAATGCAAGGGAGGACAATTATGATGATGATGATTATGATTTGCATCGGCTTGCAGTCGATTCAAATCATTGCAAATGTATTGCATTAACTGTTTTTTCCTGTATATAATGTAAAATTGAATTTTTTGAATCTAGAATATTCTTGAGACAAAAACTGTATACAGGTAGTGTAGAAACAACCCTCTAATTTCTTAAAAAATGGTCAGAAGGAGGTGATGTGCCTGACGAATGTTCTTCTCCCTCCATTAGCAAACATAAAATAAACCTTAACCAACACGGCTTTTTTTTTAGAAAATCGTTAATGTTAAATTAATATAAATTTATTGATTTACGCGCGCGCGCGCGCGTGTGTGTGTGTGTATATATGTATATGTACAACAATGTTTTAACAATTTTTGTACCAGATTGCGCATCAAGTTTCAAGAACACGATATAATGCAAAATATGAAAATAATATTAAACTACAAGCAAATGCCAAGAGTGAAAACTACAGAATAACATTAGAAATTAGAACCACTGAAGAAAACATCCTTGTTCAGAAAACTAGAAATAAAAAATAAAACAATCCAAAGAAAAGAATGGATCAAATACTAAAAAAAAAATGAAGCTAATAAAAAATGTAAAAAAACAATAAAAAATATAAAAACAATAAAACATATAAAAAAAACAATAAAACATAAAAACCCAATAAAAAATATAAAAAGCAATAAAAAATATTAAAAAAAAACAATAAAACATATAAAAACCCAATAAAAAATATAAAAACCCAATAAAACCAAAAACAATAAAAAACCAAAAAACAATTTAAAAAAATGTTTAATCACTTTTTAAAGTTCAGGGTCGGGTCAGGGCCACGGTCAAAGGTGAGTGTTTCGGGTCGGCTTTCCATGTTTTAAGTTCATCTACAAATACAAACTTCAACATACGTCCTGTATGTTGAGCTGTCAGATTTTGATTAGGTGTCACCGTTACGATCAGTGTGTTTACACGACCCAATATCGCAATACCAGTCTTGAAGGAGGTACATTAATTCAGATTTGATCAGAATATGTAAGGCAGAAGAGCAAAACAAACACTTACCTTACACGACCCAATATCGCAATACCAGTCTTGAAGGAGGTACATTAATTCAGATTTGATCAGAATATGTAAGGCAGAAGAGCAAAACAAACACTTACCTTACACGACCCAATATCGCAATACCCGTCTTGAAGGAGGTACATTAATTCAGATTTGATCAGAATATGTAAGGCAGAAGAGCAAAACAAACACTTACCTTACACGACCCAATATCGCAATACCCGTCTTGAAGGAGGTACATTAATTCAGATTTGATCAGAATATGTAAGGCAGAAGAGCAAAACAAACACTTACCTTACACGACCCAATATCGCAATACCAGTCTTGAAGGAGGTACATTAATTCAGATTTGATCAGAATATGTAAGGCAGAAGAGCAAAACAAACACTTACCTTACACGACCTAATATCGCAATACCCGTCTTGAAGGAGGTACATTAATTCAGATTTGATCAGAATATGTAAGGCAGAAGAGCAAAACAAACACTTACCTTACACGACCCAATATCGCAATACCAGTCTTGAAGGAGGTACATTAATTCAGATTTGATCAGAATATGTAAGGCAGAAGAGCAAAACAAACACTTACCTTACACGACCCAATATCGCAATACCAGTCTTGAAGTAGGTACATTAATTCAGATTTGATCAGAATATGTAAGGCAGAAGAGCAAAACAAACACTTATCTTACACGACCTAATATCGCAATACCCGTCTTGAAGGAGGTACATTAATTCAGATTTGATCAGAATATGTAAGGCAGAAGAGCAAAACAAACACTTATCTTACACGACCTAATATCGCAATACCCGTCTTGAAGGAGGTACATTAATTCAGATTTGATCAGAATATGTAAGGCAGAAGAGCAAAACAAACTCTTACCTTACACGACCCAATATCGCAATACCAGTCTTGAAGGAGGTACATTAATTCAGATTTGATCAGAATATGTAAGGCAGAAGAGCAAAACAAACACTTACCTTACACGACCCAATATCGCAATACCAGTCTTGAAGGAGGTACATTAATTCAGATTTGATCAGAATATGTAAGGCAGAAGAGCAAAACAAACACTTACCTTACACGACCCAATATCGCAATACCAGTCTTGAAGGAGGTACATTAATTCAGATTTGATCAGAATATGTAAGGCAGAAGAGCAAAACAAACACTTATCTTACACGACCTAATATCGCAATACCCGTCTTGAAGGAGGTACATTAATTCAGATTTGATCAGAATATGTAAGGCAGAAGAGCAAAACAAACACTTATCTTACACGACCTAATATCGCAATACCCGTCTTGAAGCAGGTACATTAATTCAGATTTGATCAGAATATGTAAGGCAGAAGAGCAAAACAAACTCTTACCTTACACGACCCAATATCGCAATACCAGTCTTGAAGGAGGTACATTAATTCAGATTTGATCAGAATATGTAAGGCAGAAGAGCAAAACAAACACTTACCTTACACGACCCAATATCGCAATACCAGTCTTGAAGGAGGTACATTAATTCAGATTTGATCAGAATATGTAAGGCAGAAGAGCAAAACAAACACTTACCTTACACGACCCAATATCGCAATACCAGTCTTGAAGGAGGTACATTAATTCAGATTTGATCAGAATATGTAAGGCAGAAGAGCAAAACAAACACTTATCTTACACGACCTAATATCGCAATACCCGTCTTGAAGGAGGTACATTAATTCAGATTTGATCAGAATATGTAAGGCAGAAGAGCAAAACAAACACTTATCTTACACGACCTAATATCGCAATACCCGTCTTGAAGGAGGTACATTAATTCAGATTTGATCAGAATATGTAAGGCAGAAGAGCAAAACAAACTCTTACCTTACACGACCCAATATCGCAATACCAGTCTTGAAGTAGGTACATTAATTCAGATTTGATCAGAATATGTAAGGCAGAAGAGCAAAACAAACACTTATCTTACACGACCTAATATCGCAATACCCGTCTTGAAGGAGGTACATTAATTCAGATTTGATCAGAATATGTAAGGCAGAAGAGCAAAACAAACACTTACCTTACACGACCCAATATCGCAATACCAGTCTTGAAGGAGGTACATTAATTCAGATTTGATCAGAATATGTAAGGCAGAAGAGCAAAACAAACACTTATCTTACACGACCTAATATCGCAATACCCGTCTTGAAGGAGGTACATTAATTCAGATTTGATCAGAATATGTAAGGCAGAAGAGCAAAACAAACACTTACCTTACACGACCTAATATCGCAATACCCGTCTTGAAGGAGGTACATTAATTCAGATTTGATCAGAATATGTAAGGCAGAAGAGCAAAACAAACACTTACCACACGACCCAATATCGCAATACCAGTCTTGAAGGAGGTACATTAATTCAGATTTGATCAGAATATGTAAGGCAGAAGAGCAAAACAAACACTTACCTTACACGACCTAATATCGCAATACCCGTCTTGAAGGAGGTACATTAATTCAGATTTGATCAGAATATGTAAGGCAGAAGAGCAAAACAAACACTTACCACACGACCCAATATCGCAATACCAGTCTTGAAGGAGGTACATTAATTCAGATTTGATCAGAATATGTAAGGCAGAAGAGCAAAACAAACACTTACCTTACACGACCTAATATCGCAATACCCGTCTTGAAGGAGGTACATTAATTCAGATTTGATCAGAATATGTAAGGCAGAAGAGCAAAACAAACACTTACCACACGACCCAATATCGCAATACCAGTCTTGAAGGAGGTACATTAATTCAGATTTGATCAGAATATGTAAGGCAGAAGAGCAAAACAAACACTTACCACACGACCCAATATCGCAATACCAGTCTTGAAGGAGGTACATTAATTCAGATTTGATCAGAATATGTAAGGCAGAAGAGCAAAACAAACACTTACCTTACACGACCCAATATCGCAATACCAGTCTTGAAGGAGGTACATTAATTCAGATTTGATCAGAATATGTAAGGCAGAAGAGCAAAACAAACACTTACCTTACACGACCCAATATCGCAATACCAGTCTTGAAGGAGGTACATTAATTCAGATTTGATCAGAATATGTAAGGCAGAAGAGCAAAACAAACACTTATCTTACACGACCTAATATCGCAATACCCGTCTTGAAGGAGGTACATTAATTCAGATTTGATCAGAATATGTAAGGCAGAAGAGCAAAACAAACTCTTACCTTACACGACCCAATATCGCAATACCAGTCTTGAAGGAGGTACATTAATTCAGATTTGATCAGAATATGTAAGGCAGAAGAGCAAAACAAACACTTACCTTACACGACCCAATATCGCAATACCAGTCTTGAAGGAGGTACATTAATTCAGATTTGATCAGAATATGTAAGGCAGAAGAGCAAAACAAACACTTATCTTACACGACCTAATATCGCAATACCCGTCTTGAAGGAGGTACATTAATTCAGATTTGATCAGAATATGTAAGGCAGAAGAGCAAAACAAACTCTTACCTTACACGACCCAATATCGCAATACCAGTCTTGAAGGAGGTACATTAATTCAGATTTGATCAGAATATGTAAGGCAGAAGAGCAAAACAAACACTTACCTTACACGACCAATATTGCAATACCCGTCTTGAAGGAGATACATTAATTCAGATTTGATCAGAATATGTAAGGCAGAAGAGCAAACTTGACCCTGACCCAGATTTTTTAAACTTTAGAATTATTTAAAAAATTAAAGTGTGAATAGATTTTTTCAAGAAATGTACTGCATTTAAGAAAAGTGTAATATTAATAAATGTTTTATTTATATATATATATATTTAAAATAACTGGAAACTATATACAAAATTTGGAAATGTGGTACGTATTTGGAATTTGTAATAAATTTTTTTAGTGTTTTTTACTTGTTTCATTTATCAAACCTTAGATATAAATTTCTATATAAAAATAAAGAAATGGCGTACGGGGGAGAACGAAGGAGAATTGCCATTTTTCCTAAGGATATGTTTTGTTAATACATTTTCGGATTCTAACTTGTAAAACTATCAGCCCACCATTTTAGAAACACTACATATAAGCCGGTGGTGCCACATAATCTGGATCGGAGCCCACGTCAGTCCATGCGAATCCCGGCGCCGATTTAGAGCACCCCGGGGCCACGGAGACTACCACAGGACCGCAGAATTCGCTTGTGAGAATAATACTGATAAATAACAATTAAAGTATTCAGACTTTATAGAAACCTGAAAAAGAAACTAAATTACAAGAGACAGAATAGTAGTATTTATGATAACTAAAGTGCACAGACGTTTGACGACGAAAGATTCATAACTTATTTTCGATGCTACGGTGACAAAAATGTAATAGTGAAATAAAAGGATTAATCTTTGAGTATTTTTAATTCACAATTTCATTCCCAAGGGGACTAGGGCCTCTGTCTGTAGCTTATAATCGTCCCTGGGATAAAACGAATTTATCCTGAAAATTTGAAACCAATATTGGTTGGTTCTTGCATGATTGCGAGAACAAACAAATTTTCAGCATCTTTATATATGTTATATGTATAGAGGCAAATAAAATAAATTTATATATATAAATTTATCTTATATAATTTATATAAGATGTCATATATCATATATCATATATAAATTTATCTTATATAATTTATATAATATATCATATATCATTATATAAGATGTCATATATCATGTCACATGTCATATATATATATATAAAGTACATGACATGTGTGTATGTGTATGTCAAAAGCATAATTTTTTCTTTCAAAACATTTGAAACTTATACGATTTTTTTTTGATACTGTAAATTATCGGTTTATTTAATGCAACTGGCTAAATATCGTTTAAAATAGAAAATAGAAATATTAAAGTAGAAAAAAATTAACCGGAAAAACAAATGGCATCAATTAATTTATATTTTTTATAAATTCATACGAGTAGTATAAATTCCTTATTCCTACGATTAAATCGCAGAAATTTGCCGATGTGACGTTTAGATTTAAATTGGATAGAATTAATGTGAGAACAAGTAAATAATTTTGTAACCGATCACAATGTTTTTTTTAATAAATTTAAGACTGAGAATCGGATAAAGTTTTGTAAAAAGAAATTTTCTTAAGCCGGCCGGACCCGAAACGTGGATTATGAAATCTGATTACATCGTTACGGTTGAAAAAGAATAGCTATTGCAAGATCGTGTAATCGGTGACGTCATTAATTTTTTTAGACGAAACCGATAGTAGTAATAATCAATACTCTATGTCGTCAGTTAGCAGATGATTCACAGTGTTGAAAAACATACTAAGATTAATATTAAATTATCAGTAAATTTATATTTAATCTTAAATTATTTGTTATAACAACATCTTTGTATAATTATTTATAATCGATTAAATAAATTTAATTCTAGTTTATTTTAGAACGAACTTCAAGTAAATTCGCTGGATCGTTCAGCGAGTTTATTGCATACGAGTACTAACCCACTGGGTTGGTCTAGTGGTTAACTCATCATTGCAATCAGGTGATTCAAAGTCGAGAGTTCTAAGGTTCAAATCCTAGCAAAGGCCTTTACTATGTCGTATAAAATTCTATTTGAATACTAGATCGTGGATTCCGATGATCTTTGATGGTTGGGTTTCAATTAATCACACATCTCAAAAATGGTTGACCTGAGACTGTACAAGACTATATTATATCCTCTGAAGTAATACCTTATGGTAGTTCCGTATGCTAAATAGGAAAAAATGAAGAAAAAATGCGTACTAGTACTACATGTTTTTTCTTAAATCAGGGAATTTAAATGTGTAGTCTGCTCGGTCACTCTCTATATTTTAGCCTCCGGGATGATATATATGAATATAAATGAAGTCTAGCCTTGTACAGTCTCAGTTCGACCATTTCTGAGATGTGTGGTTAATTGAAACCCAAACACCAAAGAACACCGGTATCCACCACAATCTAGTATTCAAATCCGTATAAAAGTAACTGCCTTTACTAGGACTTGAACGCTGGACGATTTATATTAGCTAACTTGTATTTACACCACATATACAAAGCCCGTGTGAAGGGTTTTCATGAGTCGAGATTTTATGAAAATAAATAGTCGTATTGTCTTTTAAACTTCGTGTATTTTTTATTACAGCAACACCATTATAGCCCTGAATTTCATCGCTAAGTTTATCTGACCTGTTAATGGAATTTTTTTACCGTCTTCTAACACAAAATTTTTCAAGTCTCCGCGGAGATTCGCAACCGTGAACCCGTTGAATCGAAATAACTAAAATCCAGTTTCGTGTAAAATCCAGTGATAGATTACGTAATTTCCCTATGTAATCGCTAAATTTCCCTTTCAAATAATTAAACGGCGCCAACAAAAAAAAACAAATCTAAACAAAAAATTCAAATTTCGGATTTTTCGGTGAATAATTCTTGACAAACTAAATTTTTTTTCTTATCTTATTGTTTTATACGCATAAAATAACATTTGAAGTAACCATTGCAAAAAAAAAATTGAATTTAAAAAAATAGTGTACCGGGTGCCCTATAGTAACCAGAATAATTACAATATCGCCGAAACTTAACATTTTTGAGATATATATCCTTTGAATGTTAATTGCCATAAACATTTCGTTTTGTTTCTTCATTGATTTTCCCATGAACAAATCTAAATTCAGTGGTGTTTTTCTTACATAATTTATTTGTCTGCCGGTCTCCGAGTAGTAGCGTCTCGGCCTTTCATCCGGTCTCGGATTCGAATCCCGGTCAGACATGGCATTTTCATACGCTACAAATCGTCCACCTCATCCTCTGAAGCAATATCTAACCGGGTAGATCCGGATGGCCTCGGAGGTAAAAAAACAAAATTTATTTGTCTACTAACAGTTCTGGTGTTGTAATCACATTTACTTTTATCTTATATGTATATACTCGCATATATTACTGATTTTTGTACAGATTTTATGTGATTATTTTCGTTCAAAAAAAAAAAAAAATAAATAAAATATTAGTATATAGTGTTTTTAGTTTTATTATATGTAGAAAAATATTCTTGGATATGGAAAAGAAATTTTAATTTTATCCGACCGATTAAGGATAAATTGGGTGCTTCACTTTTAATCCTTGAATTTGAAAGAAGAAATTTGGAATTTTTTATTGCAAATTAATAACTTTTTATAATTTGTTTTATAAATGATAAATGTTTTGTTACATTTCCGTTGCGTTAAACGTGTTTTATAATAACCTTAGCAGTTGTACATTACTCTCTGAACTAGTTATGTAATACCGTCGACTATAATATAGTATACCTCTATAATGTAGATATATAAAACAACCGCTACTGCTGTCTTGCAACGAAATGTCAACCAGTGTTGGAAAGCGTGAATATGTGGTATATAAGCCCGGCAGGTTCTGTTGTTAAAACGAATCTATCTGCTGGATACGATACCTGTGTATATTTTTCTTAGGATTATAGGTGTAATAAAATAAAACCATCGTATCAGAATTTCCGTGTGTTTATTTTTTTTATACCGATTCCCTTTTAAACTGAAGAACCTCTGGTTCTTCACTTCATCTGAACGATTCTGTAATCAGTTTCATTTAAATTTCAGCACAGTTGCTTTAACTGTGCTTTGTGTTTTGCTTTGCAAAACACGCTTTGTGTTTTCTCAAAAAGATTCAATTATTAGGCGAGCAAGAAATTAAACCGTAGAGCGTATCGTATTTATTGGCAAAATTTTCGTGTACCTTACCGCTGTTTAGAGCTATTTATTGAATCGTGTCCTGTCTGAGATAACTGTATGATTTCCGCGACTTAAATTTAAACTAAAACCACCGTATATATTTTAATATTTCGTTGATGAAAATCGGACAAACTGTTCTCGATAAAAAAAAAAACTGCATTCTAAAATTTTTTTGTAGATAAGAGATCGACTTAATTTTTCGTAGTAGGCCCTATTTAGGAAGTGTATTCGTAATTAAATGAAGTTTATAAATTAATTGTTCTTTGCAAATAATTTTCGGATGTACATATTTATCATTTACTATTATCGTAAAAGATATTTTTGATTTTTTCTCTCTTAGGGTGCTCTGTATAAAAGAGATATTAAATTAACATTATTCTCTTTCTCTTTTTGTAAAATGTTTCTTATAACTTAAACACACATATCAGCAAAAAATTTCAAACGATTAAAAATAAAAGCGAATAGAAAACAACATTCACAGAATTTTTTTGAAATTTTGAACACAGGCTTCTCTCATTATCTTTCAAGGAAAATGTTTTTTGGGGCGACAATCTTTGTTAATTAATTTTAGGAAAGAAATTTAAGAAATGAAAATTAAACTAATAAGATTTGAAAAATGTTTGTGTGAAATCCTCTTTTTTAGAATTTTAACTGAGGTTTCCCTTCAGATAGTTCAGCTTCTACAGTATGATCCAATAAAAAAATATTATTAAAATTAAATTGGTCCAATAACATTTAACTGGTAATAAAGTAATGAAACATGTCTGTTTTTTATTAGTGTACTTTTTTATTAAAAAAAAAACTATTTAAATACGACGGTCGTCGAGAAAGTAAAAACCATTTTTGTTTTATAAAAAATTTATTGTATTTATTTTAACTTTAATATATGCACCAAAATCTATACTTTTTTAAGCTATTTTTTCTTAAAAACACTTTCTAAGATCGAGAATTTGTCAAATCAGGCACTTTTTTAAGCTATTTTTTCTTAAAAACACTTTCTAAGATCAAGAATTTGTCAAATCAGGCACTAATTTTGTATGCTACCGTTAAAAAAATCTGGCGGCAGTCCATTAAACCGGTAACGAACAGCTAGCTAGTCTTGACTTCTTCGCTTTCATAGCGGTTCCCGCTAAGACAGTCCTTCAACCTTGTAAAAGGTGGAAATCGCTCGAAGCAATATCTGAAGTGTACGGCGGTGATCAAAAACATCCCGTCCGAAACCTTTGAGAAGTTAACAAGTTTTTTGCGGCACGTGGACGTGTGTTATCGAGATAAAGATCCACGCGTCAAAAGACTACGCCGATTTTGAACTGCGTGACGAAGTCTCATAAAAATTTTTGAATAAGAATCGGCATTAATCGTCTCTCCGCAAACACCTTGTCCGTTCAAAACGTACGACCAATCGTACCTCGCCGTCGGTGGAATTTCCAATTTTTTTATTTATTATAAAATCACATGCGTTAAATCACTCCGTTTCACAATACAGCTACGGAATTTTGTACGTAGCAGAACAACTGAGACCGGCTGGTCTTGACCCATTGTTGTGGGTGAAGCTGCGGGCATGCGATGCTCAAACGGTTCTTATTTTCTGGACGACCGTAGTAATAACATTAAACTGAATGTTGTTTGCTTTATTATTTTTCGTTTGTGAATAGTAAAAAATAAGCGTGAGTTGGTGAAATTATAAATTATATTTATAATATATTTTTATTTTATTTATTTTTTCTACATTCTAAATATATGTCTTCCCAATTATTTTAAGTACCATGTAGCATGACGGGTCAATCGATAAAAATTATAAGACGCTTAGTATAGAAAAAAAAGGTAATTCCAATAATAATTACGTCAGTTGGAATCATTATGTATTAACCGTATATTGTGCTGGTTACTAATAAAAGCCATCAGTGTTTAGTTGAAAGCTTTAAACGAGAGTAAAAAAAAAAACTTCCTTCACTCAACGTAATTTAAAATTAACCATTTTTATGTCAGTTTTCTTTCTACATATTAATTTTCGTTAAATTAAATGTCCTACGATTGTACTCAAGAATTGTAAGTTAACGGTTTGAGTTTTCTAGTTTCTAAATCAACCGCATTCCCAATTTTTCTTTTCATTTTTTTTTATTGCTTTAGTAAATATAGCATTTTCTATTAATTTTAGAACTAATCTATAAATTTAGAATCTATCATTATTCAAAACCAGTGAGATCTAATGTAAATTTAAAGTCATTTTTATAAACTTTTCCCATGCACAGTTATCATAAATAAACAGTTAGACGTATGCACTGTTGTATTTGTTATTAGTATAATTGTTCATTCAGTAACATTACCGTTTAATAAAATAATTTATAATAAGGTATGAACGATGTATAATTTGAATTATTTTCTTTGACTTTTACCGTAGGTCGATACATATGTATTTTTTTCTTAGTAGGAAAATTTTACAGCGCCGTTATAAATAGATCCCTTTGATTGAGGTTATAAGCTGCAGGGCTACCCGTTTCCTATTTAAAACATGACGGGGAAAAAAGATAACGAAACGCTACGGAATAACATTATTCAGATGACCGGTAAATGAAGGAGAAACGATTTGAGATACGACGTAATCGAGATAAATTCAGAAGGTTTATCGTGAAACAAGATACGGTAGACGGGTCAGGGAGACGGTCGTGTCATATGTCCTGTAGAAGGTTAGGGAAGAAAAAAACGGTATCGATAACGTCTAGTCAAAAAATAAATGGGAACAGTTGAAGAGGTTGACCGAGGCTGGATAAAGCTTAAGTACAGGAAGAACAATATTAAACTGCAGCTTTATCGATCGAAGGACGCCGGTCGAACCGGGCAGACCGATTCCAATGGACCCGCCTTCATACTGTTATATTTGTACGAGTAAATAAACTGCTTGGTCGACAAATTCTAATCAAATTTTAATTACTGTGATTTAAAATTTAAAAAAAAATTCGATGTCATATACGTAATTTAAGTCATTAAACTAAGGACTTAAAAATGTATTTATAAGTTTTATGTATAAGCAGGTTTTATATGCGATTAAATTAAGTTGCTTAAAGAAAAATCGGATGTCAAATAAATTTTAATCGACCGGTTATAAAAAAAAAAACCATTACAATTTTATCGCTATTTTTCTGGAGTTTGCATAGAGTTTGAAGTTAATGCTCGTTAACGATAATATAATTTTTCGATAACGAAGACCGGGATGATCAAGAAGTGTACCCGGTCCGTTAAACAGTTAGCGCTCGACCTGCTGATACGTACACCGTTTGAATCGCGAAAATCAGGTATGCGGTTGCCGAGATATTACGGTGGCAACCCCTCCCGCATTTCCGAACGGGGCCCGGGGGACACTTGAGGATATTATCATACGACGGGTACCACTGGGAGCCGATTGATTTATCGTTTACGGGAGTCGTAAAGATTTTTTCACGCTAGGACCGACCGTTTTCGAGATATTTGCGATTTTCGTTCGAAAATTCGGATCCGGTTAAAAAATACTAAATTTTCCCAAAACCTCGATATATATATACGGTATATCGATGTTTTTATTTATATATATATATATATACGGTATATCGATGTATGCTAATATAACAAGTATACACGTGACCACCACGAGACATTTACTAACGATCGGGATTTTCCGCTAGTGATCGGTACGTTCCGGTGCTAAGCGAAGGGGGACGCACACACAGACACACATACAAATGCCGTTTAGTAGGGTAGGAGTTACTTAAACAAATTATTAAAAGAAATAATAAATATAAACATATTACTCCCCTTAATGTAAAACGGTTTATTCATCCACACGGACGCGTTTATACCCAACCTTTCAGAATTTTCTAATCATTTTTTTTTTTTTATTTGATATGTAAACCTAAAACGATAAGAAACAAAAATTCGACTGGTGGGAGAGTCATTTTTTGTCAGATAGTAGTAGTAATCCTCTTTTTAGATATTTTCCCGAATGCTTGTTGGTATTTATTACTCAAATTAGCCCTTAGTTTATTAAAAAAAAAAACATTCTTTACGAAAATCGTTTTAAATTTTGTTTATTCTAATATCCTGTTGTCCTTGAAATTTTTATTACAATTTATCCTTAACAACTAATACAAACAACTTTCTCGGAGTGTAACTGATAAACCTGTGTTTGAAATTATTAAAGATTTTTTTTTTACGCTTGGAAGAGTTAGTTAAAATTTATACGTTTGTAAAATTTTCATTACTTAAAATTTTGTAGTGAATAATCATCGTAAAAAAAACAAAAAAAATCACGGGTCAAATTAAAGACGGAACAGGATTAATTTTTTTTTTTTACGCCGATTGTCAATAGAGAGAGAGAGTGAGAGATACTTCCTATCTTCTGGTACCGTTTCGAGTGAAGAGGATCGTACGCGTATTTTAACATGGTATTTGTCAGTACGCTAAATTCATGAACGTTATTTACTTACAACTGGCAAAAACATTTAACAAAATCATGTGTAATGAAACATAAACCGTGTAACATTTTCGCGGCGGCCCGCCTTTTTTCTACTATTACATAAAACGCTTGCCATTTAAACTTTATTTTTCAAATAATAATGGAATCGTCTGTAAAAATATCCTTAAAATATCTTAACATCTTTAATATCTGTAAAATATCCTTTCTGAGATTTCAATAAATGCAGCAGTAAAAGAATCACTCATTGTTTATACCTGAAAGATTTAAAAAAATTACCTAAATTTGAAGCTCTCATTTCATTGTTCACTGTACTTTGCTCATCGGGTCGGAGTAATGTTTTCATTTTGTAACGTCTTTTGTACCACATTACCCAATTAATGTCTGGCCATGGCTGTTTCAGCACCTACCTGAATAGAACTGGTAAGAAGGAGTCGCCTGTTTGTGAATATTGTTAGGGCGTAGATGACGCCGAATATATGCTGTTCGAGTGCCATAGATGGGCGCAACACTGCCAACGATTAGTAGATGAACACATTGTGACGGGAAATCTTGTGGAGTGGATGTTGGCCTCTGAAAATAACTGGAAATGGTTCGCAAACTTTGCGAGAACAGTTCTCCGTACGAAGGTGGAGGAATATCGACGCCGGGGTTACTAGAGTGCTAAGTGTAGGGAAGGATGGACAGCCCCGTCTCGGAGGACCCGTATGCTTAGGTGTACGGGTACCTGTGAGGGGACGGGGACTCCATGGGGAAGCCTTCGCGAGGGGTTAAGTTAAGACCGAGACCAGGCCGAGGGTGTTGGTTTTCTGGGGGTGCTTGCGCCCTTGGTGCTGGCACCTTTGGTTTGAGGCAAGGCATAATGACCGGGACCCGGTTCCTTGGGAAGGCCGGGAACGGCATAGCCGGGCCCTGTTTCCCCCGTCGGGGATTAGAGGCAGGCAGAAAAGATCCAGAACCGGAGGGGTTGACCTATCGTGCCGGATGTTAAGCCGGTGGATGGGGAGACCACCTTAGTTAGAGTCGGAAGGACACCTCCCTGGGCCGAGTATACTTAATTGGATGTCCGGCCCAGGGATGTAGGGATTTAAAAAAAAAAAGAAGTCTGTTGAACCTGGTTACTTATTGCAGTGCCCGCTTTAGCGGTTACGTCGCCCCGGACGAAAAGACAAATTGCCGCGCCTTAAGAATATATATATTTTTTAAATAAAGGTACATATATTTTTTATTTTCAATAAAAATCAAATCATTTTATTTATATTCTAATAAAAGCATATATTGAGAAAGAAACATGTAATATAATATAATATTAATTATCAAGTAGTACAAAACAGTAAAAATAAATTAAGAAATATTAGTATCACAAATGGTTAAACTTATAATTTTTTACGTTTTTAAATGCTATTAAAAATGTGTATTATTGCACAAAGAATCAAAATGCCATTATTTTGAAACTAAAAAAAGGTAACATCAACTACGCAAAATCACAAAAATCCTTTTTTTCTCAGTTTCAGGTCTGCAAAAGTTTTTATTAAATCTTTTAAATTTCCTTAATCAGCAAATTTCATGCTCAATTGCCCAAAATGGTCAAACCATTAAAACGATTTTGTGTAATAGTCGAGCGTAAAAAGTTCTTAATTAATTTTAACTTAGAGAAACTCCTTTCGCCACTTGCTATAGTTATTGGTATCGTTAGCAATATTCTTAAAGCAATAGTAAGGTTTGGGGCAGAATTTAACTTTCTTTTTTGCCCAAAAGCGCAGATACTGGTGAAATTTCCTCTGCTAATTCTACCCCATTTATGTTAATAGAATCAATTCTTTTTCTTTATTTCACGCTCTGCTCGCCTGCTAATGCTATTCTGTTCAGAGAAGTATATGCATGTTCAAACAAGTTCATGCAGCGTCCTTTACAAATTCTGCGTTAATTTTTCGTTAATAGTATAAATATTTTTAGCTTTTAGGCACAAACAATTTAAATACGCCACGCACTGAAATTCTTAGCAGATGAAAAAATTGATATGTGAAATTTTCTATTAATTGGGTTTTTAACACATCAATATTTTTCTCAATAAAAATGCCGCCTCCAAATTTTGGCGTCCCGGACAAATGTCCGTGTTGCCCGCCACTAGAGCGGGCGCTTCTTATTGTTCTACTTTTTTTTTTATTTTAAGAATAAATTGAAATATAAATTAAGAATAAAAAAGAAGTAAATTTTGCATCGTTAAAACTAAAAACGTGCTTGGAATCTGCTTTCAACTGACATTATTTATTATGTTTTTTTTTAACAAATGAATTGTTAAAAAGGTTAATTGAATACAGGTACGTAACTTTCCTTTTTAATTTATTTCCATTTTACCGATATTTTTTATTATACCTAGAAATATGTTTTGAATCTAAATACGTGTGTTGTGTGTCTGTATATCGGCAAAATAAACTGCTAAAAAAAGAGACGATGCCACAAAGCGGTACCGTAGACCGAGTCGTTTGTAAAAAGTTTTATTTAGAAAGTTATTTGTTCATTTGCAAAAAAGTATACCTGACATTTATTAGCACATTTTCTATTACTTGTTTTAAATCTATGCAAAATTTCAGTTAAACCGGTCGGTAAATAAGATACACGCTGTCGATTACATCATCTTTCTAGAACGCATTATACATAGTTTTTTTACCGATTCCGTATAAATTTTCCT
This sequence comes from Lycorma delicatula, assembly GCF_047948215.1. Classification (NCBI taxonomy): domain Eukaryota; kingdom Metazoa; phylum Arthropoda; class Insecta; order Hemiptera; family Fulgoridae; genus Lycorma; species Lycorma delicatula. The sequence goes on from NC_134464.1 coordinate 58,369,717, forward strand.
CGTTGAATACTTAAAGCGTAGAATTCACTGGCACGTTCACATTCCCTTATTTTTTTTATTCTTAAAATATTAAAATAAAAGTTTTTGATGTTTATATTAATTTTATTGAGAATAATTGATACCTGAAGTTACATAAGAACTGAAAACGTTTAAATTTAACAAACCATCAGTTTTCGTTAGAATTATCGTAACATTTTTTTATATACCCTATTTTTCTTTCGTCACTATGAATTAATTGATTTTAACTAGAATACTTGGAAAAAGGCGCAAAAATGATACACGGTTTACGTTCCGTTAATCCTCCGGGTTGGTCTAGCGGTGAACGCGTCTACTCAAATCAGCTTGATTTGGAAGTTGAGAACTTCAGCGTTCAATTCCTAGTAAAGTCAGTAATTTTTACACGGATTTGAATACGAGATCGTGGATACCGGTGTTCTTTGATGGGGGTTTCAATTAACCACACAACTCAGGAATGGTCGAACTGAAGACTACGCTTCATCTATACTCATACATATCATCCTCATTCATCCTCTGATTATCTGAACGGTAATTCCGAAGTGTAAACAGGAAAAATGAAGGAAAAAGGTTTGTTTCGTAAAATATGATTTTTTTTAATTTTTTTGCCGATTGTAACTAAATAACGTTCATGAATTTAGCGTACTAAAACAACAAAAACTTTAACGGCGATAATCTTCAAAATATTGAACATTTTTCGTCGTTTATTGAGTTGTGATTTTTTTAACAGCTTTAACCCCGATGTTTTCCTTTTTATCTCCAAAACACAATTATAATTTTAGATAAATATTTATAAACAAAAATTAAATAATAAAAACATGACAATAGCAAAAAAGAGTATAATAAATTTATTGTGCACTATAAACAGTACGTTTATAGATTATCATTTATTCTTATTTATTTATTTTTACAAAATTTCAAAAAACTTATGTCTTTTTAACAAAATGTAAAAAAATAATAAGTACTGTATAATAAATGTTAATGTAAACAACGTACTGTTAATAGTACACAATACAATTTATTATACAGTTGTTAGTTCATTTTTTTTCGCTAGATGGTAGTTATACGTATGTTCGAAACGCTTAATTTAAAATAAAAATGTGAGCACATACAGGAAACAAACCGTGCTTCTTGATACGAACGAACGATAGTTCCCGTTTAAAATATATGAGTTACTCTCATCCCTAAGGCGGCTTAGTATCTAATCCCTTTAACGATGTGAAATGCATGCCCCGAAAGTCAAAATTATTCTTTGTTGAAAATTTAAAAAAAATCTATGCTGTATGTATTAGGTTTTACGCAATTTAAACGATTTTTTTATTTCAACATTCAACACCCGATTTTTTAAGTTTGATAGTATTATTATTTTTTTCTTTACTAATTCTTGTTGAGTATTAATTTTTAATTATATTATTTATTAAAATATTCCATTATTTTTTTATTTTTAGGCTGATTTTGTCTTGTTCTTTGATTTTATTTTCGTATTCACGAAATCGGTATAGAAATCTGTCTGTCATTGAAAAATAAATTTAATTGATATTTCAAGTATGTATGTTATTATTATTTTTATATCGCATTGTTATTTAAAAGATTAATGAAATATTCTACGATTAATAGTAATAATTTTTTTAAATACCACCTTCTATCTGTTATAAAACACGAATAATTTGGTGGCTTTATTATTGTTGTATATTGACTTGTTATGACATCGTGAATTTATTTATTTAACTTGTTTTATCGTATGTGCAACATTTGCATTAGTTTTTATATGTGCAAATTAATTGGATTAAAAAAGAAAATAAAATTTATTAAATGTAAATGTCCATCTTGTCAGAAATAAGTCACGTTTTTACGTACATATCTATTATTCTTCTTGCTGTTGTAAATTATAACCTTGGCACGTGATTTGATTTCTTAGGGTATAATTAAATGTATACGCAACTTTAACGACTCGTTTTCCTCTTTTCCTACTGTCTGCGTTCCTGTTATTTTTTTCCTGTTATTTATTTTCCTACTGTCTGCGTTCCTGTTATTTTTAAAAAAATAGAAATTCGTTTTTAACCGACTTCAAAAGGTAGGAGATCCTTAATTCAACCCGTGTATATGGGACATTCTTTTACAAACCGACACATTTTTGATTTAGCTAAAACTTTTTTTACCTGTTCTATACGTCAAAAAAAGATATACCTATTCAAGGATTTTTTCTTTTCATTTTTTTGGAAAATAGAAAGGATTGAAAATTTAAGAATTTGGTGATTTTTGGCTTGTAGTATATTTTTAAAAAATTCATAAGTCTGGTTCTATTTGAGCTACAGATTTTTTTTTTCATTTTAAAGGTAAAAGAACGAGCTTTAATAAAAAAGTACTTGAAAAAAAATTATTTACAAATTGAAATTGTTATAAGCAATTAAAATGTTTAAATCGATTTTTAACAATTGACCCCCCCCCCCCCGCCGTATAAAGTTTTTAATATTTCTATCGTGTTCTCTGTCAAATTTCCTTTCGAAAACGCTTTTTTATCGATGGGGAAATAATTATTACTATATGAAAAAAATTAATTAATCCTAGCGCGTTCTTCGAATCAGCTGCGTATTAGCCATTTCGCTCTGTCAGTACTCCTCGTGCGATTCAGTAGCATGAGCTGTGACCCGCGCGCCGATGTGACGAACGCGCTAGATTAATTTTTAGTCTGCTACCACGGCATGCCGATGGGAACTGATTTTGCTTAACGGCGGGGACCGGTTACCATAGAGGTGCTTAAAAAGGTAAAAAAAAAAGGTTAAGTTTAGTTAGGTTAAGGATAAATTATTAGGTTTTACATTTTCAGTTCCACGGACTAACCTAAGTCTGCGTGAGATTGCAGGAAAATTATCCTTATTTTTAGGTCCAGGATTTAAGAAGTGTTCCTGTGAACAATCCAAAATACAATGTAAAGCAAAAAGATGTGACTGTAAAAAAAGTAACGTACTTTGTAACTCGAGATGCCACAAATCAACGTGGTTTAATAAAAATGAATGAACGAACAGTATTATTTATTAATTACATTCACTAAAAATGTTTAAAATTTCACTAAAAATATCATTTTTGTTTTTAAAAATATCGGCTTAAGTACCTATTTCTTATGTTAATTAGTTTAAAATAATTTGTGTTTCAATGACTATAGTTGTATTACCTACTCTATATGTACTAAATAAATAATTTTAATATCTAAACAATATTATTTCATCTTTTCACTAAAACAGTTAAGGGATTTGATCAAATCACTTACTTTCTTTAGGGAAATCACCCCACACAGTTGTATTTTTAACATCTTCCGTGAATTGATCATTTGACGTAAGTAACTTCAGGTTAAGACAATCCTAACCAAACTGGAGGCCATTTAATATTTTTCATATCTAGTTGCAAAAGCAATCAATATATTTTTGTACACCCGAAGCTATACACTGTACAAAAATAGATTTTTTTGTGGTAGGTGTATTTAATTTATCTATTTTTAACACTTAAAAAGTTTATTTAAGTATTTCCGTTATACGTTGTTAACAATTATAATTTTTTTTTCATTAAAAACATTACGTAGCTTTATTGTAATGTATCATAAGATTGAAAGTTATGAAAGAAGTCAAAAAATTAAATATCAGTAAAGAAATATTCGAAGGTGGTGAAACACAATGATGAAACGGCGGGATATTGCTTTGTAACGAAGTACGTCATCGGCTAAAATAAATTTAGTACGCGATTTGAATAAAAGTTAGTCGCGTTTCGAACGCCACGTTACATCCGATTTGCAGGAAAATTTCTTATTACGAAATGCGACCTGTCGTAAATGCAAATTAAGTTCTTTTTTTTTACGAAACTGGTCGTAATATCTTAATAAATACGACAGGTAACAAAGAATAACTATTTTATTATCTTTCACCGATGAAGAGGCAATAAAATACAGTAGCGTGCAAATTAATCAGAACGAATATGTTATTTAATAAAAAATAAGTAGAAAAAAAATAATCTATTAATTAATATATAATATTTTATTCTTAATAACTTTACGTACACGATTTGGCATCGATTCGATAAATGTACTGCTTTTTTTTCATCGTGAAACCGTACCGATATCGCTTTAATGAGGTCAATTTTTATGGTACAGTTCATTTTTGAGAACCGTTTTTTGACGACTGCCCAAAAATTTTCAATTGGGTTTAAGTCTGGGGAATTGGCTGGTTACAGGAGCACCTTAATGTTCTGAACTTCTTCGAAAAATCTTTCGACTTTTTTGGCAGTAGGCATGGCGCCAAATCTTGTTTGAACACTCCGTTGCCTTGTGGAAATGTATTTTGAAATCGTGTCACAACTGTTTCCTTCAGAATATTGATATATCCATCATTTTTCAACATACCATCTACTAGAATTAATGATCGAGGGCCTTCAAATGTTAAACGACTCCAAACATTATTCCTGAGGATGTTTAACCGATTGTTGGATACGAGCTGGTGATGTATTTTCATCTAATGCTTTTCTAACGTAACTACGAACATAAAAATGTGGCTCGTCAGAAAACATAACATTTTTCCAAGCTTCTTTGGTCCATTTAGCATGTTTTTCGGCCCACAAGAGTTTTTTTTTTTGCATGTTGTTGGCGTTAAAAAGCTGCTTTTTAACTGGCCGACGAGCATTCCGTCCAGCTCCAAGAAGTCGGCATCTGAAGTTGTCACGTGTAAATCTGTTTCACTGGTTAATTTTTGATTTAAGTCCGCAGCAGATAAATTCGGATGAAGTTTACTTTTATTCACCAATAACCGATCATTTCGATTTTTCCTTGATGAAATTTTCGATCATTTCCTTGATGAAAAGAAACTGCTTTCTTTGCATTGTTTTAAAATAGTATTCATTGTTCGTAGTCCAATACCGCACTCAGAAGCTATTTGTCGTTGTGACAGATTGGTGTGCCCGAAAAGATAAACAATTTTCAAACGCTTTCTTGGAGTTTAATCTATTATGCATTCAAGACGCACGGAACAAAAAATACGAAAGTATGATTTTGTCAGAAAAAAATGAAATAAACTTTCACAAAACACTATTTATAATATGTCTAAATAGATAAACAACAGTAATCTCACATTACACAGATAACTTGAAATAAACTTTCACAAAACACTATTTATAATATGACTAAATAGATAAACATCAGTAATCTCACATTACACAGATAACTTGAAAAATGAATGTGCGGTCAAGCAGCGTAACAACAACATAGAAATAAACAAAACATTTCCTGTGTTCAGATTCATTTGTAAGGTATTGCATTTCTACACGTAAAACGTGCGTAAGAAGGAACAGAGATTATATTTCTTACTAAAGAAAAGGGATGGACGATGACCTCATCATCTACTTAGTAAATGCTGGGTGCGGGGGTCACCGATTAGGTATTCTTAGAAAACTGATTAATTACAATTGGCGCATTTCGTCATCACCTTACATCAAGATTGAAACCCATTAGTTCCAATAAAGTTCGATTTGTAGAATATGAAGGTAAAATTTAAATACGAGAAAAAATATTTTTCGTTATCGTAAATCGATAGCACCGATCGACCCGCAACTATTTTGAAAGCATATCTGACAGAAAAGTGAGAAAGTATCGGTAGGTACAGTATGATCCAAAAAAATCGCAATTTTATAATGCTTTTAAGCAGAACACAAACACTAAATAAGTGCTCCTGACGTAACTATAGCGTCACAATGAAAGGGGTGAATAAAACATAACTTAATTTAAATATCGAGCAAAGAGAGTACGGATCTCATTCGACATTCGTTTTTCTGACGCATTAAACGCACATATGCGTGCATCGGTATCAAAATATTTTAGCGACGGTCGAACAGATTAAGTGAAAATTTATTTTTTTAAATAACGGCAAAAGTCATAAAGCTATGATGTTTGGAATTTTAACATCCATTTTACGATCATCGGATGTGCGTATAGAGAGAGTATAGAGTTTTCAAGGTGAATTCAAAGAAGAATCCTTTATAAATAAATCGGATAGCAATTAAAAATTAGGCTTTACTCTTACCAAGAAAAACCGAAGCGACACAAATCGCTTAAATTTGTGTCGATCGATGAAAATATTTTTGTACCGTATCTTGGAAAAACTCTATTACCTAAAGATCAAAGCGGTTTGGTGTCAATCTAGATAACACCGAGGACAACTTATGTTTAATACTTTTAATGTAGGTAATAACAACATGTTGAGCTTGAATCTGACCCTGAGAACGATGAAAAAGGTAGTTCAGACAAACAACGACTGATGTCGTTGTTTGCAACGATGCAAAATTATTTGCATTAAATAATTTCTACATACTAATGCTTACTCCATTGAAGACAAAGGTATTTTGTAATGCATTCCTTTCTAGGTGGATTTCATAAGAAAGCTACCTATTGTATTGGTTGCCACGATTCAATTTCCGGAAAATTTCGACATATCTTCGTATTTCACATCTCCCAGACCCCAAAACCACCGTCAGTTCAAAAATGTATATATATATTATTTTTTTTTTACTTTCTTGCACGATAACTGCCGTAATTTTGAGCCATTCACTTTCAAATTGATACATAAAATATAACGACCCAAAATCTCTGTTGAGTTTTTTAATGGACAAAATCGGACCATATGGATGGGCTTTTACGAAAAAACAAAATATCGCTATAACTTTCTTATTAAATAAAATATCAGATTTGTTTAAAGTTCCTACTATTCTTTGGATAAGGACCTAAAACTTATAATACCTCTCATAATAGGCATAGTATCGAATCGGTTTAAAGTAATCTTTATTTTTCTAAACATTACCTAAAACTTTTGTTTGAAACAATTTTTTATATGATCAACCCTTACCGCAAGGGATGACCAAAATATTACTGGAATTGTAAGAAAATGGGACTTGTATGCTAAACATGTGAAATCTTTTTTTCCATTGTCATATTTAGTAAATTTGAAAATTTTCTTAACTTTAAGGTGGAAATCTTTTTTATCTCTTTTTTTTTGTCTTCAGTCATTTGACTGGTTTGATGGAGCTCTCCAAGATTCCCTATCTAGTGCTAGTCGTTTCATTTCAGTATACCCTCTACATCTTACATCCCTAACAATTTGTTTTACATTTTCCAAACGTGGCCTGCCTACACAATTTTTCCCTTCTACCTATAAGTCTGTCTCTTCTTTTAACTATATTTTTCCAAATGCTTCTTTCTTCATCTATTTGCCGCAATACCTCTTCATTTGTCACTTTATCCACCCATCTGATTTTTAACATTCTCCTATAGCACCACATTTCAAAAGCTTCTAATCTTTTCTTCTCAGATACTCCGATTGTCCAAGTTTCACTTCCATATAAAGCGACACTCCAAACATACACTTTCAAAAATCTTTTCCTGACATTTAAATTAATTTTTGATGTAAACAAATTATATTTCTTACTGAAGGCTCGTTTAGCTTGTGCTATTCGGCATTTTATATCGCTCCTGCTTCGTCCATCTTTAGTAATTCTACTTCCCAAATAACAAAATTCTTCTACCTCCATAATCTTTTCTCCTCCTCTCTTTTCTTTGTCTCTACTTAGCACCGGTGAAATCTACCTACGCCTTCCGGTGTGCCGAAAGGGATTTTTTTTATAGTTTGTACCAGCAGAATATTTTTGAAAATAAAATCATGTTTTCAGGTTGAAATATTATGAAACTAAAAAAAATGTGGTTATAATAATATTTATTTTATTAATTAAATATTAGGAAAATTTATTAACGAAATAACCATCTTATAATAAGCACATTTATTCTTTACTTCGCTTAGATGTAGCTGCTTGAGTTACATGAAGTACGGTGTAAATAAGGATAAGGAATACGTAAAATAAAATGTGTATTTTTTATTATTATTACTGAGCTTTAATTTGTATGCTACTCAAGTTCGATCGCCTTAGTCACCTAATGCGGCTGACATCCTTGCCTCTAGCGACCGTGAGTCGCATTAATATAAACGTTATTCGTAATATTCGATGAAAATTTTCTACGATAAAAAATATCGAATCTAATTTTACGGTGTTTGATTTTTATTCGTTTAAAGTTTCTTTTTTTTTGACAGGATTAAATATCCATCTGATCTGTCCCCTCGGAACATCGAATAGATTTGTTGAACGCGTAGAATTGATTCGGGGAAAGAGAGAAAACTCGACGACGATTGATTCCTCTATGTTCCGTTTGGCAGTCTATTGGTAGATAATAATAAAATAATATGTTTTCGTGTACCGTGTGAAAAATGTCGTACTTAACTGGGATTCGAACCCGCAACCTCCAAATAAAAGACAGAGACATTCTCACTCCGCCATGAAGATCGGTATATTTTTATGTTGTTTGATTAAACTACATAAAATAAAAATATATGTTGTAAAAAGTAATATTTTACCTGGAGAAACATACTCCTCGGCAAAGCTTTTAGAATAGTAAATTATTTTAAACCGATCGAACAAAAACGATCTGAATTTTTCTTTAAAATTCCATTTTCGGGCTTTGAGCCAAAATAGAAGAAAAAAAGGAAAAATATTCTAAAAACGGTTGAAATCGCATATGAATCGTTAATATATTTTAAATACTCCGGAAAAGATTTTTTATACGGAACTCTAGTTATTGCGGGATTTATTTACCTTTGAGTGTGATCCAACTTGATTATGGCTGCGATCTACACACTTAATTTCGGCAATACAAAGGTAAGACTTCAGGTGGTACTAATTTTAATTGAAAATTAGTTTTTTATGACTCCTATTTTTATGATAATATCTGTTATTTAGTTTTCCGACTATTATGATATTAATTTTAAAATTATTTGTCATACACCATTTACTCGCTTTGATAAATAAAATTAAATTGAAGTTGAATTTCTCATCCGGTATTAAATTCGAAGGAATAGTTATAGACAGCTGTGTGTCTATAACAAATATAATATATACCTTCGAATCGAATACCGGGTGCGAGATTAGTTTTGTTTGCTGGAGCGGGTAATGGCCAGTACTTCTAGTAAAGCTAAATAAGAGATAATAGAATCGAAGCAACACGACATAGGTAGTTAAATCTCTTTAACATTACGTTGTCTTTTAACATCCTCAAAAAAAGGCTAAGGAAATTTTAATTTTGTTTTGATTTAATCGTATGAATTATTTTCTAAATTTAATAAAATCTTTCGTATATTTTTTTAATTAATTATTTTTATGATTTTCTTAATGCTTATTTTGTAAAATATATTTTTGTAAAAACATATTTGTTCCCGATAACTAAAGGTCGCATCTTTTAAAAATGCATAGATTGATTAATCTCGGCTGTGCTCAACAGTGTCTGTGAATAAATTTAGATTCATTTTTTTTTTAAGGGAAAACATTTGTTAAATAAATATCATTGCACTTAGCGTTGTTATTTTCCAAACTTTAAATTATTTAGTAGTTATCCTCTTGAAATTTACGCAAAAAAAACCGACAATAGAACAACAAAAAATAAAAAATAAACAGCCTTGTTTATCAGCAAAAGGTAAGAGGGTAAACATGAAGTACAAGAATATCCCCGGTTGATATTTAACGGAAAAGTAAATTCTGTTTAGCTAATAGTGATAACAAATCAGCTGATTTGGAAGTCGAGAGTTGCAGCGTTCAAGTCCTAGTAAAGCCAGTTATTTTTACACGGATTTGAATACTAGATCGTGGATACCGGTGTTCTTTGGTGGTTGGGTTTCAATTAACCACTCATCTCAGGAATGGTCGAACTGAGAATGTACAAGACTACACTTAATTTACACTCATACATAACATCCTCATTCATCCTCTGAAAAATTATCTAAACGGGAGTTACTTAAGACTAAACAGGAGAACGAAAGGAAAAGGTAATAATGATAAACATATAAATGATGTAAGGCGAGTATAAATAAACTTTTAATCTGTTCCCGTTTCATTTGAACTTTATCTAGGTGAAATATCCAGGAAGTTAAGGATTAATTTGAGAGCGAAGTAACTATTTCTTGGAAAAAGAAAAAATATATAAACGTCAAAATTGTTAGATGATATTGTTATTTACGCAGAAATCAAAAAATGGATTTAAAAAACTTCTAAATGAAATAAATGGATTTATTGATAGCGGAGAAAATACACCGTTTGTTTTTTGTTTTTTTTAAATAGCCATTAACAGGAAAAATATCGGTCCATTAAGGCCCAAACTGAGCGCGGTCAATGAAAAACGATTGGTTGTTTCGTAATTAAGAAGAAATAAGAGTTTAGACTTTTTTTAACCGTTTCACACAAGCGTAAAATCGAATTAAAATTTTCCCAAAAGTGTATTTTTCTTCAGATGTTTACTTCCTTGTACAAAATAAGGGAAGTATTGTGATCGCGAAAAATTTCGATTTTCAGATTTCAACTGAAATATCTATTTTGATCATCCCTGAATCCATTTTGACTAGTTCGGCGTGACGTCTGTACGTATGTATCTTGCATAATTCAAAAACGATTAAATCCAAAACAATTTAGATTTTAGACTTTTTCTTAAGTACAGTAATAAGCCCTCATTGAGAGCTTTTCAACAATATATCATAAGTGGTACTCACTTTCATTGGTTTCAGAGTTATAGCCAAATGAAATATTTGTATCTTAGAAGGGGGAAAGCCCCATCGGTTTGAGTTAGACTTCATCTTTTTTTTAACAATTTAAATTTATTAATAATTATTAACCTCTGATTGAAAAAAATTTACGATAAATAATAACAAAAAAAATGAAAAACTATCAGAAGTTATTAATGAAATAAAATTTTATGTACTTATAATTTAAAAAATGTGTATATGTAATGTAATAGGCGTACAAGGAAGTTATGTAGTGCTCACATCAGATTTTTTTAAAAAGAGAAATTATTCTTTAACGTAAAACTTCAAACCGATCGGCAAAGGTACAGCCACCAAGTGTTATGTACGATGAATTTCTTGATGCAAGGATGTGTTTAATAAATAACACATTTATTAAAATTTTTTACTGTTAATAATACTTTTTCGGTTTTTTATATTAAAATCGTACGCACGGTTACGTTATGTTAATCGGTAACTATTTATATCGGCTGCCGATAAATTTTATAATTTTCAAGGACGATTTCTGAATAATACATCACCGTAAAGATTTCTCCTTAAATTATATTACATAATTTCTTTATCGATAGGCAAAAGCAAACAGAAAGGTTTTTTAATCTAATTTTTGTTATAAGAGTATAACGTCTATTTAATAATTATTTAGCATTTATATCCTATTTTAAACGAACGGGTAAAAATGTTACTTTTTTCGTAATTCTGATGCTCGTTATTTAAAAGTAGGCCAGATCTTGTTGCAAAATCTTTTGCTATGCGGTTTTATGTAATCACACACAAATTATTATTTATAATTTTAAACCCGCTGAAGGCTGTAATAACTGTAAGTTTATTATTGCACGTGACTTTTACGTTTAGTTAGCGGAGATAGTATTCATCTCGCCAGATTATAATGCAAGTGAAGGTTATGACCGGTTAAAATATTTTTAAATGTGTTAATCCGATTACAGCGATAGTAAGAGAATTTGTAAATTTTTATGTTTTTCCGTGTTATCAGATTAATATTTATGAAATAGTGACGTAATATTTGTGTTTTACTTTTACGTGAAGTATAACTTCACGTAAATGTGAATAATGCCTCCTGACAATGGAAGTTCCCGCCCGTTTTAATAGAAATTGTTTTATTTTTACAATTCTTTTTCAGTCTCGTTAATTGAAATTCTGAAATTTTGTGTTCATAATGTTGTAATAATATATAATTCAGTGCAAAAAAAAATTTATCATTACTTTGGACCGGAGTAACATTTTTTATTTTTATTTAAATGACCGTTTTGTTGAAACCGGAAACTTCTTTGTATAGGATTTTTTTTTTCATTTTTAAAAGCCGGATAAAACTGTCTTCTTAAATATAAACACTTTATTTTTTTAACATAATCTCTTGGTGAAATTGTGGAAGGTTCAAATTGTACTACCCCCAAAAAAAATCCGATATAGACACCACAGAACTTTCTTGTACGCCTATTAAAATTACATATATTCTTTTTTATATATTTATATTTTTTTATTACGTTTTTTTTTGTTACGAAAAACGTAATAAAAACGTGTTTTGAATTATTATTTATTGTAATTTTTTTTACAGTCACAGGTTAATAATTATCAGTAAATCAATATATTTAAATTAAAAAAAAAGATAAAAATAAGGGAATCAAGTCGTCTTCCCCTTGTAAGATCCAAATATTTCATTCATTAAAATTTTTTATTTGGCTATAACTCTGGGATCAATGAAATAAGTACCACTTATGATATATCGTTGAAAAGCTCTCAATGAGGGCTTTCCAAAAAATTCCAAAATCCAAATTTTTTAGATTTTGGGTTTTTTGAACATCTTTTGTCCTGTCGAAAAACGTGCTCAACTCGGTGCACCACTAGATGTTACGACAGTCCCAAATCCAAAATTTCAACATTGTACGGCTAATCGTTTTTGAGTTATGCGAGATACATACATACATACAAACGTCACGCCGAAACTGGTCAAAATGGATTCAGAGATGGTCAAACTGGATATTTCCGTTGAAATCCGGAAACCGACATTTTTCGCGATTACAATACTAAAAACAGTTGAAAACCGGATTACTCTTTTTGTGAGTAATCATTTATAACTTAGTCATCTCTAATGTATAGAGGTTTTCTTAAAGTAAATTAATTTTTTAAGAATAACAATTTAATAGATTTAAAACTTAATTTTATCCTATACAGTGCTGCAAAAGAGCATGCCTCTCGAAGACAAGTTTTGTTCATTTATAAACAGACTATTGTAAACCTTTTAAATACTTCTTTAGGGATGAGTTTGAAATTCAATAACTCGCTTCGTAATAAAGATAAAAATTGAATATCCAGTACTGTTTTTTTAATTCCTTAAGCTCTTTTCTGTTAAGTTACACAAAAGTTTACTTCATTATTGAAATATGTTCAAAAAAATTAAAGAATGAAAAACTATTGAAACATTTTTATATTGTTTTTTTCAAATAAATTGACTCAATTTTTGTGTGGAATACGTAAAAAAATTCGAAATATATCCCATACTAACAGTTTAAGGCCGCTGAACAATACTCGACTTGATCGGTGCAACGAATCGATCTATCGCTTCCGACAGATTACAGACGAGTCTACACACCACAATACTTCAGATTTAATTTCTGTATAACTTGCGATAAAATTTCTCAGTTTTTATTGAGTCCTGTGAATGAGCGTTCTCCATGCCTCCAATTCTGTCCAAATGCCAAAAGATTTGAATCGCATTAATGACTTTAAACTTCACTTCGATCTCAACCCAGAAACGAAGCTTTTGAGGGAAAAAGTTTGGTTAATCGATCTCGAAAATCTATTGTCCTAGTTAGATGCGAGCGATTTTAGAACATTTCTAAGAATGGAAAACGAGTGTTTCAGCGAATTACTTAGCACGGTGTGACCTTTTATTGAAAAACAAAATACAAAATTAAGAGAATATGTATCTGTTGAAAAACGATAAATTATCACCCTAATTTTTCTTACCGCAGGAAGAAAATATGAGGATTGAAAATGTAGGTGCGTCGTGCCAGAAACATGTATTGCTATTTGGAATTGTAAGTTCCTTCTTAAGGATGTGTGTAGCCTCATATGTTTATTAATTTTTGTTATAAATCTTGATAATCTGCTTTCCTTACATTTTTATCGCTGTACCGAGATGAAAATGTATTCCACATACCATATAAATTATAAATGTCCAAATATTGCAAAATAATGTCGTTAACTGATTCATTTCACCATTATCCGATGTCAATGAATATTTTAAGCTATAGGCACCTAAAATAAACTAAAATTTAGTCTTTTAAATTAAAAAATTATAAAAAAAATTTTTACGAATGACTTGAGGTCGGCCGATCGGCCCGACAACGCTACTAATATCACCCCAACAATAGGGAAGCCGCGGAGTAATCTTAAAGTTGATTGATTTGTTCCTATCTATTGCAACCTTTACAGAGACAACCGTTTCGGTTATACAACAAATCAGCACACAAAATAAAATTTGATCTGATGATTACCTTAATTGTTATGACCGAATCGGGTGTAATATAATGTGTAATATATACAGACCTTAAATATAAACTTTTCTCATCGGCTTTGCCGAACGAATAGTTTTATAAGCATCAGAATTTTTTAATTATGTGCTACCACGGCGAGTAACAATTTAAGATGTTTTTGGTAGACTTCACAAGAAAGCTACCTATTGTAATGGGTACCATTTCCTATTGTAATTGGATTCGAATTCAAGTTTGATATATCTTCGCGTTTCACATCCCCCAGACCCCAAAACCACCATCAGCACAAAAGTTTATATATATATATATATTTCACTTTCTTCTGGACACGATAACTGCCGTAATTTGCGCTAATTACTTTCAAATTGTTCTTTAAAAATAAATCGTCCCAAAATCTCGGTCTAGTTCGTTAATGGGCAGAATGGGACCATGAGGGTCCTAAACTAACAGATTATTAATCGCTGGGTAAACTAAGGCATCTTTCAATTTTTATTTTTATTATGTATCACGTTATTAAATTACAATCTATTTTTAGTGACTTCTTTAGCAAAATAATTACGTTTTTATTATTTAATTTTATTGTAGAAAGTTGCACGTGTAAAATATCCTATTGATAAAAAATATAGTAAAATGCTATTTGAATAGCGAAGGTAGTTTTTCATTTATTTATTTAACTTTATTCCGTTCAATTTATAAGTAATGAATATAAAAATGACATTTAAAAAAAAATTATTATTTCGACTTCTATTTGGTTACATAAAAGAAATTATTTATTCCATTCAAAGGTAGCGTGTAATGATGTGAACTCTAATATAAAATATAATTAGGAACTTTATTTAAGTGCTCGATAAATATAATAGAGAAAAGTTGTTTATAAGCTAATTGGCTGTAATTTATTTATCATCCGTATTGAATTTTAAGGTAGACATTAGATAACGTACTAAACCTCTTAGTTAAATTAAACCGCCAGTATTTATTTATTTACTTTTTTATTATATATTTTTGTTTGTACAAAATCTAATCAAATTATCCGATTATCTTGATTTGTATGTATTTTTTTTTATGTATACATCAATCGATCACTAATCATTAATTAGAAAAAAAGGCGGGCGAAAATGTTACACGGTTTATGTTTCATTACACATGATTTTGTTAAATGTTTTTGCCGATTATAACTAAATCACGTAGCGTACTAACAGCAACAAAATTTTTACGACAAAAGCTTGAAAATCCTGAATATTTTTTAGCCGTTTTTTGTTGCTGTTTTTTAACGCAACTCTAACCTTGATGTTTTTCCTTTCTATCCCCAAAACGCAAATATAATTATAGATAAATCGTTCAATGAGGGAATCGTTAGTGCGCTGCGCGCAGCCGTCGGCGCACCATGTGGTCAGCTATGCTCCAGTAGCAACTAAAATAAAAATGTGAGCGTATAGAACAAACAAACAAACTCGTGCACCATACTTTTGTATGGAGAATGAAACGATTTTACAATTATAGGTTTGATGTAGTGAAAATCTCAATTAAAATACTCTATACTATAATAAAATTTGTTGTCTGATTGTTTTTTAACCATCGGTAATGCTGAAGTTTAATCTTTTTTCTGCCAAAACTATTTTCTTACCCTCTTGACAATTTTTTCGATATTAGAGCATTGAAAATTAAAGGTAATTTTACAGTACTCTTATGTTAGTATCATTAAATAATTCGTTGATTACCGAATATGATTTCATTTTAATGATTTTTTTTTAAATTAAAAATTATATCGTAACTTTGTGCGAAAGAGGAAGGAATTTCAATTCTAAAAATCATTACGCGGATGGACTAAACATGATAATTGTATCCTGTCTAGTAATAGTTATCTGTCCGGTAGTCGCCAGTTATTTGTGTAATTTTAAATGTAGAAAACTATTGCATTATGATTCCCTTTCTATTATAAGCGTTTATTTAACTTTATGGGTGACTTTGCCGTATTATTTATTCAGCTCTCAAAAAAAAGACCGTAGAAAAAAATGTAATTGGACGATTATAAACATATACATTTTTTGCCTAAAATATAAAAATTGCGTACCGTTCTTCGTGTTCAATAATTGCCGTGTTAAAACGCACGGCTTTTTAGAAGATTCTTAGAAAAAGTAAAATTTAGACTACAAAAAAGTAAGGTGTCGGCGATGAAAATTTGATATTTCAAATATTAATATAATATTTGATATTTTCTTTACTTGTTCGATCGCTAAATAAGCCCGTTCAGGACTCTTATAGGTACACGGTTAAACACAGTTGCAGTTAAACCGTCGTGATAAATTTGTAAAAAAGTTAATAATAACAAATTTCAGCTGTGAAATACTTTTGCATCCAGATTTTACTTGAACGAGATATCCAGCGATCTACGCGCGTCATATTAATCTGTAAAATAATTTCAAATCTACTCGTTCATCGCGCGTTTCTATCATTTTATTTCGATTTAAATTCTTACAGTCGAATTTGAACGATTCCAACGTAATCAAATTTATTAAAAAACGTCCGTCAGATCTCTGAAAATGTTTTTTTCTGGTGCATCAAAGATCTTTTAATTAAAATTAAAAAAAAGACTGTAAGTAGGTGAGCTGATGATTTGAGGTTATGGCTTACCAATATGAAGGTCAGTAGGCAAAATTAGTCTCATTCTATCCTTCATGTTAATTGTTCTACGATTAAAATAATGCGTGAATTATTAAATGTTACGATTCACAAACTATTCTGCTGTTGATACAATAAATTATATTTTTATTTAAAGCTAACAATACGTTCTTCAGTGTCACACTTTTAGAAAAGTCATTTCTGTGTGTTTCTATAATTTTCTAATAATTTTATTTTAAAAATTCATTTATAAACGATTTAAAAAAAAGCAGTAAATGAATTTCTTTCATTAATGTACATTAGTTTATTCATGTTTGTTCATTTCAAACCGACCGTATTAGAAAAAAGAAGAAAAATAAAGGTTTTCCCCGTTACTGTACTATTGACAGCCGAATACATAAGTTATGAAAATAATAAATTTATTGTATTTTATTTTTATAATTTTTTTTAAATTTGTAAGTCCTAATTACAAAAAAAAAACATATTGACTGTGTTTTCTATTCTAAAGACATTGCCCTTTTTTGTATTAAAAATAAATATTTAATTGTTTACTTCCATTTTAAAAGCTATACGCTATACCGCCCAAATTATAGCAGGTGATGAGAAAGAAATTTTTATAGCGTGTGAAAACCCTAACTGGGATTCACTATCGGATGAAAGACAGAGACGGGAGGTTATTAAATATATAAATATATATTAATAAATATTAATTTGCAAAAGTTAAATAAATATTTTTTTAGTAATTATAAAAATAATCTTTTCTGTAATATGAAATATTACTGACATTTTTAGAGTTAAAAATAAGTAATCGCATAGTTGCATTAAAATAAGTTTTTATTCCTTTTATTTAATTATATATTAATTAAATAAACGTTCAATTAATATATTTGTTCTTATTTATACAACCTTTATTAGTGACGTGAGTGGTGTTGAAGAAATTCGTTTGCCAACGGGACACCAAATGGAAAAACGTTTGGGAATAATTAACTACGTAATGTATTGATGTGTACCATTCACAATGAAACGGTTTTATTTATTTATATGTGTTTAAAATTCTTAATACTTTTGTTATTATTTTAAAATAACTGTTATTTATCAAATAAAAACTGTTTTTTAATTGTATAATTTATTTAAGGAACAACTGGTTTGGAATTACAATAAAAGATTAGTGTCATTTCTCCTTGAATTACGTGTTAACTGTCGCTGTATTTAAATTTTATTGCTGTTTGCAAAATATAATAAGTTTATAATTGTAAAGATACTAATTTATAGAGAATTGAAACTGTATTATTTAAATGAAAATCGTGTACTGCGGCGATTAATATGATAATACCCTTACGGTTACGTGTCTAATTATTTAAATTACATATTTATTTAATTATTTAATAATAAGAATCTGTTTAGATGGAATTCTAGATATCTGGATCGATTATTTTTTTATTTTATTTTGTTTTATAATTTTTTATAAAAGTGTTAGTTTGTACTTTACTGTTAAAATTCTTTTATTGCTGGAATTTTTTGTTTTGCGTAGATATCGAATACCCTTAGATAGAAAAATATTTTAAAAACACTCTCAGTTGCAAAAACACAAAAAAAGTGTATGAAAATTTTTCCGTAGATATACGTACGTGTTCGGTCTTTCTTTTTCCTGTTTAGCCTCCAGCAACTACCGTTTAGATAATTCTTCAGAGGATGAATGAGGATGTTATGTATGAGTGTAAATGAAGTGTAGAGTCTTGTTCATTCTCAGTTCGACCATTCCTGAGATGTATGGTTAATTGAAACCCAACCACCAAAGAACACCGGTATCCACGATCTAGTATTCAAGTCCGTGTAAAAATAGCTGGCTTTACTAGGACTTGAACGCTGTAACTCTCGACTTCCAAATCAGCTGATTTGGGAAGACGCGTTAACCACTAGACCAACCCGGTGGGCACGTGTATCGGTCTGTACTTACTTTAATTTCAGATTGGCTCTACATAAATTCATAAGCGGCTCAAAAACATGGCACATATATGCGGTCATTGATAGCATTATATTTCTACAGAATTAAAGACGGGTTTTGGGCAGTTTAATTGGGTTTTAGTACGATGAAAGTACTTATAAGTTTCTTAAAATTTCAAAGGTTTAATTAGATCTTATATAGTGTTGGGGGCGCCTTTACACTCCCCTCGGACTTTGTTAAATTTTATTTATGTTTATTTAAATTTTATATTTTTAATATTTTGTGTTTCTTTTTAAATAAATTTATTTTATTGTTAAGGTTCCTACTGTGATATTAGTTGTAAGTACGTTTTTAGCGATATTTTACCTGTGTTAATATAATTTTGGTTATTTTAATTTTTTTTGGTTATTGTATGTTTGTTGCATAATAATTTCAAAGTAAATTCTTATTCAAAGAGAATTAAATGTGAAAAAACTAAACGGACTTAAGTGTTAATTATAAACAACGATAAAATGTTTCGCCAGTATTAATTTTTTTTCGATTTACGCTATGTATTCTAATTATAATAAATTAATAGAAAGTTTAATTCCCCAAAATTAGTTGTGAAATTTCAGGTGTGACAGTAACTAATCGTGACTGAAATTGAACAATTAAATAAAAAATGACCGAATCATTTTTTTAGGAAAAAAATAGTCCAAAGTTGTCACAAATTAACTATAAGAAAAATTAAAGCTTTAAAAATATAAGCTTTTAAAAAACAGTCCAAAAGGTACTTTTCTTTAGTTTTATTTCAAATTTTGTAAAAATTACTTGTATCAATAAGGTAATAAAATCCTATAATTTTTCAGAAACTTAATCGGAGTAAAGTAATACCACCTTAGAGATTTTTGTCGTTATTATGAAGCAAACTATTAAACTTCAAACTCATTAGTGATGATGTTTAATGAAGTTTAAGATGTTCCTTCGACAACGATTGAAGAGCGACGACTAAATAAATATATTTCAGGCAAAAACTGTAATATAACGACTGACAATCAACTCCGTGAATCTGGTCGGTCGATGGCGTTGTTCAACAGGTGGGGTGAGGTTAATTACGCTTGCAATACTTTTTTTCCTGTTTAGCCTCCGGGAATCACCGTCAAGTTTTAACTTGAAAGGATGAATGACGATGATATTTATGAGTGTAAGTGAAGTGTAGTCTTGTACAGCCTCAGGTCAACTATTCCTAACCCACCAGGTTGGTCTAGAGGCGTCTTCCCAAATCAGCTGATTTGGAAGTCGAGAGTTCCAGCGTTGAAATCGTAGTAAAATCAGTTATTTTTACACGGATTTGAATATTAGTTCGTGGATACCGGTGTTCTTTAGTGGTTCGGTTTTTCAATTAACCACACATCTCAGGAATGGTTGAACTGAGACTGTATAAGACTAGACTTCATTTACACTCATACATATCATCCCCATCCATCCTCTGAAGTAATATCTAAAAGGTAGTTACCGGAGGCTAAACAGGAAAAAGAAAGAAAGGTCGAGTATACCTGAGATGTGTGACTAATTGAAACCCAACCACAGAGAACACCGGTATCCACGACGTACAATTCAGATACATATAAAAGTAACTGACTTTACTAGGATTTGAACCTTAGAACTCTCGACTTCGAAATCAACTGATTTGCGAAGACGCGACACTTACTACACTTGTTAAAAGCAACTATTACTTACTATAAAATATAACTAACACGTTTTCACAAATGCACTGTTACTCGCTGAAGATTATTATAATGGATGACATCATGTGTCAGTTTTAGAAACAATAGCTTCATAAAATAATTAATATTACATATTATTTTAAACTGTGCATTTGGATTGTTCGAAATAATAACAACAAAACCATAAATTTTGTTTATTTTCGATGTCTGGTTCGGTGTTTATCAGATTTATCGTTGTTTTTATATAGTTAAATATAATCGAGCGTAAGTATTTCTGCGTAGCTTTAAAATAATTTAACAGTAAGTGTCTGGGAAATAAAATAAGATGATTCATCCGCTATTATTTACAGTTATTATGAAACAAGTTTCAAAGCTTCGAGCTCATCGGCAAAGATATAACAAAAACGTTCAATTTTTATAAATTAAGTAGTAATAGTGTTTCTTAAACAGGTATGTTTTGAAATATTTAATCGTATTTAATTATGAAAATGTTTGTTTGTTCGATGTTCAGACGAATGTCATCCGATAACATCTGGATAGTAAAAATAGTACTAATGATGTTAATACTATTTTAAATATTAACAGTAAATTTATTACTATCATTCTCATTTATGTTAACACTAACATATTATACTCATCTTTAATCTATTTACGATTTAAAAATAGTTTGAAGAATAAAAAAAGAGTTTTTGAATATTTCATAATTTCTGATAATTTATCTGTTTTTGATGTATTGACTGTTATAAATGTTATATAAGGCAGCTGCCAAGCAAACGGATCTAATAGAAATAAAAATCAGATTTTTTTTTAGTAAAAATTGTTTTTTTTCTTTAGCAATTATCCTCTAAACATAATTTTATCGATAAAACTTCATTCGGTCGAGGGGATCGACCGGAACCCAAACATTGTTTTATTTTATCGGTTACTTTTAATACTGCGTGATTTTTAAGGTAAAAACGTCATTTTATCTGCGAAGGCAAATTGGATCCAAATTTTATTTACCGAACATTTTGATATTTTTTCGCAGTCGTACTCTAAATATTGCGTATTTATATCGTTAATATTTAAAAACCCTTTTGCGTATTTGAAATAGAATCTGTCAAGGGCAAAATCGAGAAAATTATGCAAACCGTTTGCCTGTTTTTAGGTGGATTTCTTAAGTAAGCTATTATTATTATGGGTACCATGATTCGAACTCACCGGGTTGGTCTAGTGGTGAACCCGTCTTCCCAAATCAGGTGATTTGGAAGTCGAGAGTTC
Source organism: Lycorma delicatula (assembly GCF_047948215.1). Lineage (NCBI taxonomy): Eukaryota > Metazoa > Arthropoda > Insecta > Hemiptera > Fulgoridae > Lycorma > Lycorma delicatula. The sequence continues at coordinate 58,391,417 of NC_134464.1, forward strand.
CAGCGTTCAAGTCCTGGTAAAGTTATTTTTACACGGATTTGAATACTAGATTCGTGGATACCGGTGTTCTTTGGTGTTTGGGTTTCAATTAACCACACATTTCAGTAATGGTCGAACTGAGAATGTACAAGACTATACTTCATTTATAATCATACATATCATCCTCATTCATCCTCTGAAGTATTATCTAAACGGTAGTTACCGGAGGCTAAACAGGAAAAAGAAAGGGTACCACATGATTCGACTTCCGGAAAATTTCGATATTTCTTTGCGTTTCAGATCCCCTCTTGGTTTTGGCGGTGGTTTCACATCCCCAAAACCACCGCCAGTTCAAATTTTATATATATGTATATATATATATATATTTTTTTTTTTCTTGTGGGCAAGATAACTGCCATAATTTTGCGCCAATCACTTTCAAATTGATACATAAAATATAAAGATCCAAAATCGCTGTCGAGTTCGTTAATGGGAAAAACCAGACCATAGGGGTCGAAATGGGAGAAGTTTTTCGACAAAACAAAATATCGCTATAACTTTCTTATTAAGTAAAATATCGAATTCGTTTATAGTTACCACTATTCTTTGGATTAGAGCCTAAAAGTTATTTAAGTAAAGATTTTGATGTCACCAACCATTAGCCCAGGTGATGGAAAAATTGGGGTTTCGAAGACAAAAAATCATACTTCCCTTAATAAATACAGCATCGTATCGGTTTAAAGTGGTCGTTAGTCCTCTTAACATTACCTAAAACTTTTGTCTGAAACAATTTTTGGTATGACCAACCCTTAAGGCAAGGGATGATGTGGCAAGGGATTGTAAAAAGATGGGGCGTGTCGTATGCTAAACATGTGAAAATCTTTTCACATGCAACCCATTGTCACCAACCATTGCCCATGTCACCAACCATTAGCCCAGGTGATGGAAAAATTGGGGTTTCGAAGACAAAAAAATCATACTTCCCTTAATAAATACAGCATCGTATCGGTTTAAAGTGGTCGTTAGTCCTCTTAACATTACCTAAAACTTTTGTCTGAAACAATTTTTGGTATGACCAACCCTTAAGGCAAGGGATGATGTGGCAAGGGATTGTAAAAAGATGGGGCGTGTCGTATGCTAAACATGTGAAAATCTTTTCACATGCAACCATTGTCGTATTGATTAATTTTGAAGTTTTTCTTAACTTTAAGGTGGAAATCTTTTTTATACCCAATTAGCACCGATGAAATCTATCTTCGGTAATTTTTGAAAGATTATAAGATTAATTAACAAAACTTTATCGTATAAATAAATGATCATTTATCTGGATTAATTGATAGTAATGTTATATCTTGACGATTAATTTTTTTTTCTAAATACGTAAAGAGTATGTATTGTAACTAGTTATAAAAAGTTATTTCGTTGACGTATTCCTGTCACCGATATTAAAAAAAAATTTGGGTCTAATCGACAGACAGTCTAATCGAGAGTTACAGTTTCGCAACTATCCAAGCTAGAGTAACACTTTTAAACAGAAAGTAAATTATTTCCCGTTTTTTATCGAGGGTTTTCGGTCGATGAGTTTTTATACCGACGACCAAACGTATACAAGTACAGCAAACGCCCACCGATATAAAACGACTGCGAAATTAAATTTCTATATATTTTAAAGTTACGTAATTCCAATTGTACGAATGACATGTGTGAGGAAATACATATGATGATTCTTTATCTTTCAAAGATTATTTTGTCGTATACATTATTTTAACATTTTAGAATAAACGTTACGGCTTTTATATATATTACGATACAAGTAATACAGTGTACAGTAAAATCCCTGAGTCGATAAAGGAAAAAGATAAATGAATAAAATGAAGTAATTTCTAAATTTAAAATAAAATTTTCCGTTGTTAAATTTTCCTTAAAAAATTGAATAAAACAAAAGTTAATTTTATTATAATGGCCGAACAGTAAAAATATTAAGTTTTTATGTATTGTACGTAGTAGTAAACCCGTGCACTTGTAGTAAAGCACTATTACTGGCACATTATGTTTTAATAATCTATTTTAATATTACAGGAAATGTACTGCAGATAGCGGCACAAAGAGGATGACGCATTCCGATAAGGGCGCGTGCTCACACCTTGTAGCATACTGTAAATTTTAATTTTCTCAAGTGATTAATTGCTAAAATCTATTGTATCCTGTCGAATAAAAACCTGTTATTCCCAAAAAAAATTTCAATTAATCGTATCATTAAATCGATGATAAACCTAACGGACCTTATAAGTTTTGCAAAACACTGAACAAGCAGAATAATACGAGTGGTGTTGCGGTCCGTAAATAAATGTTATATGCGTAATCAGCGGGCTCATATAATGACAAATACAATGGAATTTCATCGTCTATAAAGGCGAGTGACCGTGTTACGTTTCGAGTGCAGATATTGAAAAAAAAAAGTTCTGTAAATATATTTTATGAAACTAATTTATTAATTTATATTATAATCAAACTACATGCAGGGCGTGCCTACGGTACGCCTTCGTAGTTAGGCCCTGGCGAGCGGCGTCTCGAAATGGGATTATTAGGTATCCAAAATTGATTAACTCTTGTGTAAAAATATTTGTTTTTGAATGATGAAAATTGATATAAGGAAAGTTAGATTAGAAATTTAATTCTAGAAATTGATACTAACGAATCGGTATTTTACCGCTAGTGATCGGTACGTTCCGGTGCCTACATTTTGGTTATAGTTCATTATTTTATGAAGAAAAACAATCGTATAAATAAATAAAAAAATACGTAAAAAAAATGTTTAAAACACCACTCTTAAATTAAACTCACAAAAAGGTAAAAAAAAAGTTTTACGACGGTATCAGAATGGATCTGAAAACATGCTTTCATAGTGATATGTAAAATTATGTGAAAGTCGTACCTTCAAATTAAAAATTTGATGTTTTTGCCAATTTTTTCTTATGCGGGAATAATGGCCATGCCCATTACTTTGCCAGCAAAGCTTGTTGTCAAATCCATTTTGGATTGCATAATGTGAAAATCTGTACTTTACCATAGGAAAAAATTAAGAGATTCCCCTAAAGTGAATGTGTAGTGTGGTTTGATGCACAACAGAATCATTGGTTCCTTCTTTTTCATCGGGCGATCAATAACTGCTAACATTTACCTGGATATGCTGCAACACTTTGCTATACTTCAGTTAAATGATTTGCAATCTAGGGTGGTTTTCCAGCAGGATGGGGCACCACCAAATTAGGGATTACTAGTTCGAGATTTTCTTAATAAATCATTTCATGGAAGATGTATTGGGCGCGACGGTTCCACTCCCTGGCTACCACGATCACCAGACAACTCCCTTAGACTTTTTCCTTTGGAGTTATGTTAAGAACAGAGTCTTTGCAACACCGTACTTGTTCTGGACACAATGAGGCGGAGAATAACTGAGGCTGTTGCTAGTGTTACCGAAGAAATGTTGACTAACACATGGCATAAAATTGGTTATCGGTTGGACATTCTACGAGCGACAAAAGGCGCACATGTTGAAGTTTATTGACATAGTAAAAAAAACTAGATATTTTTTTCTTTCTTTTGCCACAAACCGCACAGATGTAATAGTTTTTTTTGTAATCATGGAAAGAATGGACATCCTGTGTCCTCTTTCCTTTCGGTTTCTTATCGTCGGGCGGATATTTGTTACTTAATGTCGAATATATATTAGTTTTGTTTTTCGGAAAGAATTGTAGATTGGGTTCCGATCCTTAGAGATCAAATTGAAAATCGTTACTTGGACTGTACTTGGGAGACTAGCGATGTGTTTACATCTTTCTGTCAGCACGATTTCCCTCCATTCTGTCCACCGAAGGTCTGTTGTTGCCTATTGTTTCATACAGTAGGAATTCGTCTAACGGGACCCTAGTTGTTGGAGAATGCGATGCACTCCTTTCACCGGAAAGAGTCGCATGTCCTTTCGATGGGTCTAAATTGTAAGATAAGATAAAGGAAAGAAGAATGGTCGGTGGATTAGGGTTTTGTAGACTCTTCTTCTAGTCTAGTGGTTAACTCGTCATCGCAAATCAGCTGATTCGAAGCCGAAAGTTCTAAGGTTCAAATCCTAGTAATGGTAGTTACATTTATAAGGATTTGAATACTTGATCGTGGATACCGGTGTTCTTTGGTGGTTGGGTTTCAATTAACCACACATCTCAGGAATGGTCGGCCTGAAGTTTTACAGGACTACACTTTACATTCATACATATCATCCTCTGAAGTAATACCTTACTTTTCCGGAAGCTAAACAGAAAAAGAAAAAGAGAAAAACGATCTTGTCTGAAGAAACTTAAGGTCTACGGTGTAACTGATTAAAAATCCCTCAGAAATAGAATTCGATAGTTTTCGAAGGACCACAAAGTAACACATACTATATCCTCGATAGAAAATCTATCGGGTGGCCTTAACCTTATGTTAATACGGCTGAAGAATGAAAGATGAAAAAATAGCCCATCAAACATTGTGAAAATACTTGTACACAGTGCTTTGTAAGACAAAGCTTAGCTGTCTTGTATAGCAGTACCGTTAAAGCCACTACTGGCTAGGAACGGAGGGGGTGGTGTAGCGACCGAACACCCTACGAGGTGGGACCTTCTCCCCTCGGGGGGGAATCGAGATGTCTTGCATAGCACAGTTCAGAGGGAAATGAAGTAGGACAGTCAAGATGTCCGAAAGAAGCTTACAGCGAAGGCAAAGGCTGAGTCATAATTCACCGATGTAAATGTCTACCGAGGTATTTACGTCGGTGGCATCCCAACGAGGCCTGGCTTATTACTGTGAGATGTATAACGTTAGCGGGTCAAAAGACGATCTCCGTTAAAGGCCATCAGGGTTAGGAAAGGAGAGGGGTATGGCAACCGGAATCGTCACATGACTGGTATCTTAACCTGCGGGGGTTGGGATGTCTTGCTTAGCACCGTAGCATTTGCTTAGCCGGTGTGAACCGGATATATCTTCATTCGTTTTTATTAACTGAAATCGTTGAATCTTTGGAACAATATTTATAATTTTTATCTTTATCTATTTAAAAAAATTACTTTTATTTTGCGTTAAAAAAACAAAAATTCTTTAAAAATTATCAGATTTTCATAGAATTAAATTTGGAAAATATTTTTGTTTAGTTTACTGTTTGTTATTTTTATGTATGAATGAACCGAAAGGTTATTCACACGCTCAATTAAAACGAATGATGGAAGAGCGACACGAGCATCTCCCCCATCGTGTAGCTGTATTCTCCTCCCGGTTTATTTTCCTGCACCTTTTAAAAAATATGTATTTTTTTAAATAGCTTTGTAAATAAAACATGAACATAAATAAGATAAAAGGAATATTTTTCCCGTTAAATTTTAATTATATCTTATATTTCTAATGAGGGGGTGAGTATACGAAAGCGCTTGAGAATGGCGTTTTATTATATCTTAGCGGTAAGAGGATTTTTAATTAAACTTAATAATATACTTCTAGGAAATTACGTTAACGTTGTTTTTAATGTTATTTTTTTTGTTATATAATTCAGTTTATTTTGTAATCGGAAAATCCAAATAAGAAAAAACATTAATCGGCAATCATTTTACAGATTAGTCGAATTATTCCAAGAAATTCTTACTTAATTCCAATTACTCACAGTTGCCAGCAGTACATAGAGATGCGGTCAGATGTGAATGTGAAATCGCTTAGTTGTGGTCAGTTTAACCAAATAGCTTAATTCATCACCTTTTTCTATTGGTATGTTTTTTTTTTTAGAAAAAATATAAAAGAAATTTTATTTGTGGTCGCACGCATATTAATCTAATAATGTTTTATTTTATATATATTTTATTCGTGTAACCAATAGTTTGAATATTAAAAAAAAAAAACATTTTTATTTACCATTTTAAACTTATTTATAAAAAAATAATAATAATTTTTTAAAAGTAGTTTTTCGTTCTTTTTATGTATAATGAATGACACATATATATATTGGAACTAAATGAAGTCTACTTTAGGAGAACGTACCTTAAAAAAATGAACGGTATATAAAAACCTTTTACTTCCTTGTACGAAGTAAAGTAAGTATTGTGATCACGAAAAATTTCGGTTTTCAGATCTCAACGGAAATATCCATTTTGACCATTCCTGAATCTATTTTGACTAGTTTCGGCGTGACGTCTGTACGTACGTACGTATATACGTATTACTCAAAAACAATTAGTCATAGGATGTTGAAATTTTGGATTTAGGACTGTTATAACATCTAGTTGTGCATCTCTCCTTTTGATTGCAATCGACTGGACCAAATGTGTCCAGTCCAAAAAAATCCAAAAGTTTTGGATTTTTTCTTAACTACAGTAATAAGTCCTCATTGAGAGCTTTTCAACGACGTATCAATGGTACTATTCTCATTGGTTCCAGAGTTATAGCCAAATGAAATTTTAATTATTGAAATATTTGGGTGGCTCTTATTAGGGGAATGCACATCGATCGAACAGATGAACAGACTTCATCTCCTTTTTTTTTAAGTTTTTATTTTTTAATTTAAATGTATTGATTTATTAATAATTATTAACCTTGTAAAAAAAAGATAAATAATAATTCAGTAATAACAATAAAATGAAAAAATATCAGAAGTTATTAATGTAATAAAATGTTTTGTACTTTTCATTTTTTTAAAAATGTGATATGTAATTTAATAGCGTACAAGGAAGTCATGTGGTGTCCACAGCAAATTTTTTTGGAATCCTTTTCGTGAGTCTTTATAAATCTCAGTCAAATACTGTTTCATATAGTTGAATATTCAATGAAAATAATATCGTACCGTCTAAAATTGAATGTACATAACTTGTTCTGATATCCCTTGAATCGACTAAATACAGGATAAATTAGATTTAAGGATTTAAATCTAAATTTCAGGGTCTGATGTCATATCAAAAAATAGATCGATTCGAGGTTGGATCGTTCGCTTAAATTATTTTTTATTTGTTTAACGATGAAAAGTCGTTTAAGTTTCCCCGTAAAGAATATTATAAAAATACCACGAATAATTAAAATGTAGAGAGGTACGTTTAACATCGTAATATGCTGATATAAATTGTTATTCTGCTGATATTACAATCAGACGCAGATAACAGAACTATTATAATTTGAATACATGTTTAATTCTAAATTTGGGAATTTAAATTTAATTTTACAAAATTCAATATCACATTCAAACGTTAATCTTTCGTTAATTATATATTTTCGTTTTTGCATTTTTATCATACGTAGTTTTTTTAAGAATTAGAATTAAAGAAAATATTTTTGTACGGCTTTTCGGATAATTTGTGTAACGGTCACAACGTCCACTTCTAGATCTATCGGGTGGTGTCCATTCGATTGTTGTCAAGGGTATGCCAATTTTTTCACTATACATTTTATTTTCCTCGTTAAAATATCTGTTGAAGCATCTCTATAATAAAAATAAATTTTCACACAATTTTTTTTTTGAGAAATATCTATTATGAATTTTTACCAGTGATTACAAAATAATAATAATAATAGAAAAAATTTTACTTAAAAGATTATCTTCCAAATTTTCCATTAATTTTATCGATATACGAGATTAATATTGACCGGTCAACAATTTTACCGGTCGATACAATCATGGCATCGATTAACATATTGTCTTGATTCATTATATAGTTTATGTTACTGGTAAATCTTAAAATATCTATTAAAATACGGAACTGACGTCATGTTAATTAAATAAAAATAACAGATTGTAAAAGATGTAGTACTTTGTAGATTGTTGATAATAAAATTAAATTAAAATGTTCGACGAATTAAAAATTTACGTTTAGCCGGCGTAAAAGTGAAAGTTTTTATATTCTTTATTATAAATTATCATAAAGCATATTTAGAATCGCTCGATAAAAAGTTGTATAACTTTAAAAAATAAATAAATAAATTTTAAGGACTCAAATAAGTCATCGTTATGTACATTTTATAATGATTTACTCGTATATAAAATTATTTTATTGCAAATGAATTTATTTATCGATAAAATAAAACATCGTATACATTAAAGTCTAGTTATTAATTCTGAGATGTTACGAATTGCGTAACCTTCCTCTCAAATACATTTTTTTTCTCGATGAATTAATTCATCACAAAGCTTTGAAGCTTGAACGTGGTTATATAAGAACTTTTTAGCGGATGAAAAATGTCATGCCTAACCGGGATTCGAATCCTGGACTCCCGGATGAGGATGAAGGCTGAAATGTAGATCGACAAATGATCGATTCTTCTCCGTTGTCTTTAAATTTCTTAAAATTTTTTAGGGATTTCATGTCGCGTAGTCATCTTCGCCGATTAGTTTGAAATCATCTTTTCGTAATTCTACTCTTTTAACGGCATTTGCATGTGTGTTTGTGTGTGCGTCCCCTCACAGCTTAGCACCAGAATATAACGATCACTAGCGGAAAATCCCGATTCGTTAGTACATGTCTTGTGGTGGTCAGGGGTATACTTGTTATATTATTATTATATATATCACAGTTTTTGGGAAAATTTTATACTTTTTAACCGAATCCGAATTTTCAGACGAAAATCAGAAATATCTAGAAAATGGTCGATCCTAGCGCTCTGAAAAATTTGTTCTACACCCCGGTTGGCAATTCCATCCGCTCCCAGTGGTACCCGTCGGATGATAATATTTTCAAGTGCCCCCGGGGCGCCGTTTAGAAATTGGTGAGGGGGTGCGATGGGATGTCACGGTAATATCTCGGCAACCGCTTATCCGATTTTTGCAATTCAAACGGCGTATGTAACAGGAGGTCGAGCACTAACTGTTTAACGCATCGGGTACACTATCGATTGACCGAAATATGGTTATTCGGAAATTAGATCGTTTAGCCCTATATATTGATTGTACCCCCCCACCCACCGGTAAAACATACCGATCCGATCTTCCGCTAAATACACTCAAACCTGTGCGCTAGCACAGCTGTAAAGTATAAACTTATGAAGACTAAAATGTAGAAAATAAAAAAATATGTTAAAAAAGCTTTTTAAAACCACTTTTATATTAGATGAAATAAAAAGTATATAAAAATAAATGTTTAAACACCACTATTAAATAAAACGCACTATTAAAATGTATCCCATTCTTTAGCGCTTTTTAAATGTATACTTTCTATCCCGGTTCTGGTTACTTCAATATGAAATGTACTCGATGGGGATAAAAGATAAAAAAAAAATAATCAGAAACATTCTTAATTAATTTTAATATGGTAAACGAAAAAAATTCTTACGAATAAAGATCAGCTTTGATTCATCCTCTCCACAAAAAAAAGCCTCAAAATAGATGTAAACAGCTATCGAAGAGTATCCTTGTTACCTGTTTAGTAAAAAATATCTGAAACGTTACCTAATTGAATCCCAGATAGAGAAAGAATTAGAATATCAAACTGGATTTAGAAAATCCTGATCTTGTCCGAAACAATTCTGATCTTATTCGCGAATCGTATACGAAAACCAACGAGTTACGTGACGGTTTTTGATGACGTTAAGAAATATAGGGTTTTTGAAATACTAAAATAACTAGGCGTGGTTGATAAAATCAGAAATTTAATTGGAGAAATACTAAAAAATAAACTTCTAAAGTTAAATTTTTAGGCGTAATTTGTAATACTTACCTTAAAAAACATGAGTAAGACGATGAAATCTCAACTTTTTGAAAAGTTGATGGAATCTCAACTTTTCAATTATGTTTTAGAAAACGTAATCCACTAGTTGAGAAATAAATGCGAAAAACAAAGCAGTACTTATTTGCTTTATAATTGCGTAGGAAGACGCCGCACAATTGTCGACTGTCTCGCCTTCATAAAGGATTTAATTATCTTGTTGGACAATTCCAAAATAACAGAATAAATAAATATATTACAAGAAAGAAAAAGCTTATAAAAAATATCTTTGAAAAAACAGTAATATATGACAATACATTTCAAGAATGTCCTGACTGTTTTAAAAACAGGGATTGGAAAAATAAAGGAATATAACGATTTAGGTACTTCAGAGAAACTATTGAATGTGTGACAGAAAACATATTCCTAGGAAGTCGAACGAAGAAAATGGAATTGGTTTTCGTGTAATGCAGGTCATCGAAAAGGTTACAGCAATTTAAGAAAATCGTATCTCAGAAACTACTAGAGATAATCAAACGAGTATTATGTTTGAAAATTCACCAGCTCAAAACGTTTTTTTTTTTTTTTTACATACATTAGAATATTTCAATATGAACTCCGGTCGCTCTGCAAATATTATCCAGCCGATAATCGACTTTTGCGCAGGTCCGCTTCTGCCAGCGGACCTGGGAAAGCGACTTTCCATGTCATTGGTTGTGTCAACCGCCATAATTATAGGATACGGGGATCTCAGCAACCCGATAAAACTATTGAGTATATCAGGGGTTCTCCAAAAAAAATAAATAAATAAATATGTCACCGGTTTGAAATCCGATCGTGTGATTGGCTCGTTCTTTTTTCATCACAAGGAATGTTTATTTAGACGTGCTACACGTGTGCGTTTTTCCACTAGTCGACCAAATCGAACAAGATAGTAAGGTCGCTGTATTGTTTCAACAAGATGGTGCGCCCCCGTACTTAACCTAGACGTTTGACGCGCTCTCAGTGAAAGATTCGTTAATCGTTGGATCGATAGTACCGATCCTGTTCTTTGGTCTCCGAGAACCCCAGATTTCACACCTGTAGACCTTTTTCTACCGGGGATACGTTAAAAATTTTGTCTACGGTGAAAAAAAAAATCAAAGATATATGACATTTAAGACAACGGATCACCGCTGCTATCGCTACGATTACGCCTGCCATGATCCAGCTGACTTGGGCAGAAATCGATATCGGCTGGATGTTTGCAGAGCGATCGACGGAACTCATATTGAAACATTCTAAAGTACGTAAAAAACTTTCTGAGTTGGTGAATTAAAAAAAAAAACAATACTCATTTGATTATCTCTAGTAGTTTATGAAACACGACTTTTTTAAATTGATGTAACGTTTTTCGATAAACTTGTACAAAACATGTACAACCAAATAACTATCTCTATAACTGCAAAATTAAGTCGTTCGATTGTAGTAATACGTTCAAAAGTATGCTATGCCGTAATATTTATGACGAGGATCAACAGGGGCCTTATAAAATAAATAAATTTTTAAGGAAAATATTTAGAACGACGCGTTTAAAATATATATATACTAGCTCCCAGGCGCAGCTTCGCTCGCGCTATATGGTTACTTGCGTTTCCCGTGGTGGTGAATCTCTTTATTTTATATTTATTAGTCAAGTCCCAGAGGCAGGTGCAGTCAGTCACACATACAGTAACGGTGGCATATCGCACTTCCCGTTGCTCAGTTGTTTCAGTCGAGCGGGATTGATCTGTGCGTATTCGGTCGCTTTCTAAACGTATTTCCCGTTGCTCAGTTGTTTCAGTCGAACGGGATTGGGCTGTGTGTATTCGGTCGCTTTCCAATCTTGACTGTCTTTCGTCTTCAGTCTCTGCCGCACGAACAGTTTTCATCATACGTGCTTTTTTTGTATTTTTTCCAATTGAAGAATGTCTTTTAGGCATGGTATAATGTTTTGAAAAAAGATCACAGAATTTGAAAGATTGCAGTTAAATACTTTACACACTTTAAATTAGTAACACACACAAGATAAACAAAAGCCGCTATTTATTTATGTTTTTAAACGGCTGTAAAAAATTGTAAATGAATGAATCGTAAAAATTACATATGCATGTGCGCTAAATCAATTGAAACTTAGGAATAACTGTACGTTAAAACCTCAGCCCTTTTCAAAATTAATCAATTCAAAAAACTTTTAGCTAAAAATTAATTTTTTCTTGAAAATCAAAGTCATTTTGAAAATTAAATAAGCTTTAAGGAAGAAATAAAGTGTTTTAAATTTCGTTGTAAAATTTCGTTATGTCGGAGGTCCAAAAAAGTTAGCCTACGTTCACCGCAGGACTTCAAAGTGTAGGTATGCAAAATTTTAGACAAATCTATCCGGTAGATCTCCAGTTAAGTTGGAACAGACAGACAATCAAACTAACAAACATTGATTTTTATATATATAGATAAATATTCCGCCCTCAAAAAATACTATACTAGAAATTAAAAGAAATAATGCGCGAAACGAGACCGGCTTTCGTAGCTGAAATTTTTGAAGGTATACAAAAAAAATTCTCTACTTTTACCCAGAAAGAAATGCTGAAAGTGTTAATTACAAAGTTGAGAAAGACTTAAAGCACAAATAAAAATTCCGGACTCAATAAATCGGGAATTATTCAACAAAACAAAAGAAATATCAAAATAGGGTAAACAGAAAGTTCCAAGAAAAAAGAAGTAACAATAGAATGCAGAAAAAAGGCAAGTGAGAAAGTTAAAAAGTACTGGCAGGAAACAGACGCCAAATAATTAATTCATAATGAGTGAAATTATCAATAAAGTGATAAATAATTGACAAGTTTTCATTGGTAATCGATTAATAAATTTCATTTTAAAATTATTCTTAAACAGTATCGGTTTTTACTGTCATCAAAGAATGAAATTACTTAAATTACACATTTTCCTATTAAAAAAAGATTGACAATTTACTTATTGTTTTTAAGTTGATTAAAATTGATTTATTTCACAAATTTAATTTATACATGTATATAAAATAATAAAATATCGTTTAATTAATTTCTTTAATGGTAAAATTTCCACTAAAATAATAATAAAAAATTATTTTTATCATTAATTAGCTTCATAAATATTATTAATTTTTGAAGAAAAAACCTATACAACATATTTAATTATCATTTAATATTTAATAAATGTATCTATTTTTGGATGATCGAAGATAACTATACTTGTAGCACATATCTTACATAATGAGTTTGAGTTAAGGTTAAGGTTAACGCGCTTCACAATAAGACATTGGTCTCTTTTTATGCTCCAATTAATTTTATGTTTATCTCAGCAATATTATATGAAGAAAATTTTGTAAAAGTACCATTTTTTATCTAATTTTTAACATAACTCGCTCGACTTTATCTCGGTGAAACGTGCGAGAAAATATTCCCGTTAACTGGGTCAAAACTATTTTTCTTGTTGTTTTCAAGTTATTGATAATTAAAAAAAAAAACCATGTTTACCCGGCTTACCACTTTAAATCAATTACACGGAATACGTTGTCTGTATTATTTATTCTATTTTATCTTGCATGTTATATGTTAAAATCACAGCTATCGTTCTTTAAATCTTATCAGTCTAATAATTTTTATTTCATAATTTTACACATAAAACGTTAATGACCATCTATAAAACATATAAACTTTTGTGACCGTATTTCAATGTAAAGTACGATCTGTCCTTCCATGAAATTCAGTAATGAACGTAAAAGTAATTTAAATTATTATCCCGTGAAACCTTTTTTCCTAAATATACGAGGCTCGGCCGATAGATTTTTCACATACATGTGTAGCATGGGAATGAAAAGAGTTACTGGAATGAAATAAAAAATGAATAAAAGTACAATACCTTACTACAAAATGCAGTATTTATTTTTTAATATAATCCCCGTTTACACTGATACACTTTTCCCAACGTGTGACAAGTTTTTGCATTCCGTCACTGAAAACTTCTGTTGATCTTTCTCGGATTCAAGTGGCCAAAGCTTCCTTCACCTCATCGTCGGTAGTGTAATCATTACCTTTGAGATCCCTTCTGAGGTGAGAGAAGAAGTGGAAGTCGCACAGAGCCAAATCCGGCGAGTATGGCGGATGCGGCATAGGCTCAAACTTCATCAGTTTTTGCGCGGTACCCATCGTGCACAGATTTTACGATAACCTGATTGCTCGATAATATGGCCTACTTGTTATTTAGATATGCCTACCTGAATAACGATGCATTGCTGGGTGATTCGCCGGTCGAAGCAAATCGTTCACCTCTTTTCGATGTTTCTTGTCAGTCACAAAAACTGATCGACCGCTGCGAGGTGCATCCTGAATTTTCGCTTTACCACCTTCACATTCGCGAAATTTCAACGCCCACCTATTCAAATACTACTGTCAACAGTTTCACTACCGTACCGCTTTTAAACGATGAAAAATATTCGTATGATTCACATTTTCTGCTGTTAAAAATTATATTACTGCGCGCTGTTTTAACCGCGTTGGCCGTACTCAACTCCATTTTAACTGCTACTGAAAACAAACCGGTGAATGCATTATCGCAAGTTTGTAGAATGGGATTTTAGCTATCATATGCTGCCACGCCAAACTCGATAGTACCTTTTGTCTCCGTGTAGCATGCTAGTGTGCAAAATTTATCAGCCGAGTCTCGTATATACAATATAAAATCTAGCTGTTGCCTTCGACGTCTTTCGCGTGAATTTTTTATCCGTACCTAGAATAATTTTTCAAACGAATTTAGATTTTTGTTAAAATTCTACCGTAATTTAAAGGTTGATGTTTTAGTAGGACATATCGGATGACCGGTGCGTTTACTTCGGCGAGAATTTTGGTCTTACCGGATTCGTTTCTTCTAGCGATTGCCTTTATCCTATACTGGGAATGTTATACGTCGCAGACTTTGTCAATCAGTAGTGTTTTTTTTTTTTTTTTTTTTTTTTTTTTTTTTTTAATCGGCAGTGTTTATCTTTCATTTACGATACGTTCTTTTAGGCGATTAGAAAACTACAAAAAAACCTATTTTAGCACTTTGAAAACTAAATCAGCCGATTTCCCTTAAGGTGTGAGAACGACCGCACATAAATTTAATCGTATATACAGATTTAAGTTTACTATAAATTATATTTTACAGTACGATTTTATAGTTTTTGAATTCGTCAATATATGGCACGGCATGTAACATATCGAATAATTTGTTTTCGTAGGTACGCATAAAAACTTTTGACTTTAATTCCACCTAGGAATTATATTGATATTGAAAAACATTACTAAACGGAAAAACATCGAATCGATAAACTAAAACTCGCGTGTGCATAAAAATAAGTTGAGTGACAAAATAAAAAAAAAATCGAATTTGAAAGATGAAACGATGGAGAAAGCGTACAGGAGTTTACTAGAATACGATCGATTTTCATTACGTATTGTTGGGATTTAGACTTTCATATAAAATTTTAGTCAGCTCCCTTACCCCACAAATCGGATTTTTTAAAAATGATGATACTAGCTTTTTTGTTTCTAAATACTAATTTTCAGACCGTAACATATTCGGCCTCATATAGTTTAATGAAAAGCTTTGCTTCCCTAATTGCCATCTCCAAATTGATTTTTTGAAAAATGGTGAAACACGGGTCAATTTATCTTTAAGGAAAAATATTTGCGTCTCCCTTTTCATCTTCTTATAGATAGGATTTATACAAAACCCTTTTATACAAAAATGCATCTACCTAGGTTAAGCGATTTAAGCTACGCGCTGATGAATCAGTCGGTGTACAAAATAAGAATCTATTTTAGAACTATTATCAAAAAATCGTATTTTAGCCGATTACGACCCGTGAAATCAATAACGAGATCGTTTCAAATTTACATCATTATGTTAGGGTTTTGAACGTATCTACCAAACTTGAAAATTTTAAGTTCTGTATTTTTCATTTTTTAAGGTATTGAACGAATCGGTATCTTTGCGACTACAAAATTCTTAGAGGTACGGGATACACTATGTCTGGTTAAAGTGAAACGATGTTGAGGTAAAGTTTTAACAGCTGTGTACGTGGTCGGAGAAGGGGCCTAACGTTGTCTTTTCCCGTTTTTACCTGGCTGTTTAGTCTGTTGTTATAGATGCAAAGGATCTTTACTATTATACCTGAAACGAATTCGGTCCCCGACGACCTCCTTTGCTTTTGTTTCATCTATGTCATAAGCTTATAGATTATTGAGTTTAACTTATCTAAATATATATTTTAAAAGAATGCTATTTTAAGAAGATTAAAGCGCAAAAGCGCTTTGAGAATGTATCAGATGTACATAAAAAGATTACTTTCTTAAAATAATAAATTTTTACCGTTAAAATTCTCTATAAAAAACAATAGAATATAAAGCTTCAACGTTTATCTCCGAAAAAAAAAACAGTCTGTTGATTTTGGTGATTAGATATCCGTTCACTTTTTCATTGTTATTTGTGTGGTGTGTGTGTTTCAAAGCCTTTATCTAGTATGTAAACATTTCACATTTATATTTTATGTATATATACATATTTATATTTATCAGTTGCTGTAACCGAAAGGATATCTACGACTAACAGGTAACAGCAAACATAACTAAAACCAGGGTAATATTCGTTTTAAAAAATAACAAGCGTGCTAATTGATGCTTACCCAGAAAAATAGAAGTGAAATAATTTCCTCATTGCTTCACAACGATGAACAAAATATAATACGTTTGATAAGTCAAGATCTCAAAAACACGGGAGAAATTCAGGTGTAAAAGTTACATGTTTAGCAAGGTATTAGAATTAATAAATATAAGTCTTAGAGAAAAATAGTTCTATTATTAAAGTTATTATATTATTTATTATATTATATTATTAAATAGTTCTAATATTAAAAACCTTATTTACATTAAATTCTTACGCGCTTTGTCGCCTTAAGAATGATCAGAACAGTTAGTGTAAAGGAAAAAATGAACGTACTCATTGTAGGAAAATATATACTAAATACACGTATCTACAATCGGAACGGAAATCAAATTAATTAATATTCTTTATTTTCCAAGTATTTTTTTATCGAGGACTGTAAAGTATATTTTTGTTGTACGGTTAAGTACGATAACCGAACTGCATCAATACGAATGAAAGGCAATAACATGAAAAAAGAAAATTAAAAGAAGCATTAAGATCGACAGCGTTAATCTTCTTAATTATATTTTTAAAAACTCGAAGTTAGACTATAATTTAATTATTAACATTATCATTTTTTTTTTAAATTGATATAAATGCATATTACAGCAAATGAGGTGGAAGAAGGAAAAATAAGTCCGTTGGAGTTGAAAAAATATTTCTCTTTTCAGTTGTTTTACCGGAAGTCTTTATATAACCTCGACTTTATGAACTTTTAAATTTTGTCGCGTAAGTAAAAAAGTCTTAAAAATTCTTCTACCGTATGATAGATTCATCGTAAATCTTTGTGAAGTGACCTTATTATTTAATATGTTTACGATTCTTAATAATTTATATCGGATTAATGAATTAAATAAAATTACGTTTTTAATAAAGTGAAACCGTTTATCGAACGGAAAAAAATTAGTTTTCATTCGATATTTCGGGACGAAAAATTAAGTTTTCTTTTAAAAAGGAGCTCGTCGCGATAATGAACGAACGTGAAATCGAGCGACTTTTTTTTTTTTTTTTTAAGGGAGGTTTGGCCATATATCTAAAAAGGACAAACACCTCGTACGTAATATTCTGTACTTTTGTTGAAGTACTGTATAAATCTGACGTGTTTTATCGCCTAAATGATTTCGTAATAAAGTTATGTAAAAAGAAATAAGACATTTATCTATTTGTATAAATATAAATTTATTAAGACATAAATATGTGTATATAATAAAAGACGTAAATTTTAAAAAAATTTATCTCTTTATCTTTTTTTTTTTGCGTAATTATATCGTTAATTTATAACAGTTTCAACAATTAAATAACAGATAGGTATTTAAATTTTGTTAAGAAAGTATGGTATAGTTTTAATTAAAATTATTCTTTTTATTTTATCATATTTTTTTTACCGTCAGTTTTTCCTTTCGTTTTCATTACCGCTTTTCGTAATCGTAAGGATTATATAAAAAAAAAGTAATCAAAATAAACACAACGTGAGGTAATATAACCGGTTTTTATTTTGTTATTAGCACGAAAACGTTATAATAATTTTTAAACTTTATTATGTTATGGGAACAGAGTATTTTAATTTAGATCGTTTTTTTTATGTAAATTAATTTCTAATGAAAATAGGAAGTTAAAAAATTGAATTACTTTATTCTGCAGTAAAATAAGCCGTTAATAATAATAATAATATATTATTATAGTATATAACATTATTACATATTATCGATAATACCTTTGTTATTATTATTATTATATATATCGATAATATATATTATTATATGTTATAGATCTCCTTGGTGGAGCGGAAGCAACCCACCGGGTTGGCCAAGTGGTGAACTCGTCATCGTAAATCTGTTGATTTACGATGACGAGAACTCTCGACTTCGAGAGTTCTCGAAGTCGAGAGTTCTAACGTTCAAATCTTAGTAAAGGCAGTTTACTTTTAAACGGATTTGAATACTAGATCGTGGATACCAGTGTTCTTTAGCGGTCGGGTTTCTATATATCTCACACATCTAAGGAATGGTCGACCTGAGACTGTACAATACTATACTTCATTTACATTCTTAAATATCATCTTCTGAAGTAATACCTTACGGTGGTTACGGAGGTTAAACAGAAAAAGAGTGGTAGTGGAGTGGAAGCGGTTTTTTTTTACTTTCATCCTGAAGGTTCTGGGTTCGAATCCCGGTCAGGCTTTTCATTTCGTATACGCTAAAAAATGTATTCATTATAATGCAAAACTGTAATCGGGCGTAAGCCTGTTGATGAAGAATAAATAAATAAACATTAATGTTAACGTTTCGCTATAAGACAAAAAAATTAAAGTCTACGCTAAATCTCTATTTGGTCTCGTATCGCAGTAGGTTCATAAGAGGGATTGATTTAGCTTATCGACTAAATTTAATAAGAAAGAAAAATAATGTTTAATTTAAAAATAAATCCTATTACTATCTTTGTATTTCTTTTATTTAGATTAAACATAATTATTTTTATATTAGTATGAAAATAGATATCGTTATACAAGGTCAACTTAAATTTTTTTTTACCGACCTTTTCTCGGAGTTTTTATGTCTTTTCTTACATCCACATTCGTAAAAAAAACATTTATTTATTTACTTTTACAACAATATTTTTCCCCATAATGGCTGCCGATGGACGTAACGTGACAATAGATCAGTAGAAGTTTAGTAATGTGACAAAAAATGCCGTGTATTTTATGTCGAAGAACCGAGAACACGCGGATGAATAACTTGGGTGTTACCACTTCAACGGGAGATAATATAATAATGTTACGCGTATAATTTCATTCACTTAATTTGACTCTTAATTTCTGCTCATGGAGTATAATACGTATGTTTAATTATACCTCGTGATAGACCATTTAGTTTGTTGGATATGAAAAACATTGTCCCGTTTATATTATATTATTAAAGAATAATTAATAATATTAGGAATAATATTAAAGATTAGAATTTTATTTATCTTTTAATTAAAAAATTTAATTATCTGATGTGGACACCACATGACTTTCTTGTACGCCTATTAAATTACATATAAACACTTGTAGAAGTACATGAATTGTTATTTCACTAATAACTTCTGATTTTTTTCTTTTTTTATTGTTATTATTGAATTATTATTTATTGTAATTTTTTTTGCAATCGGAGGTTAATAATTATTAATAAATCAATATATTTAAAATTTAAAAAAAAGGAAGAAAATGTTGCAAACAAAGAAAGAATAAAAACATTAAGAGAAAATGATATATATATACAAAATATATATATACAAAATGATATATATATACAAAATGATATATATATACATAAGAGGAAGAAAATGTTAAAAAAAGATTAAGAGAGGATAATTAACGTAAAGGAAGAGAAAATTTGAAAACTAAAGAACGTGTACACAAATTAAGATCAGAAGAATTACATCAAAACAAAGAGCAATTAAATGATTGGCAACAAAAAAAAAAAATAAACGAAATGATGATCAACTCCGACTTACGGAAAATATTGTCCGACAATATCAGAGAATTAATGAACTAAACGATTAGGATTATTTGCAATTTATTAAAGATCGGGCATATATGCCTATGTATTGTATTGTAATGGGTCTATTTCTCAGTCACTCTCTAGTTAACTTTAATGTAGATAAAATTAAACAGAAATTCCAGAATAATTAAATAAAATTAAACAGAAAGAATACTAGAAAATCCATAAATAATACGATTATAAATTACAATTTTCAATTAATATTAAATAATCAAATGTTTCACCAAATCTATTACATATACAGATATGTAATAATGCCTATTAAATAACATATGCACATTTTTAAAAGTAGATAAAATTTTTATTTCGCTAATAACTTCATTTTTTTCATATTTTGTTTTTTTTTTATTGTTATTATCTATTGTAATTTTTTTACAATCACGGGTTAATAATTATTAATAAGTCAATATATTTAAATAAAAAAAATAAATTAAAAAAAAACGGAGATGAAGTCTGATTCGAACCGATGTGCCTTCCCTTGTAAGATCCAAATATTTCATTAATTAAAATTTGATTTGGCTATAACTCTGGAACCAATGAAAATAAGTACAACTTATGATATATTATTGAAAATCTCTCAATGAGGGCTTATTACTGTAGTTAAGAAAAAGTCCAAAATCCAATTTTTTTTAATGGTGGCCTTTTTATGGACACTTTTGGTTCAGTTGATTGCAATGAAACCCCTAAAACCACAACTAGATGTTACAACAGTCCTAAATCCAAAATTTTAACATCCTACGGCTAATCGTTTTCGAGTTACGCGAGATATGTACGTACACGCCGTACAAGTCATGCCGAGACTAGTCAAAATGGATTTAGGGATGGTCAAAATGAATATTTCTGTTGAAATCTGTAAACCGAAATTTTTCGCGATCACAATACTTTCTTTACTTTGTGCAAGGAAGTAAAAACGTATTTAGTGTTTTTCTTTGTATAATGAACTTGGTTTTAATAAAATAATTATTATTACAAAAGCGCTTTAGCGTAAAGTTGCTCTGGTTATCAAAAAACGAGAATATATGAGACCACGTATACGGTAGGTAATTGAATAGTAATTTTTGGTCGTCTACCTCGAAGGGATTTTGGCAATATTCGCTAAATTAATGTTTACTTCGGTTTTTTTCCCTTGCCAAAATTGTTATTAACAAACAAATTGATGCGATGTTTAAACGATATTAAGGATTTTGTAATCATAATATTATTCGTATCACGAGTTACCAGTAAACAAACTAAATTAATTAAAATAGAACAATAGAAATCTGTTATGTAGGAATTTATTATCACGTTACCAAATATCTTTATTTAAAAAAGTATTCAATTTTTTAACACGAATTAAATGTTTGGGACGGAATAATAGCATTTCCCCCTATCGTACGGAAAGTTTCTGGTTCGAATTCCGGTTAAACTTTATATTTTTTATTTATTAAAAATGTTTATCTTGTATTTTTTTTTAATAGGACGCATCAAAGATTGTATCCAGTCGTAAAAAGTTTAGTTAATCCCTCTCAAAAAACTAGTGAAAATTGTATGGTTTAAAAAACTGCGTGACAATAATAAACGAATCATAAAATTAATTTCAAAATAATTTTTTAATTGCGGGGAAAGCTTTTTTTTATTGTAAACTTTCCCTTAGCCGCGTAATATATATATATATATAATACCAGATATAAAATTCGTCTTCAAATTTAATTAATTAATTTTTTATGTCGAATGTTTTTTAATTTGGTGACCTCTTTACATATATCTTCCATATATCTATTTTTAAATTTTGATCGGTGGAATTTAATTCCCGTAAGTATTCATAGGATTTGCGATTCCGGGAGCTAAATATAATTTAGCAATTAACTAAACCTAAGCGATTTAAGCTCTTCTTACATTTTAATTTATTTTGATACTTCCTTTAATGCGAGTTCAATTACACAATTATTTTTTAACAGTAGATATTTTTAACGATCGTAGGAACGTTAATTAATTAAATGCTACCCGGGGAGAAATGCGGTACAAGTTGAACAAAAGAGAGAGTATAGAAAACCAACCCTTTGAACGGCTCATCAAATGGTGAATTATTTACTTAATATTTAGTAGCACTTAGTACTTAATTAGCAAGTAGTAGCGCTTACTTAGCACTTAGAAAGAATTTTTTATATGTTAATACAATGTAATTAATTTATTAATCTAGTATATTGGAGATTTAAACTTTAAATTACATAGTTCGGTTGATTATTTGTTTTCCTTACTGTTTTATAAAATTAACTTTCTTTTTTTACTGATATTAAAAAATAAATTAAGTAATATAGAAATTATGTTTTATATAAACTACACGTACTTAATTTTATAAACACGCGCGCGCGCGCGCGCACACACATAGACATATATATTAATGAAATATTTCAAAATAAATTAATATAATGTTGAAATTATGTTTCATGTAAACAATTCCTACTTAAATAAATAAAATAAACATTTACCTCTTGTTATCAGTTGATTATAGGTGTACGCTCTGAAAATATTATAATTTAAATCGTAGATTCCATGAGGAGTAACAAGGAAGGACGGTGATAGTAATAATAATACTAGTAAAAGTAAAGTTTAATTGGCAGTCGACGAACTCTTTGGAGTGGAGAACTTGTAATATTTAAACTTTCACTACACTACTGCAATACCAACTAGAGAACGTATCGTGCCCGACCTTTCTTTTACCGATGACCAGGCGAGACTGACGGTGAATGCCGGCGCAAGTTCTGACTTCGAACTTGTCTCGCACTCTCGTAGTTGTTAGGGGGAGTTAGGGAGCACAGCCTCCTCCAATCCGCGTTCACACACCCTTTCTATCTGTTTTGTGTGTGTGTGTGTGTGTGTGTGTATATGTATATATATATATATATATATATATATATATATATCCTTTCCTTCTTTCATCTTTTGTTATCTCCTTACTTTAATTCATTATTATATCATATTTTTCTATTTAATTTATTAATTTTGCATTAGTTTTTTATCTTGGTCATTTATTATCTATGTCTAGTATTTATATATATAAATTAAATGAAACTGTATTCAAATATTAAATAAATTTATTAACCGTAATAATTTTTATATGTTGTCGTTAGTTTATCTCTAAAATTATTAAATTTTACGTTTTATTTCTTATTATTTTATTTACCTTGTAATACATACAAGTGTTTATTTTCGATAGATCTATTTATTCTTTTTTTTTTTTATATAATGTGTATTATAAAATAAGTTTTACTATTATTTATGTAACATAAATGTACTAGTTTTTATGGAAAAAATATGTATTTATTTATGTATATAATTACATATATATATATATATATATATATATTGTCGCGTGTTCGCGGCTCGATCAGGATATTGAGAGATTGGCAATTAGAATGTTTATATAATTACAGTTTATTGGTTTAAAATACAATTAAAACAAGACAAATCAATAATAATTACAATGGTAATAATAATAATAAGCGACAATAATAAAACATCTCGTAATCATAATTAGAATAATGACAATAATGGCAACAGTAAATAATAATAATAATAGTAACAAACAAATAATCATAAATATCAGCAAACAGAGATTACATACAAAACAGAATTTAAAATATTCGTCAGGATTTATTTACAGGTAGATAAATAAATAATGAAAACAAAAATTCAGTCCCATTGACAAAAGATATAGCATGGCCGCTAGTCTTAACATTTTTAATCACTAGTCTTGTATTAATAACAATATTACAGTAGATAAGACAAGTGTAAAGTTCTTTTATTGCAAATACCTTTGCTGTTCATAAATAAATTTCATTCATAAATTGTTAGAATAAATTTTATGAATGAAATTTAGTACATTATCTCTTTCTCTTATAATGTTACCGTAACTCAACGATAGTATTTGAATGTTTACTGGAATTACTCGTGGCGTCACAATCGTATCGAACTTAATTCACACTGGAAATTTTCTCATTCACTATCCTCTTCGCAGAATGTTCTCGTTGATTAACGTCTCGCAGACTCACCTCGCTGAACTCTCCTAGTGGAACTGATTTTTAAGTGGTCTTCTCCGGAGTACTCTACGTATACTCCTAGCCTCTTTACCTACCCGACCGAACCCAACTTGAAGTGTGAGAATGATCGATCGAGCCCTCACATTTTCCCATAAAATTCCAAACCTTGGTCCGGTAACTTTTCTCACGTTACAAACATTTGTTTAATGTTGTGTCAGTGGGTATATTACAAAGGATCACTATTAAACGGACCTGTTATCTTTACTAAAAGGATTTCTTTTAGCCCCTTTCTGGATTCCTCCCATTATTATATTTTCTTACCAGGTTCTTCTTGTTGTAGGAATCCGTTACTCAGGTCCACTATACTGGTCTTGTTACGGTACATGAACACACATGTTTTTTTTTTAAATTTAAATAATTCATTAACATATTGACCGTATTGTGTTAATAAAATTTAATTTTAATGAAATTTATACAACCGAAGCACAGTAATTAGAAAAGTTAAATTTACCATATTAATTTCCATTAATCGATTTTCGCGGGATCCCGCATCCTCAGTAGGTATTAAATTCTAAAACTACATTAAAACATATCTGTTTTATAATTTTTCAATTTATCGAAATCTTTCTCAGTTTTAAAAATTTGGAAATTTATTATGAATGTATATATAAATTTTTCTGTCCAATACTGGACGATTTCATTTTTAAGACGTAGTATTTTTCTTTGTTCTATTGTCATTATTATCAACCGGTAGATTGTATTTTTATTATGCTTTTGATTAAATCATCATCTTCGAATGTGATTTGTTAAATAATTCATAAAAATAAAATAAAAAATATCACGATAATTACACTAAAATAAATAATTCTACTGTTTATAATGATAAACAGCAGAAAAGTAACACAAAGATGAAGAGTAATAGTTTTTACCTAAAATACAATTACGCAAATAAAATAATAAATAAAAAATGATTAATATGTATGATAAAAATAAATATTAAAAAACACCAAAAAATCTAAAAAAAAAAGTAGAATGTCCGGCCAACATTACACGACAGTGTAATATAGAAGTGCGGAGTCCCTAAATTTTGGATCGTTGCCGTTAGATCCGTGAAGGCTTTATGCCAATAGACCGAGTCCCTCGAATATTACACATCGCAAGGTGAACGTTTTGAACAATGTTATTAGACTCGACTCTATTTTGGCGTAAGCGACCGCAAACAAATATTTCGCTGAGCTTTATGCAACTCTACAATTGGTAGAGCGTAAAAAAAGATATTAGTCGGATTGTAATCTCCTTTCGTTACTCGTTACACTTTTGATTGGAAGCAGTGAAGTGGGCACTGATAGGTATTCTCTGAAACCATTCCTACCGTTTGTAAACTGATCCGTGTTGATTCCTCTGCCCTTTGTTCTGTCGTAACGCAAATGGAAGGAGCTATTTTACGCTTCAACCGATAAATAGGTATCGGACGTTCGTCGGTAACATTAGGTAAAAATAGAGCTCATATTTGGTATAATATTATATATCTGTGTCAATAAGCATTATACTAGCGGTAATAATTTCACCATCATGCATATTATCTAGTAATCGTCGAATTCATTCTCATAATTCTCATCATTTGCAATCAGTTGGCGTTTGCGTTTCAAACATTGCTCTTTAATACAGGATAATTACTAACATAGGATAATTAAAGAGCGTGCGTGTGACAATTTTGTATGTAGTATACCTTTTTTTCTTATATAGGAGGGTTATTTTTTTTCAAGGTCCGATCGGTCGCGAAATAAAAACCCGTGCAAAAATCGGATGAACCTTTGCGCATATGTGTTGCGCAGCGTCTCTAGTACGGCCTTCAATCACGCCGCGTCACTTCGTTTAATTCTGAACACGCAGCTAGCACGTAAACATGTCTACAACAATAGCATCTCCCGCCAAGTGTGAAGTGTGTGTGGTAATTCGATTTTTTCAGGCTGAGGGGTGTAATGCGGCTGAAATTGATCGACGAATAAGTAATGTGTACGGTGAAACTTCAATTAGTGACAGCAAAGTGCGACAATGGTGCACGAACTTTAAAGCAGGACGTACAGATGTTCATGATGCAGGCGGTCAGGGAAGGAAGCGAGTGTCAAGCGATGATCTCGTTGAGGGAGTGGATGCGGAAATTCGAGAAAATCGTCGGTTCACAATTTCTGTATTGAGTGATTCGTTTCCTGAAATTTCAAGGTCATCTCTCTACACCATTGTGAGTGAGAGACTTCAGTACCGCAAACTGTGTGCGAGATGGGTTCCCAAGATGCTGTCCGACCATCACAAAATAATGAGAATGGACGCCTCCCTAACGTTTCTCCAGCGCTACCACAATGAAGGAGAAGAGTTTTTGAACAAAATTGTTACAGGGGAAGAGACACGGGTCCATTTCGAATCTGAAGAAACAAAAGAACAATCCAAACAGTGTATGCATTCTCATTCTCCCAGTAAACCAAAGAAGTTCAAGCGAACCTTCTCCAACAGAAAGTGTATGGTTACTGTGTTCTGGGATCAAATGGAGTTCTCTTAGTGGAATTCATGGAACGTGGCACGACCATCACTGCAGCCTCATACTGCGTTACTCTTCAACGTCTACGAAGGGCAATTCAGAATAAGCGGAGAGGAATGTTGTCATCAGGCATTCTCTTTCTCCATGACAATGCTCGGCCCCACACTACAGCTGTAACAAAGAAGCTCCTGCAGTGTTTTCGTTGGGAAGTGTTTGATCACCCACCATACAGCCCGGACTTGGCTCCATCCGATTTTCATCTCTTTGGTCACATGAAACGCTGGCTAGGAGGACAACATTTTGGCACAGACATTGAGCTGCAGACCAGCGTAGAAACATGGCTGAAAACACAGGCGGCTCCTCCGTTCTATGATGAGGGTATTGGAAAGTTGGTACCACGCTACGTCAAATGTCTAAATCGGAGTGGCGACTATGTAGAGAAATAGCGTAATTATGTAAGTACTTGTTACAAATAAAAAATTTTTTATTTTCGTGTGGTTTTAATTTCGTAATCGATCGGACGTTGAAAAAAAAATAACCTCGTGTATATATATATATATATAAGGGGGCTAGAATCATAACTGGCTATACCCAATTTTAAAAAAAAATTGAGATTATGTTCCATTTTAGTTAATTTTGTATGTCTGAACAAACGTATTTGACTATTATGTTTCAAAACTTGCTGCTTATTAGAAGTAGAAGTTAGAAACAAAACCAGCTACGCCCTTCTTAATTATTAATGGCTGCCTCATAATAATTTTCAAAAGTTGTCTTGCCCTGGATATAATACTTTTATGTTTATAATAGTGGTGTTTTTCCAATGATAAATAAAATATTGTTAAAGTTTGTCTGTTATATCCTAATATGTTATTTATTTATCCTAATATTATGTATTTACAAATTTGGTTACACGGGTAACACCAGAACCATTTGATTGCTAAGATCTCTTTAAAATTGAAAAATATTTCATTTTGTTGAGGTTTGTTATTTGAAAGTAGACGTTTTAGCTCAAAAATAATTTTTTAGAGTTTTGCTATTATTGTTTTAGGAGAACTGATAGTTCTGTTATAGTTCCAAGACCAGGAATAAGAAAGAAATCGAGAGACGTTGAAAATTGGAAAGCCAACACAAAGAGAAGAATGAGGTGAGAAACATAATCTTATCTTACTATGTCATTTTTGATAGATAGTTTAAAAATGTACTAGAGTGCTTAAGACCCAGCAAATTATTAATTTGTTTTGCCCTTTATACTTTGTCACAAATTAATAGTTTGTCGTGTGTTAAATATTTACTTAATTAATTATTTCTACTTCTTCTCTTTCAGACATTCGGGTACAGTTCCTCTAAGACTACCTGTTTACAGTCATAATATAGCAGATTTCAATGTGCTACGTTAACAAAACGAGACGTAAACAACATAAATAAGGTATTTTATGCTGTTCCCAAAAAATACTGATTTTGAAATATACAGCAGCTCAACCTCCTTCAAGGCCTAGATCAACAATGGTACTTGGAAATACAGCCAAAAAAGGTTGTTCAATAAAATACTTTGTCTATAGCAGGTAAGAAACAATCAAACTGTTATTTTTGTATGCAGATACATTTTTTTTATTCTTAAATTTTTTCAAAGACAGAGTATGCAAACAACACTTACTAGATGGTGGGGCTTCAAAAGAAAACCGAGGGGAAGATTGTAAGTCCGATAAATAAATTTAAAGAAAAAAGTTAGCTATGAAACATTTTATTAAAAACTTGAACGTCATCGAAACACACTATTGTAGGGGCAGTTCGTCTTATGCAATGTTTCTCAAACTGGGGGTTGCGAAATCAACCTACAGCTTTACACGTAAACAATAATGAAATCATTTTATGAGGAAAACGATAATTTATTATAAACATTTTACTTACAATTATAAGTACACAAGTAGAGGAAATAAATTAATGAAACGGTTACGTTTGTTTTCCGTTTAAAAGTTTCTCCGTACGTGGATCTATGATAGAAACGCACAAAAGCAAATTGTTTTCACGTGATAAAATACGATTCCTGTATATTTCATTTTTAACGGAACCGTAGACGAAAAACCCTTTTCGCAGAGGTAAAACGTTGCGATAGGGATTAATATTTTCATTGCTTCTGCGATTAAATCTCCATATTTACTTCGACGAGCAAGCCAGAAAGTACCTAAATTTTTAGATGTGAATTCTAGTTGAAACGTTTTATCGACAGACATTTCGATGAGCTGGCTGTGAATTTCAATCGGTAACTTAGCAGCTACAACAACGTTCTCGCTAAATGGATTTGTTTCGTTTTTTCACAAACTTATCCATTTTGCATAAGAATCTAACTGAAAAAAAAACACAGTTACACAGTTTGACTGTACACTAAAAAACCAAAATTATTATTTTCAATGAAATTAAGTTTTTAAAAAATTAAATAAAGGCACCAGACGCACGCTTCGTGTTCGAAACTAAACTGACATTTTGTCAGTTGCGTTTCGAATACAGTCGCCGTTACGACTAACAACCTCTTCAAGGGGAGCGTGCCCGTCATAGTTGATCAGTTTATCTCGTTAGTTTATTGCAACTACTATGGACTCCGGTCTGGTCCGCCAGGGAGCCGAGGACAGACTTCCTTATTTGTGCAGGACATTCCAATCCCCGTAGGAGAAGACACCCGCTTTGTGACGTTTCTGGTCGTCACACCACCTCCCCGCTCCTAGCCCTGATGGGGTTTAACAGAGGTCGTCTTTTCAATTTCTTTTTTAACTGATATATATATATATCACATTCTTGTGGACACGATAACTGCTGTAATTTTGCGCCAATCACTTTCAAATTGATACATAAAATATAACGACGTAAAATCTTGGTCTTGTTCGTTAATGGGAAAATCGGAAATGGGGGCTTTTTCGAAAGAAAACAAAATGTCGCTTTAATTTTCTTACTTAATAAAATATCGAATTCGTTTAAAGTTCCTACTATTCTTTGGATAGGACCTAAAACTTATCCAAGTAAGGTTTTTTGATATCACTAACCACTGGTCAAGGGGTGGAGAAAATGGGGTTTCGAAGACAAAAAGAATCATACCTCCCTTAATAAGCACATTATCGAATCTGTTTGAAGTGGTCGTTAGTCCTCTAAACATTACCTAAAACTTTTGTCTGAAACAATTTTTGATATGACCAACCCTTACGGTAAAGGATGAACAAAATGTTGCTGGAATTGTAAGAAGATGGGGCTTATCGTATGCTAAACATGTGAAACTTTTTTTCACATGAAAAAAAGTTTCACAGTTTTTTCAGTTTTCAGTGTTTTCAGTTTTTTGTCGTACCGAGTAAATTTGAAGTATTTTTTAACTTTAAGGTAGAAATCTTTTTTATCCCCTACTTAGCACCGGTGAAATCTACCTCCGCCTTCCGGCGTGCCGAAAGGGTTTTTGTTTTCATTTAATCCGTGTTCAAAACCCCATCATTCTTTTAGGAAGAATCTTTATATCGCACACTCAAAAAGTTAGCGTTCGGTGGCTATTCGCAACAAGAGTGGTTGGACCCGGGTTTTTTCACAGAAATATTAACTGCTGAATATTATTCAAAACTAATTGCAAATGTAGTACCGTAGCTTGAAACTAAAAAGCGAAACCGCTTAATTGCCGTGCTGCCGATTCGACCATCGAGTTTGTTTTTACTTGAATTTTTCAATAGCCGTCTAATTTCTCGCGTACTCCTGGCACCCGGACAGCTCTTCACCAGATTTCTATTTTTGAGGTCATCTGATAGGTATTGTTTTTAAGAACAACCTGCACGTTTTGGATATATCGAATACATTTTACGTAATATGAGTCCAGCAACTTTTATGGAAAGTTGCACAGAACATGAAAAACCGTCGAGTGCATCAACGTTTAAGGACATTTTGAACATTTATTTTTATATGCGAGGATAAAAAATTAAAACTTATATTTTGCTTTGTTTCCTGCATGTATAACTAAATTACTTTTGCTATTAAATAAACATAATTAGTTTTATGCTACCGGTTAAGAGGTTGAGAAGCCGAGTCATTTGGGATGCGGTTTCGAGCCGGGCCACTACCGGAGCGGAACGGCGATCTCAATGCACCGGATCTAAATTTCGTTCAGTTGCCCATTTCCCGTCTGTATAAGTGGCTATGGAGCCTCGCGATGGAGGCATGGCAGCTTGAATGGGACACCACGACTAAGGGAAGATCCTTGTATAGGTTTATGCAGGATCTGGGGGGATGTTACGCCTCGAATTTATTTTTAAGGGCAGCGGGTGCCCAGGTGCTCACCAACCATGTGGATCTGAAGCAATATCTGTTTCGGTTTCGTCTAGCGGCTGTTGAGTTGTGTGTCTGCGGAAAGGTCCAGTCGAACAAACATATGATGTTCGACTGCCCTGCTCTTGGGGGGCTAGAGACCGAGCCACCCTGGAACTTAGAGGTCAGGGGGAAAACTGGCCGCTCATAAACGGCGAGTCAGTGTGGCGAGAGCCGCATTGTCGGACCGTGTGGGAGTTCCTCGATGAGGTTGCGATGTTCAACCGTCATCGTTAGAGTTTTTATTTATTTATAGTTGTACTGATTCCTATAGCGCTGCTGTGGGAAGTGTTTCCTGAGGTAATGGCTGGCCACCAGCCAGATTTGAAGCTCCAAGCGCTTTAAATGGTGGACAGGTACTAGCTGGCATACAGCGACCGAGGCGTGACAGCCAAAATTGCTGTTTTTTTAAATTTTTATTTACTACATTAGTTTTATTAGTAACAAGGGGTGCGTCTCCCCGATCTAGTTTTATATTTGACAAGTGAGCGGTTGGGACACATAAGCGGGTGGTGTATAGCACCCTGCTTAATCCGCTCACGCTGATAGGTAGCTCACTAGGAGCTTATAGGACGAGGTCGCAAAACCGTTTTAGAGGTACAGTAGCCGTTTCTTGGCACGGACATTTGGTCTATGCTCTAGGGCGACCGAATGGGGTAGTGGCGGGAGAAATGCCAGTTAACCAATTTACGCACCGGTCGCACGATTTAATGAACATTATAGTAATTAATTCTAGTCGTTCTGGATGTTACTGCTAAGCTCTCGATTTATTTGTAATGCGTATTATTTTTTTCTTAAGACAACAGTTGTTATCAGTAGATCAAATTCTATCAGTATTCTGTAAATGGAATTTTTTTTCGGCCTTGCGGACTAAAACATTTATATGATTGAATAAAACGACTGAAAATCTATCCGTTTCAAAAATCCCATTTGATTTTTATCAATTTTTTTCCTATTATTTTACCTATCCAAAACAAAAATACTACTATAAATTCCGTTTTAGTTGATACCTGATGCCGGAATGTTACTTTTGAACATTAAAGTTTACAGTTTTTTGTTGTTGCATTTGACACGTAAGCCTAATCTCTACGAGACTGACGCCATCCTGCACTTAACAAGAACGTCGAATATAAAAAAAAAAAAAGTCATATTTATTTTCCTTACTGTGTACATATATTTCACCTCTTATCCCTGTTTATTGTTCTCAGTTCGTATAGTATATATGAACGAATACAAAAGGTAAAAAATGATTGCTTTTTTCAACCGGTTAATTTCCATTTAATTGAATTAATAAATTTCAAGGATGCTTTCATTTTCATTTTTCATTCATCCGGTTTACAATGGCAACATGTTTATAATTTTTGTTTGTTTAACTTTTGATGTGTTTTATTCTTATTTATAAATACATTTTTATGAAACATAATTTTCTTATATTATTTTAACCGTTACGGTTTTCGTGATTTGACACGAGTTGCAATTCGCTAACAAATATTTAATTGCCATCATTAAGAATAACAAGTGTTCCCGTATCGGGCTTCCTCGCTTTCGAAAGCGAGGAGTAAAGCGGTTTCCCTTTGCCTTTTTTACTCAAAAAGCATACGTTTCATATGAGGACGCCAAATCTAAAGAAATTTATTTGATATTTGACCCGCTAGTGTCACTCGACTAATGACTTCATTCTATTCATCGCGGAGCTCTCCGTATATACAACGTAATTACACTATCAGAAAGCAACTGTTCACCGGCCCCTCTTGTCACTAAGAATGTTTTCGACTCAGCAGTGGAAAATCTTCGTATTAAATTAGTTTTTTTGTTATTGATTTTAATATTACGTACATTAATGTTTTCTTGGGCGTGTCTCTTAATGCATATAAAATTGTCATTATTGTAATGATGCGCATCATTCTTACACATTTAATGAAATAAAATAAAATAATTACTTATGTTTACGACAACCTTACCTATAATTGCTAAAAAATAAATAGAAATTAAATGAAATCAATAAATAAATAAATAACGGGGTCCTTTTATTACAAAAGTTGTATGCGTTGTACTCGAGTTCAGAGCACTACAACGAGTTTCTGGATTTTAATATATTACATTTTTACAATCTTCTCGACACTTTTCTTATTCCCAATTTTTAGATTTTTTTCATAGAGAAGAAACATCTAAGTATTGTATTTGTGTTACTCGATTTATCAGTGTAATTTTCCTAAGATTGAAAAGTGTATTTTTTTTACACAAATTTTACATTCTTTTTTCTCGGATCAATGAATAGATATGTTGACTGTCTACAATTGACTTAAAAGAGAGAAAGCTCGGCACCGATTAACTCTGTTCGTTCTGGTTGGCACGCTGTAAAAGTTGCCGGTGGATGATAATGAAATTGATTATTTTAGCGTATGAAAAACCTGATTACGACTAGAAGAATCCAGGACCTTCAGATAAAAAGCAAGAGATTTTACTACTCCGCCACGAAAATCTTTATCATTATATAAAAAAAGGCTGTTCTTTTATTTAAGTTTTTTTTTTGTGTTAGTATTACTCATTTGAATATATTTTTAGTGAAATCATTAATTTTTGAATATTTAAAAATTTATTATTCTATTTATAGATAAAACTAGTTTTCTTACTTTATCTGTAATCATTTTTCTGTGAAAATACCAAAAATTAAGTAAGGAGTTTAAGATATTCTTTTTATATTACTCTCTTCTAAATCATATTCCTTTTTCTTACAAAAAC
Source organism: Lycorma delicatula (assembly GCF_047948215.1). NCBI lineage: Eukaryota > Metazoa > Arthropoda > Insecta > Hemiptera > Fulgoridae > Lycorma > Lycorma delicatula. The sequence goes on from NC_134464.1 coordinate 58,425,003, forward strand.
TGCTGATTTGGAGTTTTATATTAACATTTTCATGTTATCGGCCATTTTTCCAAAAATATACTTGTTTTAAACGTTATTTTTGAAAAAAAAAAAACTTGTACAATTTTTTTGATATGCTGAAAAAAACCAATAATAATAAATAAAAAATGAAATAATATAATAAATAGTAAAAAGTAAAATTTTTGTACGTGGCATTTCGTACAATGTTACGTTTCAGTCGCACTGGCATTTAAAAGGTCGATACCGACTTGCAACAATTATCAGAGAAGAAAAATAAACTTTTATTTTGTAAGTAAGAAATAGGTTGTATTGAGTTCAATTGTTGGTCGGGCCGGTTAAGTAAATGAGTAGAATGCGATTCGATCAACATGTATTTTTAATTGATTAAATCTTTACGTAAGTATCTTATAACAAAATAATTTAAAAAATAAAAATAAAAACCAAATTCAAAAATAATAGTACCAATTAATAGTAATATTTTTATTTATTAACTAAAGTATTTACAATAAATAACAATTTCTGAAGTCGGTGCCAGCCACCACAAGTTAAACGTAAAGTTACGAAAGCTTACTACCTCAGCCGACTGTTAGAAACGGTATTCCCACATGTAAAGTGAGATCTCAAGTGCACGTATGAGAGAGCGTCTCACGGTCATATATCATCTTGAGTTCACTAAGGTACATGTACTTGGTGATAATATATGTACTTAAGCGTGTACAAAGTATTGTTATATCATATGTTTGTATATTTCATTTTCTTGTTATATTATAGTTTTGTAGATTTCATTTTATTGTAGTAAAACTTCTATTGCTAATTTTGCATTGTTTGAAGTATTTTTACTTTTTAAATTATTTTATTTCACAATTTTTAGTGGTATCTAGTACCCTGTATATATATATATATATATATATATATATATATATATATATATATATATATATATTATAACTATAATAATATGTATTTAAAATACGGGTGGGCCTACTAAATGCGCGGCTCAAATGAGACAGCGCGTTCAAAAAGCAAAGTTGCTAAAAAAGGAATGATCGTTTAAGGAAAAATAGAGAAAGAAATGCAGTGAATATTTCCGCTGAGACTTTTCAACAACGAGAATATAGACTCTCACAAGTGAGAACATACAGTAGTCGATTCTTACGTAATGAAAGAGTCTAGAGAGTCGTGCTCATCGTGTCACTTTAATATACAAACGTTTGCGAAACGAAACGCAAGAGCAGCGTTCTCGCCGCTTCGGCACGATATACGAGGAAGGAGAGTTACCGGAAGCTGTACTCATAAAATTTGATGACGAGACTATTGGTCTTAGAAAGAAAGACGTTGATGGTTGCGTAGCCATTTCACCAGTTCGTACAACATTCCAAGTGACAAAGGAATACGGAGATGTCGAGTTCAGAATGCTATCGAGATCTCCAATTTAAGCCGAGCTGTAACCGTTCACAAATTGCAGCGTACACCTCTTAACAGGGCAGTGATAGACCTCGGCAAGAATAATTTTGCCAAGGGGAGATTTATGTCACTCTTAGTCGAGTTAAAAGTTTTGAAGGAATCGCCTTTTCTGATTTGGACCCAAAGAAGCAATTAAATAGACCGCATGATGAAAAAGCTATGATATAAATGATAAGATTGCCTAATCTATCCAATCTATAGGTTTCATTATTACGAATGACATTTTGAGAAGGTTTGCGACTACCCGGTTAAAAAAGTGTTTCTAATAACTATAGAATAATATTTTTTACAAAATTATAATATTTTACTCGCATCATTCAGGGTTATATCTTTTGGGAGCTTGGTGTATGACTGTTTATTTAATATTGCAAAATTCAAATTTATTTTGCACTAGCAGACCCGGCAATGCTTCGCTATTGCTCTATATATATATATATATATATATATATATATATATATATAGAGAGAGAGAGAGAGAGAGAGAGTTTAAATGAACACAATTGAAAATTTGATAAAAAAATTAAAAAACTGAACTTCACAAATTTTACCTTTCACTTATTCTCCTTCCCCTTTTCCCTTTCCAACTCCTCCCTTTCTCCCTTCTCTCTCAGCCCTCTCCCAGTTTCCTTTTTCCTTTTTCCCTTTTCTCTTTCCACCTTTTCCCCGTTTTCCATTTTCTCCTTTTTCCCTTTTGCCCGCGCGTAAATCGGTCCATTAGTTTGTTGGTCTTTAGCGGACACACATACGAACATGCCTTTTATATATATAGAATAATAAAGTCTGTTTGTATATTTGTTTGTTTGTTTCGTAAATATCTCGACATCGGCCCCACCTAGCGGGTATAGTTTTTGCAAAAATATTTCTTTTCACGTAACTAATATTCATATTCTGAATATGAACCAAATCGGTCCGTAAATATAATTTTTCTAAATATTTCAACCGCAGCGCCATCTAACGGGTTCATTTTTTGCAGATATAATTCTTTCCATGTAAGTAACACGTATTCTGAATATGAGGTAAATCGGACCATAAATACAATTTTTCGAAGTATTTCGACGCCAGCGCCACCTAACGGGTCCAAACTAGTTCACAAACCTTCCCTGGCGTGCGTCCAACCATTCCCCAAAGTTTCATCGTTATCGGATGTACGATTTAGGAAGACATAAGAGACATACAGACAGACAAACATTCATTTTTATATATATAGATAATATAAATATAAATAATTATAATATAATTTTCCAATTAGGGATAATACGCTTTTTCACCATTTTATATAAATATTAAATGTAGGTTTAATATTTATTTGGAGTTTAAAGGAATGTAACCAAAAAAAAGAATGATTCTTTTACGGAAGAAAAATAGAAAAAGAAATGCCATTGATATTTCAGGAGAGACTAAACAACGATAATATAGACTGTTATTAATATCCTAGTCAGACAAGGAACAAGAGAGCAACACCCTACTGGTGCAAATGGTCAGCGTCTAAGGGTGTCAAGCCGTTCAATTTTTTTTTTTTTTTTTTTTTTTTTTTTTTTTTTTTTTTTTTTTTGGTATTTTTCCCAAGATTATCATTGGGTGTGGTTAATTTTATGGACACTGCGAAAGTATACTGTTTCGATTAAAAAACATTTTTTACCAAAATCAGTTTACTAACGTCTAGATATTATAACATACAAAAAACAAAAACAAAATATAGTCGAATTGATAACCTCCTCCTTTTTTGAAGTCGGTTAAAAATAGAAATTATTAGAACATAGATTTCTTTTTTTTTAAATTAAGTTTTCATTATAATTATTAAATAGTTAGTCATTTTTTTCTAGTTACTTTTTAACAAGGAAAGTAACATATTTAATGGAATAATTTTTATAGTTTAAAACATGACTTATTCGCTGATTATATTATTCGGTAGGTAATTACAAAAGTGAAAACGGAAATTTCACGATATTTATGAACGTCATCATAAGAATTGTCGGTGAGGACAACAAATTCTTGAAATCGTTTCGCTTAAAATTTCGCAACTATTTTAATAATTACATCCAGATATTTTTCACATTATGAATTGACAAAAAATGAACTAAAACTGATACTAAGTAGTACATGCCAACAAAACTGAATTCAAAATATATCTTTAAGAAATGGAATCTATCTTGTATAAGATTATAAAATAATAATCGTAATTATTATTTGATAATCTTAATTTATCTTATAATTGTGTGGGTATATAATATCCACACAATTATTTCACTCTGAATATAAAGATATATTTGTATGTCTGAGAAATCAGAAAAAATATATGAAAAATCAAAGATATAGAATCACAAAATATAGAAAAAGATAAACTTTTCTATACTTTTTAACTTTTTACATATACTTCCTAAAAGTATTATTAGTACTTTTAATAATTCAGTAACTTAAAGATTACAGTCAAGAACACAAACGTTATTAGGAAGTAAAAATGGATTTCAGTGTATACGATCGGTATCCTATTTTATAGACGCACTTAAGCAATGGTAGTTGTGAATTTAAATAAAACTCAACAATAAAATAAAAATGTGTGTGTGTGTGTGTATGGAATATTTTATTTTTGACTACATATTTTTATATTATGTTGACAATTTCATGTTTTGAATTTGATGTGTAATTCTTAAAAAAATGTTTTTATTAACTGATGATGAGGGAAACCCTCGAAAGCGATATTAAATTTAAAAAAAAAATAGTAATAATAAGCATATGGTAAGAGGCATTCTGTACTATTGGTGGAAAATTGTGTTGTACTTTTGTCTTGCATATATATATATACATAAAAGAAAAATACGTTTATTTAATGTGTTAAGATATGAAAATAATAATTATTAACGGAAATATGATCACTGTAAAACCGCATTAAATATTAACTAGGATGGTTTTAAATCTTAAGTGTTACATCAGTCATTTTTATAATATAAGTGAAACATTTTTCCTTCAATTATTTCAATAACGGTAGACGGAAGACAAAAAAAGTTTTTTTAAATTATTTTTCTTACGGTTAATTCACCAGGTAAGCTCAAAGCTTATGACATGAGAATACGAAATGGAAATTTTTTAGCGTATAAAAATGTCACGCCTGACATTTCCCTGATCCTATTAAGTGACATTTGTCTGACAATCCGGCACCTCCGGATGGAAGGCCTATACGCTACCACTTCGCCTCGGAGATTAACAGAATGTTAGTACCTTTTTTATACTAGATCGTGGATACCGGTGTTCTTTGGTGGTTGGGTTTCAATTAACCACGTATCTCAGGAATGGTCGAACTGAAACTGTACGAGACTACTCCTCATTTACACTCATACATATCATCTTCTGAAGTATTATCTGAACGGTAATTATCGGAGGCTAAACAGGAAAAATAAATAAAAAAAAGGGAGCTATTGGGAATAATATAATATAGTCAGTGCAACTAGATTCAACTTTATTTTTTATATTTTCTTAGAAGGTACAACTCGGCAATTCCGCTTTAAAAATGAAATAAAATTAAGTATTTCGCGTCAGTACGGGCTACAACTTTCACATGAAAGTGTATTTCGAGAAACAAACCTCAGTAGCGGTCGTATGTGTTAGGTTGTTGTTACGGTACTTTTGTTTTCGGAGCAGTAATCTTCATTTTATTTTTGTAATGTGTAGTTGCAATCTGTTCTAGTAGTGAACAATAAGCAACCCCTCCCCCCACGACCCAATGAGGTTAGGATGATACGTATGACATATAAATGAGGTGTACTCTTATACAAATTCAGGCCAACAATTCCTGAGACGTGTGGTTAATTTAATCCCGACCGCCAAAGTACAACCGTATCCACTGCCTGATATTTAAATCCGAATAAAAGCTATTAACTTTTACTAAGATTCGAACGTCAACCCACCGGGTTGGTCTAGTGGTAAACGCGTCTTCCCAAATCAGCTGATTTGGAAGTCGAGAGTTACAGTGTTCAAGTCCTAATAAAAGCAGTTAGTTTTATACAGATTTGAATACTAGGTCGTGGATATCGGTGTTCTTTGGTGGTTGGGTTTCAATTAACCACACATCTCAGGAATGGTCGAATTGAAACGGTACAAGACTACATAAACTTCATTTACACTCATATATATATATATATCATCCTCATTCATTCTCTGAAGTAATAACTGAACGTCCGGAGGCTAAACAGGAAAAAAAAGATTCGAATGTCAGAACCTTTGACTTCGAAAATCAGTTGTTAAATTACTGATTTATTTACGAGTGGACTATTTATTTAATAATATAGACTTTTCGTTATTCGGTTTATTATTCATCATATTAATTTTATACATGTATATATAACCATAATTGAAAAAAAAATTTTGGGAACTTGTAAACCGTTGGTTAAAGAACCCTGAAATTGGAAGAGAAATATGAAAAAAAAAAGTTATTTAATACTCGGTTAAAGTATAATTTTTGAATATTTTGGCTCATTTTATACTTACGTAAAGTCGAGTTCGGTTAAAAAGAAGCTCAAAAAGATGTATATTTATATAACCCTTAACACGATCTTCCCGACTGTATCTATCGCTTTGGCTGTAATGGGAGTTGTCGTGCTTCTTGGAAATCTTTACGGCATATGATGTACTATCTACTTATAACCGTTTAGACCGGTTACACGTTAATATTCCGGCCTAATTTCACAACTGAATTTCGTTACCGCAAATCAGGAACGACAGGTTTTTTAGCGCCCGTATCGAATACGGGCGTCAACGGATTCTCTCTTTGGTATCTGTAACGATAAAAACGGAACGCGAATCCATTAGTTCCCGACGATCATTGAAAATCCGTCTATCCGATCGGATATTCTGGATAACAGTAGACCTGAAGAATTCTGAAGAACGACTAGATATATCAGTAATGTTCTCGATACAATATTTCATCTACGAGATTACACCGCACTTTTGAATCCTCTCTAACCGCAAGATTACTGTAATTAGTAAATCGATTCGCATTTTTTTCCAAATTTCCCTCCGGTGTACAGACAAAAATACTTCGGCAGGTTCATATTCCATATACAACGATTGAATTGTTCACGGTCTATTTCCTGCACCCTGAATAGTCCGTGGCTATCTTTTAAACATCCTTAGACGTGGATGTCTTGGATTGTCAAGTCGACAATAGTAATAATAATTCTCACTGATAAAAATGTTACTTTCATCCTATTTTCTTAAGAAAATTTTCAATAATTAAAATAAATATCATAAGTTAACGTAAATCATAAGTTTCGAGGAATAAAATAAGCCAATTTTACGGTTACTATGAAACAGATGATTAAAATACGATCGTATAACGTATTTTATCTTATCGGTAAAGAGACACAGTCCGACTGATATAGATGCAGCAGTTTGATGTAAATAAGTCGACATAATACGCATTCTTTGTTGTTAAAGAGACAAATTCAAACAATAAATTGCAGTGACAGAAATAATTATTATTTCTTGCCCTTCTAGATTAATTTATTAGATCGTCGCAAAAGTCATGGTTATTTTAAATTCAAATTAATAAGAATTGTACTCGTTAAAATTATAAAACATCTGTCTAAATATAAGAATTCGGGTCATTTGTTGTTTTAATGGAAACGTAGTTTTCTTAATAATAATCTAAAGAATAAGATAATCATCAAAAATTGAACCTATAGAAGGTGTATCGCTGTATCAGCATATCCCCGCACTCTTTAGTAGAGGATTTCCCGGATTCCATTAATCACTGGCGGCCGGTAGTCCCCACCAATTACTCTTGAAAAGTTCTAACTTATTCGTGTTTCTATTTTGTTGGTAAAATAAATTTTTTTCTTAATTTATCGGTGAATATTTACTTCGTATATTATTTATTCAAAATTTATATTATATTAAAATCGCGACTAGTTCTGACAATTTTTTTTATTATTATTTTCTGGTTTTTTTTTCTCTGGATTCTGTGTGTTTTTTCTTGCAAAATTAATTTTATTAGACTAAATCACAACGTTTCTTTTAGCCCTTTGACTCAAGGATAACATCTTACAACGAGGGCAAATCTAACTCGTAACGCGTTTCTTAACGCTTAAAATTTTAAAGTTCTTCGGTCAATTGGCTTGTATATTTATAGAATATATTTATGTATGTTTTTATTATGAAATATATTTTAAATAAATATATTTTTATTTTTAGATCCAGATGTTTATCCATTGTTCATTATAAACGCATCTTTTTTATTATTGTGTACATCGATAGACTCTTAAGAGTTTCTTTTGCGATAATAATAATGTTACGGTCGCAGTTTGTTTTTATTTTTTTACATTATAATACCGCCCTACCACTACCTAGATATTTTGATATCGCATTTTTATAATATTATTAACACTTTGAATTCATTTAATTAAAAATTTTTCTTTACTGTATAAAAATTACCCTATAATTTTACTTTTCACCGGTGTATAATTGTTGCAAATTATAAATAAAACTAAACGATCGACAAGCGTAAAGAATTACTTTTATATTTTTTTAAAATAGTAATAAAAATCATTTTATCTATTCAAACGATCAAACGAACCGTTTATTTGTTCTTATTTCCTTCTCTCTTATCTAAGATTCGTGTTTTAATCTTTACCTAATTTAACCTATTGAAATTTAAAATATTCTATCATTAGTCCAGTAAAAAGGAAGAAGGTAATGGAGCTATGATAATTAGTGTAAATATTCATTTTTATTTACGTGTACACAGCATTTTACACTTTCCTTTCTTTTTCTATTTAGCCTCCGGAACCACCGTAAGGTATTACTTCGGAAGGTGTATGTATGAATGTAAATGAAGTATAAGTCTTTTACAGTTCCTGAGATGTATGGTTAATTGGAGCCCAACCTTGGTGGGTTTTATTCAAATCCGTTTAAAAGTAACTGCCTTTACTAGGAGTTGAACCTTAGAACTGTCGACTTCGAAATCAACTGATTTACGATGAGTTAACCATTGGGCCGGCCGGGTGGGTTAGCATAGTACACCTAGTACAATACTAGCTGCAAAGGGGTGCCTACGGCACGCCCTCCGGGCGGGTTGCCCTGGCGGGCGGCATCTCGGAATGGGATTATTAGGTGTCCAAAATTGATTACCTCTTGTGTAAAAAATTGTTTTTTTAATAATGAAAATTGATATAACGGAAGTTAAATTAGAAATTTAAACTACAAATTGATACTAACGAATCGGAATTTTCCGCTAGTGATCGGTACATTCCGGTGCCTACATTTTGGTTACAGTTCATTATTTTATGAAGAAAAGCAGTCACATAAATAAAAACGTATATTATTAATATATATTTCGCATATATATCGATATATAATAATATAAGAATTATACACCTACCACCACGAGACATGTACTAACGAATCGGGTTTTTCCGTTACTGATCGGTTTAAATTTCGGACCTAAGGTTAGGGGGACGGACACACATACAAAAGCCCTTTAGTAGGATAAGATAACTTAACGGGTGACTTTGCCGGGTTATTGTGTCGCTAAAAAAATAAACCGAAGAAAAAATGTAATTATATCGTTTTAATAATCAATTTTTTCCCCCTTTAAATGTATAAAACAATTCTTTTGCTCTGTTATCGCTTTATTTTATCGGCGTGAGAATAGAAATATAACGTATTTTAAGGAGTTTTTCGGAAATGGAAAATTTAGACAATTATAAAAGAATAATTGCCGGCGATAAAAATTTGATATTCCAACATGTTCATTTAACTTGTATTTATTATTCTCCTATGTACCAGGTTCGATTTAAAAATTTTAAGCGTCCATCGCGCTGTGAACGGTATTATTATTTATTTCAAATAGCAGTCGTGTTCGATTACAAGACAGAAAATAAAATATTACAATAAAATAATATTATGACGTAATTGCTTTGTTAACAAATTTTATTTTAAAAACATCTGAGCCCATTTTTTTATTTGTGTAATTCGTTTACTGATTAAGTGTCTCCCGTAGATTTTACCTATCTTTTTTGAAGAGGTTTTAAATGACTAGGGAAAATATCCCTAGAATAAATTAAAGGACAATTTAAAATTTAGAAATTAAAGGACGTCCTAGAAGAATAAATAATTCTTGATGGAAAAAAACAATGGATTTGATTAAACAAACCGTCTTGACGCCTAGGCGATTTGTTTGGGTTTTAAATCCGCGACAAAATTATGTGTCATTCGTTATTCTGTATTATCCTGTTCGCTCTGCCAACCGGTGAGATAACTTTGACGACGATTCATATTTTTATTCCTGCATTTGTAGTCTCGGCGGAACAAAGTGTTATTTATTTTTTTTTTAGTAAATATCAGACGCGTGTTCGATATACACCTTTAGCGAGTTAATTCTGTAAAACTTCAAAAAATTAAAAGATATTCGAGAAACTGAGAAAATTAGTAGTCGTGAATCGTTCCGTGAATATTATATACCGCGTTTAAGAATCCGGAAAAATCGTTTTAAGTATCGGCACGGACTGTATATAAGAAAACGTAAATCGTTTTCCGGATGCCTGTGAGAAAAGATTATTGGCCTTTCAGAAACACGCGATTCAGTTAACAAGAAAAAAAATAATTTTTAACGGCGCCAACACGAAATGACAATCAAGCACCGATTTTCTTCGATATGTCATCTGGTTTAACAGTTGACGGAGTCAAAGATAAAAATATTTGATTAAGAACTTCCGGTTATGAGAAACAGTGATATCCGGCAGTAGTTAAAGGTGGCAAAAAAATTTTGCCGATTATTATGTTCACGAACAAAAAAAATCCTTCCAAAAGGTAAGAAATCACTCGCCAGTGTAATCGTTTGGTGTTAAGAAAACCTTAAAACTTTGATGGATAAAGTTTTATTATTAGATCCGGGTAAAATGTGTGTGGGAGTGTCGTCCCGTTATTCTTTTAAAATGTAAAACATGTCAAAGATTATGTTATGTAGGAAAAGGTTCGAGAACGTAAAACAAAGGAAGTTTGCACTCCCGGTGTGGAACCACATCTTTACTTCATCCCCTCGATAATTGAAATAATCGGTCTTTCAAAGCTTATTCTAAATAACGTTAAAATTATTGTTATTAAAATAAATAGTTCCTATTATCATTTCTGCTAAGATCACTATAGTTTATTTGTTGAGTACTGCTTACCTTTCTTAATTTCATTATTTTATTACATTTGACGCGTTTCGGATTTGTACTCAGTACAAATCGACGATGGAACGGTTCCGAAACGCGTTACCATACAATAAAAGAATGAAACTTCAAAGGTAAATAGTACTCTATGTAGAATTAAAAAAACTTTTTAAATTAGCTTTGAAAGTGTAATTAAATTTATTCGGAGCGGATGTTGATTACAATCCGTAAAACGCCTTTCAAGATGAAAATTGAAAAAGCTTAATATCACTTTAATATGTGAATAGATCTTATCTGCGTAGGACCTTATTCCAAACGATCTGGTTTTGAAGGGGCTTCAAACAACGCTGCATATAATATTTTGCCGTTTTGATCGACAAAGGCATCACGTCCCTTCTGAAAAAGAAAAAGATTCAAACAACGATGAAGATTAAAAACGGTTAAAACGATTTTCTTCAGATTTTTAGCCTTTTAATTACTTTTAATGATCGTATTATTCCCTACAGTAGGATCGTACTTTTAGTGTAATTATGTATTTTAAATCCAAATGAAAAAAATTTCTGGGACGGCTGGAAATTTCAATCGCATAACTTGACCGGTATAGCCGGTCAAATGATCGATGAAGTTATGCGATTCATCGCTGGGTTTTTTGCAATAGCTGTACATGATTTCATTCGAAGAAAAAAGATGAAATATATCTTCAATAAACCCGAACGTACAATGGACGTTTTATAAGCGTTAATGACAATATTATCTGACGAATGTCAGATAATATTGCCATATAAGAGATCGTTACGTTATATGATAAGAGACCGTTAGTCATATGATAAACCGTTACGTTATTGTAGTCGGCGAGTCGATTTGCCAAACAGCACGAATCGATCATTTCATTTTTGTCATTAAGTGATGGACGGGTTTGGAGAAGAGTAATTTTTTTGTATTCAATCGCATGTTATAAAACAGTGGCTATATCATACGCAGTTATCTTTGAAGAAAAAAAACATGTAAATATTTATATACCGAGTTAACTAACTACGAGTTTACGATTGCCGGTCGCTTGGCACCCGTAACTAATAAATAAATATTTTATTCCGATCGGTATATAACAAAACATTATCGCGTCAGGAATGGGTAGATATGCTAATTCGTGGGATTAAAAAAAAACAAAAAAAAAACGGGACCTGCTGAGGTCTTTTCCTGGATGAAAACTATAATCAAATCTTGATCGTATCAGCTTTACAGAATACAGAATTAATTATAAAAAAATTACTTATTATTTAAACTCCTTGTTAATAATTTAAAATTTAAATACAGGAAATAATGCTAAGATAAAGCACGTGAAGATACTATACGAGTTGTGTGAGAAAAGTAATGAGACTGACTTTTTACTTACCAAAGTTTTTATTTTTTTCAAACAAAAATATTATCCCCTTCAAAGTAGTTCCCTTGGGCAGCTATACACCGGCGGAATCGTTTTTCCCACTCCTGGTAGCAGCGCTGGAAGGCTTGAACTGGTAGGACTTTTAACTGGTCGGTCACAGTCTTTTGTATGTTCTCCAGAGTTCCAAAATGACGACCTTTTAAGACATGTTTCAATTTCGGGAAAAGGATAAAGTCACAAGGACTCAAATCAGGTGAATAGAGGGGTTGAGGAACCGTAGGAATGCGTTTTGAGGTCAAACATTCCCTGATGGAAATGGCCGTGTGACACAGGGAATTGTCATTATTAAGCATCCACTTGTCTGCCATGTCTGGTCTCACGCGAATCACTCTTTTCCTGAGCCTTTCAAGGACACCTTTGTAAAACACTTGGTTGACAGTTTGTCCAGGAGGAACAAATTCTTTATGGACGATACCCCTACTGTCAAAAAAGCAAATCAACATGGTTTTGAGCTTTGATTTGCTCATTCAACATTTTTTCGGTCGAGATGACGGAGTGTGCCACTCACTCTTCGCCTTGCCGCTTTTTTTCAGGATCGTACTCAAATATCCAGGATTCATCACCTGTGATCACACCATTGAAGAATTCTTGGTCACTGTCAATCCTCTCAAGAAGATCAACGCACACGTTTCTTCGATTGTCCTTCTGTTACGTTGTGAGGTTTTTCGGCACCAATTTCGCACAAACCTTTCGCATGTACAAATCGTCTGTCAAAATTTGATGTACGGTGAATGTGTTTAAATTTAACTGTTCACTCATCATTCTTATTGTTAAACGACGGTCTGATCTCACAAGAACCCTCACACGCTCAACGTTTTCGTCTCCCTGAACGAGGTTGATCTTCAACGTGTTCTCGGCCTTCCAAAAATGATTTATGCCAGCGGAAAACTTGTGCTCTTGATAAGCAATGTTCCCCATAGGCCTGTTTCAACTTTTCAAAGGTCACAATCGCGGATTCCCTAAGTTTCACCCAAAACTTGATTGCACAACGTCGCTCTTAATTGCGATGCTTCATTTTTGTAACACACAACAATAACACTACTTCACTGATTGCGCTGTCAAAAATAATGTGTTGGCTGAACGGAGTTGAAACTCGTACTGAGCATGTGGAAGGGATGAACAAACCGGTCTAGCACAGCCCGGTAGACACAGCGTTGCCAGATCGCTCACAGTGTTACCAATCTCATTACTTTTCTCACGCACCTCTATATCAAAAATAATTACAAATTAAATCGTCCTTAAAAAAGTTAATTGAGCTCATATTTGTACGCTTAATGGGATGCAGAAAATATGAGGTTTCTTTTAATTAATATTATTTAAAAACTTATCACGGAGTAATATTGTTATAAAATCGTTTAATTGATTTTTAAATAAATTTGTGGGTAGTTTTTTTAAACCGTTCGGTGTAATCTCTTAAAAATTGCAACTTAAGCATAAGGTTCTTTTTACACAAGCCAAAGTATTATATTCTGTTGAGTTTACGCAAAAACAGCTCTATTGTCCGGTTCTATAGAGATGATTATTTATGTTTTAAGAATTAGTGACCGTACGTACGTTTTAGTAAAGATTGCACGTTCATAAATTAAACGCACGATAAATTAGTATTATCGCATCCGATTTTCTTTTAATAAGTTAAATTATTCTTATATTTATAAATATAGAATTTTAACGGAATATTTTTATATAATTGCATATAAAAGAAACTATTTTTATGATTTTATAGGCGTTGAATTCTTTTAAAACTACTATCGGGAAGTTAATTTTGTCTAGGAAAAACGTTATTAAAGTTGAAGTCATTTATCGAGGTAGCCGCTAGAGTATTTACGACACCTTTTTAATAAATCAAGTATGTTAATCAAATTCCAGCAACCTTGTGACATCTAAGGTATTTTAGTTTGTCAGTTTCCTCTACTGATACTTCGAATAAGGATATGTTTACTTTTTAAACGTTTTTAGTTTAATTAAATTACTTTATTTTTTATAATTACTAGTTGTATGGTTTTTTTTTTAAAAAAAAAGGTAAAATTTGGAAGTCAATCGATGTTAGAATCAAACAAGGATTGTTTTATTTTATGATGTTTTATTTATCCAATGATGTATGTTAATTATTTTTTAATGAAAATCCATTAATCATACTGCATTGGTTTGCTTGGCATTTCTCCCGCCACTACCCCATCCGGTCATCCTAAAGCATAAGACCGAATGTCTGTGCCACAAACGGCTACTGAGCCACGAAACATTTTAGCGATCAGTGTCTTAACTAGCTCTTAGAGCTAACCTAAAAGTGTGAGCGGACTAAACAAGATACCATACACCACTCGCGTGCGTGTCCCACCGCCCACTTGTCATATATGACTAAAATGGGTAGGTGCACCCTATCGACTACTAAAACATATATGACTATCAATAATTAATTTATCTTGTCAAAGACAGCAATTCGCTGCCACGCCTAGGCCGCTGAATGCCAGAAAGTACCTGTCCACCATTAAAACGCTTGGAGCCTTAATCTGGCTGGCAGCCAGCCATATCTCTCGGTTACCTTCCTACAGCAGCGCGGTAGGAATCTTTTCCCTTACGTAAACTACTGATGTCGGTTGAACAAAGCAACCGCATCAAAGAACACCCACACGGTCTGACAATGCGGCTCTCGCCACATTGACTCGCCGCTTGTGAGTGGCCAATTTTCCCCTTGACCTCTAAGTTCCAGCGTGGTCTGAGTTCTTCTGCCTCCCCCCTCCCCCCTAAGAGCTGGGAAATCTAACATCATGTGTTCGTTCGATTGGACCTCCCCGCAGATGCACAGCTCATTAGCTGCCAGGCGGAACCGAAACAAATGTTCGTTTATATTTACATGGTTGGAGAGCACTCGGGCTTCCATAGCCCTTAAAAACGAAGGAGAGGCAAACCATCCTGTAACCGATCCTGTATAAATCTATACAAGTACCTTCTCTTAGTCGTGCCATTCTTACTGCCATGCTTACATCGCGAGGCTATAAAGCCTCCTCTGCAGGCGGGAGATGGGCAACTGTTCGAAATTTAGAACCGGTGCATTGAGATCACCGGTTGAATTGAAATCATACTACATATATATAAATATAATTCTAATAAATTAAAATTTTCACGGTTGTAAAAGTCAATTTAAATACAATTCTAAAAAGGTAAACCGTTGAGCAGAGTAACTTTCCTTCGTCGGTTATGAGCATGTGAAAATTACAGCTGTTAATCTGCTCTCATCCACCGTTTTCACCTGTATGCAACGGTGAATCCGCGTTTCATCTACTGTTATGAACGTCAAAGAAACTCAACGAAAACGCGTTTAAATAAGTCTAAAGACCCTTGAAAAGTGTTAAACGAAAATCGATTTCGGTAGACAGTTAACAAACGCGGCACCCGTTGGGCAAAAGGCTTTTTTTACCCGAAACATCGTGTAAAATATAGCGAACTCGGTTTTCGAGGTGTTTGCTATGTAAGCAAACTACCTTCGATCGACGATCATTTATTACGGCATTCTGGATTTTTATGATGATTTCGTTAGTCGTAGCAGTTTTCAGCCGTCCCGTTCATCATAGTTTTACGATCACGTTTTTACGTCGAAAATGAGGAGAAGAATCATTTAAAATAGGATAAATCTTTTCGTACGTCTTTCGGGGTTAAATCTTGTAACAGAAAGTACTTTATAACAGTTTGAACTTCAATTTTATCCATTTTTTACGTAAATATTTTGGCTTGTTTGCTTTACTCGATCACCAAAAACAAACAACTAAACGCAAGCGTCTGAACTTCACAGTACGCCATCTAAAGGATACTTGAAAATATTATAGTCGTTCGATCATACTTGTGCCATCTCTGTGTCAGACCGGGAACTTTCTGAATAACCCTGGTAAAAGTGAAAATGAAATAAAAATTGGATTAATAATGATTAAGGAATCTTTTGTTTAACAGAGAACGGTTATTATTATTTAGCAAGATAGAGAGCTGAAGTTTTATGTTTGGAGTGTACTTAATATGAAATATAGTCGGTAAGAAAAAAGGGGAGGGAGACTCTAAAGTTATTTTGAAATGTGGATGCGGAAAAGATTGGATAAATAGGACAGGTAAAGTGAAAAATGTAGAAATAATAAGAAATGTGAATGAGAATAGAAATTTAATATGAATGACTCATAAAGTAACCTATTAGGAAAGTTAATCAGTTACAAAGTATAGCGAGAGGAAAAGAATCGATTAAAACAGTGCTATAAGACAGAGATGGGAAAAGAGTAAAAATTAAGGACGATTTAAAAGTAAATTTGATCTCTTAGAAGAAAATAGAGAGGGACGTGGTGTGAAGGACCTGTTTCAGATAACCGTCTGGTAATTATGATAATTTGTCGTTAATCTTTTAATAATATTTCAAATCAAAGCAATGTGCATATATTAAGGATAAATTTTAGTCGTGAAGGTCATCGATAGGGTAACACAGTCATTTAATATATTGTGTAGATAGTCATAAAATACTTTCCAGTTAACGATTTATTTCTTGTTTTGATATTTGTTGGTAGGGAATTAATATTTTAAAATTTATTTTAGTTGAAAAAAAAGTAATGCAATTGAACTTAATGTAGCATGTCATCTGAGCTTCAATATTAATAATAATTTAGTACTATTGCGTCGTAACAATTTAATTTTATACTCGGAAAAAATTGAATTGTTTATCTTATATATATATATATATATCACACGCTTTTAACTAGCCGGCTAATACGATATATATTATTGTATCACGAGAAGAATAAATTTTAAACGTTCTTCAATTGGGTTCAAGGATTATATGCGATGCAAAATGTCATTTTCGCTACTTATCACCGATTACTTTATTTTAAATGAAACGATTACGTCGTTTCAATTAATGATGTCATTGACATTTTTGTTAAGTTTTCACACTTAACGTACAAATTTCAATTTTTTTTAAGAGGTTTTGCTTAATAAGATCCTTTATGGAGACTTAAACGTTTTCATCCTTTATCTTAGTATAAACGGTGAGAGGATTTTTTTAAATTCAACGGAACCAAAATTTTCGACCAGTTTTAAACTACGCTTTATAAAACGTTAGTACAATATTTTAAATTTGTGCCGACTGTTAAAACGGGGTTTATCAGTTTAAAATTTAAGTGTTTATATTTCTGTTAGCAGTTAAATAAAAGGCTGATGTGGACACCATATACATGACTTCCTATTAAATGCCTATTAAATTACATAAACACATTTTTTGTTGCACTTCATTTAAACTTATTTCATTGAAAGTGAGGTACGATCCTCCAATTCTTTAATAAAGTGGACAGTTACACATTTGCTGAAATATTAGTTTTTATTAACATCAAATATTTATACAATTATAAATGGCAGGGTACAGCGACGGCCCAAATTCGATTTTCTGCGTGGCATTATTTCGGGTTTCACTGGCTCTCACAGCTTTAGGTTGAAAACCATGACAGAAAGGACAAAAAGTTTAATAACGAAAAATTTTCATTTTAAAAAGGCCAAAAAAAATTATTTATACTTTTTTCACTTATCTCTCATGGTTCTCGTAGCTGCAGCTCGACAACAATGAGACACAGGACAGACAGTATTGAAAAGTGGCTAAAAATTAATAATATTAACTAAATACATGAATTTAAATAAATAAGTAAAATATTAGTTAAATGAAATAGTTAAATAATAATTATAATAAATTAATATTTTTTCTGACCATCTCTCATATAAAACATAACTACTTACGATTTGGTGAAAGGCGCAGCTCAATCTCACAAAAGTACCTCGATTAAAGTGAATATTTAATTCAGATTGTATAATAATCTGAATCAGATGCAAGTGGATAAGTTTTTTTTTTTTTTTTTTGTTAATAAACAATGTAATTGGGAACAGGTATTGTTTCACATGTGACTGCGGTTGTCGTTAGCTAGTATGGCGAGTGTTCCCCTCGCTTCCGGCAGATACTGCGGTCACTGGTACACAGCTGACCGTTAAAAAAAAGTTTTCTCGCGGTCGTGGGTATTTGACTGATGCGAAAAATAGATAAAAACAATCTTTGATGCGGGTTATATATCGTGCTAAAATTTGAGCTCAATCGGTGCCGAACATGTTGAGTTTTTGAAGTGTACACAAACGAACTTAACATTTTTATATATAAAGATTAATTCAACAATCTTACATAAAATAATAGGGTAGAGTAGAAGCCCGTTTATTAATCGTATTATTAGATCAGTATTATTCACATCTTTATGAGTTGCTGATTAACAAAATTTTCAGATTTTTGGTGTGTCGTATAAATAAAAGTAAATAATAATTGAACTTTTCCGTTTAACTCCTGCATAATACTACAATGTTAATTTCGACCTTACGATGTAAAATATTTAGTTTTTATTATTGGAATATTTGGTGAATAATCAAAAATGAAAAAAAAAACACAAAAACAATCATTCAGAAAAGAGAAAGATAACATGAAGAAATATATCTGAAAAAAACGATAAGAAGATTAATATAAAGAGGAAGAAAACGTTAAGACTAAGGAAAGAATAAAAAGATTAAGAGAGGATGATGAATATAAAGGGAGAGAAAATTTGAACTAGAGAACGTATATACAAATTAAGTTCAGAAGAATTTATATGAAACCAAAGAGTGCTTAAATGATTGGCAACAAAAAACAAATCAACGAAATGATTAATAACTCCGATTTAGGGAGAATATTGTCCAACAATATCACAGGAGTAATGAACTAAAAGATTAGAATTTTTTGCAATTTATTAAGATCTGGCATCTATGCCTCAGTGTATACATCTTTCTTGTGAGGGCCTGTAGTTAACTTTTATGTAGATAAAATTAAACAGAAATTCCATCATAATTAAATAAAATTAAAAAGAAAATTCGAAAGTAATATGATTCTAAATTATAATTTTCAATTAATATTAAATAAATTAGATGTTTCACCAAATCTATAACTATACACTTATGTAATAATGCCTAATAAATTACATGTACGCATTTTTAAAACTACTAAAAATTTTATTTCGCTTCTTTTATTTCGCTAATACCTTCTGATTTTTCGCATTTTTTATTTATTTATTGTAATTTTTTTTTTAAATTACGGGTTAATTGAATAAATCAATAAGTGTAAATTAAAAAAAAAGTTAAATAAAATGGAAGATTAAGTCTGATTTGAACCGATGTGCCTTCCCCTTGTAAGATCCAAATATTTCGTTAATTAAACTTTTATTTGGCTATAACCTTTTTTTTTTTTTGAGGTGAAGGAACCCCATTTACGGTCGCCGAAGCAGTGTCAGACTCGCTAACAGGTTCCGCAAGCTATTACAGAAAATGCGTATGTATTCCTGCGCACTACCGATTAAACCTTCACCCCTGGCGACCCCACCTCCTGGACCGCTAATAAAGCATTACTTCAGGAGGGGAAACTATAACTCTGGAACCAATGAAAGTAAGTATCACTTATGATATATCGTTGAAAAGCTCTCAAGGAGAGCTTATTATTTATTGTAGTTAAGAAAAAGTCCAAAATCAAATTATTTTGGATTTTGGGCTTTTTTGAACACTTTTGGTTCAGTCGATTGCAGTCAAAATGGGAGGTGCACAACTAGATGTTATAACAGTCCTAATCCAAAATTTCAGCTTCCTACGGCTAATCCTTTTTTTAGTTATGCGAGATACGTACGTACAGACGTCACACTGGAACTAATCAAAATAGATATTTCTGTTGAAATCTGAAAACCGAAATTTTTCGCGATTACAATACTTTCTTTACTTCGTTTAAGGAAGTAAAAAAATCCTTTTGATTATAACTATCTAACTTTAAAAATAGATAAAACCGTTGGATTATGCTTCTCAGTTATACGTAACATTGCTAATCGCTCGAATAGAATTCTCGTTAATGATACAATAGTATTACTGTATCTGTAGTATCACAGATTACTGTAGTATACAGTAGTATTACTGTATCTGTATCTGTAGTAGTATTTACTGTTGCCACTGTTGTGAAATTTCTGGGTGTTTTTATTAGAATATAAATTCTGTTGGGATGATCAAATCGGTCTCCTTTAAAATTAATCCTGTTTTAGATTGAAACATCTTAATGAAACGCTTAACTTACACCGCATTGTTATGATTAAATCTATATTCAGGTCTCAAGTACAAGATATGTTTTTTAACGAAGGGCTGATTTGATATAGAAATTGAAATAAGCAAAATAGAAAAAAATTATTATAACAAAATAAACTAACATATATATATATTTTATTTTTCTACACATTCGGTATTCACTGCCATACATTTTTGATGTGGTTTATCAGCTTCATTATTCCGTTACTGAAGAATTCTCCCGCCTGTGATTTAAACAGATAATTTTTGTTTTGCGATTCCTTATCGTCTTCAAACTTGTGCGATGCAAGTCGTTGCTTTAAATGGAGAAAAAGGTAATAATTACTCGGTGCAAGATCCGGACTGCAAGGCGGATGTCCCGACGAAATCGTCGCAATTGTTCAGCGGTTTTGTTTGCCGTTCGAGGTCGTCTGCTATCATGGAGAAACAAAATCCCGTAGGTAAGTTTTCCACGCCTTTCCGTTTGAATCGAACGTCTAAATTTTGTAACCCTTTCACAGTACGTAGCAGCATTAACAGTTCTTCCGCGTTCGAGAAATTCAATCGGCAACATCCCTTCGGCGTCCCAAAAAACTTTACCTGTAAGCTTTTTCACTTAACTTTCTCGCTTAAACGTTTTGGGCTTTGGGAAAGATGAATGCCGATATCGCATCGATTACTGCTTTGTCTTTACATTTGAATAAGATATCCGCGGTTCATCACCGGTCAAAACGCGTTTCCATAAATCATCATCTTCATTTTCGTAGCTACTCAAAAACGTTTGAGCTGTCGCAAGACGTTTTTATTGGTGCGGTTATGTTAACGTTTTTGGTATCCGTCTGGAACACCACTTTCTATAACCCAGTTTTTCAGAAAATTTTGTAAATTTCCGATCGCGAAACAAAGGAAAATTCGATCGATAATTGAAAAACAGTAAGCTTCTGTTTTCACGGATTTTTGCGTTCACATTTTCAGTAGATTCATCTGCGATGACGCTACGTTCTTCGTCGTGAACGTTCTTTCTTCTTCCACGAAACAAACGACACCGTCGGTTAACTTTACCTTCGCATGTAACACCGGGTCCGTAAACATCTACGATTTCTCTAGGAATATCAGCAGCAGATTTTTTTTTTCACCGATAGATAACGAATTACTGATCGCACTTCACGACTCTCGAGATTATTTATTGTAGCGCTCGTTTCAACCAGGCTATATACAGCGAACTCACCGGGTTGGTTTAATGGTAAACGCGTCTTCCCAAATCAGCTGGTTTGGAAGTCGAGAGTTCCAGCGTTCAAACCCTTGTAAAGTTATTTGATATGGATTTGAATACTAGATCGTGGATACCGGTGTTCTTTGGTGGTTGGGCTTCAATTAACCACACATTTCAGGAATGGTCGAACTGACACTGTACAAGACTACGGTAATTCAAGGTAACGGTAATTCCCGGGGGCTAAAAACAGGAGAAGAGAGAGAGAGAGAGTGAGTGAGAGAGAGAGCTTTACACAGCGGCTTTTTTTATTTTTAACCTCTGGGGCGAACGTTGGGTATTGCTTTAGAGAATGAGATGAATGATCTGTATCGAATAACGTTAACTTATTGTTGCAAACAGATGATCGTTGATATAAATAAACACGCTATACTAGCACCATCAATTATCACCGCCTCATGGCGGCAAATTCAAAACGTCTTGTATTTAAAAAAAACACGCCTAATCTCATCTCATGAAGCTCTCAGAAAGTCAGAACGAGTTTTTAAAAGATAAATGAAGGCAGTCGGTCCGTTACTTGGTCCCCATAATTACGAATCGTGTAGACCGATATTTAGAAAATTAAAAAAAAAAATTATCTTTGCGTTTATATTAATGAATTTGCAATATCGGGTAAAAAGAGTAAAATTAATTGTTCTTAAAAATTATAATTTACGCTTGTATTAAACTGGACAAAAACAGAATTGAATTTCGTGTTACGCATTATAATTGGTCTTACAAAGAAAGAACCTTGATACTCTTCCGTTGCCATTTCTTAATAAATTAATCGATTTTCCCTTTACTTAAAATTTAAAAAAATTCTTTTTAAAGATTAAAATTTATTGGAACACAACTTTTAAAAAATCTAGATTTTCTGCATCTCTGCTCAGCGTGTTCTCAAATAAAGTAATTTTCATTAATGCCTTCTGAATCATGACGTATTTGTAGTTACGTTTTTTATTAGTCTCGTGTTTGCTTTAAATATTATATGATATTTTGAAAAATTTTTTACGAAGGTTAATCGCATAGATCTTTCGTTTTATAATTAAGTATGTATTTTTGTTTATACAGTTCTGATAAAGATTTTATCACGGTTTCCATAGGTTCATCCAGACAAACGTTGATGCAGTTCCTTTGTTTATCTACCCGTTCCTGACGAGACTCGTTTATATTGTACCAGGCTGGGCTGATAAATTTTACACACTAGCGTGCTACACGGAGACAAAAGGTACTATCGAGTTGGGCGTGGCAGCATATGATAACTAAAATCCCCCTCTATAAACTTGCGATAATGCGTTGAAATCCGTTTATCGGTTTGTTTTCAGTACCAGTTAAAATGGAGTCGAGTACGGCCAATATGTCAAAACGGTTAAAACAGGGCGCAGTGATCCAATTTTTAACAGCAGTAAAAGTGAATCCTACGAATATTTTTCATCGTTTAAAAGCGGTTTACAGTAGTGAAACTGTTGACAGGTGTACTGTGAATAGGTAAGCGTTGAAATTTCGCGAATGTGAGGGTGGTAAAGCGACAATTGAGGAGCACCTCAGAGTGGACGACCAGTTTTTGTGACTGACGTGAAGCATGGAAAGGAGGTGGACGATTTGCTTCAAAGTGACCGGCGAATCACCCAGCAACGCATCGTTATTCAGTTATGCATATCTAAAGAACGAGTAGGTCATATTATCGAGCAATCGGGTTATCGTAAAATCTGTGCACGATGGGTACCGCGCAAACTCTCTGATGGCTCTCCGCAAGCTGAAGTTTGAGCTAATTCCGCATCTGCCATACTCGCCGTATTTGGTTCTATGCGATTTTCACTTTTTTCCTCAACTCAAGAGGGATCTCAAAGGTAATCATTACACCACCGATGATGAGGTGAAGTAAGATGTTCCCACTTGGATCCGAGAAAGACCGCCAGAATATTTCAGTGACGGAATGCAAAAACTTATCACACGTTGGGAAAATGTATCAGTGTAAACGAGGATTATATTGATAAATAAATACTACATTTTGTAGCTAAGGTATTGTACTTTTATTAATTTTTTATTTCATTCCAATATTTCTTTTCATTTCCATGCTACGCATATATATGCGAACTTTATCAGCCGAGCCTCGTGCTATACTGGGGCGATAAGAATAATCCGTTTATTATACTTTAGTATATTTTTAATTTTTTGAAATAGGTTTTAAAGATATAAAAATTCTACATTGATAATTAATGATGCTGACGTTGAAACGCGTTCCTATTATGATTATGATTAAATTTCCTATTATGATTAAATTTATATATATTGTAAAAACCCCACAAGAATTTTTTTTTACCATAAAAAAATTAATTATATAAATTTCTTTGGTCCAAGATACGCCGGGTTGAACCAAGACAATATGTCTTCTCTACCTTACTCTTTACAGTAACCACTTCTTCTCAAGGACTCATCTTATATATGTGTGTAGATATATATATAATTGAATACGTACAGAAAAGAAGTATTTTCTGCAATCCTCTTTACCGAACCGAATGTACAGTAATAATATCAGTCTGCTGAGTTCACTAAAACGCAGCTGTTATTCAGTCCATGAATTCACAGAATTCATGGACGTCATGAATTCGTGTGAATTCTCATTCACACTCGTTTAATAAAAAAAACTAAATGTATAATGAACATCATTACTCTTAGAGAAAGCAAATCTGACTAGTACCGTGTGTCTCAAATGCTTTACATCTGTCAAAATCATAATGTGACAAAGTGATACAAAAACCTAACGTACCCTACATTAACGGAAAAAATACCTAATTTCAAATAGATTTTAATTCTAGGTACTCTAAGGGACGACGGAGCTATCTTGACTTTCTAAAGCTGTTAATCGTTTTAAATGATGATAAAGATGCAGAAAAAATAAATGAGTATATAATTAACGGATAAAAAACGACTTATTACGGTTTGAGTTACATCTTGAAGCTTTTTAACTCGTGGTAGTTTAACCAATGCCGCTATTGTGACGTCGTATTAGCGGACTCTGTAATTTGTTTAAAATGACGGTGCATTAATAAAACTAATTGCGTGGGTTAATTATAACTAATTCTCCCGCGAGGTTCTTTATTTAAACACTGTCGCACTACTTATATGAAAACGTATTTTTAAGTGTTACCGAGTTATAAATAGAGTCGACCACTAAATTATTCAAAAAATGTTTTTTTGATTCCGTATCTAATTAACACCTTATTTTCCAAAATATTTGTTTTTAATCATTATTATGAGATTCTGCCGATTTGATGTCGATATAAACTTGGCCAGCAGTCGGCCAATTTGTGGTAGATCGAAGTGTAGCTGAATTTAAATAAATGAATTTTCCGATTGGTGCATATATATATATATATAAAACCTACCGGGTTGGTCTACTGGTGAACGCGTCTTCCAAAATCAACTGATTTGGAAGTCGAGAGTTCCAGCGTTTAAGTCCTAGTAAAGGCAATTACTTTTATACGGATTTCAATACTAGATCGTGGATACCGGCGTTTTTTGATGGTTGGGTTTCAATTAACCACACATCTCAGGAATGGTTGAACTGAGACTGTACAAGACTACACTTCATTTACACACATACATATCATCCTCATTCATCCTCTGAAGTAATACTTGAACGGTAATTTCCGGAGGCTAAACAGGATTATATATATATATATATATATATATATATATATTACGAAGATTAATTCAGATGTTAATCATAACATCTGTATTAATCTTTAAAAATATAAGCAGATTTAATATGAAATAATTTTACGAGGAAGATTCATGAAGATATTAAAAAAAAATATATATATATAATAATTTCTAATTCAGAAGATGTAAATGAAAATTATTTTATTCTGTTTACTATTTAGCCTACGGAACCACCGTAATTTATTATTTCAGAGGATGAATGAGGATGGTGTGTATGAATATAAATGAAGTGTTAAGTCTTGTACGGTCTCAGGTCGACTGTTTTTGAAATACGTGGTGAATTGAAATCTAACCACCAAAGAACACCGGTTTGAGTATATATTTATGTACACATTAAATGGAATGTAGAAAATTCAGATTTTTTTTTTTTTAATTTTGATTTAGTGTTATTAACAAAATTATCGGTATACTTATATTGTGTTCTCTAGTTTTGTACAGAGAAATGTTGTTTATATATACAGTACAGGGTGAGCGACATAAAACCGAACCCATAACTTAGCCGCTGCAGAATCGGTAGGTTATGTTGGAATGAAATTTTATGAATGATACGGATAAATTAAATAAGAAAAACATAAAACGTAATTTAAATGTTACATTTATTCACGTTATTGTTACAAAAGATGTTTAAAATGACCACCCTGGGCATCGATGTACTTCTGTGCTCGACTGATCATATCGAGAGTCGTCTGACGCAGAATTTTTTTGTCAATTGCGTTGATTTCTCGTAGAATTTTCATCTTCAGTTCAGTATTGTGGGGATTAGATGCATAAACTAGACAGTTTAAGTAGATCCAATGGAAAAAATTGCAAATAGACAACTCTATCTGCCTACTAACAATGTTTTCGAGAAGTCATTTGCAATAATCAAGTCAATTCGGTTTGTCTGTCTCCTTCAGTTGTAAAGGGATATGGTTTCAATTTTAATTCATGAAACATTTTACGACAAGATGTGTATTTAATACCAGATTTTTGGGATAACTTGCGTAGTGATTTTTTTGGACTGGCAGTAATTCTCCTTTCAGTATCGGCAATGGGCTGTGGAGTCCTAACGGAAGGTTGTCCTATTTTTCCATTTGAAAAAACACCATTACGCCATTTTATTTAACTAAACCGTGTATGCTACTCTTCGCTGGGATACCGGCATTCGGAAATTTTTCTACGAATACTTGAAGTGATTCGTCAAACGATCCAGAACAAATATACGCTTAGCTTTCCTCTCCTGGATTGAATAAGGCATTTAACACAAACACAACTGCATTCACAATATTGCACTGTAATAGAACGTATACTGCACTGACAAGTATCCACCTGACAAACGGCGACAGTCACTAGTAGCATATACATCCATTAGTCGCGCTAGTTGTGTGAGAGTATTTCATAAATAGTGTTGGGTAGCGGTTTCATTACGGGTTCAGTTTTATGTTGCTCACTCAGTATATTTCCACTTCTTTTCTTTTTTTAATATAATAAAAAAATAAAATAAAAAAAAATTATTAGAAGTGGAAATATATTACACTGATAGACTAAAAAAGATTTTTATGTTTCTCTAAGTGGGATACTATTTCTTGAATTGCTTTTTTGCGTACATTACAGATCTGTAAATACAAATTTTCTATCACCCTTAGTTTTAAATAAATTACGCTTCAAAAAAAATGAACGGAAAATATAGGTAAAATCTGTAAAATGTATAATCTTATATTGCCATACCTGTATTAGAATGATTTCGCTGATGCTTTTCATTTATAAATAGCCTCAGGCACATCCCTAATTAATGTCCAACAGTAATCGGCTAGCATGTTAGTATTCCATATCCCTTTATAGCGGCTTTCTGTCACCGAAATGTCTTCTTGGAAACATTCACCGTGTTCGTCATTTACGTCTCCGAGATTGTCCCGGAAAAAAACCAGATGTGAATGGAGGAAATGGATTTTCAAATACATGCTATATACATTGCTATTACATTCCGTAGCTCTGTGTGAAGTAAAAAGTTGATTAACAATATTGTGGTAATTGTCGGATTTTTGTTTGCCGAGAAAGGTTTTGCAAAGTCTTTAAATGAAGTCCATGCTACACTTTATACATTACTTAACATCGAGTTAAATACATAATCTTTGACCAACTCTCTTTTTTGAGAACCAACAAATATTCCTTCTTTAATTTTTCCTTCACTTACATTCGGAAATTTCTGCCTGATGTACAAAAATCCAGGACTATTCTTCTTCATTGCTTTTATAGAATTTCATTAGTCCTAGCTTGATATGGAGAGGGGGTAAAAATATTTTTTTGGGTTCAACTAAGAGCTCATGAATACGATAAAAATCATAAAATAAGTATTGATTGTTTTGCTTGGCAGTTCTCCTGTCACCACTCCAATTACTATCAATCAATTTCTAGAGTTAAATTTCTAATTTAAGTTTCGTTATATCAATTTTCATCATTCAAAAAAAAAATTATACAAGAGGTAATCAGTTTTGGACACTGATTCAGAAAACCAATGAGTTTATTGGTTTTCTCAAAAGCTACTGCAGATACTGTTCTGGGGCCTATTTTATTCGATTTTTTAAGTCAAAAACCATAAAAAATCTCTAATCCTATCCCTTGATTAACGTCCTAATAATTTCAGTACGACCTCATTTCTGAAATCCGAGCGAAATTTTTCACTAGCCTTAACTCGCAAACGAAGAATTTTAGGACATATGTTTGTTTATATGAAGTTTTTCCATTATTATCACGAGTAGAATAGGTTAAGAAAGTCCTAGGAGAACTTCGTGATACACTTTGTATACATGTCCTTTGTAACTTCACGAAGCAATAACACTGCCCATTAATGAAAATGTTTCGGGCTCAAAAATAGCTTATTTTTATGTATTTCCATCTGCTAAATTAAAAAAATCACCATAAAAGTGACCTATTAGCTCTTTTTTTGGAGATACATGTTATTTTTTACCCGATCTACATTTTTCGTTTAGGGATAATTTATTTCTAGAATTTTCACACCTGTTAAATGACAAAACAACGTCCTCCAGTTGTTTGTAGGTTATAAACATTATTACTGTTGCTATAACTGTGAGTTTCATATTGTTTGTGTTATAATTAGTGCAGAATTTCTGTTTTTCGAGTGCTTTTGAGGTGAAAAATTTTTTAAATCAAAATGCCACTAAAATGTATAAATTCAGTGAATAAATTTTGTTACGTTTGTTGGGAAATAAAATTTTCATCACAGAAACGCAATCTCATGTCTCTTGTGAAGACTGCCTATCAGCATTATTTTGGTATGAAGGTACGGTACCAGGATAAGTCATGAGCCGTCCACATATATGTTGCAACTCTTGTTCAGTTATACTACGAAAACGGCTGAAAAATAAAAAACGATCTATGGCTTTTGTTGTGCCTATGGTTTGGCGGGTGCCTGCAAACTATACAGATTACTGCTATTACTGCTTGACTCCACCTATAAAGGCAGGATTGTCAATGAAGAAAAGAAGAACAGTTCATACCCTAATCTTCCATGGGCTATTCGACCTATTCCACGTTCACAAAGTTTACCAGTTCCTACTCCACCTCGAAATTATGAGCTTGAAGTAGAAAATGAAGACAGTGTGGAAGAAGAAGAACCTAAGAAGCCTTCCACATTCCATGACTCTGATTTTGACGAAAAGGATGACAAACCGCTTAGACTGAGTCAATGGGAATTGAGTGATCTCATTCGAGAACTTGATTTGTCGAAGGAGAAGGCAGAACTTTTAGGGTGAAGGCTACAGCAATGGAATCTTGTCCAACGTGATGTCAGGGTCTCACAGTACAGATATCGTCATAGGGATCTGCTTTCTTTTTTTTAGGAAAAAAACAATCTTCTTGTTTGCTGTGACGTTAATGGCTTGTAACCAACTGCCAGGTATTCTTCCACCAATTAAGAACTCTTAGAATGTAACTGTTATTAAAAAAATGTCAAATGGACTTTGTATATTGTTGGTATATGTAATTAAAATGTATCGTTTTCTTTTAATTCGTTAAAATAAAATACCTCCACCTATTGCATATCACAGAAACTAGAGCTAATAAAATTTTTCTTTGTCATATTCATTTTTCTCACACCAAAATTAGTAAGATTTGACTCATAAAGTGAAAGAAACAGTCAAAAAAAAATTTTTTTGTGGCAGTGTAATTGCAAATAGTATTTCTAAAATTGCAGTAATTACTACCTTATTATACGACTTGGACATAGAAATGGATAAGTTGTGTAAAACGTTTTATATTTTGAAACAGCTAATGGAATTTGAACAATTCTTAGAAATTGGAAAGCGATTAATTTCGATTCGAAATAAAAAGGATGCTTCCATGTTACTTACATTCACTTACCTAGAAATGGCTCATGTACGTATAGAATGGCACAGGGAAACGTGAAATTTTGCGCCTAATGTTCGCAGCTCTGTGGTACAGATATGAACTCATTTAGAACCTCTTTACCGTTTGTAATTATTTGCATCGAAATGGGGTTGAACATGTTCTTATAGTTAAATATTTTTATAAGAACGTTGAGAATTTGATCGTTTCACAAAAGTAATTTCGGCGTCGTTATCCATTAGGACCCCATGATGAGGTAACCCATTTTTTCATGCAGTTAAAACGTGGGATTTTAATTGTGATGAAATCGCATCGGCTCTTAAAAATTAATCATTCGGAGATATACGAACTTCTCATACACGAGAAAATAGCGAGCCGGTTATTATCAAAAGCCTTCGTCGTTCAGTCCGATATCGTCTCTACAGCTAAACCGTCGGAACCTAAAAAGAATACCGCACTGGTTGAACTTACATCTCTATAAGTTAACAAGAATTATAAACAATTATTAAAAAATGAAAATCCACCTTACCAACAAATTAAGAGTGTCTGAAGATGTTTCGGTTTATTTCACAACCATCGTCAGGAGTTAAAAATACTATAATAATAAGTTCAAAAATTAAAAAAATTGTTACACTGTCATGACTGCATGCATTCCAACAGTATACTGAAAGTATATAAAACTACTCTGGTGGATTGATATGTAATTAAAAGGAAAACCATGTTATCAGAAATATTTTATTTGATTAAATTATTATGTCAATATATTTATATTTATGGCATGCTTATACAATTTATCATCTTTAAAAAAATTTTGTTCATTAATTAAATTTTTATTATTACTGTAAATGTGATATTTTTCTAAATTGGATGTATTATAATAATTGTAAGAAACGTCTAAGATTTTTAAAGAAGTTTTAGATTGTATGTTTAACCATTATCTAATATATGTTTAGCAAAGTTTGAATTTTCTGGTTTATTGTTTTTAATACT
The DNA here is from genome assembly GCF_047948215.1 of Lycorma delicatula. Classification (NCBI taxonomy): domain Eukaryota; kingdom Metazoa; phylum Arthropoda; class Insecta; order Hemiptera; family Fulgoridae; genus Lycorma; species Lycorma delicatula. The sequence goes on from NC_134464.1 coordinate 58,455,487, forward strand.
GGCCATGTGTTCTTTTGCACGAATAGAGAATTTACGATTGGTCATACCGACATATATCAAACCGCAATCCTCACAAGCCAAACTGTATATCACCCCTTGATTTTCAAACTTAGCATCATTATTAGGTGATATTTTATTATAATTATTATTAATATATTTAATTAATTTATTATTTGTAGTTTACGCTAGTGGTTATGTTAATTTTTTTATATGTTTTTCAAATTTTTGACTAGACGGAGTTTATTCAATTTTATGTATATTTTTTTCTTTTTATCCGGTTATAATTTTATATGTTAGTCATATCAATTTTATTATTTATTCTATTATATAATCTATATGTAGTATTAAAGTTATAACCATTACTAATAGCAATGTTTTAATTATTTCTATTTGTTTAAAGAAACTTTATCATGTTTGAGGTAATGCATGACTATATAAAAGCGCATATAAACAGCTATATTTTGGGTCCAAAGATGAAATGAATTGTATGTAATTAATTATTGTATCACTTGAAGAAGGTTTACGATATATTTCTAATATTATTTCATTATTTATTTTATTGTTATATATTTCTATATCTAAAAAATTAAACAATTATCATTTTATATTTTTATGGTAGATTTTATGTATTTATCAATTTTATTAAATTTATTTAATATTGTATGTGATTCATTTTGAATATTTTCATTATATATGATTACGGTATCTTCAAAGTAACGTTTGTATAACATAATATCATGTTGGGTTAGGATTTTTTTAATATAATTATTTTCTAAAACTTGTCAGTATATTTGTGCCATAATTGCCGATAATGGTTCACCCATCGCTGAACCGAATGGTTGTTTATAACAATGGTTATTAAACGTAAAAAAAAACTACATTCACAACATAATTTAATCATGTCAATTAATTCGTTTATATAATGTATATTTAAAATTTTATTGTTTTTCAATTTTTTTTATTGATTGTTAAGCTTTTATTTATGTCTCTGTTAGAATACGTATTAGAAATATCTAAAGATATATATTTTGTATTATTATTTATGTTGGTATTATGTAAGACTTATATAATATTATCAACATATTTTAAAGTGTATGTATTGTTTAATTTTTATTTAATTTTTTAATATATTAGCTAAAAATTTGCTTAAAAAGTATTTTGGTGAATGGGTAAAATCAATTAAATGGTGTTATTGGTTTATTAATTTTATGTATTTTTGGTAAAGCTTTCATGTATGGTGCATATGTTTCAATTTTTTTTTCTTTTTTTTTTTAATTTACTTTTTGTATTACCATCCGGTTTAACATATTCAGATTTATTGATTAAACTTTTAATTATATATATAGGATTTTTGGTTTTGTATTCTCATTTATAAATTAATTTTTTCTATTTACATATACGTCTAAATACATAATGACAGGAGTACCTGTTTTATCAGCTTTGAATATGTGTGTTGTATTTTTGATTAATTTGATTTTAATAATTTTTTGTTTTTCTTTTGAATTCAGATTGTTTATTGTATCATTATATGTGGATTTGTTTTTCATAATATTATAATTAGTATTATTTATCAAATTGGTTATATTATTCATTATATTATCTCTTGTCATTATCATGAATCTTATACATGTTATCTTCTGTGTCGATTACATAGTTTATTTCGTTATATATTTTATCTGATTTAATGTTATATTTATATATAAAAATTTAAACGTACATTATATAAACGAATTAATTGACACGATTAAATTATGTTGTGAATGTATTTATTTTACTTTTAATAACCAGTGTTATAAACAACGATTCGGTTTAGCGACCATTATCGGCAATTATGGCACAAATATACTTACAATTTTTAGAAGATACTTATGTTAAAAGAATCCTAACCCAACATGATAGCTATATATATAAAAATGTTAAGTTCGTTTGTGTACGCTACAAAAACTCAAAATGTTCTGCACCGATTGAGCTCAAATTTTAGCACGATATATAACCCGCAACAAAGATTGTTTTCATCTATTTTTAATAAATCTATCTATCTATTTTTAATTTGGAAATGTAAACAAAGGAAAACCAATCAGATCAATGCAAGATGGCCGCTATCAAACGCAACGACCAATCACAAAGAGCCCGTATGGCCGTTGCCAATGTAAACAAAATCACAACTGATTAAGTAACAAATTTATTTGAATTATATTTAACAGCTAAATCATCTGTATTTATTAATAAAAAAAAAACCAAAACAAAAAGAAAAGCCACCAAGAAGGATGACTTACAGTAAATAAATTAAAACACCCAACTTTCTTATAGCCCAGATAGACTTAAGGCTATGCAAACAAAAAAAAGTCGAAATAACCAAATACACAGAAAATAATATCCCTACATAATGACCAAAAAACCTTTGTTAGGTTAAATATTCACTTTTGTCTGAATTTACAGAAGGCATTTACAACGAAGCATTGATAAATATTGAAGACAAGTGCTTGAAGACTAATGCAAATAAAGTTCTTAGTCAATTGGGAATGCCAGCACCCACCTGAGCTGCGATTGCTTCATTTGATGTGGATTTACGCCGTGAACAGAGTTACAACATTGGTGATCTTCAGTCATATGTCCAATCTAACATTCCCAAATTAACGCGTAAACAGAAAGGCATTTATGATCGCATAATGCAAATGATAAATGACGGAGTTGGGGGGACCTTCTTCTTGGATGCGCCAGGAGGAACTGGGAAAACATTCCTCATTAGATTGATTCTAGCAACGGTTCGACCAAAAATGACATAGCCTTAGCTCTTGCTTCGTCTGGAATAGCTGCGACATTGTTACCAGGGGGAAGGACTGCGCATTCAGCTCTGAAGTTGCCACTAAACATGCAAATCATCGAGACTCCCATGTGCAATATTTCCAAAGCATCCTGTATGGGAAAAGTATTACAAAAATGTAAACTCATTGTTTGGGATGAATGTACGATGGCACAAAAAAATCGCTTAAAGCTCTTGATCGATCGTTACGAGATTTGCGTGGAAACGTTCAACCATTCGGGAATGCTTTGATATTACTCGCAGGAGATTTTAGGCAAACATTGCCTGTAATTTCTCGATCGACACCAGCAGACGAAATAAATGCTTGCCTGACATATTCAACACTGTGGCGACATGTACGTACGTTGCAGTTGACTACGAATATGCGTGTCCAGTTGCAGAATGATCCATCAGCTGAGGTATTCTCACAGTTGCCAGTCGATGAGACGTCTAGACGAATATCAATTCCTGATAATTTTTGTAATTTAGTAACATTTAAAGAAGAACTGATCGAAAAAGTATTTCCTGATATTCAAATTAATCATAGAAATTGCGATTGGCTCGGTGAACGAGCTATCCTTGCCGCAAAGAATAAAGATGTCTATCAACTTAATAATGTTATTCAATCCAGCATTCAAAGTGAGAAAATTACATATAAGTCGATAGACACCGTTGTGGAAGCAGATGAAGTAGTTAATTATCCAACGGAATTTTTAAACTCACTTGATCTGCCAGGAACGCCACCACACATTAAAATTGAAAAAAAGATGTGCCAATTATCCTGTTGCGGAATATTAATCAGCCAAAACTCAGCAACGGCACACGACTTGTAGTTAAGAAATTGATGAATAACGTAGTCGAAGCAACGATTTTAACAGGGCCTTTCAAAGGTGAAGATGTCCTCATTCCTCGAATACCCATGATCCCGACCGATACACCATTTCAATTTAAAAGATTGCAATTCCCAATTCGATTGGCATTTACAATCGATAAAGCTCAAGGTCAATCTTTAGAATTGTGTGGTTTAGATTTAGATGCGGATTGCTTCTCACATGGACAACTGTACGTGCGTGTTCCCGAGTCGGCAAACCAGATAGCCTTTATATCTACGCAGACAGTGGAAAAAACAAAAAATATTGTATATCCACAAGTATTGCAAAATTAAACTTCTATGAAATGTATGCTTTGTTTTGTTTCTCATTTCTCATCCATGCAACCACAATGTGCCACAGCGAAGCGAGGCGGGTAGAGCTAGTATAATATATATTATAAATTTATATAATAAATAAATCGAAAAGTATAAATATAATGTAACCAAACGCGTAGGTTAAGTTTGGTGAGTCTTATATATATTTATCTGGTTATCTCATAACCGAACATGGACAGATATTTTATTGGATAGTTATAGTGGTAGTTGTATAACCTACGAGACCCTTTTCTTTAAACAAAGAAATAGAAATAATTAAAAACATTGTTATTACTAATGGTTATAACTTTAATACTACAAATAGATTATATAATTGAATATATGATAAAATTAATATGTCTAAAATATAAAATTATTGCCGGATAAATAGAATAAAATATACTTAAAAATGAATGGACTCCCTCTAGTCAAAAAATGTATAAAAGAAATTAACGTAACCACCCGCGTATATTACAAATAATAAATTAATTAAATATATTAATAATAATTATAATAAAATATCACCTAATAATGATGATAAGTTTGATAAACAAGGGATATACTATCCAGGTTGTGAGGATTGCGATATATATGCCGGTATGACCAATCGTAAATTCCCTATACGTGCAAAAGAACGCATGGATAGTATAAAAAGACACTAAATCAGAAAATTCAAACTTTGGTAAACATATATTATATAATGGTTATACATACAATCCTAATACTTTTATGAAAATCTTAGACATTTCTTTCAATTATTATAATACATCCAATTTAGAAAAATATTACATTTGCAGTAATAATAAAAATTTAATTAATGAATAACATTTGTTTAAACATAATAAATTGTTGAAACACGTACTAAATATAAATATATTGACATAATAATTTAATCAAATAAAATATAATTTCTGATAACATGTTTTTTCTTTTAATTACATTTCAGTCCACCAGAGTAGCTTTATATTCTTTCAGTATGCTGTTGGAATGTATGCAGTCATGACAGTGTAACTATTTTAACCTGTGACTTTGTTTTAATTTTGAAATAAACCGACAGATCTTCTTGAGACATTCTTAATTTGTTGGTAAGGTGAATTTTCATTTTTAATAATATTTTATAATTTATTAAATACGAGAGATAAAAATCGTTTCATTGTAAAAATATTTAGTCTCAAAATTTTATAAATATTTTTTATTTCTCTTAAACTACATACCTTATACTACTTGTCTATATAATCGCCACATGAATTAAGACATTTATCGTAGCGAAACACCAGCTTCAATTTACCCTCGTCTTATTCTTCTACCGCCAGTCAATTTAGCTACTGATTAACAGAATTTTTAAGTTCATTGTCATCCGGGAATTGCTTACCACTCAAAACTTCTTTCAATTTCCCAAACAAATGGTAATCAGACGGAGATCATAAGAACAAGTCGGGACTATATGGTGGTGATCGTAAAATTCCTATCCAAATGTTCTCAGTAAATCACGTGTCGGACCCACAACATGTGGACGTGCATTTTCGTGCAACAGGATGACGTCGTCGGTCAGTCGCCCACGTCGCCGATTTTTAATGGCGCGCCGTAACTCACGTAGAGTTTCGCAGTAGGCTTCTGTATTTATAATCGTTCCATGTGGCATCAAATCAATCAGCAGTTTGCCAAACCGATCCCAAAAGACTGTGGCCATCAGTTTGGGACCAAATGGCTATGGCTTGACCTTTGTTGGTCTGGTTGGTGATTGAGGATGACGCCATTCACTTGACTGCCGTTGTCTCTCTGACGGATCTGGTGGGGGTGCGGGGTTTATCCCCGGCTCCTACGCGGAACGGAGTGAGTTACGTTTCCCTTGTTAGGTGACCTAAATTGGTCGACTTATTTGGGTGTAGGTCTGAATTTCTATGTTGCGTAAGATATAATTTTGATTGGTATGGGTGTAGCACTGATTTAACTTTAAACTCGTTCGTTTTCTGAGGCATTCACAGTCACAAACGGTGCTGTCAAATCTGGACTAGGCGCAGGGTTCGCGCTTCTGCAGTTTCGGTCAGTAGTTTGAGGGAATCATGTTAGGTTGGATGTGAAGATGTCCGTTTGTCGTAAGTTAAATTATGATGGAAAATGTTTTAGGACGCAGAATGTGTAGTTTCCTTTAAGTTGAAATACTTGGTTACAACAGGACGAAGCTATGTCGATACGGAGGCCGTCAATCGATCCAGCTTTATGGAGATTGAATAATTTCAAGACAAGGTGTTATCGCATGGCCTTCAAGGTCCCCTGATAACTTGTGATATTTTTTTATGGGAACATCTGAAGAGCCTACTGTATCGCAATCATTGCTGAATTTAGAATGCAAATTGAAGAGAAAATAGCTAACAATTTTGTTGATGTTCGTCGTGTTTCGCAAAATTTCCAAAAAAGACTAGTGTTGTTTGTTTGATGGAAAACACCTTAACGATTTAATAAAAAAAAATCAATAAATAATTGTTTAATGTCATAATGTGTGCGATATTTTTCATTAAAAAAATGGAATTTTAAATTATTCTTTAATTTATTAAATTATTTTGTTAATATTTTACAAATATTAACAAAAAAGTGGCTGTTTTCATAGTGTCACCCTGCGCGGGGAAGAAGTTCAGCTTTGTGAGATCAGGGCCGTATCTATGAATCAAGTTGGACTTGAATTCAAGGGGGCCGACCGGTAACGTAAATCGCGATGACAGGAGGTAGGAGGATTTTTATGTGAACAAAAAATTTTTAAGTAAATATCTTCATTTAGTTTTTAAAAAATTCTGTTTTTCCTTAGTGACATATCGAACATTCAGTATGAATTATTTTATAATATTTATTTCGTAGGCAACTTTCAAGTAAAATAAAGCTGCTGTAAAATTAGATTTTAAAACCTCTTCCTTGAATTGATTTAGCCTATATTAAAGCTAAATTAATTACCTATAGAGCTATTTAATTTAATTTAGAAGGAATTATTTCCTTTCTATCGAATTTTTAGAAATGTAAATCAAAAATTTACATTTCAACTTTTTTTATATTCTATATATTTTTAACCAATTTTAAGTAGAAATTGGTTCAGACTCGGTAATTTAGTTTTGCTTCTATTATATTTTTAAATTAAAAAAAACTATTAAACGTTTGGTTAAAAATCAGTTTTTTTCGTTTTTTTTTAACCTCCAGGAACACCGTTAGGTATTGCTTCAGAGGATGAGATGAATGACAAGTAGCGTGTGAAAATTCCATGCCTGACCGGGATTTATCCCTAAGAAAGACCATCACATAAAATTTATTATAGGTAGAACATTATCACCGTAAAAACACGATGTTCTACATCGACCAAACGGGACGCAGTTCAAAAAAATATATATATAAAATGAGTACACTAAGTCCTAGGCGGCAATATGGAGACAGAATTTTTTGATCGTCCGATAGACATCACACATAAGTTGTCATCAACGATAACCTGTACAAAAAAAGGACCGCATTTTGCTACAATCAAATATTATAAAATGCATAAATACATATAAAGTAATACGCCGAATGAGCACGAATCAAATCTTATATAATTTTCGATCTCGATAAATGTTGTCTTCTTAATTTAAAAATAAATAAAAATAACCACTAGCTGATTTCTTGTGTGAGAAAAGCAGCACTAATCGCTAAAAATAGTGCTAAAGGCTACCGAATATGATTGGAAATTATTAAAAAAAAATATTTATTATAAAAATCTGATTCCGTTTGTCTTTTCAAAAGTTTGTATTTTTAATTAATTAAACGAACATTTTTAAGAAGTTTTTTTACTTCCTTGTACGAAATAAAGGAAGTATTTTGATCGCAAAAAATTTCGGTTTTCAGATTTCAACGGAAATATCCATTTTGACCATTCTTGAATCCATTTTGACTAGATTCAGCGTGACGTATGTACGTATGTATAATAACTCAAGAACGATTAACCGTTGGATGTTGAAATTTTGGATTTAGGATTGTTGTAACATCTAGTTGTGTACCTCACCTTTTGACTGCAATCGACTGGACCAAAAGTCTCCAAAAAAGCACAAAATAAAAATAAAAAATTTGGATTTTGTACTTTTTCTTAACTCCAGTAATAAGCTTTCATTGAGAGATTTTCAACGATATATCATAAGGGGTACTTATTTTCATTGGTTCCAGAGTTATAGCCAAATGAATTTTAATTAATGAAATATTTGGATCTTATTAGGGGAAGGCACATCGGTTTGAATCAGATTTCATCTCTTTTTTTTTAATTTTTTTTTTTAAATTTAAATATATTGATTTATTAATAATTATTAATCTCTGATTGTAAAAAAAATTACGATAAATAATAATTCAATAATAACAATAAAAGAAAAACAAATATGAGAAATTATTAATGAAGTAAAATTTTAAATATATTTCATTAAAAAAAAAAAATGTTTTTATGTAATTTAATAGGCGTACAAGTAAGTCATTTGGTGTCCACATCAAATTTTGTGAAACATGTGATTATTCGTTTTTGTTTTCATTTTGTTGGTGGTTACATCATAATAATTTTAAAAAAACATATTATTAGGTAGATATAAGACATACATTTATTTAAAGAGTAATAATAAAGGACTTTTACTCTATCCTAATATTTCAGGGAAGATTGTTGAATAAATGATTGTATAAATATATGATGTTAATAACTAATATTTTAGCAATTGCGTAACTGTCCGCTTTATTAAAGAATTGGAGGATCGTATCTCACTTTCAAATGAAATAAGTTTAAATGAAGTGCAGAAAAAAATGTGTATAATTAATTTTATAGGTGTATAAGGAAGTTATATGGTGTCCGCAACACATTTTTTAAATTTATTTATACATTGTAAATTCCAGTTATGTTAATAGGGTAATCGCAAAAGTAGTTTAAAAATTAAATCGTATAATAAGTTTAAGAAAAAAATTATCAAATATTAAAATAAGATAAAAATCGATTTTTTACCGTCATTAAATCTGAAATTTATCGGTAAAAATACATTACGCAAATTTTTAATTAAATATAAATTTACGCTTCTTCTTTTTTTCAACTTTTACTTATTTGATTATCGGTTTATCACGATAAAACATTTTGTTAATCAGTATTAATTATTTTAATTTTATTCATTCCTTATGTTTAATCTTACCATTTATATTATTCATTTAATTTTTTTCTTTTTTTTGGAATAAATTATTGGTTTCTCGTTTTATTTGATATGGGCTTGGAAAAGAGGGGTGGTTTGGCGACCGGTAACGTCACAAGGTGTCTTTCTTCTACGGGGTTGGGATGTGTATAAAATTGATGAGTTAGCAAGATCTAGTGGCAAAACCGTGCTTCGACTACTTTCGTATCTTTGTGAACTCAACGGATTGAGTTAATTTGGAGACAAATAAGAAGTTACGTAGTATCAGAAATTACTGATGTTAAAAATATATGTTTAAAAGCCATCGATAGAACGGGCCAACAGGATCAAAAAAACTGTATAAATCAAGTAACGGTTACTATTAAACCAACTTATTAAGAATCGGATAATATAATAAAAACAAAATTGAGCCTCCCGTTGTGTCTCTTAATACTGACAGTACTACGGATTTCTCGCAATCAGATGACGAAAACTGAATTGAATTTATTATTCGTTTATTATTATAAAAATTTAATTTAAAAGACATTGGTGAACTTTTACTGTTTGTGGACAATTGACGATTTCATAACTCTTAAAAAACTCTATAAATAAAGTGTCTTAATTTATTTAAATTTAAAAAATATATAACAATATAAAATATATAATAGCGCGTGGTTACTAATTTCGTCGCGTAATTTTTTTATGCGCATCAGGATTTACAGGAAAGGCTTGTGAATCGGTCGCCTGAACACTCGTATCCGCTGTCTGTAACTTGAACGCTTCTACGCGTATAAGCTAACTGAATAAACTGGCTTGGTCTAGCGGTGAATGCGTCTTCGCAAATCAGCTGATGTCGAAGTCGAGAGTTCTAAGGTTCAAATCCTAGTAAAGGCACTAGTAAATCTAGGCACTAGTCTAAGTAATCTAAAGACACTAGGAAATCCTAGTAAAGGTTACTTTTTTATTTGAATACTAGATCATGGATACCGGTGTTCTTTGGTGGTTGGGTTTCAATTAACCACACATCTCGGAAATGGCCGATCTGAGACTGTACAAGCTTACACTTCATTTACACTCATACATATCATCCTCATTCATCATCTGAAGTAATTGGTAATTACTTAAATAAGTAGTCATTAATTCTAAAATAAGTGGTTAGTAAGTTATCTTCCGAAGTAACTGGTTCCGGAGGCTAAACAGAAAAAAAAAGCTAACTGAATAAGATACAGATATTTTAATTAAGAAAAAATCATTAGGATGTATTTATCTGTGTGTTTCTGTAACATCGTGATGAAATATGCAAGTAACCAGGATACTATTTGACCGCAAAACAAAATACTATGATAACATTCCAACTTACGCTGTTTATAACTATTTTAAGTGATTTTTTTTAGTAAACATCTTCAAATTTTGAATTGTGGAACGAATTCTTTAATTTTGTATAATTTTTTTTACTTTACCGATCGATAAAGGTATTGTATTTTTATTTATTTTTTAATTAAAAGTTTCATTTCGTGTTTATGAATGCATATAGATTTCTTTTTCTATAAAAAATTAATTAATAATACAAACAATAGGGAGTAAAATAGAAAGAAGAGCTTGCAGAGAAAGAAACGAAATAAAGTTTTAAATTCACTAGGTTGTATCCTTGAACGCAAAAAAAAAAACAACAAAAGATACATAAACAATTTTTTTATTTAATTATTAACTCCCCGTCGTGACTCGCAGCGTACTATCGTAAAAATATCTTATCGTACTTATTTTCGCGCGTAAAGTTATATAAAAAATATGTTCAAGTACAAAGAACAGTTTATTAAGATTTATCTCTTGTTCTAAATCAAGTTTCATTCACATTAACAGCACTGACATACGAGTAACTTTTTATTTACTTAGTTGTAGAAAAATATAATACTAGCTTCGAATACACTTTTTTTTTTCATTTTCTATGATCAATCGTTTGACTGGTTTGATGCTATTCTCCATTTTTTTCTGTTAAATGCTAATTTTTTTAACCTTAACATAATTAATATCAGAATACTTTTATCGACCTCAGCATAGTTATTTTTTTATTCGGATTCCATTATCGCTAAATTAATTAAAACTTTTTTTTTCTGTTTAGCCGCCGGAACCACCGTAAGGTATTACTTCAGAGGATGATATGTATGAATGTAAATAAGATGTAGTCTTGTACAATCTCAGGTCGACCGTTCCTGTGTTGTTTGTTTAATTGATTAAATTAATTATACCTGAATGTCTCAATATATATGGCTCATTAACCTATTTTATCTACATTTTACTGCCACAAATCATATCTTATACCTTTTCATCCCGTATATTATCACCCTCATAATTTGAAATGTTATTCGTTGGACCCTGAAAACTCTCAATTTCACAAGTGCTGTGTTTTTTCCTTTTTTTCTCTCTTCTATATCCATATTTCACTATTTAAATTTATAAACCGCCCAAATATTTAAAAAATGTATATTTCTCATTCGAAGATTTGTAGGTTTTAATAAAATTACGGGAAATCTTAAGCAACTCTTCAATTTAAACCTTGAAAACTGAAATTTAGCAAGCATTCCTACTTTCAGACGTTCATTTTTTTCAGTATAAGGCCATTGTATCCCTAATCCCTCAGGGGGGAAACGAGAAAATTTTAAATGGAAAAGAAGAAATAGCGAGATAACGTTTAAAGGTCATTGAAAAATAAAAGTTCTGACTTAATAAACATCGGAGTATCTAACCAAGGTAGCGGTCATTTAATCTTTTTCAGAGGTAGTTTTGAAAGCGGTCTGTAGTAACTCTTAAATAACTGCTCAACATTTGAACAATAAAAAATGAAATCTACTAAATGCTCCTACCTCAAAACGATCTATTTTTCGATGAGACCACTACTTGGACTGTACTTCAAGCCACTTTTTAAACTAGCTGTAAAAGTATTAAACGGCTGTTTTTTTTTTTGTTAAGATTATTGTAGCCTGATGTTTTTTACGTCAAAAGGTTTGTTTTTCATTAGCATATAAAATAACCTGTCAAAACCCTTACCATTTCAGTTACAAATTTGAGTTGTTCCCTTTGGAGTCTTCTGGGTAGTTGAGGTGTGATCATCCCATCCCGAAAGATACATCATTTTCAAGTAAGAGCATCTGCTAAATTATAGCTTAAATGCACGCGTCCACACACACATTGTGTGTGTGTGTGTGTGTGTGTGTGTGTGCGCGGGAGCGCGCTTATATATATATATATATATATATATATGATAGAGAGAGATTAATTTCGCGATTTCTCCACCGTAAAATTCGGTTACCATGAGAAAAATAAAGTAAATATTTGTTATATTTGCATCAGTTCTTTTAATTAAAACAAATAAAAAATAAAACGCCTTTTCCCGTTCATTTGATTTCTAAAACTCCCATCTGTTTACTTGTCAGTACCAATCTCTGGCGTTCAACATACCTGTTACATCCTATAGTAAAGTACAATGTGCTCATTCGCGCAAAAATGAAGTCGTGAAACGACTCGCCGGCAGTGTGTAGCCTGAAATGTCACAAACAAATCGTAAAAGTTGTTCGGGGGTTTATTAAGTGCTTAATGAAATCGGTGCAGATCGAAGACGAGGCAGAAATGAATTCCGTTCAAATAGCAGAATTCGGGCAACGCACATATATCAAAATCTAAACTTTAAGAGGCGATACTGTGCCAATAATTTGTCGATCGTTACGAAAAGTGTGTGGTGATGGCACTGTAGATCACAGCACCGTATAGCGTTGGAATAAAAAGTTAAATTTTCTTTGAATCCTGGTGAACTGTACATTATTTTTGGTATAACCCTTTTTTTTTCTTTTTTCTGTTTAGCCTGCGGAACCACCATAAGGTATTACTTCAGAGGATGAATGAGGATGACGTGTATGAATGTAAATGAAGTGTAGTCTTGTACAGTCTCAGGTCGACCGTTCCTGAGATGTGTGGTTAATTGAAACCCAACCACCAAAGAACACCGGTATCTACGATCTTGTATTAAAATCCGTATAACAGTAACTGCCTTTACTAGGATTTGAACTTAGAAATCTCGACTTGGAAATCAGCTGATTTGCGATGATGAGTTAACCACTAGACCAGCCAGGTGTGCTTTGGTATAATCTTAGTATATCTGTACGTTCCTTTTTTGTTACTATTTATAGTTGCCCATCGACTTCCAATTTTATCCTGCAACACAACAATACAAAATTCTACAAACAACGTGCCCCCTAACACTATTTACTTATTTACACATGAACCGCAAGCGATCTCAACACATTTTAAGTTGTAAGTGAAATTTATGATTTCAGGGTATACAGTATGAAAGATTCACCGACTACTTTGGCAGACCTGTTGTGTCGTAATACAATGGCAGTATTATTATCATCGTTTCGTAAATTTTAAATTAATAATTATGTATAATTAGATTGAAATAACAATAAAAGTCTAAGAAATTAATTTTTATAAACGTGATTTTCATTGTTTTTTTATTTTCTTGGGGCTCACTCTAAAAGTTAAAACGAGTTTTCAAAAATGGACGAGTGCAAAAATGGACAGTCAGAGCGTTTTTTGGCACCCGAATAAACCAGTTGTATAGATCGTTATTTTAATACATTTAATAAGTGTTAAGTCCTTTGTGTTTATATTTATAAATGTGTAATCTTTAATAAAAAGAACGATTATTTATACTTAAAACATAATATCTCTAGAAAACCGGAAGAAAGGACTGTTTTGAGTTCCGTAATTCAATAGAATATAAAGAAGTTCGTTCGAACTTCGCCGGTAAGAGTCCGCAGAACTGGACGGCACGGGGAAGTCAACGAACTATTTTTACATTTTAAACATGTCCTAACCTAAAATTGAAATGAAAATGGGGTAAAAAATAAAAAAATATGCATTAAAACATTATATTTCAGTTCAGTTAAATTTGTAATAAAGAATACTTTCAAAAAATACCTCGAATTTTGTTAGACAACGTTTTTTCCTTCCATTTGATGAGCCGTGGGACTCGAATGTCACTTTTTCTTCAAAAAGGTGGATTTAATAATCGCGCCGCTAGGTAGCAGTACTTGATAGTATTAGGGAGCGAACAAAAACTTGATAATGTACTTGAAATAATAAAATTTAAAATAAATTATATTATTTTGATAGTAAATATTCTTATGTAAATAAAGGTACTGAAGAAACAATTTTTTTAATTCCCATCACTTCATTAACAAAAAATAAAAGTATTAATTTACAAGAGAGTATAGCTGCTAATAAAACAAAAAAAAACATGAACGGTAGGAAAGTGTTGCAAATTTGGCAACAAAGATTTGTTATATAAAACAGAAATAAATTCGATTGGTAAAATTTTTATTCTACAATTAGAACTATTTGAACTAATTGATGGAGAAATAAAAAAAAGTTAATACAATATAAAAATTGTGTCCACGGATACGATAAAAATCAAGAATTACATTTGCAGTCCAATATTACGTCACGGATCTTTGATTTGTAAAGGCCATTATACTAGTTTCATTAAAAAAGGAAAAATATGGTTTGAAGTGAATGATACGACAAAAAAAAAAAAAAAGAATTGGCCGAGAAATTAAAAAAAATGTATATTTTTTTGTTCTAAAAAGACAATAAAGTTTAATAATAAATCCATAACAATCAGTAATTCATAAAAAAGTAAAAGAATAATCTAACAAAACGCAGTGATATCCAAAAAAAATACAATGAAATTGTAATCCGTAAAGTAAGAGTCTCACAGATAACAAAATGATAATCCACCGGGTTGTTCTAGTGGTGAACGCGTCTTCCCAAATCAGCTGATTTGGAAGTCGAGATTTCCAGTGTTCAAGTCCTAGTATAGACGGTTACTTTTATAAGGATTTGAATGCTAGATCGTGGATATCGGTGTTCTTTGGTGATTGGGTTTCAATTACCACACATCTCAGGAATGGTCGAACTGATACTGTACAAGATTACACTTTATTTTCACTCATACATATCATCCTCTGAAGTAATACCTGAACGGTAAATCCCGGAGGATAAACAGGAAAAAGAAGATGATAAATAACAAAATGATACTAATATCAAAAACAGAGAGTCTATATTTCTACATTTCAGTTATCAAAATCTGTTATTAATTTAGAATTTTCTTTATAAAAACATACATGTTAAATATATAGACAATAGATATGCAATAAAAAACAATAAAAAATGTTTAAGCGTTCCATATAACAAGCAAAAGATAAAAAAATTGTTACAAAACTCTTACTGGCCCGATTTCATTTATTAAGCAACGAATAATAATAAGAATTGTATTATTTCTATAAATGTGATATTTATTACGTATCATCTTTTTTTATCATAACACATTCAGTATGTCAAAGAAACTACGCTATATTGTATTTTTATATATAAAAAATACGTAATTAACGAAGTAAAACTAGGTAAATAAATTATCAATACATCTCTGTTGCTAAAAAAAAGATCAGAATATGGAAGTAATGC
Organism: Lycorma delicatula; assembly: GCF_047948215.1. Taxonomy (NCBI): domain Eukaryota; kingdom Metazoa; phylum Arthropoda; class Insecta; order Hemiptera; family Fulgoridae; genus Lycorma; species Lycorma delicatula. The sequence continues at coordinate 58,471,139 of NC_134464.1, forward strand.
AAAACACATTTACTTGATTCTATTTATATCCTTTAGTAAAAATATTGCGTTAAAACAAACATTCAATGAAAAAACCGAATTTTCTTCACGTTGAAACGTTAAAAACTTTAAATAATGTTGAATATTTAAAGACAATACGAGTCATACTGAAAGATAAGGTGAAAATTACTTTCAAAACAATAATTGAAGAAAAAATTTTGAATTACTATAAGTCATCATGCTCGGACTGACTGCCCTTCTTGAAGCAATTGGTGCCGTCCACAACCCAGGATGGATTCAGAACGTGCCAAATTTAGGATATAAGTTATTTTCACTTCACGCTGGCTTGGTTTGTTTCATGTATGTTACCGATTTTTATTATTTTATACTGTCTTATATTATGTTTTTTTTTTGCTCTCCTTTTTGTTTATTTATTGTCTTTTTATATGTTTCTCCTTATTATAATTGCGTTTTCTTACCACATATGTTGCTTTCCTTATATTTGTCATCTAAAGGTGCAACCCTATAATCACTTCTCGTAAGAGGTGTTTAGGGGGGCTGCTGTATGCCTCATAGGCGAGGCTGATGCTGGTCCTTTTATTTTGTGATATATATATATATATATATATATATATATATATAAGAAAAAAACAAAATAAAAATAATAACTGGAGATGGCTAAAAAAATAATGTAGCCAGTAGGGTCCACGTGCGGAACCGTGAAGGGCCAGAGAGGACCTTTTGCTGAGGACGTCTTGGCCCGGTCACACGCAAGAGTGACTGGGTCGGGACGCTCTGATAAAGGATTAAGAACCCTCAAGGTTTGAAGGGTAGGCGCGCGAGGGTCGGGGGGGAGGTATGCATGGGCATACTCGGACCCCGACTATGAGTATGGACGGGGAGGGTAGCCCTCTTGGAGAGAGGCATCACGGCATCCAGAAGCGGAGGTCGTGTTGCTTCAATGAACCAGGAGGGACCCTGTTGGGAAGGTCCAATGAGTGGAAATGCAGAGGGGTGGTGGCTAGACATCGCCGCGTCATATAAGGTCAACCGACGCAACGTCTTCTAGGCGGTTACCGGTTGGCCTTGTATGGTTAAAAAAAAGAAAAAAGTCATCTTGCAATATCAACGCTAACAGATGATAAATTTATGACAGCAAATTTATAATTGTTAAATTTAAGCAAAATTGTGGTAGACTTTATACTTACTATTCCTGCTAATTACATAAGTTTGTTTAATAAATGAAATCACCTTCTTTGATATCAGTATCATTTTATCTGCGAGACTCTTACCGTACGGTTTACAATTTTATTGTAGGTTTTTTTTTTGCATTTGACTTACGAGAAAGGACTTTATTCGCCTCGTTTGCCGTACTTAGTAAATTACCGAACTTTTTAAAAAAGTCCTTCCACCAATTTATTTAAAATACAATTAAACGATTTTCTTTTCTAAAAACTAAATTACCTGTGATGAATTTTAAATAATACAAATATAAGAAAAACCTAAAAAGTTCTGCATCCCGTTCAGTGTTTATTAAATATGTGTTTAAGTAACACTAATAGACAAAAAAAATTTTAATGTTTCTCTAAGTGTGATACCATTTCTTGAATTGCTTTTTGCGTACATTACAGATCTGTAAATACAATTTTTCTATCACCCTTAGTTTTAAATAAATTACGCTTCAAAAAAAATTAAGGGAAAATATAGTTCAAATCTATAAAATTTATAATTTTGCATGGCCACACTTCTGTTAGAATGATTTTGCTGATGCTTTTCTTTTATAAATAGCCTCAGGCACATCCCGAATTAATGTCCAACAGTAATTGGCTAGCATGTTAGTATTCAATTTCCCTTTATAGCGGCTTTCCATCACCGAAATGTCTTTGTGGAAACGGTCACTTACGTCTCCGAGGTTGTCTGGGAAAAAATCCAGATGTGAGTGGACGAAATTTATTTTTAAACACATATTACATTCCATACTTCTGTATGATGTAAGAAGTTGATTAACAATATCGTGGTAATTGTTGGATTTTTCATTTGCCGGGAAAATCCTTGCAAACGTCTTTAAATGAAGCCCAAACAGCACTTTTTACATTATTTAACATTGAGTTAAATACATCATCTTTGATCAACTCTATTATTTGAGGACCAGCAAATATTCCTTCTTTAATTTTTCCTTCACTTACATTCGGAAATTTCTGCCTGATGTACAAAATCCGGGACTATCCTTCTTCGTTGCTTTTACAAAAGTTTTCAATAGTCCTAGCTTGATATGGTGAGGTGGTAAAAATATTTTTTTTGGCTTCAACTTAGGGCTCATGAATAATATTTTTTCCATTTGGAGTTAAGTTGTCTCGTTTCTTCCACTCTTTGGTAACGTAATGTTTATCCCTAGCTTGGCTGTTCCCATTCGCAAAGAAAACACATGTACTTAGTACAGCCTATCTGCATGCCTAACAAAGTAGCTATAACTTTCAAATCATCAAGCAAAAAAAATAATAAATAAAATTTAAAAAATCTCCAGCTTAAAATCATTATAACATATGTTCATCATTTGCAATAAATTCATCAAAAAATAGATTAGAATCATGTATCGCATGTTAGGAAACAAAAATCATGTTTATCAATGTCATTTTAATTAACTCCTTTTGAATCGTGAAATATTTTGTAGTTAATTTTATATTTAGTATTTAAATATATTTTACCTTAACATTATTTCACGTGTTTGTATTTTAAATCGTTTACTTTGGACTTCAGTCACATCTAATTCTTTTTTAATTAATTGTATATTTTTTTTTACGCCGTTCTGATCGGGGTTTTATAACGGTTTTCATCTAGGCAAATGCTGGAGCAGTCCTATTTTTTTTAATCCCACGGAGTAGCACATCTACCCATTCTTGACGCGATCTACATAATGCATATACCCGTTTGATACCGATATGTACCAATCAGTTGCGCACGCCAACCGACCGGTAATCATGCATTCGTAGTTTGTTAATTAAATTAATTAATCAAATTCGTTAATTAAATTAACGAAATTAAATTTAAAAAATCAGATTCGTAATTTGATTTTTTTACTTTGAAAAAATTTCAGTTAATTATTGTTAGGGTTTCACTGTTCAGCAGTTTTTAGGGAGGTACTGTAAACTAACTGTGAAAAACATTAGAAGGCCAGTACTTGCAAGTTTTACATCAAAAAAGTTTTCCTTTTTTAACGCCCTTTATAATGACGTGTCATTTCCATTTAAAAATTTCAAATCTCATTTAAGATTTTTGAGTTGTTCCTACAGGTTCTTGTGGCGTGGTTCATACAGTAGTATTAACCGCCACACCGGAGTATTTACTAGATTTTGCTTTTTATTTTTATTTTTAACGGTCGAAGGTTACTTAAGGGTTGCGGTAGTTTATAAACGATTTGTTCCTTGTGTGTGTGTGTGTGTGTGCGCGCGCGCGTGTGTGTGTGCAGATACCTCGATGTCTTGTATGATCGTTTAAAAATGAAAATAGCGTTATCCGTTTTAGATTTTTGAATAGTTTTCAAGCATTTTCCTAGTTTTCGAATATATTTTGATTTGTAAAAAGATTAATTCCTTACACTTATGTTTCATTATTATTGTTATAAATCTATTTTACTTTATTATAAATGGTTATTTCTAATCCGAGCAGGATGTAAATCTGCAACCCGTCGACTAACGTAATTTTTATGTTAACGTAGGCTACAGAATATTATTATGAGGCTGTTTGGTAAATTTATATAATAAACAAGTTTTAAATTTAAAAAAATGTTGATCGTTTATCGTGTTTTATGTTAATTTATTATTAATTTTTGAAATAACTAACTTTTTAGTGGTTGCTTTTGTTTAGATGCTGATTAAATCGGTCTGCATTCTGCATTAATTATGATTTAAAGTTGTTACCGTGTTTGTCATGTGTTTGTGTGTGTATGTGTTCATATATATATATATATATATACATATATATTTATAAATCCTTTTTCATTATGAATGTTTAATTTAATTTTCTAGTGACGTTGTTCATATAGATACTTGATCACACTGCCTGTATTTATACCTTGAAATTTTTTTAATAGCTGTTAAATAGTTGAAATAAAATTCTATAAATTTCGAAATCAGTTTAACTTTTTATTTGTTTCTTGTTAGATTTTTTTAAATCTATCGTCAATTTATAAACAATGATTGTTACTCTATTATCCTTGAGATTTTTTTATAAAGCTATTTTAATAAACATTTAACAAGATATTTTCCGTATCTGTTGTTTATGCTACAATAAGAGTACGTAGCATATTTTTTTTACAGGTAGTATTCTTTTTTTACTTCCTTGTACGAAGTAAACGAAGTATTGTGATAGTGAAAAATTTCGGTTTTCAGATTTCAACGGAAATATCAATTTTTACCATTTCGCAATTCATTTTGACTAGTTTCGGTGTGACGTCTGTACATATATATGTAGCATAACCAAAAAAAAATTATCTGTAGGATGTTGAAGTTTTGAATTTAGGACGTTATAACGGTTAGTTGTGCACCTCCTCTTTTTATTGCAATCGACCGGGCCAAAATTGTCCAGAAAAGCCCAAAATTCAAAATAATTTGGATTTTGAACCTTTTCTTAACTGCAGTAGTAAGCCCTCAGTAAAAGCTTTTCAACGATATATCTTAAGTGGTACTTATTTTCATTGGTTCCCGAGTTATATATAAATTAAATTTTAATTAATGAAATATTTTCTTCAGATCTTACAAGGGGGTTGCACATCGGTTCGAATCAGACTTCATCTCCTTTTTTTAATTTAAATATATTGATTTATTAATAATTATTAACCTCTGATTGTACGATAAATAATATTCAATAATAACAATAAAAAAGAAATGAGTAAATATCAAAAGTTATTAGTGGAATACAATTTTATGTACTTTTAAAAATGTGTATATGTAATTTAATAGACGTACAAGGAAGTCAAGTGGTGTCCACATCAAATTTTTTAATAAATATTCGTAAGAATGGAAAAAATATTTGCGGCTGTCTTATACGCAGTGTTCAAAAAGTGACGCAACCTAATTAATGGTGAATGTTTCTTTCTTTTGTTGCAAGTTTAATTGAGGAAAACCGGGTTACACAATGGATTTGAATACTAGATCGTGGATATCGGTGTTCTTTGGTGGTTGGGTTTCAATTAACCACACATGTCAGGAATGGTCGAACTGAGAATGTACAAGACTAACACTTCATTTACACTCATACATATATCATCCTCATTCATCCTCTGAAGAATTATCTAAACGGTAGTTACCAGAGGCTAAACAGGAAAAAGAAGAACAGAAGGGTTACACAATGGAGCAGAAAATATTCATTGTCTCCCAATACATTAGATGTACCAGTTATACCTGGACCAAAATGCTTTCACAGATAATTATGGTGTGGATGCACCAAACAAGTCCTTCATCAAGCAGCTGTACGACAAGTTGTCGTACAGCCAAAAGTGGTGGATCGAAATCGCTAACACGAGCTGATCGATGTGCAGACTGGCAATTTGATATTCCCAAGAAGTCTGTGAAACGCCTATCTAGCCGGTCTGGTCTCTCCGTTGGTAGTGCCCGCACGGCATCGCGCAAGTGTTTAAAGATGCATCCGTACAGAATTCGTTTCTTTCACGAGTTGTTACCTGCTAACACTGGAAAACGTGTAGCTTTCTGTTAGCGGTTCGTGTCATCTATAACGCCAGATGGGGAAGAACTCGATGATCGGTTTCGGTCTGACGAGGCACACCGATGGATACGTGAATGCACAGAATTCACGCATTTGGTATACCGAAAATCTACATCAGCCGCACGAGTTTCCTCTGCACGGACAAAAAGTGGGTGTTTGGTGTGCAATTTCTCGTAGGCGAATCTTCATGACATTCTTTCACGGTACAGCGAACAGTGAGCGGTACGTAGAGATGTATCAATTTGTAACACTATACTTGCAGACCGGCTAGAGTACGCGTGAGTTTAGCAGGCCGATGCTATGGCTCATACAGCTGACAGCACTATGACTTTCTTGGATCAGTGTTTTCATGATTTACCCCCTCTTGACTTCATCTTGTGGGGATACCTTAAGGATGCCGCTTACAAAACTCATCCTCACACCGTTCCCGAATTACAGAGCGAAATTGAGCGATGCGTCACTGTAATTCCTCAAAAAATATTACAATATGTGCTTAAGAGTATGAAACATCGTATTCAATTATTTGAATCACATATTGGAGGCTGCTTTCAACAACTCTTGTAACTTATTCATTTTCCCATAAGATTGCGTCACTTTTTGAACACCTTTATTTTTGCACTATTCGTTACAAAAGAAAAATCGACTTTTGAAGATTTATTATCTTACGAATCACTTTCTAGAAAAAAAGGTCTTATACGCAATTAAACCATGTTATTTTGATTTTCAATTTTATTTTAGTAAAGATCTGGGAAAAGATCGCATAACTTTTCCGGCTTCGCGCTTGATCGATTTTTTTTCTTATACACCATTGAGTTTTTAAATATTAATGACTTCATTATTTTTACCGACTCGATTAAATAAGTTATGAACAACATATTGAAAAGATTTTTAAAATGGATTTTAGATAACAAATTTAATAAAAAGTGTTATAAATCATTTTTTATAGAGTATTCCTAGAGTTTACACCGTGTAAGGTTGTAAACCTTTACTTGTTATGTAACTCCTTATGAGAAAACGTATTATATAACTAAATTTCGTTTTTTAATATAAAATTTGTTTAATGTTTTTTGAAAATAAAAAATTAATAAAATGTTAAATCGGGTACCGCCATTACCCGGTTATTTTTAAGGTGAAAATTGGAAATTATACAGTCTGAATATTCTATCCCTTTTCACGAATAATTTTTGCGATCAACTTAAACAATTTCAGTCATATCTCAAAAATTTTCAGAACTATTAGATGAGTTTCGTTGAAGTTTAAATATACTGAAGTAGTGTATTTGAAGTTGAGCAAGTGAAAACTTGATGAAGATTGGTTGAGTCGGTCCGGAGATTTTTTTTACATCGGAGGAGGGGAATTTGTAAGACATCATCCGTCCGTACAGATGGTAATGTCGGACTCTCACAGACTAAAACCTCTCGCCCACAACAACACGCGAAGACCGGACCGCCATACGCACAACACAGTCTACGGTGGGATTCGCAGGATCAAATGTCAGAAAGGGGTCGGCAAGGAACACAGCGGAGCCCAGGCACTGACGGGACACTGCATCCGCGTCCGGACCTCACTCAGCCTAGTTTAACCTAATTTCTTTTTCTTTTTAGCGTCTAGAACCACCGTAAGGTATTACTTCAGAGTATGAATGAGGATGATATGTATAAATGGTAAATGAAGTGTAGTCTTGTACAGTCTTAGGTCGACATTCCCTGAGATGTGTGGTTAATTGAAACCCAACCACCAAAGAACACCGATGTCCATGAACAAGTATTCAAATCCTTATAAAACTAACGTATCCGTATAAAAGTAAAGGAAGTTGCCTTTACTAGGATTTGAACCTTAGAACTCTGGACTTCGAGATCAGCTGATTTGCGATGACGTCTTTAACCAGTAGACCAATCCGGTTGTTTGTTAACCTAATCTAATCTAACTGATGCAGTTGGACGCCCCGCACCACTACAGGCTAACTCTCATTCTATTCCCCAGTCCCCTTCCCAGCAATGATGCTCCTCTTCATCTCGAAGACCGCATTCCCCTCTTCGCTTCACGAAGCACGACATCGATTATGTTGTTCGAGTCTAGCGGACCCGTTACCGCTATACATTGTTCTCTTTGATTCGTCCCCTATCCTACACGAAGTTCATATACTCGATGTAATCAAGAGCATCACAATATGGGCACAAGTCGTTCTCGCTGCGCTTCCTGGTGTACAGATACGACCTGAAGCAGCCATGACCCGACAGGAACTGAGTAAGTAAATGGTCTACCTCTCTAAATCCTCGGCGAGACATCCTCTAATCCTCGGCGCGACACGTTTAATTAGTTTGTATGCCCATCTTCCCTTGTCAGATTCATCCGATCTGGATTGCCACCTGTTTAGGAGAACTAAACAACTTTGTAATAAATTTTTTTACAAAATTTAATTCAAAGAAAATCTGTATTAAGTCATTGAAAAACTAAGATTAGTTTAAAAAATTTGACCAGTTCTGCGTAAGGCCTACTTTTCGTTATTATTTCGTATAATGTTTTGCACAAGAAATCAAACATTAACCAAATGAGAAAACTAAAAGAGGTATAATTTTTTTTTTGTAGTAAAATACAATTTCTGTTTATAAGAAAATTAAATTATTTTAATCGTAATTTGATGAAATAATTAAAAACAACCAGTAGCTCTACACACAAGCATCAAGTTTAAACTCACTCATAGGGAGGATAGGGCGTAAGAAGACGCTCTATCTTCCTCCCCCCCAGAATCACTAATCGCTGAACGGTCGTAGTTCATCGACAATAGACAACATAACCTCAATTTGAAGCCTTTTTCAAGGTCTTTTCATGGTCACATGGTTGGATTGGGGGGTGAAAATGAATCTTCTTTTACTTTTGGTTGAAATAGCCAAAAGTAATGCCGTATGAGGATTACGAAAATACCATTCATGTATGAAAAATTGTGGCTTGAAAATCTTCAAAACTAGTCGATAAATTTCACTGAAATTTGGATATGCTGTAGAAATGTATCTGAAGTTGTGCATGTGAAAATTTGATAAAGATTGTTCGAGTTGTTCTTTAATTTAAGGTCGACAACAGACAACGTACCTCAATTTGAGGTTATGTTGACTTTACGTTGGTGTATTTTTCATACGCGCTTATGCAGTGATTCATGGTGGTGAATGAGTTCAAACTTGCTGCTTTTGTGTAGGGTCTACTCGTTATATTTAATTATTTCATAAAATTACCGTTATAATCATTTAATTTTCTTATAAACAGAAAATATTTTTTATAAAAATAAAATATACCTCTTTTAGTTTTAAAATATAAAATATACCTCTTTTAGTTTTCCCGATACTTACGGATTAACCCGTCGACCATAATCATAAGATCCCGTAGCTTTGAAGTATTTTCATAGTTACGGGATCATTAACATATTTTACATATTAAAAATATAAACATTATTGCTTATAATTATAAATTATGATATAACCAAATTTAACCTACGCTCGCTTCGCTCGCTAACGTCGGCTAATTAACAGTAATGTTTTGATTATTTCGCAATAATTACTGAATTTATCATTTAAATATTTAAAACATTACTCTGTTAATTAGTCAAAGTTAGCGAGCATATGTTAAGTTTGGTTAAATTATATTTATAAAATAAATAAATATAAATGGTAATATAATGGATATATCGGGTGATATTAACAATAACCCAAAAGTTTGCAATTTATTGGTCGACGGGCTAATACGCATTTAATTTATGTTCAATTTCTTGTGCAAAAAAATTATACTAAATAAAGTATCGAAAATGAAAAATCGTTCTTGCGTAGAACTGGTCAAAATTTTTAATCTAGTGTTAATTTTTTATTGACTTTATTTATACAATTTTTTTTTAAATTAAATTTGTTACAAATATTTGTTCGTTTTAATTCTTAATTCAGCCAAGCTATTTTAGCCAAAAGTAAAAAATTATGTTTTTTCACTTAAATGTTTTGAGCTTTACTCGATTTTACTTGAAGATTATTTGAGATACAGTGTCTAGACTATTTTTTAGATAATTTTCAGACCAAGTAACATAAAAACACATTAGTTTTTTAACATAATTAGCTTCCAAAAATTTTTGTAATCACAATATAAGTAAAAATAAAGGTGAAATTTTTCAGCAGCCATAACTGAAAACCAAAGCATCTGTGAACCTATGTTAACTGATTTTTTCTTGTTTTTAGTTTCTAGAATCGTCACTTGAAATATTTTCTTTCTTGATTGATTGCTCTGTATAATTCATTCACATAACTTAGTGGAAGGTATTTGGGTAGTATTTTTGTGCGGTCATATTATTTTATAATTTCTAATTGTTTTTCGCAAATTTTTTATAATATAAAATATTTTTTTAAATTTTTATTCGTGTGTTAGTGTGGTTTGTTATTGCAGAATTTAAGTCTACCTAGTTAAGAAAAAAAAAACTTAGGAGTCAAGCACATGAAATTATCAATTATGTTTATGATTTTATGAAAAAAGAAGCTCTAAAAGTAGGTAAATTAACTAACTACAAACTTATAATTGGCATTCAAAAATGCGAAGAAAAAACTGCTGTTGCTTGTGGGATATCAAAAACACAGGCTCAAAAACTCAGAAGAGAAAAAAATACACGATTCTTCAATCAACGTCCCAATTGTGTTCTTTCAGCATGCTGAAAAAGTATAAATGACATTCGAAATCTGTAAGTGGGACTGGACGGTTTTGATTTAGGTGTAGTTAAAAGAACAGTTAATGAATTTCATTCAAAGAAGAATGGATTTACTTTACTTTAAAGAAAATAAGTCAAGAACTTAAGTCATCTATTGATTTTAAAGGCAATGAATCAACTTTAGATGTTATTTTGAAAGAGTTAGGTTTTAAACAGCATATAACTGAAAATAAAAGAAAATTTTTGACTGAGAAATCTGATATCAAATGAAAGAGAATTGAATATTTGCAGGCAGTGGCTAAGTACTGGCAAAGCAATGCTACAATTGTTTATTTGGATGAAAATATACAGTCAGCTTGTGACATCACAGATCCGTACATTAGCTAGGCCTAGTATATAGGTTGTTAAGATTATTATTTATGTTTACATTTATGATTCTTTTTTTAAAATAAAAATTGTGTTTGCAAATACACCTTGTTTTATATCTTTACTGGGACAAATTAATGAGTACTCATAATTCTCAGATTCATCCACATTAATTTGTATCTTATATTCGTAGTTTTAGGTCTTATTTATATCTATAATGAAAAGCACATGAGATAGAAGAGATGGTAAATGTTATTCTCTTTGGACAAATGATCTTTTTTGTAAAGATATCTTATTCCTTTTTCAGCTTAAATTTTGAATTACACAGCTATATTAATGTATGTATTAATATAATTACAATATTTGTCAGGGTATGTAGTGTTATTACATACCTTGTGATATGTTTCAGTTCAGCATATACAATATAAATTTCCAGTTAAACAGACTAGTTTAACTATCATCACTGATAAGAGTGGATGTCACGCATGTGGTTTTGAGATTTAGTTAAAGGTTAAACAACCTTTAAAGTTGTTTAGAAAGGAATTTTATTTTCTTTCTTTTGGTAATTATTTAATTTATTTTATAGTTTCTGTTTTGGGATTAGTTATTTCTTTATTATTTTGGTTGTTGTTTCCCTTTAGTTTAAATTATGTTGGGTTTATTTAGGTTTTTTTTCTGGGTTTGAGGTTTATTTTAATATAATTGCTGGTTGGTCATTTAATTCTATTTATTCTTTATTAGGTTGTACATGTAGAATTCCTTATGAGATTGTTTTTTCCTTATTAATTTTTGTTTTATTTTGTATTGTGAATCTTTTAATTTGGTTGATTTTTATTTTTTTCAGTTAGATATTTGATTTTTTCTTTTCCTTTATTTTTAATTTTTCTTTCTTGTGTTTATACGAAACTAATCGTTCTTCTTTTGATTTTTCTGAGGGCGAGTCTGAATTGGTTTCTGGATTTAATGTTGAGTGTAGATCTGTTAGTTTTACTTTATTTTTGCCTAAATATAATAATATAAAATTTATAAGATTTTTTCTTGTTTAATTTTTTTGGTGGTGATTCAATCTTGTTATTGCACTATCTTACTCTGGATCCATTCACTTGGTTTCTGATCGGTTTGAATGTCAGGATAATATGATCCTTTGATCAACAAGTATAGATTCTACGGTTTCAATCCTAACTGGTTTCATAATTATAAACTAGCACCTTATTTGTGTGACTGAGTAGTGTATAATATCAAAGCTTTTATATAAAAGTAGTATCAAAGCTTTTATAGTATCAAAGCAAACTATAGTATTGACAAGCTTTTAGATTTCATTTGTACTATTAAAAATTATGTACATTCACCAGTACACCAAGCTCCTGAATGAACCTTAGTGTGGTAGTTTGTGTATGACTAGATGTTCTGTAGCATTCAGTGGTTGCAAAAAGAGCCTGAGTGATGAGATGCCTATTGGATTAAGCCAAGCCTCCTATTTCCATCACAATCTAAATCTCTTAATAGCTACAGAAAACTTATAAAGCGACTGAGGTATGCACAAGCTAGAGTTTCTTTCTGTGAGAATAATGTGTACTATAAAGATATTAACTGTGATGAATGCAGTGTAGGTTTGTCAATTGCCACTAAGCATTTATCTTTTGTACGCTGGAGGTGCATGGTTTGAAGATGAAATGACTTAAAACAGAAAGGTTTTGAGATTTTCAGGAAGGTAATGGCTGCAACAGCTGTAAAATCCTATTTTAATAATAACAATTTTTGCTTGAACATTTTTTTAAAAATATTGCTCTGACAAAATGTTGGACTGCACTGTATAGCAATTAAGAGTATTAGTAATAAAAGAGAGATCTTTAGAGGAGTAGATTGAGTAAATTGTTATCTTTCTACCTCTTACATCTAATGATTAACATTTTAAATGAATATTATACAGTTTTATACCACAAAATAAAATGGTTTTAATTTCCCAGCCAAAACTCTATTGCTGCTGCAGAAGTGTAGTTATAAAGGGAAAGTCAATTGGCCAAAATTTTAGATATCAAGGTTTTGCAAATATTGATATTTCAAGATCACCTTTGTCAAAAAAACAAAAAATTTTAAGAAATTTCTGGAAGATGAAGTAAGGTTTAAATTTTTATAAAATCTTTGTCTAACTGAATATAAATACTTTGGAAATGGCTTAAAAAATTCCTATATGTGGGGCATCAATAACCCCATATTTTGGACAAAATTAAAAAACAAGTAGGAGTGGTGGTTTTTGCCATTTTTAATTTTTTACTTTTTGTATAGTGACCATAGAAAATTGAGTCTTTATACAATGAAAGTATTTAAGTTATTTAAAGTTCCAAAATTTGAAGTCACTCAGATTTAGAGATGTGGGATATTCTAAATAGTTTTTGTATCATATCTCAAAAATCAGTTCACCAGAAAATGTTGAAATTTAGTAAAAATATTTTTTTTTTAACTTGAGTGACATTTCATCAAATCAGGCTGACTTATTGAAGTAAATAATTATTCCAATAAATAAACTTTTAAGCCCCAACAAACAAGTAGTCTGATTGGCACCCATAATTAAAATATAATTTTTTTAAACTAATTTTCAATATTGAAAATCCAATTGAATCTAATATTAATGTAGCGACATGGTAGGTAATTTTTCTAAAAAAAAGGGGCTTCCTATTGAATTTAAACTAGAATTAATATTTTTTTCTAATTTCTAATTTTTCATCTGTTTTTCAAATTGTAGCTATTGTTAAAAAAAATTATATGAGATAGGTGTAAAGCAAGGGGGTCAAATTGGAGTTAAATGTTTTTATTAACAATTGTGATTTTTTTTAGCAAACACTGTAAAATATAAAAGTGTCATTCGGTAAAGGGGGTCAACTGGGACCTAACATTTTTTACTGAGACTTGATTTTTTCCCAGTTATACTATAATACTTCATAATTTTTACGTTAAGAGCATAATTTTTAAGTTAATAGCATCATTTCAGATCAGATCCAAATTTTTTTATGAATCTTTTTACTTTTTTTACAAATGCTAATTAATTACACAGTTCTAAATATTGTATTATTAATTCCTTAGTGTTTGAAAAATCCTATGATGTATTTGAAAAAAAAATTTGTCTTTGGCAAAGTTGTGAAAGATATGCAACCCTTTGCTGGCTTTTACACCATACATTGAATTATTATTTGTGAATATATTGAAATGTATAACCCGTCAGGTAAATGTCATATATGTATAGAGGTAGATATAACTTAGTACACTTCACCAATTTACAAACACTAAGGTGTTTTGATTGAGAGAAATCAAGATAAAAAAATGTAAGCATTTTCATTCAGCCAACTTGCAAAGAAATTTAAATACATTAATGTCTAGGTATTATTTTATTTTCATTTGTTAATAAAAGAAAAAAAATTACTATGTTGTAAATTACTGATTGTTTCTTTCTATGCAGCAAAGTCAATAATTTTCATTATTTTATTGTTATAAACAATAGAGTTATTTAAGTTGTAATTTTTTTTAAATATAATTTAAATGGTTTATGCACATTTTAATAACTATTTCTCCTTCAAACTAACATTTTTTTAAATGTTTTTTTGAAACCTTGAGATTTGCAATAAATATAAAGCAGTTTTCTTTATTTTTATTATTTCTATAGATAGACTTAATTTTTATGTTGTAAATTTTATTTAATTTATTTTTTTAATCATTATTAGTGTAAACATTGATTAATGACAACTGCAAACATTTTTTTTTGTTATTAAGAAAAAATTATAACACCAAGTACTGCAAAAGTTATGCAATACTATAAAAGTCAGGAATTATGTTTTTTAAAACAGTTTTATAATACCAATCAATTTATTTTTAAAAAAAATTACAAATATTTATAATTTTAAGCTTTTACTGTGTGAAATGATATTTACATGGTGCTTGAAGATGTATCCACAGAGAAAAAAAATTTTTTTTTTTAACTTTTTTTATTTAAAATTACTGTTAATGATTAGTTTAATTTAATTAGTATTTAATTCATATTATAACACATAAAATCACTGGGTTAATCTAGTGGTGAACTCATCATTGCAAATTAGCTAATTTCAAAGTCGAGAGTTCTAAAGTTCAAATACTAGTAAAGGCAGTAGTTACTCCTGTATGGACTGGAATAGTAGATCACTGTGATCTACAGTGGATCACTGTATGGATAACTGTATTCTTTGGTGGTAGGGTCTCAATTAACCATACATCTCAGGAACAGTCGACCTGTGATTGTACAACACTACATACACTTTAAGGTATCATCCTCCTTCATTCTCTGAATTAATATCTTACAGTGGTTCCAAAGGCTAAACAGAAAAAGGCAAAAAAAAGGTTTTCAATACATACATTTATTATATGCTGTAGTATTTGTTTATTAAAGCTTTTATCTTTCCCATTAAAAAGGATGATGCATGGGTTTGTTTGTTGTATGTGCTCACATTTTTATTTTAGCTGCTATTGGTGCAGAGCGGACCAATGGTGGTGCACTGTGTGGCTGTACGCAGCACACAAATGTTCATTCATTCAAAAATTTATTCGTTTGAACAATTTATACTTCTTGACACAAATAATTTATCTAAAATTATATTTGTGTTTTGGAGATTTAAGGAAAACATTGGGGTTGGAGCTGTATTACAAAATAGCGACTCAAGAAACAGCTAAAATATTCAGGATTTTAAAGCTTTCGTTGTAAAAGTTTTTGTTATTAATACGCTAAATTCATGTATGTTATTTAGTTACAGTTGGTAAAAACATTTAACAAAATCATGTGTAATGAAACATAAACCATGTAACATTTTTGCACCGGGCCATAGGCTTGCCTTTTTTCTAGTATATATATATATATATATATAAATATATTATTACTAAGATGCCAAAGGTATTGGTGACCTATCCCATTAATTTATTAATATTTTCTTACATAGATGACATAGTTTGTAACTTGTGATAATTTTATGTAACACATAAATATTACCATGTGGGCAATATGTTGCCTGTAAACTGAATTTGTTTGATGTTTTGTTAATGACAAAGCACCTGAAGGAGTTTATTAAAATGATAAGCTTGTCATCATTATTAAACATTTATTATGTGTACATATATAACAAATTAAAATATGTCTTGGGCTTCTTCAAAATGTTAGAACAAGTTTTCAAGATATGACGTTGACTGGTAGATCATTGTTTGACGTCCATAAGTGAGAATCGCGCAGACAGATATTTTGAAAATTAAAAGTATTAACTTATCAGTGTGTTTATATTTACAAATTACTAAATAATAATAATAATATCTAAATAATATATTATTTATAAATAATAATATCTACCTATATGACTGTTTTTATGTAACTTTACATTACATCATACTTCAGCTTATGAAAAAGGGGCGTTACACTGTCATTGCTGTTTTCAATAAATTAACAAATTGTTTAAAAAAATTCATTCCACTAATTTATGCAAAATATAATTAAACAATTTTCTTTTTATAAAACCACTACTATTGATGTATTTTTAGATAATACAAATAAAATAAAAACCTTGAGTTTTATCCGTTAATTGTGTGTGTAAATATGTGCTCAAATAATTTTCATTTACATCTTTTAAATTGTGATTTAGTTTGTAGTTATTTTTTATATTTAGTATCTTCATATAAACCGTGGTATTTTTAGCTTAATATACTGTATTAATATTTTAAATAATTTATATGGACTTTAATCATGTTTATTTTTTCTTTTATAATTTGTTGGGTGTTTTGTGATGTTTTATCAAGGTTTTACCATGGTTTCTGTTGATTTATCCAGACAAATGCTGTGACAGTTTTGTCTTTTTTTCTGTGAGATAGTATACCAATTAATTTAGATGTGATCTGCATATGTATTATTATTTACTGATCAGAACGAAATATGTATATACATAGTGATTCAAAGAAACGGGAAATTTTGAAAGTTGTGTTGGTAGCCGTGGGCGATTGGTACCACTTTATAAGTGGCGCCAGCCTTTCTAACCTAACTTGCCATTTAGTTGTCATGGATCCTTGGAGTGGTGCGCAACGTGCATTTGCTATCAAAGTGTTTTACAAAAACAATGACAGTGTGGAGGGAGCGCATAGAGAATTTCGCCGTCATTTTAATCTGGAACGGCACGACCGTGTTCCATCAGCACATGCAATTAAAATATGGATATCTGATTTGAGGAAACTGGTTCGGCAATGAAAAAGAAACTTCCAGGCCGTGAGCGAACAGTCCGTACACCACAGAATGTTCAAGCTTTACAAGATGCTGTCACACGAAGTCCACATCGGTCAGTCCGTCGTCTCTCAGCATCTTTACAATTGCATAGTTCAAGTGTTCGAAGAATGTTAGTGAAGGACTTGCAATTCCATCCATACAAGTTGCAGATCATCCAGGAACTGAAACCGAACGATGCAGTTGTGCGAGCACAATTCTGTAATGCAATGCTTCAGAAGATAAATGATAACAAAGAGTTTGTTCACGAACTGTGGATGTCAGATGAAGCGCATTTCCACCTCAGTGGATTTGTTAACAAGCAAAATTTCAGATACTGGACACAAGAAAATCCTACGCAGCTACACCACCGTCCGTTGCACAGCCAGAAAGTGACCGTGTGGTGTGCTATGTCATCTTACGGTGTTATAGGCCCTTATTTTTTTGAGGATGACAACGGTCTTGCGATTACAGTGACATCGGCTCATTACGTAGCCGTGCTTGAAACCTTTGTTGTGGAACAACAAAAGATATTTCCACCGATTCTTAACACAGCCTGGTTTCAACAAGACGGAGCAACGTCACATACTGCACGAATATCGATGGCAGCTGTACGCCGATTGTTTGGACAACGCGTCATTTCACGAAATGGTGACATTAGATGGCCTCTCAGATCGCCTGATCTCTCAGCTTGCGATTACTTTTTGTGGGGTCACCTTAAAAGCAAAGTGTTCCACAGTAGACCTGCTACAACGGAAGAACTGAAGGCAAAGATCCGAGAAGCAATTGCGGAAATTCCAGTTGAGATGTTACGTCAAACCATGAAAATTTAACGAAGAGACTTCGTGAGTGTTTACGTAGAAAAGGAGGTCATCTGCAAGATGTCATCTTTAAAAAATAAACTAAAATGTATGTATCCTAAAATGGGAACATTTGTACAATTACATGAAATAAAATTCATTTTTAAAAAAAAATTTTTCATTAACGTTATTTAATTTTTTTAATTTACCGTTTCTTTGATTCACTCTGTATAATAAATAATGATAGCATTTATTATAAGGAGGCTAAATAGAAAAAGAGAAAGAAAGAACAATATAAAGGCTGAAATTGTCATTCTGTTGGAACTAACTATGGTGTAAATTACTGCATATTTATAAACATACTAAAACATAACGGTTTAAAAATCCTGTATCAATACAAGATACTTAATATTTCATATCTTTTGAAAGTTTATCATTTCTCACCTAAAGAAAATATTTGTGAGTTACTATTTACATTTAACTCCAATTAAGTATAGCATTTTCATATCTTTAAAAGAATAACTAAATTTTATTACTTTTAAATTCCTAACTAATTGGCATTAAATATCTTTGGTTTTGTTTATTTTATCTACCTTCAAGGATAACTTGACAATTTCTGTTTTAACTTTAATTTAAGTAATGGAGTGTTATGTGGAACACTGTTTTGCATTAAATGTTGGTTACTCTAACAAATAAAATATATTGAATCTCTCATCTGATAACTACCTTGAAAAGTTGTTGATAAAAGAAATATTTTATTATATGAAATATATGCATCTTTTCCATGAAAACGATTATTATTTCTTATAAATGACCGTTCAGGATTTTTGAAAGAAATATGATAATCTAAAAATCATGTTTCAAATTTAAGAACAAAATATACCATTTATAAATTACCTTATAAACATTAAGAGCTCCCTACATGTACAATCTTGCATGCCTGACTTGTACAAACAAAAACAAGGAAGTAAAAAGCAAGTCACTTAATACATCATCATCATGTATGAAATATATGATGATGCATGCTTTCTTCCAGAAAGATGTTGGTGTCAACATGTAATCAAACTAAACGTACTTATATGTTCCAAAATATTTGCTTGTACAAACAGTATGATTAACATGTAAAAATAACTTTAACTTGTTTGTGCATACTTACTTCTGGCATTTTGCTTGTACAAACATGTTAGATCACTACACTCATCGTATTTTTGAGTGTAATAAATGCGTATGTACAGTTCTATCTGTTCAGGGACGATATTGTCGCTCATACATTTAGTGCATAATACTTGGTGCGAAATGATTGGCTGTTTTCTCTAGTGCTCAGATCGTTATTTTTTTGGCATTTTTTGTCTAATTAATTTTTTTTCTTTAATCAGTTTAAAATGTGTGATATGAGAAATTATCCTAAAGAGTTTTTTCAAGAACTTATTGAGCTATATCGGAGTTACCTTGTCTTTGGAAGATAAAAAGTACGGAATATAGCAACAGGGATCTATAGAATACTGCCTATTCTGATATGGTAGAAAAAATGAAAGAAATTGAACCAAGCAAGGATAACGATCTGGTCATCTGAAAAATAAATTCTTTATGAACCGTATTCAGAAGAGAATTAAAAAAAGTTGATTCAAAGTGCAGTGGAGCTTCCGCTGAATATGTGTATGAGCCCCATCACTGGTATTACAACCTTCTTTTATTTACTGGGGACAGGAAATACAACGAGAAAGTAAATCCTCTTTGGATCCCGATGAAGTATCAATGTTATTACAGAGTCAATGGCAAAAACTAACTGTAAAAGTCTATAAACATTTCTTTCAATTTTTTAATTCAATGACGAATAAATAAAAAGTTAAGTTTTGCACTAAGTACAAAAAATTATGCTATTTGATCCTGCCAAAAAACTTTTCCTTCTTTATTAAAGTACCTTGAAAAATACAATTGCAGCTGCTTGGCTTCCTCTGCAGCACGTCTGTAATGGCTTACATGAAGACTCGTAAACTGATGATCATTCCTCCAGTCACCCCTCCTTAATTCACCATTCTCTGTATTTTCTAAATCCAAACTTTGTAGTGGAGTGTAGGATTGCCTGGCCATACGTCTTATACAGTTATGTAACACACATTACGCTAATGCAATGTCTTCAACAGTTTTGGGCCTTAAATTAATTGTAGTATGAAAAATTCTGAGTCTTGAAGTGAGTATGCTAAATGGGTTTTCTGAGATATGTCTTGCATGAGATAATCGATAATTAAATATCCTATCTTCCCTATGAAGAGTATTGTTTGCAAATAGTTTCATTATGGAAGTACACAATGCGAAAGCACCATCACATATGGTACAAGTTTTTTGTTCCTACTGTTGGACAGAGGTGATGCCCTCAAAATCCTAATATCATTATCCATCAACTTTTTATAAAACTTTGTAAATTCAATGACACCTCCATCAGACACTCTTCCATTAACTCCCACATCAACCATAACAAATTCATAATTGGTATTAACCAACTCCAACAATACAGTACTGTATGACCCTTTATAATTGTAGTAATAACTGCCAGAATTAACTAGTGGAGTTATCTTGATCTGTTTCCCACCTAACGCTCCAAGGTAGTGTGGTAAATTCAAGACAGGTCAAAATCTCTTTCAATATCCAACCATTCTTGTTCAGAACTAAGAAACTAAAACAAAATATTCCCACTTTTGTTTTAGGAA
This sequence comes from Lycorma delicatula, assembly GCF_047948215.1. Classification (NCBI taxonomy): domain Eukaryota; kingdom Metazoa; phylum Arthropoda; class Insecta; order Hemiptera; family Fulgoridae; genus Lycorma; species Lycorma delicatula. The sequence goes on from NC_134464.1 coordinate 58,491,644, forward strand.
TGTGAACAAAGCAGTTCTGAAGTAATTCAAGAGGAATTGCCTTTTGAAGTTAACAAAAAAGGGTAAAGTTAACCACAAAGCAATCTTTTACAGAAGGCATATACCATACTGTCACAGCCTAAAGATGCCTGCAAATTTTTTGGGTGAAACGTATCCAGCAAATTGAGACTTTTGAGCAAAATACAATTTATCTGCTGAAAAAATTATCAATGACACATTGCTTTTCGAACAGTTAGCAAAGTTGAGCCTCAAATTTACAACTCAATTTGTCTCATCAATTCTGAATTTTAATGGAGCACAGAATTTTCAATCTACCTTGTACACTTCATGTTCATCTACTACAACTCCAGCAAGTACTTCTATGCCACAAGATTCTGATTTATTTCATTTAAAAATATTACACTAATAAATTACTATATATAATCAAAAAACAAAATAAATAAATATATTAAACAGAAATAATTTTTTTTTACAAATTATTTTTTACGTTTTAAATATTAATAAATATGATAAATAAATAAATTAATTAATTTACTTACTTTATTTCATTTATCTTAATTGAATTTATATAAATAAAATATTGAATAATTAAAATCAGATAAACAAATAAATTATAATACTAAATCTTTGTATGATAAAAATGTATTTGTTATTAGAGTAATTACGAGTATAAACTCACCCACATGTATTCAATCCGTAACATTTTGTATATAGCTCTGCATGTTTCTGGTATAATATTCTTTAGTGATTGGGGGCAAATTACACATGAAAATTTTAAATCTTCAAACATTCTACCAGTCGCAAGAAACCTCAATGTTACTGTTCTTTCTTCTGCACTGATTGCTTCTCTCATTACAGTATTTCTTTCTGTTATCATTGGTCTTATTACAGTAAAATTTTAAAACTTTATTCATTCATTCGCAAAAAATTTTTCAGATCCTCTAGTGTGGAAATTTTTAATTCATTTAACAAATTCATAAACAAAAAACTGGCTTGTTTTTTTCAACCATTCTTTACACCACTTGTTACGTTTACTATATAACATCATTATTGTTACTGCAGCACTAACTTTTCTGTGTGATGACATGTGCTGCTGCATACTGTTTAGTTGTTCAACTTGTAGTACGAGTATGTGAATGTACATATAAGTTGTACCTTTTTCGTTGCACATAAACTCTCAGTATTGTTTGTACAAACATTGGAAGCAAAACAGAGTAAACTTTGTATGAAGGTCTGTGGTTATTACTTGTAGAATAGGTTGTCTAAACATTCCACCTCCCTACACTGTCATGAATGTTTGCACATACTTTTGCTTTCTAACAAGTCCCAGCTCAGTGGTAAGGGCTTTATATGTATGATTGCAACAATTGTACATACAAGTAATACATACAAGTTTGCACATGTAGGGAGGGGGGCCTTTATACATTAGAAATTACATCCTTCAAATGTCCATCTCTTGCAAGTATGCATTCTGTTGGCCCTTGCTGAAGTTTTTCAAAACTTTCTCCATCATTTTGACTGTAATATTTTTTGAAATCTTTTCACTAGTGTACCATTTAAATTTATCACTACTCTGAGGTTTAGTGTTGTAGACCTACTTTAAAAAAAAAAAAGAAACCCACAAAAAGTAGTCTCATGCATTTAAACACAAAGATCATGCTGACTGTGGAATGTCTCATTTCTTGTGATTGCATAGTTCCCAAACAACTGTCAAGCTGCAACCATAGAAACAAGCAGTGTTACTTTTACACTCCCTTGTTGAAACTGAAAGTATTTTGTGTGTACTGACATATCAAGCTAAAGTAACAGTTGTTGCGTGACCGTTCTCATTTTCAAAGAAATATGCGCCTAATAATTCCCTGAGATGAGACAGCATTTCAAACAATATACTTTTCTGTGAGATAAGTTTGCTTTTGAAGCCTTTTCGATTTTCAAATGCAAAGTATAAAAATTGCTATTTATTTACATCTATTAAAGTACAAATTTGTTTCATTTGACATCCATAAAATTTTGGTAATTTTCATTCTTAGTTAAAAATTAACTCAAAAACATTTTCACCACTTCTCAAGTTCTGAGGTCTCAATACTTGAACGAACTGAAATTTATGTGGATGAAATTTAAAATCTTTTGATATTATGTTAAGTGATCTTGAATAACTTCGGGCCGCACATCAGACTCTACAAAACAGCAACTGTAACAGCTTCAACATTTGTAAGTGGGCAAACTGTTAAAACTGTTGTTTTTGCCTTTCCAGTAGGTTTTTGTGTTGAGAATGTTTCTTCAAAATTCCAAGCTCTATTTATTGCATTGGCAAATGAGTCAGGATCTAGCAAAGATAGCAAAGAATAAGGTGTCAATGAAACTCTGTACGAATGGCATGGATGCAGTCACCATTTTTTATAATATGAGTTTACAATGAACAGTCATGTTTACATAAACTGCAGTCTTTCCAAACATATTAATAGCATTATTCCTTTTGCCTTTCCTATAAAATGCTGTAACATAATTAAAAGAAACTGTTGATGCTATTATTTAGCTCTAGAAATTTAATTATTGAATCATTCTCCAACAAAGTATTTCTCTATTGTATGAAAATTTTATTTTTAATTTTTTTTCTCTTCAGTTATTTGACTGGTTGATGCAGCTCTCTAATATTCCCTATCTAGTGCTAGTCGTTTATATTTATTTATTTATATTATTTATAAATAATAAATAGAATATTTTATATTTATTTTATATTATAATAAATAATTTATTTATTTATTTTATTTATATTTTTATTTATTTAGTTTTTAAATACCATTTTCTACCACTAAAAAAAAAAATACCAGCAACATGTAGTAAATTGCACCTCTTGCTTTTAATTACAGTGTTCAAAAGGAGCTGGTGCACTTAAAGCGGTTGTCATAGCTTTAGCCACTGGCATTTTACTTTCTTCACAGTCTTTAAACATCAGAATGCAAATTTCTTGAGGTATTTCCACATTTTGTATTTCACAGATTGTTAAGGAATACAGATTACATACTTGCTCAGAAACTATTTATTTTTGTTCCCCCTTTATAAAAAAAAGGTTTTTCACTGGATTTTCAAAATTATAAACAATTTTATTACATATTTTTTTAAATTATTTGAAAAAAATATATAAAATAGGCTTTTAAAATTGCTCAAAAACAAAACGTGCTTACTTTCACCTTTTTATTAGTATATATATTTCTTTACTGATATAACTACAAGGGGTAGCTGAAATGTAATCCATAGATGGTCATAATTTGTAAATGGAAAGCAATAGTCAAATGAAATATACGGTACAAAAGTACATTTTATATTCTGCAAAAATTACATTTATTTTTCAGTGTAGTCACCATTTACAGCTAGACATTTCTACCTACAGCGAAACAGTTCCTCATTCAATCAGTGAAGAATCCTGGAAGTCTTTCCTTGATCAACGACCTCACTGTATCATTCACTTCATCATCCATGGTGAAATGAATACTTGTAATAATAAGGTTATCATAATATCTCTATTTAATTGAGGAAAGAAGCAAAATCATAAGGTGCTTAAATCTGATGAGTTTTCAGGGTGTGAAATAAGTTCAAATTTCAACTTCACAAGATCCTTGGAGGTTGTACATAATGTATGTGGTCTGTGGCTGAGTGTTATCATATTACAGAATTATACAGTGTGGATTGTTGAATATATCACACATGTAACTCCTAAGGTGTTTAATCTAAAAAGAGATGTTCTACCTTCTTTTGGTGCTTCTCATCAGTCACAGAAACTGGTCAACTGCTGCAAGGTTCATCTTCAATATTTGCTTTACTAGCTTCTGATGCACAGAATTTTATTGCCTACCTAGTCACAGAATTCTAATCAACAGAGTTTATTGACATATATGGCTTTTAGTGGATGTCATTAGCATTCAGTTTTTCCACTGTTAAAAGGTCAATTATTGCACATTATTTAAGATTTACTTGGCATAGTAGATGTACCTGACTAATGACAACTGATAGAAAATGAGAGGGCATGGTCAACAAATTTTGGAATGTTAGTAATAGGGAAATGAAGCTACAAGCTGCACCACCTGTCACTTTGTGAAATATTTCTCTTATTTTTTGTAATCTTAGTAAAAAAGATTTAATTTATTTCCACACTTATTAATGGAAACATGTAGTTAAAGTTTCCATCAAAAGAGTTGCTTACAACTGTCATATCTTAATTACTGTGGATAGTTTACAATGACGCCTTTTAAACTACAAGCCCTTGCTGCAAAATCTAGAATATGGGCTACCAAAGAAAATTTCTTCCATTCCTTGCATTTCTTATTATTTAATAATGATCTTGGTCAGAATTTCAATTAATTTTAACTCTTTTTACTGATAATTTGACTGCATCTGTAACTAAATTTACATAACAGCATTTGAAAATTCCATGTTAGCAGTTCAAAAACCATTCACTGGATGGATTGTAAGTATCTAACTTTAAATATCGATGAAACTGTTGTGATATGCTTCTCATATATATATATAGCGGGGGAATTCTCAGGTAGATGTACCATTGAATTGCATAATATTCGTAAGAACATTAATAATAGTAATTTTCTATTTCAGAGTGTTCTGAGACCTGTGTGAGAAGTTCTTTCTTTAATTTTATCATAAAACTCATTCATGAAATATATCTCTTAATAATTTGAATTAACAACAATATAAGACAGTAATAAAAGTAAGATAAAAAAAAAAGATTATTTGAGATCTAAAGTTTTCAAGTCAAAGAGTCCAGGCCCAATCCTTTTATGTTGTAAAATACCTAGCTATATATGCTTCCATTCAGTCAAGGATCACAAATTATTTATAATTTTACATAAAGTACCTTAGTAAGATATGAACCTCCACCTCCAATGCGAGCAGTATGACAGCGATATACGAAAATTAAAAGATTAAGATGGCTGCCATTTTGAAATTTTTAAAGGTGCTGTTTTCAAAATTTTTTAATTTGTAGAAAAAAACACTGGACTTAGATTTGCCAAATTCAATTAAAGTAGATTTACCCATTCCTGTGAAATAATTTTTTGTTGAAAATCGCAAAATGGCGTCCAGAAGGAAAGCAAAATAAAATTGTACTTATGTTGATATTAACTTTTTTTGCTCATTTCGGTGTCCTGGATCAGTACCTGTATGGCAAATATGTCCCAGAACACCTGTATACTTAACTTTTTAACTAAATGCTGTCATGTCTTTTAATAATTAATTGTTTAATTATTTTATTATTGTTTATCTATTTTATTATATAGTTGTTCCCATGTGTCTTCAGAACTTAATAAAGCAGTATCATCAGCAAATATGTTCAAGGTTTTCGATGTACACTAAAAACAAAAGAAGTCCTCATATTGATCCAATGTGGGATCCCAGTATTTAATATTTGCAAATCACTTCCAGTTTTTTATTTAGTTTTAAGTTATCTTTTTTCTAATAATAAGTATTATTATTTTATAATAATTTATTTAATATTTATAATTTATCGTATATCGACATGATCAGTATTATGTTTATGTTCCGTTCCAAATAAAGATTTATTTATTTATTGGCATCATAATTATGAATATCAAAGAAAATAAACTATAATTGGGCTTTTGAACCTTACATGCATCTTAGCCGTAATATGACTGGGACAGGTAATTTAAAGAATCAGATTTATCTACCTCTTCATAATTTGTTACTTATGACAACCACCAAAGAAGCAGTTTCATTGTAAAAGTGTTAGTGAATCTCCTTTATGACAAAAACAATGTTGTTCAAATAATTTCCATCTTGGTTAAGAGTAATTATCCTATATATAAATCTTGCTGGTTCATATTTTGTAGTAAATAAAATACATTATTTAATTATGTTTAAAAATAGTAATGATGTCATTACTATTTTGTAATGACAATTAAAAAATAATTTGTCATTTTGTCATTTTTTTTTTACTCTTGTTTTTTGGTGGAGATTCACGTAACTCCCAAACAGTAGTCTTGATAGATTACTATCAACAGATAAATGATATTTGTTATGATAAATCTTTTGTTTTCTATTTTTTCAACTTTTCCTAACAGTTTTTCAAAGTAAAAATAGCTTGGATAACAGATTCCCTCGTTTGTAAGAATTGTTTGAAAGTAGTACCAGAAAGTAAACGATATAATGCTTTTAGAATGAGAATAAATATACATTGTCAGGTAGAGAATTACAGATTCATGAAGTTGTAAAAAGGAAAGAATTATTAAAAATTGCTATACAAAGCTTAGAAATTTATTAATAATAAATACGAGATGCATATCTTAATTTATAATCAAACAGTAGGTAAATGTAATTAAAATTTTCTTTTAGGTAATTTAGACTGTAATTTGTACCTAAAATTCTATATGTCAATGTGGTTATGAATAAAGCTACCTTCATTTGATGAAGATATTTCATTATGAAAGGTAACTTCAAATGTTACTGATAATAACATATCGGTTAAGTCTAGTGACAAAAATTCCTTTTTAACTTGAGAGAAAATAGCCAGATATTTGGCTAAATAAATAATACTTTATTCTAATCGTTATTTAATAATAATTTACTGTATAGATTGCATCAGAAATAGTAGGTACACACTGCTCCACAGATAAAAAAGGAAGAACTGCCTCAGAATTTTTCTACACTGACCAAGGGAAACCATGGTAAAACTTGAACCTTTATCAAGGTTTTACCACGTTTTATGAGAAGAAACATAAAGCAAATAGAAGTTATTCAGGTATATATTACTAGTTTAAAATAATGAATACATATGATAATAGTAAATTAAATTTGGGTTGATGTTAAATAAAATAAGTTAAATCACAATTTAGAAGATTATAAGAACTATTTGAACGAATGTTTATGAAAAACTTTTAATGAAAATGTAGAAAATTCAAGGTTTATTTTTTATTACTCTGCTAATGTGAATCTTTTTAAAAGAAAACTTTTTTAATTTTAATTTACATAAATTAATAAAAAGATCTTTTAAGTGGGTCAATAATTCATTAATAAGTGGCAACGGAAGAATAATAAAGCTCATTTGTGTACACTAAAGTGCTGAGTTACATGAAAAGTTATGGTATATGGTTTGACAGTATTATTTTTTTTTTTTTTAGCAAATGAGTGATTATTCTTTTAACCAAAGACAGCTTATTTATAATTATAAACATCAAATGGATGTACACCTTAATGTTTTTAATTTATTTATATCTGTTTGTATGATTCACATTTATGGGTATCATTCAATGATGTTACAGCCCATTTTTGAATCTTGATTACTCATTCTGTCTTTTAAAGTTCTTGAAGAGATGAGATTATATTTCAAACAGGAATGTATGGAGGAATAATAATTTAATAATGTTGACAAGCTTACATTTTAAGATGCTTAAAAAAAAATAAACATATTTTCATTAGATTTTTTAGACGAAATCAGTTTGGTTATTTCATAAGAATTTTACAAAATAACCAGAATTTCCACACTGCTGGAAACCAAAATTCAACAATTTTTATTAAAGGGAATATTATTATACAATTAGAATTTATTAATACTTGAGAAGTACAATATGATGGCTATGTTATTTATACATAAGTTAGATACTTAAAAAAAATTAATCCAAAAATAATTTTTTAAACTCCTAACGTAACATTTTTACCACTCTTGTATTAACTTGCTCTTGGGGACTATGTATATGAGATTCATGGTACGGAACCTTTCAGTCAAATTTTGAAGCACTTGGTTATCCATTTACTCTGAAATTTTGGATACAAGTTTGCTCCTGATGACAACACATTTTAGCAACATTTTGGCACTAAGATGCTGCTAAGATGCTAAGTGAAAAAAATACCCCTTGAACTTGGGCAACCTTATTTACATGCATATTTTCTTAGTGAAAGAATTATTCTTGTTTGTAATACATTTTGTGCTATATCTCGGAATGACCAATCCCGAATTTGTTTGTTATTATATCACGTTTGGGCCCCTCTCAATCTGGCCCCCCACCGCAACCCCCCAATTTTTAGCAATTTTTAAAAAAATTGGGGTTTGACCTTCATCTGGCCCCCCCCAAAAAAAACTGTTGGATGGCAGTTTGGGAGCTGTTAGATGAGAGTCCGCAAACTGGATTTAGTGAGGGCTGGGCCCGACAGCGCCCAAAGCCATTTTTTTTCATTTTTCATAAAAAAGCAAGTCTTGACCACCCTTGTTTTTTCGAGTGGGGGCTCAAAAGAAGCATTTTTCGACATAGAAGACAGTGCTAACAGTGTGGGGTGCTTATGTTTGCAGCCCATTCTTTAGGCCATTCATCATGCAGATGAAAAAATTGGCAAAAACATCAAATTTTTAATCTGAATTTATGATTTTCACATAATCTTACATATCTCCATCAAAGCTTCTTGTCAAATCTATTCTGAGGTACCGTCTCCTAAAATAATTTTTTACCTTTTTGTACGTTTATTTTTGGAGTGTTATTTTAAAAATTTATTACATATTTTCTATTAGGCCTAATAATATTGGTTTACAAATTAAAAGAAAGATTTTATAACTGAAACACTAGTAGGTGAACTTAAATCTACTTTTTATGCTGAATCTTAAAATCAAATCAGTTTTTCTCTATCAGGAAGACTTTTAGTTGCAACCCTTCAAAAATAACATAAAAATGTAAATTTTATAATCTCAGTGTCTTATTCATAAAAACCAGTAGTATAGATTTAAAAAAAACAGTAGTATAAATTCCATTTATGGGTAGATCAGGCGGCCTGAATCATCTGATGGCTGTTACAAGTATGGTATTTTTCCTCATGTGAAAAGTATATAGGTAGGAAGGTGGATTTTCCCTGATTGACATATTCCACAGTTTCTTTTGAACTTGCTTCTTTTTAAAATAGGTTGGTGAGATTTGATTTGATTAATTCAAGCTTGTGTCCGGAATGTAGGTCTATTGATGATGTGCATCATGTCTTATATGTCTGCCCCAGATACAAAGCTGAATCTACCAAAGTACCTTGAGAGCTTGTGAGGATCAATTCTGTTTTTGATCTGCAAGTTAACTGGAAAACCAAAAGTGGATGGAACATAGTTGCTGGCTTCCTTATTTTGTTACTCCTGCAGAGGATGGCTGAGGGTTTCTGATGCTGTTATAGATGTATAAATAGAATAGCAACCTAGATGGCTAGGGGCTTGCCTGGGTGCTTACTTTGCCCAGATAAGTGTTTTGGCATGAAGTAATGGTTAGCTGAGATATTCACTGTTAGAATAAGAATGTTTGTGTGGAGAACTCTGTGATGGAGCTGCAGTATGGGAGGGTGTAGACATCCACCTTGCTCCTGAAAACAGACCAGAGCAGAGAAAGATAGGGTATGTTTTCATTAGAGGCTTATTAAATTTGTGAATCTGTTTCTTGATTTTTAAATAGTATAGATTCAGTCCATCTACCTCCATAATTTTTTTCTCTTTGTAATATATCTTAATGCAACCTTCAATCTTTTTCATTTTTCATTTAATTTTTCTAGTTCAGTAAGAATTTATCTATTTAGAAAGCACTATTTTCAGATTTTCTGTTTCTAAGAAAATCTTAAATCTTTCAAAGATTTTCAACAGAAATTCAAAAATTTAACTAATAAATTTGAACTGGATGTTAAAAAAAAAGAGTGGAGTTAATTAAAAACAAATTTCACTTCAAAACATTCCTTTAATGGCCTATTCACCTTTTAGAGCACAACATACCACTTGTTGAAGCTTCAGTCACTGCCAGATGATAAATACCGCTCACTGCATTATACCAGTTACCCACAGTTTACAAGCACCATGTAGGTGCTTGTAAACTTTCATTAATTTTTTAGGAGAACTGCTTCAGTGTTGAAGAAAATAATTTTCATCTGTTTTACTTTCCTGGCATCATAGCTCTAGAACTATGCTACAAGAAGGAAAGTATGGTAATCAGTCAAAAAATGGAGTACGGATGTTTTGGTTTTTTTTATGTTTCATGACCCAAGGACCCCAAAACACAAAAAACAAGTTGGGGAGTAATGTTCCTCCACAAGTGTGTACATGTGTTGGCGTATTTGAGGCTTAATAACTTTTATCTTTTGACTAATAAATTTTGATAAACTTTGCTCCAGATTTATGTGTTTGGGACAATTTGATGGTAAAAGTTTGGGGGCCAATATCTCCAAGATGTGTGGTAGATAATTTCTTTGGGATCAATTTTCTCAAAATTTTACAAATATAACACTACTTTATATTAAGCTGGATACATGGATACATGCTTATCTTACCATTTTAAAAAAAAATTTGCCTCCCCAAATCGAATTATAATTTATTGCATATTTTTTAACTAAATTTTTATATCTTCGTAGGCGTAGTATTTTAATTTTTAATTTCTTCCATTTAACGGAGTAAATGTAAATAAATAAAAACATTTATTTAGGAGGTGATTTTGTGAATGGGGAGCTGAAAAAAGTAATTTTTTTAACTCTTCATGTATCATTATTTTTCCACTGTAAAAAAGTTAATAACATATGCCAGAAAAGTATAAAAACTTTATTGTCAGTTTTTTTATTAATAATTTTCATTTACATTTAATAATATAAGTATGAAATTATTAACACTGTTAGACTATTTTATAGTTCAAGGTTAATTATCTAATTTAAGCTTACATGAAAACCTCTTTGTTTTATGTAGGGCAACATTTTAGGTAGTAAAATGATGCAAACTAATATTTTATGTAAATACTAAATCATATTTATTTAAATTATATGTATTTAAGAAAAGAATAATTATAGTAAAAAAATGCATTTCATATATATATATATCAACCATTAATAAATGATTTATATTATGATCTATTAGCTGGTTGATGACTCAGGTTTATATTTTTATTACCAGAAAATAAAATAATTAAACGATACATATAATAATAAAAACAAATGTGAATAGTCATAATATTCATTAGTATATGTATGTTATCGTATTCATCGAATAAAATTTGAAATATCTTTGTAATAAACTAATAAATGTGACTGCAATATGTCTCGCCTTATGTCTCCTGTTTTCTTTTGTTTCAAGAACAATATTTGTATCTCATTTTGGGTAGAAGAAATACAAATTTCACAATAAGTTTCAGTTTTTCCTGTTTCTTATTTGTTTTTAAATGTAAACACTTGTGTTCTGATTTAACAATTTTTATGAATATTGCAATTCTTGAATCTAGTATGAAATAATTATTAAATGAATATGTACTATAAATATTCATTGTGTTAATTTAACAAAAATATATATTTAAATAATTCAGTTTAGTAAATGAACTGTTCATTATTATTTTTTGATTTTATATCTTTATAAGAGTCTTGAACATATACCTAAAAACATATAAAAAGACTTTGTTTCTAAATGCATTATTTCTATTTTTAATAGCTTTAAGGTTGTTGCATGATGCTGATGTTTTGATCGGTTTTCAATAATACGCTACAGCTTATCTAGACACAGTGGTACTTGATTCTATATTGTGTATGAAGTATTGGAATTATACAAACATTTCCATTTTCCTTTTTTCATTTTCTACAGAAATATGATTGTTCCTTTAAGAACAGCCTTATTTTTCAATTTTTGTTGTAAAACTTTTTATTAATTTGAAAAAGATTATTTTGATACTGTAACAGGATATGTTGATAGTAAATTTTTGGATGTTCCACCGTTGCCAAGATATTGAACCAAACAACCTGAAACTTGATCGGGAAAGATAGAGGTCAATAATTTAAAATTTGTTAATCATGCATTCTACAAAAACATTTTGTCAAAGTTATAGAGGCCAGAAATAGCATATACAAAAAAAAGGCTACAAAATATCTCCTGTATGTTTATTGTTGTTTAAGTTCTTTATAAACTAATATAGAAGGCTTTATTTTTTTAATTTATTGCATTTTTTAAGATAGTCTATTGAGAAATTATTGCAGTTTAAGTTCAGGTGCATTTGTTCATTTGGCAGACTGTAGATAATCAAGAGAACATTGACACTGATATTTTAATGCTCTGGAAGCATAGAAGAGATTGTATGAAATATGAGGCATCATTATGAGGTACAGGTAAAAAATATAATTATTTTCTTTTGTCCTGATATAATATTTTTTTGTTTCATCCATTTACTTTATTACGCTATTTTACTTTATTTAATTTATTACACTTGACTGTATTGTAGTCAAAATTTACATTACAAGAAATTGATGACTTCATGCAATATGTAAATAATAATTAATTATGTTGCATTATATTTATTTATATACTTACATATACACTTAACTTCTGTCTTGATTGAAGTAAGATTATAATTATTAAACATACTTAAGTATGTGAGTAACTTCATTTTTTTATAAAAACTTATTTTTGTAAAATACCATAATAAATAAAAACTTAATCCAATCCAATATAATGCAAATAATTTGAGTACAATACATTGCATCCTATATAATATAATATGCAGGGAGTGGACAAAAGGTATGTTACGGTTATTGTTATTAAAATTTTTTTTAACTGAAAAGTTATCTCAATTTCTTAATTTTTCAAATTGTCGGTTTTCATTGTTAACATAATCTTGTAGTTTACTTGGTACACTCAAACACATTTAGTGTTCTTTACCAATTTAAAGTTTTTGATATACATCTTTTTTTAGCAAATCATATCACGCACAGTATAAAAGCTTTTTAAAGTTAACAAAAACTGAAAACAGTAACGAATTCTAGACAACTCTTAAGTATAATGAAAAATAACCCTGATTCAAAAAAATGTTCAGTCTGAATAGAAACATGGAAAAATTTTCCGGAAGGATTCAATCAAGATTGTCCTCATCGTTTTAGATAATGATATATCTTAAAGGAAATTTTAGATAGGTTAATTATTGTCTTGAACATATACTTAAAAACATATAAAAAAACTGAAAAAATATTTTTTCTGTAGATTTTAATGTGTTATATATATTATCTTAATGTATAAATGTAAAAAATGAAGAAAAATTTTAAAGAAAAATTACTGAAGATGGGCTTACGTCTGAAAGTGATATAATGAATAAAAAAAGTAAAGGTAAGAATGTTCTTTAATTCTGTTTTTTGTGGAGTCCCTGAAAAAATTTTATATTATATGATTAGCTAATATTTACATACAAAGGAGCAATGGCCTACAAAAAGTTTAATTTAAATAAATTAATGAATATATATATATATATATATATATATATATATATATATATATATATATATATATATACAAAGTAATAAAATAATTAAAATATTTATTGTTAAAGTTTAGAGCTATTTAAATTTATATCACTGTTGTTTATTTTCAATTCTTCATTGTGAGATAAAAATTAAGTACTCTGCTGAAATCATTAAATTCTGAATGAAAGATATCTTTTAAAAATTTAGACACAGCAAACTATAATTTCATTATCAGAAGGTTAACTTCTGAATGTAAACTTTTATTATTCTTCAAAATTTGAATTAGTGAGGTTTCATGTAGGCTGCTTATTAAAACTAAATCTTAACAAGAATCTTTTTCATCATTTACATTAATTGTAATATTCATATAAATTTTATTTAATTCGAGAATGTACTTTGTAGAACAAAACTTAAATATTGATAATGATAATGAATTATTTGTAAAAATATCTCCTTCACTCTTTAGATATTCTATAAGTTTATTAAAACTTTCTATTTGTTTCTTTACCATAGCTTGTCCTGGGCATATATTTGAACCAATAAATACTTGTACTAATAAAAACGTATCAGTACAATTTCTATATATCGGAACTGTTTCGCACTTTATTGAACGACCTTCGTACAATAAACCGTCTTCTCCTATACCATAATGGTATATTATATCACCATAACTAAAATTCATATTATGTTGTTGTTCATATTGAATATTGGGACGACATACTGAAAAATTCTTGCAGTTTTGAAAAGAATATATTAATTTAACATTATTTGTTGTTATTAGATTTTGATCACAAGGTTCTGCTTTGAGAGCACCCCATTGTTCACGAGTAACGAACCAAGAAATGTTATAAATCGGTATCTCTGTCGTTACCATTTGAGTAGAAGAAATTTGTGAAATTTTAGTCGATGTGATAAAATCAGTGTTATTATCTTTTTTGTACTCTGTAAAATATAATGCTGATATTCCAATAAAAAGTACTAAAATTATTACAAAACATATTATTAATCTTAGTTTATTAAAACAAACCTTACCGCCGATTAAACAATAAATATCAGTCTTTTCTGTGATATTTTCAAAATTGTTTTTTTTAAGTTTTTGCGGTATTCCTTCAAATGTATCTGCATTCGGATCTAATACAGTTACGTTTGATGTTATTATTTTTGTACCGATTTGTACATTTTTACATGTGGATAAATCAATACCAGAAAAGTTACTTGATAAAGGAGGCATATTACTACAAGATGCTATTTCATTTTCTCTTTGAAACTGAAAATCATCACTATTTGAAAGAGTATCGTTTAAATCAAATGGAGATAATTGTAATTCTTTTAAGGTATTAGAAGAATTTGCATTCTCCTCTTCCATTTCTGTGATTTATAACTTTATCTGTAACAGCACTTATCCACACATTTATTTATTCTTTTCTAAACTTTTTATATTGTTATGAAAAGAAAGCTTTTTAGCAAATATAATCTTTTTCATATTGTATCTTTAATTACATCACTGCTGAATTACATTACACATTTCTGTTAGTACTTTTTAATTATTTTCTTCATATTTCTCTTTATATTATTCATGTTTAGTTGTAATATATGTTCAAAGTTTAATGGTACCTGAAAAAAATAAATTGAACAGTCTTGATTGAAATCTATGTATATTGTTTGTGCAAGCAAATACTTCTTTTGCTTGGAAAATAACTAATAACCTACTAATCCTGTTAATGCCAAATTTTATTATAGATGCCTAAAGGTAGATAACTGTATTGATTTTATAATCGTTGTGTTAACTGTAAATTGTGATTCCGATCTTCCTAATATAATAACTAGTCAGTGTCAACTGTTAATAGGATTTAAATTTTTGACTAGAAATATGTAAAATGTAATCATAGAGAGGTTATCGCATTGTGGTGCTGGAGTTATTTGAAAAAAATTAAGTTACTTTAAAAATTAAGTACTTACTTTTAATAAATAAAACATTTTCTATTTAGATAAAGACATGGATTAATGAGAAAATCATATGATTCCAAAGGTATGGCATGTTATGATCATAAGATCAGTAAAACAAGCTTTTTTAGCAGGCATTAGCAGGGAGCTAAAATCATCTAGTGAAGGAAAAATTTAATTTTACTTTGTAAGTTAAAATCAAAACTGGTTTTTTTCTTTAAATTTCGGCCTCTATTTTAATTAAAAGAATCCGGTGATTTTCATGCGGAAATGAACAAATTTTCAAACTTATTTATTTAGTAAATGTATGCATGTACAACAAATTTCATTAAATATCTCAATCCTTAAAATAGAAATATTTATTAAAAAATATAAAATGGTGAACAGAGGGAAAATAAAGTGAGATAGTGCATTTGTTCGCATGAACATTTTTGTTTATTTCAATATCATGAATCAATACCTTATGTTCGGTTAACAGCCCCCAGGACACATTTGACTTATATTTATTATATGCTTAACAATCAGAAGTGGATTTAGATAAACAAATATTAAAAAATTGGATTGATTAATATAATGAATAAATCCTAAAAATGCAGAACTAATTTTCAGTAGATAAATAAATTTAAAGTTAGTTCTATAAACATAGTCATAAAAGACAGGAAATTCCTGACTTTATTTCTACTACAGTTCATCATAGAATTGTACATGTAATTGCTTGGAAGATGTGATAAATTTCAATGCACTGTTTTTCAAAATCTTTTGTTCTCCTTCCTGATTGTTGACTATTTTATATACAAAAGTATGTTGTGTCATATTCACTGAAATTAATGAAGGTGTTTAATTGTAGCAATCACAGAAATTACAGGTTTTGGAATGATACGAGTAATCTACAATTCTTATAGTATATGAGTCAAATATTGCAGATAAAGATATAATAAAAATATTGTTGTTTATTACTGTGAAGTTAATGAGTATAAATATAAATAGATTTCATTATATAAATTATGAAAATGCGCTTCTAAAAGAATTTTCAGATCTTTTATTCAGTTCCTTCACCATTGGTGTTTGTCGATAGCTATCAATGCCTGTTTTCAGGTGCTAAGTAACCTCCCTCACTTATTATCTACTATACAGCATGTATTCCTTGTTTTATATATTCATTGAATATAATTTGTTGTTTTTTTTTCAAATTTAGTGTGTTAATGGCATCAACGGTTTAAAAATAACTTGAATGACTATTGCTAACTTAAACAATATGAAATTTACAAACACACTGCAAAACCATTAGTGAATTTTTTAATTTAGTTTACAGTATATTATAAAGAATTTTATTCTCAAAATAAATACAATGATTAAAATTTATATGTATGATAAATTTAAACTTAATTTCTGATAAATGGTTATAGATATAAGTGTATTTAATTTAAAAAATTGTCTTTTTAACATAACCATGTACAAGTATAATGTATATTTTGATAATGTATCGTTCATAAATCTAAAGTAGGATTTGAATATCACTTACCATTATCACAAAAATAAACTGAAGTTGTACTATAACTAAATTTGATATTAAAATTTATATTTCTAATTATATAAATTTATCACATAGGTATTACTTATGTACGTAGTTGTGTTATATTTATAATAATTTTTGCTGTGATATTTAGATGTGCGTAAATGCTTTTATAGACACAGATTAGATAAGTTCATATTTTTTTGTAATATGTAAGGTTGTTTTGATAACCTAATTGCATGTTTAAGGGTTAACTACGATTTTCTCATTTGAAAAAAACAAAGACTTTTGTACTTTGTATACTGTTCAGAAGAATTGTTAATTTGAATGTTTGTATATCAGTATATAAGCCATTCAATAGTTATGATAACTTTCTTTGATTTTAGTTTTTCATTACAGTATAAATATTGTAAGCTTGAGCAGAAATTCATGAGTTAAAAATGTTTCTTTAGACATTTCAGATTACGTAAAAAAAAAAATATTTTTAATAATCTTTATTTAGTCTATTTTATATCACTAGTTTTACTATTACTTTATTCCTAGAATTCTTTTAATTACAAGGTATAAATAAAAATTATTTATAAAACTTATTTTAGATTGATATTTAATTTTAAGGTTAAAGCTATAAAAACTTAACTTGATTCTTTTGCCCTACTTCAGTCTTCTTAGAGATTGAGATTGTTTGTTAAACAAATATTAAAATTTTCTTGTTACAGCAGAAAAATGTTCATTTTGTTTCAGATTTAAGATTCTAAAAAGAACTTTCTACAGACCAATATGATGGAAATATAATGTATATGTAATGGGACTATATTTTCTGGTCCCATTATGGTAAATGGTTTCATTTGATGTAAAAATTCTCCAAAAAAAAAATGACTTCTTAATTACTAATCAGCCAAGCTAACTGAAAAACCTACTGTTTGTTATAAATTAAACTTGATTCTATAAATCTTGAGCTAGTACAATATCTTCTTTTGACAAATAGATTACAGAAATTTTTATCAGTTTTATCTTTGAATGCTGTTCGTTCTTAATTTAATTATTTATTAGCTAATATTTATTGTTATATTTAGAAATAATATTTAATAATTATATTACACATAATTATATATTACATATAATTAAATTATATTACATATATATTTCATTACAATTTGTTTTAAAATTGTTTACATTTTTTGAATGATTTTGTACTAGTTAAAATGTATTAATCATCAGTTCATCTAAATCAGCGGTTCTCATACTTTTTTTTATGGATTACAGATCACATCATGATTCACTCTTGTGAATTACAGATCGTAGCATACACTACTGAACCATTAAATGTGTAATATATCATTAGGAAAGTGATGGGAGTTGTATCTCAAAATGATGAAGCAATAAACAATTGCATTACTTTTGAAAGTATCTATTTATTTTATAAAAAAAAATCATGTATCACAATTTTTTTATGTACATTTTTTAATAATTTTTTATAAAACATTTATTTACAAAGAAATGTTACTTTATACATTTACTTACATTACTGATTACAGTATTCTTGAAGACTAAACATTCGAGAGAAGATGGTGCTGCATGTTTGAAACAAGTGATGATATATCTGTTTCAGTTGAACTTAATTTTAATCTCAAATTTGGATCAAGGTCCAGTTTAATCAAAATTCATATTTTACTGTCACCGTAGCAGAAATTTCAGTTTCATAAAGATACGTGATGAAAAATAGAATTTAAAATAACAATGCTTTTCTGGGTAGCAATGAATATTCATTTTTTATCTTTAGCCAAAATTCATACAACAATAATTCAGCAAATCACATTTTCTAACCTCCAATAAAGATAGTTCTATCAAATATTTTGTTTTGTTGTTAGTTACGATATCCAGTAGGAAAGGGTTTCATAACCATAGGAATTCAGAATAGTCTTCTTTAAAATATTCTTCAAAAGTTTCAATAAGCATTAGAGAGTGGTGTTTCATATTATTGGTGAGATTATCTTTTATTTAAATTTTACAAATTGGAAAAGACTGCAAGTTTTCATTAGAAACAATTCATCATTTGACATTTTTTGATAAATGCCTTTATTTTATTGTCTACTGAAAATTTATTGGTTGTTTCACCTTGCTAAGTTAAATTTAAGTCATTGAGGAAATTGAAAATATCTGATAAGTAAGCTAATGTTTTGATCTACAGATCGTGTGTCGATTGATTATGCATTTCAAAATCTGCATCCATTAGAAACTCCTGCTACTCTGAATGTAGCTCATATAACTTGCTTAGCATTATTTCTATAGAAAGCCATCTTATCTTTGTGTGTAGCAGTAACAGAATGCAGTCATTGCCCATTTCAGAACACAGTTTTGAAAATAAGTAAGACTTTAAAGCCCAAGATTTAACACAATTGACCACCTTGACAGTCTCCTGGAGAATATGTTTAAATTGTTCAGGCATCTATTTTACTGTTAAAGCTTCTCTGAGGACACTGCATGAGTGAGGGTACAATTTTCTGTAACCAATTTTACTTTGGTGATAACCCCTCCATATTTTCCTGTCATAACTCAAGCATCACTCAAAAGAAGCCAATACACTGCTTCTGTCCAGTTCATTTTGTGCAAAGAAGTCCAGCTTTTTGAAGCCCAGTCAAATCCAATAAAAGAAATATCCAGGTTGGAAGGTTTTTTCTGTTTTCATATGGTTATTTCACCTGCACTAGTTGATGTCGATAGCTCATCACAAAATAAATTATCCTCTTTAATTGTACTTTGAAATGCATATCACATGAAAACCATAAGTTGAGTGTAGTTTCTTACATCTGCTCTTGTTCAGTTGTATGGCAAAAACATCTGTTTTTGAGTTGAGCTGTTAAGTACTCTTTAATGTTTAATGCCGAGCTTTCATTTCTGTGATGCATTTGACAATGATATTGTACCTAACTGTTTAGCTGACAATTCAGCCAAGATACAAATTACCACATCTTTCACAGCAGTTAACAACAGCTCTTCACCGATTGTATGAGTTTTTCTACACTTCGCTATTCTTAAGCTTGCTAAAAAAGATGCCTCAACTGCTTTTTCTGAGTACTGCCTGTAAAATACAACATAATTTTTTTGTGTATTTTACCTCTGATAATTTTCTAACAAAATAATCCTTAGGTTTGTTTTCTAACATTGAATGTTTAGTACTAAGATGCCGTTTCAATAATAAGGGTTTCATGGTTTGGTTTGAAAGAATTTCAGAGCAAATTACACATTGAGGTCAAGGCTCATTGCTTACATCCATGACAATAAATCCAATATAATGTACTAATCAGGATCATATTTTCTTCTATCTTTTTGTATTTTAGTAAGAAAAAGATCTGGATTTACCAAAATTCTGATTCTGAAGTGGAGCCTGATGGTATAGGGTTTTAACTATGTTTGGTCTGTCTTTGCTATTAAACCACTTTTGCATGTTGATTTGTATTTTACATCAACTAAACCAAATTAATTCAAACACAGTATATAGGCTTGTATACAAGAAAAAAAGTAACACACTAACAATATTTTCAAATCAGATGTAAAAAAATATTGATTTTCAAATATAACAAAGTACTCATTTTCAAATCAGTATTCAATGCTGGAAGCAACTGCATTTATATGTCTGTAGAAAAACCATGACTGACTCTTAATTGCTGGAGAAATGTATAGTAATCCTTTTATGGTTAATTAAGAAACTTGTTTGTACATGTTTAATGTGGTGCATGTACTGAGACAGACAATTTACTACATGTGTGATGTGGCATGTAAGTGCCCACAGGCGTTACATGTTCATTTTTGCTAGCTGAATAATTGATATTCTTGTTCTTGTTAAACACAAATAATTTCTTCAAATTAAGGGAAAAGAAAATGCATGATATAATATTTTCATATTATATCAAAAAGTTTGAAAACCGCTGATCCACTTTATTAATAATAATAATACATAAATACTAATAATAAATATCTATTGTTGTAATAACCCTGTATTTAATATAAAATTTTTTTATTATATTAGTTTTTTTTTGTATTATGTCTGCATACAATCTTGATAAGCTCTGTGAACTACCAGAGGAACGCGTGTCATAGTTTTATAGCAAAAAGTCAGTTTAGTTTCAACTGCGAAGCATGCTTTTGGTGCCTTTATTTTAATTTAAAAGCGTAGTTTAATTGAAAATAATAATAATAATTGAGATTTTGATTTTTTTAGTGTGCCCTCAAATGGTGTTACTGTTTTGTTTTTATTTTTCAATTAGATTCTTATGCAAAATGGATAAATTTGTGAAAAAAACAATGTGAACCATCTACATTCAGTGAATTTATTGGTAAAAAGACAAAGTTGTTTAAATTATGATTTTATCCAATTGGATAAAATGCCACAGTGTGTTGTTTGCTTTTAACTCCTCTCTGATTAAAGTATAAAGCCATCAGAATTAATTTGATCCTTAGAAACTAATCTGGATAATAAAAGGAAACCCTTGGAATTTTTCGAAAGAACATTACATACTTTGAGAAATCAACTTGCTTCTTTTATTTGTAAATCAAGCCATACTGATAAAAGTACAATTGAAGCATTACAAGTCGTAGCATTAAGAGTAGCTAAGTTGTTCAAACCCCTTAAGATTGCAGAAAAAAATAAATTGCCTGCTGTGTTTGATGTAGTCAATGTTTTTTAATAGGCATGGAAGAAACAAAAAAGTTTCTGCTTTCTAACAACACAGTATCAAGGCGGATTGAGGACATGGTTGCCAATATTCGTGATCAGATAATTTAACAATTGAGTTCAAGTGAATTTTTAATATTCAATTTGATGAATCAGCAGATTTGGTAGACATTTCTCAGTTCTTATATTTTGTGAGATATGAGTGCAATTGGGACAGATCAGTCAAAGAAAATTTGTTTTGCAAATTGATAACAGGTCATACAATAGTACGATGTCTTTTTTATATTTTTTATGAAGCTGCTAAAAACTATATCATAGATTGGACAAAATGTATTGCAGTATGTAGTGATGGTGAATAGGTGATATCAGGAAAAAACAGTGGGTTTATGAAAAAATCAAAAGATCATGTTATACCATGGGTGTAAGGGATGCACTGCTTCCTTCACAGATATGCTCTTGCCACAAAAAAATGCCAGAAAATCTGAACCAAATTCTTTTTAAAGCATTAAAAATGGTTAATTTTGTTATAAGTCGACTGTTATAGATTAGGCTGTTTGCTAAAATGTGTGAAAAGAAAAAATCTCTTTTTTTGCATACAGAAGACAGATGGTTATCACAGAGGAAAGCGTTAAACCCAGTTTTTGGAATTGCAAGATGAATTAATAATAATTCTCAAGAATAAACAGAATAATGTGCATATGTTTGCTGTTGGCTTACTTAGCTGGTGTATTTTTGCATTTAAACGACTTGAATGTGAATTTACTAGGACGTGATAAAAACATTTTATTAATAACAGACAAAGTACATGCTTTCATTAAGAAGCTTGATATCTGAATTATTTTCCTTCAAAGCAAAAATTTTCATGTTTTCACTCACTTCTGATTATATTTAGAAAAACTTGGATGAAGAAGACACTATTATTCACCACAGTTTGGGTAGCATTAAGATGCATTTGCATTAGCAAAAAATTCAGTTAGCGGAGTATTTCCTGGAAGATTTAAATGATTTCTCAAAAAGATGGGTAATGAATCCATTTAGTGGGAATGTCTTTGCAGGTTCTATGTTACCAGTCGAGATTCACAACCATCTCATTGAAATATCTGCTGATAAAATGTTACAATTCACATCTGAAGTTTAAGTTATGTTTTGGCTTGCTCATTGAAGTGAATATGAAGATTTAGTCAATAGAAGCATTGTAAATATTAATCCCTTTCACCATGTCTTATCTCGGTGAAAAGGATTTTTCATTTATGGTTACGCTAAAAACTAAATATAGAGATTGTCTTTCATTACTTGAAAACAATTTACTTTTGAGTATTCTAACATAGAATCCACGTAGAAAGAAACTTTTAAATGAAAATAAACACAACCATTTCATTAATTTAATTTCATTACATGTGTACTTAAAAATGTAAGTAAAATGTATATAAAAAATGATTTTTTTCTCATAAAATGATTTCATTATTGTTTATGCGTAAAGTTGTACGCTAATTTTGCAACCCCCCACTTTCATATCACTACAAACCCAGGTTGAGAAACGCTGCTCTGAAGTAAACAGAATGAAGGTATCACTTATAGGTGTGAATGTCACCTGGATTTCACTGGTCTTGATATGTTGATGTATATTTGTATATTTGGAAAGTGAAAAAACAATAGAAAATTCTTCACTCCTCCCTAGTAACCACTCCACTTTCCCTAGTAAGCCTGGCATGGAATGCCTGTTATCATTAAGGATGGCTGTCATTTTTTTGGAGAGTGACTTGTGACTGTAATGGTTACAGTCACAAAGTCATATATTTTAAGGCACTTAAAATATATACGCAGGATAAAAATTTATTTTACATGACAAAAAAAAATTTATTGACTGAAAAACTTTAGTTTGTGATGTATTATAACGATTAACACATAAACCTCATCATATACGTGAAGTAAAAATCACTGTGTCATTTGCTCATTTATTACAAGTATATTTTTTTCACTAAAACAAGTTAGTGCCAGCTAGCTTCTGTTAAATAGCCAACTGTGTAACAGAAAATCAATAGCTAGCTTTGACATATTATGCTTACAAGATATAGGCAAGAACATTGAAAAAAAGATCCAAACAAATTTGCTTAAAATTTGACTTTAAACTCTAAATAATTTTTATTTATCTTGTAGATGAAATTTGTTACTGTTATATTTTAATTACACCACAAAGTTTTTTAAACCATAAGTTTTGCTCAATTCATTAATACTTGAAAAGGTAGATTATTATGTGAGAAATATAGTAACTTTGGAATCAACTTAAAAATTTACATGGACTATTAGTAAATGTTTTGGAAACATTTTCATAGACTATGAATGAAATAAAACTAAATTCAAACTGTTCGATAAACATTGATGATTCATGCACTGATAGAAACAGTTTCTATCAGTAAGTTACATTGCGGTGATGACTATTAGCTGCTTATAATAAGTCCTTTATTCTGATTTCTACATAATAATACATAATATCGATCATATCAAGAATGGGTAGTTATGCTATTACACAGATGAGAAAAGGAAATGTTCAAGTATTTGGCTGGATGGATCAAGAGAAATCCAATGGTAAAACTTTGGTCAGTGCAGGATCACAAAATATAAAATAATTATATAATAACAGGTTGAAGCGATTGAATTTCATATTAATAATTAAAGTTGAGTAGGTAGCTGAAGATACAAAATAAATAAAGTAATTATAAAATAAATTACAAGAATACAGAGAATTAGGAATAATTAATACTTTTTTTAAATTATTGAGTGAGTAATTTTTTTTTGTGTAAAAGGAAATCTGTCAATTTCGTTTAAAATAATTGATGAAAAAACTTTTTAAATAGTTAGGAAGTTTATTAAAAAATGGCAATGTAAGTATAATCAGGCCCTTTCTCATAACTCCCAAGTGTTGTGTTGAGTTATATGAAAGAAAAGATGTAGTTTGAAAGAGGTGAATATCGTTATTTCTTAAGAATAATTGACTATTCTTTTCAACAAAGGTTGCAAATTCATAAATGCATTAATAATTTAATATTTTTGTTATACTAAATATCAGTCTATATGATTCATATTTACATGCACTGTTCAATGACCTGATAGCTAATTTTAATATTTTAAAAACTTGTACTGATTTTTGAAGAAGCCCTAACGTATTTGTAGCCATAAAAATATATAATTATTGCATGCTTAGTGTTCTATTAAGACACTTCAGAGCAAAACAATTTGGTTTAATTTTAATGCAAACAAAATTGATGTGATCTTTGCTAGAGAATTAGGCATATAATAAAATACCCAAAAATTTTGCAATTTGGGCAAAGAAATAAAATCATTATCATTAATGGAAATTCTAACCACAAGATTAACAGTGTTAGTCTATATGTAAAGCACAATGCAATGGTAGTTACAGTTAGGTGGCTATAATTCATCCAGTGAATAGTATTTTTTGAACCACTGATTTAGAATTCTCAAATCGTTTTAAATAATTATCTTCAGATATAGATACAGTTGTGTCATCTGTAAGGAGGGTAACAATTAATGATTTGAGGCAGATATATAAATAATATGAGTAAGAACCGAGGACAGTTCTCTGTGGTGCTCTGAATTTATACAAGTTGAAGTGAGGACTAATGATTTATATGTGTGTTCTTATCAATAGATGAAATTTCAGTTCACTTTTATTGCTAGCAAGATATAACTTAAAAGTGATTGTGAACAGAATCTCTGATACCATAGTAACTAGGTTATTCACTGATGACAATGTGGAATTTAAAAAAATACTTTTTAAAAACTGGAAGAAAAATAGAGAATTTTTTACCAGTCTAATTTTTTTTTAGAGAAAGTTTGTTATACCCTTCAAGAAACTTTAAAAGTTTATTTTTCATAATTTTTTCAAATACTTTAGAAAATCTGGGCAGTAATGAAATTGGTTTATGATTTTTTAAATTAAACGTAGAACTTCCTTAAGGAGGGAAATAACAATTTAAATCTGGCAAATGGCAGCTGAGAAATACTTCAGTAATGAAAGTTTAATTAATTAAATTTCTACTGACATAAATAAGAGCATCAATAAATTCTTTAAAATACTAAGATGAATTTCATCAGTGCCCACTGAATGTTCATTCTTTATATTTAAAATACAATTTTTAAGCTCCTGAGTACCAGTGAAAAATAAAAATACCGATTTATCTGCAAAACTACTCAAGGCTTTGTTTGAAATCTATCAATATTATTATTATTATTATTTGAAATACTGATTTCTTCTACTTCAAGAGCAGAGAAAAGTAAAAGATTGATCAAATTATTGTACCTGAATCGAGTATGAAAATGAATAATGTTGTCTATAAGCAGTGTTCTATATGTTTATTGGAAGTATGATTGAAAATGCTCTATAAGAAGGACTCAGTGTTGAAGGAAAAAGAATATTGTATAAGATTTACGGCGACATGATTTTTTTTTTTTTTAGCAGATTAAGTACAAGATATTCAGCAGATGATTTTAAAATTAATAACTAAGACAAAACAGAATGAAGAGGATCAGTAATTAAGACAGTAACTAAGGTTCAAAGTTCAGAATAGAGGCAGTAAATCAATAAATTTTGTGCAAAAGGAGGAAAACTAAACAAATAGAATAAAACAGATACTTAGTTACTGTGTTAATAAGAAATCACAGAAGTAAAAACAAAAAATTATTGTATAGTAAGATGAAAAAGTTAAGAGCTGAAAAACTATCTTGTGGGATACACTTTTTTATGTGAAACATGGACACTAACAAAAGGAAAACAAGAAAGGTAGAACACCAGCATTTGAAATGCGGTCATGAAAGTACCTGGAGAAGATTGTATGAATGGGTGAAATGAAAAATGAAGTAATGAGGAGAACAAATGAGAATAGAAACTTATCAAAACATTTCAGAATAAGAAAGCTTACTGGTTAGGACATATCATGAAAGTAGAAGGATTGATTAAAACAGTGCTTGAAATATCATTAGAAGGTGCAAAAAAAAGTAAGATTATATACAATAAAGTTAACTTCATTTCTGTTGGTGGCTGAAGATATAGAGAGAGGATTTGGTAGGGGAGACTGCCAATGAGGTGGTGGGGCGAGTAGGTGCGTGGCTGCATGAGTGGTGGTTGTAGTTGGACCCGAGCAAGACAGCAATGATAACTTTAGTTGGACATAGGCAGCTGTGACAATTGAAGATTTGGTCATTCAGTATAGGAGAGTAGAAATGCTAGGTACCTAGAAGTGTGGCTAAATCGATCCTGCCGCTTCATTGTCTACATCCAGAAGGTGATGGAGAGAGCAGAATTATTTATATTTCCCAAATCTATCAGTTCTGATAGATTTGGGAAATATCCTATCTATCCTGATATCTGGGTAATACGTATTACCAGGGTTGGAGCTGCATCCGGCCTTAATCGTAATAGGCTTAGGTATTAGAGTAAGGTTCTTAGTAATTAGTACATGCTGAATTGTAATTTTTCAGGTTATTGTGTTGTTTTTGTCTTGTTTTACATTTGATGTATTTGTCTGTGATTATCAGTGATATAAGCAGACTTGTAATATTATGTAAAATACTCATATGGGATGAATTGTAATTTTAGTAACAATTTTTTGCATCAGTTGTATGAATTTGTGTAATTTGTACTAAACTATTATGTACTTGTAAATAGCTCCTTGGAGTAGTGTAATTTACACCTTATTGTGAATTAAATTGGCAGTGATAATGGGCACTAGTGTGGGTCATGTTGAACTGGTGCTCATCACAGATTTGTAACCTGTAAATATTGTATATAAATGTTGTATTGTGTAATATTAATAACTGACTGGGCACGAATGTCCCGTTGCACTGAGCTGGCGGTCATGGCCGAATTGATATATGTTACGTATCAAATTTATTGTGTTAATATATTTTGTAAACTGTATTTTTTAATAACTTGTATATTGTTATAATACTAATTTTAAGATTGTTGTATTGTATTGTTAAAGCTAATTTTGTTGTGCTCACGGGCACCATTGATTGTGCCGCTAAGCTTGTGATCATAGCTGTTCTGAGCTATGCTGATAAGTATGTGTTTGTAAATAATGAAATTAGGTTAGTGATTTGATTGTATTCTTTTGTATTCAATGTTCCATATTTTGTTGTATAAATAATGTAGCAGCTTCTGCATCCTCAACAGCTTGAAGGTGATCACTCAAGGAAGTATTATGATACCAAGGAGAGCAGGAGACATTCGAATAAAAAAAAAAACAATAAAAAAATATTTTTGGGAAGAGACTTTAAAAATAAAGGAAGTCAGGATGAAATGTGGTGACATCTAGGGCCCAACAGGCAGCCTCTTTGCCTAGGACATCTTAAATGCATGCAAAACAAGGGAGTCAGGATGCTTCCGATGATGGCACGGAGGACCGTGATGTTATGAGAGGGTGCGTTGAGGGGAAGGGCATGCGAATTGCATGCCTGGAACCTAGTAGGTTAGGGCTGGGAAGGACAGCTTCCTTGGAGAGGTGCATCTTGGCTATCCAGAAGCGGAAGTCGGGTTGTTCCTATGATCCAAGGGAGACCCCGATGGGGCCTCTGGGGAGGACCAAGTTATGGTGGGGCGATCTGCTGCCATGACATTCCGGAGTGATTGAGGTAATGATTTAAGGCTGTACTGATTGATTGCTCTTGAACTGGTTAAAAAAAAAAAATTAACTTCAACAGAAACATAAAACCTGTTCAGTTTCTGAGTAGACTTTCATTAACTCCTCGCATAGTTTTAACTTAACCATTTGAATTATATATTAAATTATCATAATTCAATCTTTTAGTATTATTATGAATAAAGTTTGGATAAATTTGCTTGTAATTTTTCAAATAATCTTGGAAGTTATCAGTCAAATTATATTTAGACATTTCTCAGATTCCTTTGCATATTTAATAGTTCTTTTTGTAATCAATCTGTCTCTTTTTATATTTAAAGTGTTTATTTTTTTATTAAAGGATGAGCTAGAAAGGCCTACAAAACTTTATGAAATTGTTATAATACTAAATAAGAAAAAATCTGAACGTTCTTTATACTCATTTTAATATCTGAACATGTATTTCATTAAATACATAATTTATATTATCATGCAAAACTTTTAAAATTGTAATTTCATTTTTTCTGATTTTATTTATTTATTATTTTTACATAGTTATATGATTATTATTTTGGTAATATTAATGCCATTCTATGTGATCAGGTGGTAGCATCTCTGCCATTCATCCACAGATCCAATTCCTGATCAGGCATGGCATTTTTTCACATGCTGAAAAGATTTAATTTCATTATCATCCATCAGCAACTGTTCCAGGCTGCCAGCCAGAATAATGCAAAATATAGATGTGTTAATTTCTGTTGAGCTTTCTTTCCTTCAAGTCAATTTATAGACATTCTACATATCTATTCATTGTTCCAAGGGTGCATGTTGTAGATATTTGATTATCAACAACAAAAAATAATAATAATTAATATGGATTGTAACTACTCTTTTTCATTAATTTCATATTTTGATTTGCTGGTTTGATCAAGTTTTGTTTGTATAGTTTCCCTTGATCCTTCCAAGCAAATACTGAAACAATTCTTTTTTGTTATGTGTGGAATTATACACTTTCATCTCTATTATAATCTATGTAATTTATAATTATTTCTGATCTAAACCAATTATTTATTTATTTTATTTGTAGATGTTTATTTATAAGTGATGCCTACCCTTATGAATAATTATTGTGTAAATTATTGTTTGTTCTACTTATAATTTATTTTTACTATAATTAATCATAAATATAAATAATCACTACAGATTTATTTTTATTTTTAAATTGAACTAAATGTTTTTCTTTACTTACCCGTTTAAGTGAATTAACTCAAAAAAATACTACAGAACTATCTGTCTGTAAATTTATAGCTATTTATAAAAATAAAGTTATCTGAAGTATTATTTGAACTAAAAGATATGATTATATTTAAGATACCTTAATTACTTAAAACACACCTGTATTGGAGAATTTATATGATAAAATAATCAATCACAACTTGTAAAAAAGGTTCTAGCTGATCAGTATAGTTTCACCATAAAACTCTTTTTGTCAGTTTTTAATGACATATCTAAATAATGTTATATATACTGAATTTTAAATGATAAATTAAGATGATTAAATAAATTTAATTAATTAATCAAGATGATTAAATTAATTTCGAACTATATAAATTATAAACTGTCATTCATTAATATTTTTTAACTGCTTCACTGTAGTAACATTTTTATAGGTTAAGATAAAAATGTAGGTTCTTTGTTTTTATAACCATGCGTATTATACAGAAACAAGTATGTACATATATAATGATTCACTATCCTCTTTGAATGATTATTACAAAGTTGTAATCTAGCGTTACTTTTCACTGTAATTCTCTTTTCCTTGTTTATTAAACTGCAACCAGTATTTTTTCTATGTAAATTTTATAGTCTATTTGTATTGCTTGGTGCAAATACAGTATATACATTTAGAAAGTTTATAATAAATTAAATGTATTAAAAAAAATAATTTTTTATCATTAACTTTTTTTTTGTAATAATAGTACTTTTTATTTTAATGATAGTAGTTTTCCTTTTTTTAGTTCAGTATTAAAGAATTTTATTATGTAACCATTAATTATAGCCTCCCAAGGTTAAGTAACATTAGTTTTCTTCGTACTTCAAGGTAACACATTACCTTTTAATAAGTTAAATAAAACAATACATTCTGCTTGCTGATGTACTCTTTATGCACTTGTAAGCAATACTTGTTAAAAGAAAATATCACTCTTAACAAGTTCTTTTGACATACAAAGGCTACTTACAAAAAAATATATATATATTTAAATAGGTTTTGGGTATTTTCAATAAAGTTTTATGTACTTACTGAAAATCAAGCAGTATCTGATTAAATGTTATGTATGATCAACTCTGAGGAAAACTATTTTGGAAATGGACTGTCCAAATTAAAATTATGAAATTTAATTACATTTTAAAAATGTAATTTCATTCAGTTGAATGCTAATTGCTTAGCTTTAAAGATTGAGATGATTTTTAAATACAAAAACAATAATTAGTTCCCTGATTCTGAAGGCTTGAAAATGCATCTAACAAATCTCAAAGTAATAAATTTTATTCTTTTTCATTCTTTATCCTCTTTTAAAATGTGATATCACTGATCACTATCACTTTTAAAAGTATGAGACTCATAGTGTTCATTTCCTTTTAAATTCAGTAATTAAATTAAATATTGATTGGAAGTTATGATGAGTAGATTTTTTATTGCAATATTATTTAATAATTATTATAAAATTTATTAATACATGGTGAAAGTGGCAGTGAAATAGGTACAATTAAAATCATGCTATTCCTTTTGGGCACAAAAGTTTTATTGCCAAAAAGGAACCTGGCAACCATTCATCACTTTGCAGTCATATAATAAAGATTGTTTTTAAAATTAATAAACAATCTACTACCACTCATTTGTCACATATTTTTAATGTTTATTTTCAAACTGAATTCAAGATGAATATAACTGAATGTGTTTTATATCCTTAACATTTTTACAAATAATGAGAAAGATTAAATGTTGCTAATTTATGATTTAACAGATCCATTTGATTAACGGATTCAACAGATCTGATTGAACAGATCTGATTGTTAAATATTAAAGGGAGACTTGTTTCAAAATTTGGAGCACAAAAAATCGTGGAATATCATTTAAATTACAGGTTCCTCTAAAAAGATTTAAAAACCGCCAGATCTATTAAATTTCAATTATAAAAATATACTACCTTAGAAAAAAATTACTAATTAAGAATAACAGGGTATCTAATCCTGGTTTAAATTCAAATATACATAGAAAAAAAAAATTTATTATATAAATTTCACCTAAATACAAAATATTAAAACCAAATAAGACTAAATTCTAAAAAAATTAACTTGAACCTGAGGAATAACCGCAAATGCTGGCACAACATTTTTTGGTTCTAAAAAATATAACTTAAATTAAAAAATTAAATTAAAAAACCTTAACACTGAAAATAAAAATTAACCATTAAGGATATTTAACCTAACAAAAATTTACATGCGTTATAAATTTAAAGCCAAATTTTAAAACAAAAATCAAATTTTTTTCAAAACTATATTTAAAGGGGACCTTAACTAAAAAATTATAAACAACAAATTAAACAAATTACATTTAAAAAAGGATCTCCTCCCTTGTGCAGATATAACTTCAAGTCACCCCTAACTGAAGTTAAATAAATTATAGCTTAAACCAGTAATAAAATCAAAGCTAATAATTTAAAAAAAAGAAATATTAAATAAAGCTATCCCTAGCATTATCTAATTTAAATGAAAAAACAGTAGTTAAAATAAATAAAAGTAAACTTAAAAGTTGATATCTAAAGCCACGCAAATGTAAGATAAAGCTACCCCTAACATTATCTAATTTAAATGAAAAAACAGTAGTTAAAATAAATAAAAGTAAACTTAAAAGTTGATATCTAAAGCCACACAAATGTAAGATAAAGCTACCCCTAACATTATCTAATTTAAATGAAAAAACAGTAGTTAAAATAAATAAAAGTAAACTTAAAAGTTGATATCTAAAGCCACACAAATGTAAGATAAAGCTACCCCTAACATTATCTAATTTAAATGAAAAAACAGTAGTTAAAATAAATAAAAGTAAACTTAAAAGTTGATATCTAAAGCCACACAAATGTAAGATAAAGCTACCCCTAACATTATCTAATTTAAATGAAAAAACAGTAGTTAAAATAAATAAAAGTAAACTTAAAAATTAAGGTATAAAAGCCACACGAAAATAAGTCAAAGCTATCCTAACATTATCATAATTTTATATAAAAAAAAAAACAATGGTTCAAAGTATATAAAAGTGAACTTAAACAACAATAATATTTAAGTAATTAATAACAATAGTATAATAATAAATTTGTTTTTAAAGAACCGAAATAAATATTTAAATAAAACATATGTAATTATTTTATTAAACTAAACCTTAAGATAAAAATTAAACCATGAGGTTTTTTTTTTTTTTTTTTAATAATTATATATTTTTAAATACACTTATCATAATATAATTATATCCCTTAGGTTTTTTAAACTTTAAAATTTATTTAAATGAATAAAATTATTTTTAATAAAATTCTATTTAATTTAATTAAAAGTCAATTTTAATTAAATCCTTATAAATTAAGTATTTAATTAAAATTAAAAATTATTCTTATTAAATATCTTGTTGATGCATTTAATTAAGTAATTTATTTTAGATGATTATTTTTACAAAAACTATTTTACATTAAAATAAAAATCTATATTATATTAAAATCTTTATTTAAATATAAGAGGTTATCTATTATATAATAAATTTTTTAATTTATATAACACATATGAATTAAAATATTATATTTAATAAGATTAAATATTAAAGGGAGATTGTTATAATATTGTTACAATATTTAAGGGAGATTTATTTTATGCTCCAAATTTTGAAACAAGTCTATTTAAGTATTTCATAATTATAAACAGTTAAATTTTTTCAGATTTACCCAAAAATATCTCTGTTAAAGGATCTGAAAATTGTGTAGTGTAGTCAAGAAATGCAAAACTGAATCGGTTAGATTTTTACATTTATTTTTTAAGAAAGTTTGTTAGTCCATTTCCAAGATGACCCTTAAACTTGACTGAACATAATATCAGGTGTGCCAAATAAACTGTGCACCAATGTTTACAAAATTTTAATTTATTGTACTCAAATAATAATAATAATAGAAACAGGAATAGTGCTTACTATAATGGATTTTTATTTGCAAGAGATGCTAGAAATGCCCTTTGTTTGCCTCCAGGCATGTCTGAACACATTTAAACACATCGAAAATAGACGCTGAAGTAACAAAGGAGTGATTGCATTTATAAACGCTTATGTTATTTTTCAGTCCATCCAAGGTATGAAGATTGTTCTTATAAACAGATTCTTTCATTGCTACCTATAAATAAAAAGATGTAGATTTATAAGATCTTTTGGGATCTCGATGGGGAAATGTGGTTTGAAATGAACTTATCCCTGAAAATTCCATGTAGCAAATTTAACAAAATACTGGTAGTGTGTGCTATTGCTCCATCTTATTGAAAGTTTCTCCAGCATTTTATTCCACATTTAGTTAGCCAAAGAAACTATAAATGATTTTATTGCAATAATATTCTGAGTTTACTGTGTTCTGTAAAAACTGAATGATTATGTGCTTTCATGATATAGTACTAAACAATAATTTTCTAATCATGTATTCTTGGTTATTCCAAGATCTATAAGGATTATTTACAAAACACACCTCCTCATTTTTAATGTTGTTGAACATTTGATTGTTCTAGCTGTTGACACAGCCCAAATGGAAAAGCATTTCATCTGAAAAAAAATATTAGATCAAAAATGTCTTTCCTTTTTACTTCCTTGTATGAAGTAAAGGAATTTTGTGATCACGAAAAATTTCAGTTTTCAGATTTACATAAATATCCATTTTGACCATCCCTGTGACTATTTGGTGTGATGTCTGTGTATGTATGTATGTGTGTGTGTGTGTATCTCATATAATTCTAAAACGATTAGCCGTAGAATGTTGAAATTTTGGATTTAGGACTGCTGTAACAGTTGTATCCATCTAGTTGTACACCTCCCCTTATGATTGCAATCGATTGGACCAAAAGTGTCCAAAATCCCAAAAATTTGGATTTTGGATTTTTTTAACTGCACCTTATAATAATACTCCATTGTGGCTTTTCAATGATATATCATAATATAAAAATAATTAAAAGTTTTTGTATCCACCTTACCAGCAAAAACGATATGTTTTCTCAAGATCTTTTGGTTAATTTCAAACCACCATCAGGAGATGGACAATATAGTGAAACAGAAGACAATCGTAGTAACAATATTATTAGAAGACAATCAGCAGAAGACAATATAGTGAATTCTGGTGGAATAAAATAGAAATAATGTTTTATTCAAAACATTTCTATTTTATTCCACCAGAATTCACTATATTGTCTTCAGTACACTCACGACGTTAAAACAGACAGTCATGACTGTATTATTATAATTTTTTGACTTATCATATTATTTTTTATCTCCTGTTGATGGTTTGAAATAAACCGAAAGATCTCAAGAAAATTTTTAATAATTTTTATTTGATTAAAAAATTATCAGCGGAAACAATGTTTAAGAAAGATATATCATAAGTGGTACTTATTTTCATTGGTTCCAGAGTTATAGCCAAATAAAATTTTAAGTAATGAAATATTTGGATCTTACAAGGGCAAGGGGACATCAGTTCAATCTGGTTTCATCTCCTTTTTTTTAACTTTTTTTTTAATTTAAATATATAGATTTATTAATAATTACTAACTCTGATTGTAAATAAATTTTTACAATAAATAATAATTCAATAATAACAATAAAAAAAATGTTAAAAAATATCAGAAGTTATTAATGAAATAAAATTTTTATGTACTTTTCATTTAAAAAAAATGTATGTATGTAATTTAATAGGTGTACAAGGAAGTCATGTGGTGTACACATCAGATATTTTTTGTTTATTAAAATTCCTAAAACTACTAGCAATATTCATCATGTTTAGAGAAATTAATATCTCATAACAGATGCGCAGAAGTTATTTTGCATGGGTGGAGTTTTAAATGTTTAGTCCAGTGCTACATGTGAACTACTCCTTGATGTTTCTGCTTATATATTGTGTCTGGTGATCTGCCAGGGTTTTCTTGTTGGAAGAAGTTCTATTGTGGTTCTGGAACATGTCTGTTGTTTTATGCAGAAGGAAACTTGATTGTGTCTTTATTTGACAGCTCTCAGATAATCATCATGTTATTGTTCGTGTGGATGTTCAGAACTTGCATCTTGTGTTGCTAGTTCATATGTCCAGTTTAGAGATCCTGCTGATTGTCATCTTGAGGTCTGGGATAAAATCCTACAATTCTCTGGCACTGGTCCAATCCTTTTAGGTTTGGATGTGAATGCTAAGTCACTCTTGTGGCATAGCAGATTGTATCATGGTGGAATAGGGTGCTGTCCGGCATGAAGAGGGTGGTTTGTGGTTTGTGGAGAGCTTCTCAATGTGAGAATGATCTGGAATGACAGCAGTTCTTGTTGCTGAATACAGGACCCTTTCTTTTTTTTTTCCTGTTTAGCCTCCGGTAACTACCGTTTAAATAATTCTTCAGAGGATGAATGAGGATGATATGTATGAGTGTAGTCTTGTACATTCTCAGTTCGACCATTCCTGAGATGTGTGGTTAATTGAAACCCAACCACCAAAGAACACCAGTATCCACGATCTAGTATTCAAATCCATGTAAAAATATCTGGCTTTACTAGGACTTGAACGCTTTAACTCTCAACTTCCAAATCAGCTGATTTGGGAAGGCGCGTTAACCACTAGACCAACCCGGTGGATTGAATACAGGACCCTGAAATGTCATTACTTTCATAAAGTCTGGACTGGAAAAAGGGACTCCTGGCATTCCTTTGTTCATGAGCAAGGGAGCAGGGATCCCTGGGATGTAGCATATGGGGTCTTAGGACACAAACGACGAAAGGACGTTCTTCTGTCTGCTCTCTCGAACAGGTTTGGTGTAACTTCAGATACTTCTGAGATTTTATACAAATTACTAGATGATTTACTACCTGATGATAGTGAAGCTGGAGAGACTGCATACCATCTGCGGGTGTGGCAAAGATTGCTCAGTTCTGCGAGGGTGTAGTGTCCTTCGAGATTACCAAGACTGAGGTGCATCAAGCTATCTGTAGTTTAGGTAGGGGTAAGGTCCCAGGCTTTGGTGGAATAGCACAGAAGCTTCTTGTTCGCTTAGATGGGGTGAGTGTAAGAGTTGTCACACATGTATTTAATAAATTGTTGTGCAGGATACTTCCCTGTGTGTTGGAAGAATGGGATTGTGAAATGGTTGTTTGAAGGTGGCGACTAGGATCCTGCTGTTAGTTCATCATTTAGGCCTCTGATGTTACTTCCGGTTATTGGCAAGCTCTTTGAAAAGGTTTTATATCTATGTATAAATGAGAGGTTAACACCGTAAAGATTGTTGATGGAGAATCAGTACATGTTTGTTCCGGAAAGGGTACTGAGACTGAGGACGCCATACTCCATGTGATGAGTGTGGTAACGACCAGTGAGACGGAATATGTCCTGAGGATTTTCTTGGACATTTTTGGAGCATTTAATAATCTATGGTGGCCTTCTGCTATTTACCAACTCCAAAAAAGAGAATGTACTATAAGTGAATTGCAAGTTATGCAAAGTTACTTCAGTCATCAGGATGTGCTGCTCTGCGAGGACAACCATGAGGTTGGCAAGATGCTGTCTAAGGGATGTCCCCAGGGCAGCGTTTTGGTTATTGTGGGTGGTGAGGTTTGATTCTCTCCTGCGATTGAGGTTGCCCTGCAGGTGTTGCATCATGGCTTTTGCTGACGGTGGGCTCCTGATGGTTGAAGAAAGCTCGCAGAAAGAGGTTGAACCCTGAGAGCCACTCAGCTTGCAGGGTGCTTGAGCTGTGGGATCATCAACACAAGGTGACGTTTAGCCCGAAAATACCACGATGATGCTCCTCAAAGGCCGTGTATTGATGGCAGGTCAGCGTATAAAGTATGTTCAGGTTCAAAAGTACTTTCAAGTGTTTCTTGATGAGAAACTGCAATGTAAGAAACACTTTCAATATGTCGTGGAGAGAGCTTGCAATGCCTTCTTCAGTATTCAACATGTGGTGAATCCTGATTGGGGTCTTAACTTTAAGATCATGAGCATCCTGTATAAAGGCGTGTGTGAGGCTACTATGCTGTACACTGCGTACAGCATAGTGCCCAAACAGGCACTGCGCCTGTTTGGGCAGATAGGCTAAAATATAAAAGTTATTGGGACATATTATTAAGGGCTCAATGCCTAATATTGTTAATGGTAACAGGTGGTTACCGTACTATTTCAGGGGAGGCAGTCTTGGGGATTGCAAGCGTGAAACCGAGAGACTTGATTGCATCTGAGAAGCAGCAGCGATATATTGGTAAGAAGTCCGGTGAGTTGAATCCGGATAAAGTTTGAGAAATTGAACAACATGGCAATGCCTTGTGGTAGGCTAGATGGGATGAGAAAGATGGTGGATGTCATACACATGATCTCTCTCCAAATGTTGTTGGTTTATGGAACGCCTCTTGGGTGCATCCTAATAAATATGTGATGCAATTTCTTTCAGGCCATGGTGCTTTTAGGGACAGACTGCAGAAATCCGACCTGGTAGATTCTGGGATGTGTTCTCAGTGTGGACAATTGGACAATACGTACCATGTTCTTTATGAGTGCTCGAAGTACCAGTTAATGCGTACGGAGACCATCTGTCGGCTTGATCTTATTGGGTTGGTGTTGGGTCTCCTTGTAAACTGGAGGAGCCAGGCTGAATGGGTAATTGTGGAGAGTTTTATAGTGTACTTAGCAAAGGAAAGGATTGCTGAGGGGATCTAGAGATCTGCTTAAATTTCTCTTGCATTTTGTTTTTGTTGTTTTTGCCCTCTGTTTTTTTTTCACCTTCATTTACCTTGCCACCTTGGAGCCGAAACAAGCATTTAAGCATTACTTAGCTCTGGGGAGTGCCTTCACCTCAAACTACCTGGGCAGAACACAAGGTCCTGCCCAGGTAGCCGGGGATCGGTCTTGCAGTACATGCCACGTCTCTAATGAGAGGATCCCAAAGGGGTCTCACTGAGATTCCGGTCTTAATGCCCAGTCTCTAATGGGGACCCCCAAGGGATCCCCCACCGGGACTATGGTGTTATATTCCCTCCCCCAGAGGTGCTGCGAAGGAGTCCTCATCCATTCATTGATGGTGGGACGCAGGAGCCTCCCACCAATCCTGGACGAAGCTGTCCCTCACAGACACCCATTAGCACTTAGCAGGTGCCGCAGGTGAAGCCTTGCATCCTCTATCCTGGGTGCATGTTCATGCAACCGACAGGAAGGACACTGAGCCTCTCACCAGCAGACCTTCTGCAGATGACCGGCCTCAACACAAGTGAAACAGTGGCCACTACGATCTGGCCTGGTACATGAATTGGTCCTGTGGCTTGGCTTCCAGCGGCGAAAACAAAGTTCATCAAATGAACGTCTCATAACACTACAAGACACCCATCCGATACGGATACGTTCATCAACCAATAATTTATCTGCAAGTATGAGCGACACAGCCACAGTGACCACCTGCATTGCACCATAGGCCGGTCGCATGAACATAACTTTGATCGACACTAACTCCCCTGTGATTTTCTGAAATTCTGTAATGAACTCATCCTGAGTGGTGAGTACATCCATATCGTTTAAAAGGACGTGGACCCTCCTACCACCCCTCCCAGTCAGAGCCATAGTGGTGTCCTTGAGTTTCGCAGAAATATCCTTGCTTATCCGTTCAGCAGCACTACTATCGGTCCGCACCTGAATATGGAGGTCCTCATCCTGACTCTTACGCGCAGAGGGGACCCCGACTTCACCTGGCGACACAGTTCCTTTCACCAAGCAGAGGAGATCAGCGTAAGTTTTTCCCTTTGCTTTGACTACAGATGTCGTCGTCGGCGGGTCTACCGGCACATATAGAAATTTAAATGATAAAAAACTAGATAGAATATGTGTAATCTGTGACTAATCAGACCTATAATTTCTAAAGAATTATCTATAAATGAAAAAAAAAGTGAGCTTATTTAAATGAAACAAAAGAAAGACAGAACATAACGTTAGGGAAGGGGAGGAATTAAGTACGGTGGGGTGGAGAACCTCCATCCTGAAAAATGGCTTTACTTTTGTTGAAAATTCATTATTTAAAATTTAAATTCTACTTATAAAAAAAGTGGATAATTTTCAATATATATTTTTATTTGTACTAAAAAAAAATATTTTTTTTAATAAAATTTTCAACATCAACTTTTTTATTCTAACTTAATAATACAGATGCTTCAGTGAATCAAGTGTTGTTTTAAAAATTTAATGAACAATAAATTATTCCTCTTATTTAATTTTTAAACATAAAAACAAATTTTATGTATAAAACTATTTAGATAAAAAACTTCAGGTTTGTCTCTGTTGTGTGTAGTCTCTCAGGAAGTTGCACAGTTCATTCACTGCTTTTTGTTTCATCTCCAAAGGAGTTTGTTCAGTTAACTTTTTAGGTGGATTTGATATTCAAAATCCTGAATTGTGTGGGGTACTGGAATTAGAATTTTCTAATAAACCCAGAGAGGAAGAAAATGTCAACCCTTTTTTGTCACCTTGGAATAGCAAACCCTACCGTTCCAGACATGATATATATAAAATGTATTTATTATATTATGATATTAATAAATTATTAAATTAATCCTTATTCTGATTGGCATGTAATGTTATATTATATAAATAACGCCAGGAACACGTAGATATGTTACACCACAGATTAAAAAAAATTTGACTGAGCATTTGCCTAGATGAATCAACAAAAACCATGGTAAAACTTTGATCAGAACACCTCTGCAAAATACAAAGTTATAAAATAAAAAATCTGATGTGGACTTCCTTGTACACCTATTAAATTACACATACACATTTTCTGTTGCACTTCATTTAAACTTATTTCATTTGAAAGTGAGATACGATCCTCCAATTCTTTAATAAAGTGAACAGTTACAAAATTGCTAAAATATTAGTTTTTATTAACATCAAATATTTATACAATTATTAATTCAACAATCTTACCTGAAATTAATATTTCAGGTACCTGAAAATTAATGTATCCTAAAATTTAATATAAATTAATTATTAAAAATAAATAATAATGTAATGAAATTAATATATCCTAATGGATAGAGTAAAAGTTCCTTTATTACTCTTTAAATAAATGTAAGTCTTATATCTATCTAATCAGTATAAGGAACCTAAGATTCATATTACTGTAGCTAACAAGGGGAATACAAGGGGTTCGGGACACAGATTTGAACCATATGGTGTGTCTGAATAGTACAATGTTTATCTGTCTTCATCACAAAATTCTAACATGCAATATTCAATTATACTCAAGAAAAGTAACCCAAAAAGTATCCTTAGCATTTTATATTAGTTTGTATATTAATTTTGTTTCACATCGCTCAGTGGATATGTGGTGTAAGTGAGAATGTGTTGGATATGTAACCATGCACACATCGGTTTGAATCTGACTTCATATATATATATATTTTTTTAACTTTTTTTTTAAATTTAAATATATTGATTTATTAATAATTATTAACCTCTGATTTAAAAAATTTTTTAATTAAAATGAAAAGTACATAAAATTTTATTTCTCTTATAATTTCTGATTTTTTTTGTTGCATTATTATTGAAATATTATTTATTGTTAAATTTTTTTTAGTCAGAGGTTTTTACAATCAGTAAAAACCTTACTGGTATGCCTTCCCCTTGTAAGGTGAAGGCACACCGGTTCAAATTCCTTCCAAATATTTTTATTATTGAAATATTTGGAACTCTGGAACCAGTAAAAATAAGTACCACAATATATCGTTGAAAAGCTCACAACGAGGGCTTATTACTGCAGTTAAGAAAAAGTCCAAAATCCAAATATTTCAAAATTGAAAATCCCCCTTTACACACACCTTTGGCCTAGTCGATTGTAATTAAAAGGGGAGCTGCACAATTAGATGTTACAACAATCCTAAAAACAAAATTTCAACATTCTACGGCTAATCGTTTTTGAGTTATGGGAGATACATACGCACGTACGTACAGACGTCACGCTGAAACTAATAAAATTGGATTCAGTGATGGTCAAAATGGATATTACTATTGAAATCTGAAAACCGATATTTTTCGCGATTACAATACTTCCTTTACTTCGTACAAGGAATTAAAAATTACTATGACTTAAGTCCGTATTAATTGTTTAAGATATATACACATAAATTATATGAAGATATTAAATAAAAAAATGACTATAACATAATTTGCAACTCGGAAGGCATTAATGAAAATTAATTGACCGCATATAATAAAAAAACATTGAACTGGATGCAGAAATTCAGGATTTTTTAAAATTATGTTTTAAACAAATTACTGGAAAGATTTTTTTTTTAACTGGTTCGGTAATCAGTTAAAAATGGCCATGAAAGTGTAATAGGTCGTTTCTGGTAAGCTAAATTATTGTGTTGTTGAATTACATGAAAATAATTCTGTTGCCTGGTATAATGGCTGTGAATAGTATTATTTTTTAAAGAAAATTGTTAAAAATATCCTTTTAAAATACACTTAACATGTCACTTTGTAGAGGCATTACAATTATTACATTCACTATAATTACAGCAACACAAGGTAATAAAATAAATTAAGATACTAAAATTACATGGATATAAATAATTTTAGGCTAACAAATTATTTTAGGCTATAAGAATTTTAGTGATCTAACAAAGAATAAAACTAATGAAAATAATATGTTTTTTAATCTTTATACGCGAATTGCGATTTCTGTATGTGCGCGCGCGCGCGTGTGTGTGTGTGTGTATACCGACGTTCGCATAAATCTTAAGATTCCTACCGATTTGATCGATCTTTTACAATTTTTTTTTTAATCATTTTGAGGATGACTTAGGATGTAAATTTTACATTATTGGCTAAGCGGTAGATGTTTCATATTTTAAACGCCAATTTTCATGTAATATTCTGAATTCCTAATTGGATCACACTATGCGAGAGCGATAGTTATTAGGCGGATGAGGTGCCCGTGAGGTGAATATAGAAAGTAAGACTTTATTTTATTTTGGTATCCCATTTAGAAAATTCAAATAAATTGTGCTCAATATAACAGCAATTAATTAAAAATTGTAAATATTCTACGATTTTGGTAGGTACGTATTTTTGTGCAGTGGACGCTAACAACTGCATATGTGTCATTAAATTTACGAATTTGTACGATTACTAAGATGAGTTTTACTTGCATGATAACTTTAAGTTCCATACAAAACTACAGCAAAATACTTTTGCTGAAATGACTTTGTTTATATCAATTTGTACCAATTTACCCAATTGCCGTTAAAACGCAAAATCTATTGCGTTTCAACGGCAAAACCTGTTTTAATTCAATTTTCAGATACAGATTTTTTTGTTAGTTTACAGGAATGAAACTTTAAAATCAGCTTTCAATTTGTTATAATTTTATTTAGACGTTCAGAATGCACGGTAAAAAAATTTCAAGCGATGAAAATTAAAGGAAAGTTTAAATAAAATTCTGGTTAAAACGTTTTTAAATTTCGACTGGGGAAAACGAAAAAATGATACTAACTATCATTTTGCAATTTAAATTGATTGCTGGTAACAACATTTATTGGCCATTGTGAATCACGCTTTTAATTTTTGATTCTTCAGTTGATTGTATTGGAAAATTGCAAAGTGTTGATAATTTTTTTCAGTAGTGTGGTTATATTAAGTTGCATTCAAGCAAAATAATTTGGAAGTTATGAATCTGTACTTTTGTTGGAGGCTAGGTAACTTAAAACTATTTAAGTATGCAAATTATCTCTTAAATTATCTCTAATTTAAGATATAATGCTATGTAAGATTACTCAAACTTTCAACATTGAACATATATGTATATTAATCAAAGAATTGTATTCCATGTTTTTTCTTCCTTAAAATGATTGACCGCGTATTTTTTTTTTGTAATACCTTCTTTTGATAATTGTTTACAATTAGGGATTCACCTCCGATTTTGATGAAATTGGAATATAACTTATTTAGGAACTAAGTTATTAACATTATAATTGAAATTTTTCGTCGGAAACGCCTTTCACCCGAGTTACGTGCCTCGTAAGTTACATAGTAGTACCCTTACCAAACATTTCGTAAATCAACCCTGCACAAGTGTAAAATGCACCACTTTCGGAGTAAGTAATTGAAATTCAGTTGAGTTTAGTAGATTTAAGTCAAGGTCTCTGATTGTAAATAATTATCCTTTTAAAATTATTATTCAGATAAGGGAATTTTATAATGTGGGAGTGGGTACTAAGAAAATATTTAACTTATTGTAAAGCCAGTACATTATTAATTAACCAACTTTATGCTGTGGGGAAAGTTCGTGACCATTTACACGTTTTGAATATTATAAAAGTTTAATCAGAAATAAAATTATTTTGTTATAACGACAGGGCTATTTTTTTTTTACAATTTTAGAGGTTCAATAACATCTTGTCTTGCTCCGTTATCGTAAGCTATCAGTGTCGAAGGATTATATTATTACTTGGATTTCTGCCAGATCGACCTCGCTGAGCAAAGAGAACGTTAAATACTCATGTGTGTGTGTGTATAATATATCGTATATATATATATATATATATATATATAATTTATTTTTTTTTAAATTACATAATTAAGGGGTTTTTCTTTTTGTGAAATGTGCTACTATTTTTAACATTTCTCTCCGTCGTTTTAAGTGGGGGATGTCGTTTTTGTCAGGAGTTATTTTGCATGTTTAGGTTATTGTAGTATTTTCATCGCGAACAGCTGTGTTGCCTCATTATATAACAGATGATTCGAGTTCAAACTACTGTAACTGGACATTAAAGATAGCATGTCCGGTGGTTTGATCAAAATTTTGTTTTCATTGAATTTCACGTCTGGATAGTCGTCTAGCGTGTATTTTAAATCATAAGATGTAATTTGCTATGTAGTAATCTGTGTTATAGATATTATTTTTTTACTTTGTTACATGTGAAGTATAGTTGTCAGTTGAACTTTTGTAAGTTGATAACTTAAATTTTTTAGAAGAATTAAGTTTATTATTTGGAGAATTCAGTTGTTTGTACTATTTATTAGAATATATTGAATGATTGTTTAATATCTCTGGCAGCGTAATT
Organism: Lycorma delicatula; assembly: GCF_047948215.1. NCBI lineage: Eukaryota > Metazoa > Arthropoda > Insecta > Hemiptera > Fulgoridae > Lycorma > Lycorma delicatula. The sequence goes on from NC_134464.1 coordinate 58,536,007, forward strand.
CTGGTTTTGCGGTTAATCCAAAAATTTTCAATATTAATATTTATTTCCTTTTAACGTTCTTGAATCTTTGTATTATTTTATTTTGTTAATTTATTAAGAAAAATTTGTTTTCTTGAGATTTTCTGTTTTTAATATATATATTACTGTAATATAATATTGTACACAAGTATATTTTTTGTATTATTAGAAAAAATAATTGATTTCACTTGAGGATTAGAAATGAATAATCTGTTTTATTATTTTTGATATTGGACAATATGTATATTATAAATTAAGTTATAGTCCATAAAAACAAGTTTCCTCTTTGAATTGTTATGAAAAGTTAACAGATTATACAAATACAATTTATTACATTACAATATATATTATACAAATACAAATTATAGGAATAAAAATTTGATAAGCTGTAATTATTACCAAAGTTGAGATTTTTTTTAAATTCATTCTCTTTTGAGACTTTTTAAAAATTTTGGCATTTTTGTTTCCTGTAAGAAAGAGTATTGAGATTAGGGGTTGGTCTTTTGCATGATTACACTATTGCTAATGTCATTTATATAATTACTATATTGGAATATATGATTCCAATATCTTATGAAATGATGTTATCGTAAGGGTTTCATGTAAGTGATACTGTTTTATTTATAGTTTGATATAATATGCATTTTTTACTTAAGTTTTAATAATTTTTCTTTAGCACATTTGATGTTACTAAAGTAATACTACTAATTTTCAGTTCTGTTAAAGAGGCTGGAGGAGTGATAAATAGAATGCATTGATGCTTTTATTTTTACAACATATTTGTTAATGTCCCTATTTATGTTGAATAAACTTAGTTAATAATTATTATTCATATATTATAATGTAAATTATGTTAATGATTGGTTTATTATAAAGTTATTATAAAAATTAAGGAAAATATGAAAGTTAGGTTAGTTTGAGTGTTAATGATATCAGATAGTTATGAAATTTCTAGTTCAAAACATTAAATACTCAGAAATTTTTGTTATTTTCAATTTATTAAATATGGAATAATTTTCATATAGAATTAATGTATTGTTGAACATAAGAGGACGTTTATACATCATGAGAGAAAGCATGGTTAAAATGAATGATAACAGTGATTGAATTTAATCAGTGATTTTTTAGTTTTATTATTTTATCTTATTGAATTAATGTATTGTTTTGATTTTCATTCTTTACTAATTAAATCTACTTGTGCAGGTAAATTAAAAAAAAAAAATGAACCGACAACGGGCATCAGATCTGTTAGGAATTTTAAGAGGAGCACAGCAAGTGTTATCTGCTTTAGTTAAAAGCCAACAAAAAGAAACGAATCATCTGTGGAAGAATTCATCTTTGGCATCAGCAAATTTAGCAATGCAAGCTACAATCAATGAAGCTATTAAACAGTCATCAAATCTTAAGGTAACAAATCATAATAATTCTTTAATAATGTATTAGTCTATGTACTTTATAATTTGGTATTTTATATTTGTCAGAAAACAAACAAATGCTTTTTGATGCAGGTTCATGACTTATCTTTTAATGTATTAAGGGAAGACATTAAAAATATTGTTCAAGAGCTTCAAGCTTGAATCGCATACATTAGTATGCGATCCAGTATTAACTGGAGGTTACATGTAACTATCAAAGATTGAAAGGATAGTTGATGAATATCAACTTAACCGCTGAGACGATTTGGTTGGTTCAAAAAGTTGTATATACCTTCAAAATTTAGGGAGATTTTTGGGATCGGCAAAGTGGAAAAATAAAAAAATGTGAAATTAAATAAAAAAATCTAGCAGAGGTCATTTGGAGTCAATTGCACACAACATAGACTAATTTTGCTGTGATTTAGATTGCACTTCATGATTTTTTACCTCTAACTTGTAATATCTTTAACATTTATAAGTATTACTTTTTTAATTTTTCATGTAATAATTAGGTGAATTAGTCTTAAGTGTGGTTCAGTTAATAGAAAAGTACTTTTGATCTTGTAACTAATACTTTTTACAATTAAAAAAAAAACCAAAGCTTTTGCCCAGAAATATTGAAAAATTAAGTTTTTTAATTGATGATTAAAATTTTTATATGACTTTCAGATTATGTTCCTAGATTATGGTCTTATGTTTGTACTTAGTCTTGAAATCTATTTGCTCCTGCCTGATCTACATAGCGATTCCCAATGTGGGCATTATCAGTCCCCTAGAGGCATTAGGGGACTGGATTGATTTGGACACCAAGAGTGCAACAATTGCATTTGTATAAAAAAATTTTTAGGGATAAGGAATTGCATATTTATACTAAATTAATAATATATCCCATTTATTTAATGAAATATTAGTTAAATTAATGTTCAATTGGTATTTTTCCTCGTTTTTGAAAATAGACAGTTAAGGATGAGAACCGGTTGGAAAACATTTGGCAGTTCTTTACTTAAAAACATTGGCCTGCATCTTTACTTAAGTTTTTTTTTGTGTTGGTTTTTTTTTATGTTAGTGTCTTTTATATAATGTGGTATAGTAATTTACATTAAACAGAGTTTTACATAAAGGCTCATATTACTTGTGTTAAAAATTTTAATAATTACTGTTAAGAAAACAAAGTATTATATATCTATATTTATCTTTTCAGTTAGATAAATTATCAACTGAAGCATTACAGAGAAGTTCGATGGTTCTGGAAGGATTGCGTGCTTATATTAAATATTCTCAAGGTAGGGATATAATCGATGTTACTTCACAAAATGTACCTGATACTTTCCTTCTAAAAATAAATATTTCGCTTGAATTTTTCCGTGGAGGTAACTGATTTTTAAATAACACAGTCTTTTACTTTAACTTCTTTATAATTATAATTGTTTCTGTTGATTGCTAGAAAACGTTTGCTGATTTAAATTCAAAATACTAAATTTTATAGTAAATCTTAATTTTTTTTAACTGCTTGATAATTATATTTTTAAATTTATTTATCTTCTTTAACTAGAGAACTATGGAATGTACAGAGATAAAAATGTTGTGGGTTATACATCTTTATTTGTATGTATATATATATATATATATATATATATATATATGTATATATATATATATATATTGAAGGACATAGTAGTCTGATTTGAGTTAGCTAAAATATTGTGGGCTATATACTGGAGGATTACAAAATAAGCACAATTTTTCCAGTTTATAAAATGCTTACCTTTAAATGAAAAGACAGCAACTAAAATGGTTTTACAGAGAATGTTTTTAATTCAGTACAATTACTGTTGTTGATGTCAGTATTAATTATTGTGTTCTATAATTGCATAATCAGTCTGACAAGACGACTGCTACTCGTGTAGAGAAAGCTTTTTTGTGCCTCAATTAGCCAAAATAAACATTATATCATGCAGCAATTTTCAAACAGAATATGGTAAATGACCAGAAAGAAGGCAATTCATCAACAACTGGAAAAACAATTGGAAAACACAGGTAAACATGTCTATAGTATTTACACTGTGTACTGACATGGTCAAGGCAAATTTAGTGAATTTTAGAATTGCAAGTTCCACAACCAACCAACAATTCGAAATGACACCTTATAAATTACAGTTACAAAGTTTAAGTGATGATAAAGTTTTATGTAAAGATTTTTGTGTGAACATGCAGGAATGTGTTGATGAAGAAGAGTGTTTCTTTTATCACTTAATGCTTGGTGATGATTGTAAGTTTCACGTTGGTGAGAAGATCAATTGATACAATGTATGAAAATAGGGAACAAAAAACCTAGAAACATATACTTGATTCACCTAAAATTAATGTTTTTTTGTGCAATTTCCTGAAAAATAGTCTATGGACTGTTCTTTTTTCACAAGCTGGAAGAATCTGTCTTAACATTTTCAATGAATGACTAACACCTCAAACCTGAGAAGTTCTTTCTCATATAAGATGAAGTGAGAAGTTCATTTTCATACAAGATGAAGCAACACTTTAAAATATGTTGAATTTAAAGTTTTTATAAGTAAATGTCTCTCAAAACGTAACTGAACATCAACAGTTATTTACACTAATCTTCTGACGATAAAAATTACAGTTTTTTATACTGGCATATAGAAGTTCCAAATTGAACACCTTCTGAGAAGTTCCTTTTGGCTGTACAATTGATGAAAACATGATATTGATATATTGGCTACCAAGAAGTTTAGCCTTTTGATTATTTTTTGTAAGGTTTTGTAAAGACAAACTTTTTGTCTCTTTCCCTCCACTTGATTTAAATGATTTAAAACAGTGTATCACAAATGGTGTTGCTATTCTTCAGTCGAATATGCTATCACACGTATGGGATAAATTGGTCTTTTTTTTTAAACTCCCCCAAGACGACCAGCCCACGCTAAAAAGCTTAACACAGTTGCCTCAGGGTTACATGGCAGCGCAGTCTGCTCTCCCTAGCTCGTCCGAACTCAGACATCCCATCGGGGTCTCCCGTGCCTCTTCAAAAATATACTATATATCACCTCTTCCGGTGATCAGAATGTTTCTCCGCAGGACAGCTACCCTTTCCGTCCCTATTATACCTGATCCAGACACACATTTCGCTTGTCCTTTACAGTTATGCATCCCCCTGCACACCTCGAGGGTTCCCCATGCCATCATCGGGGAGCTCCAACCTACCCACTCTTGCGCATGAGTAGGCCCAAACACCCTAGGCATAGAGGCTGTCTCCCTGGCTCCTACGCGCATCAAGATGGACTTGTACCTGTCCTCGATCCCCCACACATTCCCATGATCCCTCATTACTTGTTGCACCATGTCTTCCTCGGCATCAGCAGTAGAGCACCGCACACAATATCCCCCCACTCCATGTCTATCGGTATATCCGGCAGCATATTCCAATAACAACATGAGCAAAGACACATAATACAATCATAAATTCCTAACCTAACAAAGTACATTAACAACTACAAAATTAAAACACATTTTGACGCCTCTGATGAGATCGAGGGCCGTGTGCACGTCAAGGGGGTTCCTCCTTCCTCTTCACTGTTAGTACGAGATGAGCCACTCTCTCTACCTCCCTCCATCCATTCTCACTCTGGAGCATGTGTCTGACAACATTATCTGGTGTTACAGCCACCGGAATCTGACGTCTCTTGTTCTCCCACCTAAAACAGTCGAGCCAGGTGTGTTTGGCTGTGTCAGCTGTTGCACAATATCTGCAAACTGCCGTTCTCCTCTTCTTGAAGTGATGCAGATAGCTATCAAAGTCCCCGTGGCCCAAAAGTAGTTCACTATGCTTACGCCCCACCCAAGCACTCACATCCAGAATCAGACGCATAGTCCACCGTCCTACCTGGCTCACCTCCCACCATTGCTGCCAGATGGCCATGATCTGCGCCCTTGCATTCTCTTTGCTTACACCTTCAAACTGCAAGCATCATTCCTCCACCAGTAGGTCTATTGGCAGTGTTCCCACAATGACGCAGATCGCATCATAGGAGACCATCCTGTAGACACATGTCACCCACAGAAGCATCCTCCATGAGTGGCCTCTAGCTTCCTCCTGGACTTCTGAACCGCCACTGCATTTATCCATGCAGGGGCCGCATACGATAGGACTGATGTCACGGTTGTAGCTATGACTCTTCGACGTTTCTCTCGTGGCCCTACTGTGTTCGCCATCAGCCTCGAGATAGCCCTCAGCTGTTGTTCTGCCTTCTTTATTGCTTCCTCTACATGAGGTCCGAATGAACGGTGCTTGTCCATCCAGACCCCGAGGTATTTGGCCCTCGAGACTTGGCTTATCTCTGCGCCATCGATGGTGAAGCGCATCTCCCTTAGCTGGCGTCGACCTGCAAGCACCAGCGCCTCCGACTTTTCTGGTGCTATTTGCAGACCGTGAGTCACCATCCATTGGTGCACCATTGCCAATGGTGCTCCATCTGCCTCTCATCCCTTCCTTTGATCAGTAGGGCCAGATCATCGGCGAATCCGAAGACTTCAACCCCTTCCGGATAAACCTGGCAAAGAACTCCTTCATATGTGATGTTCCACAAGAGAGGGCCCAGCACAGAGCCTTGTGGGACCCCCGCTCGTATCTGAAACACCCGTTCGCCAGTATCCGTGAACGTGCACACTTCCCTGTCACTTAAGTAGTTACTAGTGATCGCTTGAAGTTGTCTGGAGACTCCATTCGCCCTCAATGCCTGCCTGATGACCTCCCATGGTAGGCTGTTAAAGGCGTTCCGGACATCCAACAGTATCAGGGCTGGAATCGCTCTTGTCCGCCACGTACCATTTGCTGCTGCGTCAACAGAGTATATAACCTCACGAATTGGGATAAATTCTACCAATGTTGATATAAATTATCAACATGGTTGACTACCATGTTGATAGTTTGTCATGTGATTCATGGTATACACATAGAACATTTATAGACACAAACTAATTTCATATAAGTAATAAACCCGTATTTGAAAAGTACATTTTTTACATACTATGAAGAAAGTCTATTTCTTTTATAATCACTCTGTATGTGTCATTTGACGCATTATCTTTCTTAATTACATTAGCTTTTTGATTGTTATTTTAATTGATTAGTGTATTGATTAATAGATATTGACTAAAAACTTAACAACTCATTTGATATTTATTTCTACGCTCAATGACTTAACAAATATTCTATTTTGTGCATTATTTTTTTTAATTCTATACGCACATTTGTAAATTAATTTAACATACGTGACATTTAATTATTAATAAAAAAAAAACAAAGGTTAATGAAATTTTATTCAATTTATTTTCAAGTTATAGTTCTGCATAGTCTGTTATTTAATGTCTCGCCATCAGATGACATGTGAATGTGTAAAGTTTTGTTGAAAAAACTAGTCATTATCGAGATGAATACAGTCGCAGAGTATGCTCATTATTTAAGATTTCATGAACCTCAACTAATTGTTATGGTATATGAGAAATTAAAAAATGATTACTTCAAAGATCTAATTCAAAGATTAGTAATTACTCCAATTTACAGATGAGGTGATTCATGTAACACAATAGACATTGTTATTCAAAGAAATCGACTAATAAATTTTAGAACCATCTTAAAAGAGATTATTCTAAAACTTTAATGTGGAGAATGTTTGAAGGAATGAATGCCTGCAGTTTAAGTCACTGCCTGATTTGGAACAAGAAGTAGGAGATCTGACCAGTAAAGAGCTTATTTACAGTCTGGCCTATTACTCTCCATTAAAGAGGCAGCCATTTTGCTGGCTGACAGATGGTACCAACATGACACCATACTTGTAACCCAACTCCAGTGCCGCTTGTCTGTGGAAAAAGTAATAAGAAATGGGTAAGGGAGAGCGACAATCAACCAAAAATTTGGATACATCTGATTAGGATAATTTATCTTCTTACCTGAATGTTGTAGTTGGCATTACAGTCGCTATTTTTTAAACATGTTTACGCGATTAATAATACCAGTTTGTTGTAGTCGGCTGCTTTGAGCATTATGCCAATCTGTTTCTGATGTTTACTATGGAAGGAAGAAGGACACAAGGAAAAGGAAATCTGCTGCGGTCAGTCAACCCAAAGATGGATTACATAAGATAAAAATGGAACTTTTATCATCTTGTCCAAAGCATAAAAGCATTTGCCAAGCATCTTGGCAAAGCATGGTTTTTCTTTTAAAAATTAAAAATAGGTCTCATTGTTACTTTATTTATGTTATTTTTACGTACTGTTTAATTTGTCTTAACTGTTTAATAATATAAATATTCAGTAAATAATCCCTGATAAATTTTTCTTCTATTTGAGTATTCATAAATCTAAAGTATTTCTGTATTAATATACTCGTTCTCAAAAATATGGCAAAGTTATTAGCACATATGTGCTATAGCAGTAAATGTATTTGTATTATAATTTTATGTACCTTTTTTATTCTTATAATGTGCATTTATTTTTAAAATCAATTTACAATGTTATTTTTATTGTATATTTGTTCTTATAACAATTTTTTTTTTACATCCCTCCAATTTTTTAGCAAATCAATGTATTTTCTATATCTGTAAGAGGGAGAAGTAATAGAAGATTGAGCCGTAACAAAAAATTCAGTCTTTTTAATGAAAACTTGACTACATTTTAGAGTAAACGGTAGTCGACTAATTTCTTTATTTTAACAGTGATCACTAAACTTTTAAAGTATCCTAACTTTGTGCTGAAATTTAATTTTCTGAATTTATAAGAAACGTAAAGCTATTCTTGAATCCTAGTTCCTTATATTTGGGGTTCAATGAATATTTTTGAAAAAATAATATTTAATTTTACTCCAAAATTAATATTTTTCAAAACTGTCTAAACTGAGATTTAAAAAATTTTTTATTTACGATTCACCATATATGATTTACCATATAAGCTTCGAAACTTTTGCATGGAAATATAAAATGGAAATATGAAAAGATTTCTTCAAAAATGAAAAATAATTTCATTTTTTAAGATTCACATTAAATTTATAATAGTAATAGTCCTATGGTTGTTGTAAAACTGTGTTTCTGGCACAGGCGTTTTTTGGACACTTTTGGTTCAGTTGATTGCAATCAAAAGGGAAGGTGCACAACTAGATATTATAACATTCCTAAATCCAAAATTTCAACATTATACGGCTAATCGTTTTTGAGTTATGCAACATACATTCATATGTACATACAGATATCACACCGAAACTAGTCAAAATGGATATTTCCGTTGATATCTGAAAACCAAAATTTTCCATGATTACAGTACTTCAAACAAGGAAGTAAAAATGTTTATACTTTTCTTTAAAAAAAATATTAATTTTAACAATTAAAAAGTTTTTAAATTGGAGTTTGTTTTTTATCTTTTTACAGGTTTAACTTTCGGAAACGGGGATTCTGGTTTTCATTTTGAAAGAGAAACCATTTATGAAGATGTTGAAAATTTATTGAAACTTCCATTAAAAGACAATTTATCATTTAGTAATATAAAAGAAAAAAATGCTAAACAAGCTGACAATTCATTTCTAAATAAAAGTAATGGAAATTATCTTACAAAAGCAAAGTCTGTTTCTGGTAGTACAATGCAGTCAAAAGTGAATATCAATGATGGTTTTGTTGACGATGAGGTCAGACAGATACAATTACATTCATTAGTAAATAAGAAAACGCTTAATTTAATAAAAAGCTTAAATTTATCACAAGAAAAAAAAATTGATTTATCAACTGGCACTATTGAAGAATCAAAAATTCAGTCTTCAACTAATAATACAGAAATTTCATCATTTGCTGGTAATACAACGGTTTCACCTTCTAGTGGTCCGGCTGTTTCATCTTCAACTGACCAGGTCCTTACTTCAGGTACTACTACTACTACTACTATTGGTGATAGTAAAGAAATTTATGATTTCACAAATGAAAAACCCAAGCTGTATTCAAGTCAAACACAGACAGGATCTGATGTAAAACCAGCTCCACCTAAACCTGTTGCAAGAAAAGCTCCTAAAAGAAAACCAGTAGTAAGTGATAAAATATTTTCATTTTTAATATTAAAACTAAATTTATACCACTGTTTTATAGTCAGAAAGTATTACAATAATTTATATTAATAAATTATACATTTCAGTAAATCCTAAAATTGAATGTTTAAATTTTATTTTGGATTATCTTTTTATAGTTATAAGTACAATATAGTGGTTTGCTTTTAGGAAATGTAGAGGCAACTGCCCTCTGCTGCCATTTTGTTTTTCTGTAAAAGTGTTACGGATGGTTGCTAGTGAATCATTTGGTATGTGACATATTCCTCTGTCTTGTTGAAAGAAACCAACATTATTTTATTAAAATAACTATAAATATGTTGTTTTGTACTTCTTGCACAGTTAAGTGAATCTGCAAAGCAGCGTTCGGTGCCATCTTCTAGATTAGGTAGGATGTTTTCATTTGGATCCCTCGCAGCAGGTCTTGGTGTTGGTACAGTTACTGAGTTTACTCTTCGTTCCCTTGGATTAAAAGAGTCTCCTAAAGGAACACCGACTTCATTAGACAGTGTTTTCTTAACCCCAGCCAATGCTGAACGCATTGTTAAAACTCTGTGTGAAGTTAGAGGTATGTGTTTGTTTTTTTTTAATATGTATTTGTAGAACATGAAAAAGAATATTCATGTTGATATATATATTTACTTATTAATGAAATTAATGCATTTTAATGTTTCAATGAATATTCTTAGTCCAAATTAAAAGCTTATTAGAATTGTCTCTTGACAGAATATCAAAATAAAGTTTATCAGAGATTACATTCCTGTTTGCATTTTATGAGACTGACTTTTTTATTCCGTGCCGAGTTGACCTTTAAATTTCTTTAGTCAACAGAAGTTGAGTGCTGATTCTTAATGGACTGATTCTTGTACTCCTAGTGTTTTACAAAGGTGTCCTTGAAAGGCTCAGGATAAGAGTGATTTGCGTGAGACCAGACATTGCAGACAAGTGGATACTTAATCATGACAATGCCCTGTGTCACACGGCCATTTCCATCAGGGAATTTTTGACCTCAAAACGCATTCCTACAGTTCCTCAACCCCTTTATTCACCTGATTTGAGTCCTTGTGACTTTTTCCTTTTCCCGAAATTGAAACATGTCTTAAAAGGACGTTATTTTAGAATTCTGGAGAACATTCAAAAGACTGTGACCGACCAGTTAAAGCCCTACCAGTCGAAGGCTTCCAGTGCTGATACCAGGAGTGAGGACAACTACTCTGCTGGTGTATAGCTGCCCAAGGGAACTACTTTGAAGGGGATAATATTGTTGTTTGAAAAAATAAAAACTTTGGTAAGTAAAATGCCAGTCTCATTACTTTTCTCACACACCTTGTGTGTGTGTGTGTATATATATATATATATATACACATATATATATATATATATATATATATAACTACTTTGAAGGGGATAATATTGTTGTTTGAAAAAATAAAAACTTTGGTAAGTAAAATGCCAGTCTCATTACTTTTCTCACACACCTTGTGTGTGTGTGTGTATATATATATATATACACATATATATATATATATATATATATATATATATATATATATATATATATATATATATATATATATACTAGTGAAATTAATTATTATCAATAATAAAAATTGTTATTACTACATAAAATTAAATACAACTTTATCAGATATTTCAAATAAAAAACTTTTTATGTTAAAAATTAAAATAGAAAAGTATGTTTTCAGTAAAAATAATTGCTCTTATTGAAGTAGAAGATGAAACATATGTTTTTTAATACATTTTTTTTTTGACCTAGAAGATAAAACACTTGTTTTCAATTTTAAGTTTTTTCATAAAAAGTGTTTTATATGAAATATATGATGAAGTAATGATCACTTCAAAAGTACTTAAAAAATAAAATATTAAAAACACTTATAAAAATTAAAAAAAGAAAATAAAGTATAGAAATAAAGGACTAAACATCATTATGCAGTATTTAATTAAATATAATAATACGTGACCGATCAACTTTCAGACAGTTTTAGTTTGTTTAAATTTATTTGACATGTTGTAGAAATAGTAGGCATTTAAGATTGTCTCATTAGGTCTTACATTGATAAGAAAATTTTGTCCAATGAAAATATTTAAATGCAGTCAGGAGGCTCTTAATATAGAATAATTACTATTCAGAGCTCTTTATTATAGGGCTGTTATTATTCAGATCCCCACAACTGCATTTAAATATCTTCGTTGGACAAAATTATTGATGTAGGACCAGGTGAGAACTTAATCATTAGTCAACCTTAAAAGTTTGCTGTTTCTACAGTACATTTAAAATTAAAACTGTTGCATAACGATGTTTAGTCCTTTATTTCTATACCCTGTTTTCTTTTTTTTAGTTTGATTTATTTAGTTTTTATGATTTTAGTTTATTATTTTTATTATTTAGTAACGACAACATTTGGAAATGCTTCATATGAGGGACATTAAGAAACCCCAAGAATTCTTTGAATTAAAATTAAAATCATATGAAAAGCAAACATCATTTTTAAAAAAAACATTGTGAATAAAAAAGCTTTGCTTGCCTCTTAACAAAATTTCATATAAACAGCCAGATGTAAAAATTCTTTCACCATTGGTGAAGAGCGTATTTTGGTAGCGGCAATTGAGATTGTAGAAACTATGTTTGGAGATAATTTTACCAAACAATTGCAGGTCATCTATCAAATGATACAAGTTGCCTGTCGAATCAGTGATATAGCTGAAGGTGTACACCATCAGATTTTTGGGAAGGTACGTGAGAAATTGTTTTCAATTCAGCTTAATGAGGCAGCAGATAGCAATCATAAAATAAGATGCTCATTTCATTGCCTATATTCGACTTTGTGATGGTATGTCAGCAGTAGAACTACTACTTTTCTGCAAACCAATAGAACTTAAAGCAACAGTACTCACATTATTTACTACCTTAACACATTGTGGACTGGTCACGAGAATTCTCGTGATTTGTTTCATTTTGTCAAAAGATTGTTCATGAGAATCACTGGGCTTTGTACATTGGTACAAACCCATCTCTTGCTATCTCTTATATTTTTTGTGAACTTCTTGTTAGTTCTAGAGGTTCATAGCATTGACTGAATATTCTCTCAACACTTACACACTTGTTTCATTAATGAATGCCTATTCATCCTTGACTTTGAAGACGTCATTCATTTCAGCTGCGCAAGAGGGGATTTACAGCCAGTCTAAAGACGGTATCGCCCAAGTTGATGGGTTTAAATTGTAACCACGACAAAAAAGATAATGAATTAAGCAAATTAATTTTTTTATATACTGTCAGATTTTCCTAGTGAAGAAGATGATGACCTGGATTCTAGTGATAGTGGAAGTGTTATACTACAGCAAATTACTCATACAAGGCCAGTGCCATTGAATATTATTTTGGATTCAAAATCAATCAATTCAAGTGATGACTCAAATTCAGGTAATCTTTGGACAGTTATAGACAATTTACCAAATTTAGAACCTTTTGAGGATATTCCAGGTGTTATGTTTCTACCTACTAATAATGAAGATATAAATGTTATTATAGAACTAATTTTTGGAGAAGATAATTTTTTTATGATGTGTAATGAAACAAACAGGTACCACCAACAAATGATAGGAGTACATAGTCACCTAAACTCTCAATTGGAAATATGTGACTGTAAATGTAATGAAAGCATTACATCTTCTTTTGCTAATGGGAAAAGTACAAAAAAACCACATTAGCGACTAATGGGCCACTGACTTATATTGAGACACCAGTTTTTCTAAAATTATGAACAAGGTAGCTTCAAACAAATTTGATGGTTTTGGCATTTTAGTGACAATGAACAAGCAGGAAATAACACAGACAAGTTGTACAAAATTACACCTTTTATTTCATATCTTCTGAATAAATTCAAAACTGTTTATAAATCCAAGCAAAATTTGTCTTTAGATGAAGGAATGATTCCCTGGTAGGGTAGGCGGCGGTTTCGAACATACAATCCTGCTAAAATTATAAAATGTGGGTTATTAATCAGAATGTGAAAGTGACACAGGTTAGGTTTGTAACGTGGAACTGTACAATGGGGAAGGAAAAAGATTGGAAGAAACTATTCTTTCTGTCCTTGATTGTAATTTTGGTTTATGGCATCATGTACACCAAGATAACTATTACAATAATGTTTTCAATTGCTGAAAGGTTATTAGAAAATAAAACCAGAGTTTGTGGAACAATAAAGGCTAATAGAGGTTTACTGTGCACTTTGAAAGCTAAATTGAAAAACTTGAAAAAAAGGGGAATCCTCATTTGCCCGTAAGGGTGGTGTGCTACCTGTTGGATGGAAAGATAAAAGGGAGATCAGAATGATTTCAACAATCCATGGTAGTCAATAGCAAACAGCTGGTAAAAGGGATAGAAAAACAGGAGACAAAATATCCAAGCCTGTATGCATTTTAGAATACAACAACCATATGAAAGGTGTAGATCGTGCAGATCAGTACTTGTTATATTACTCAAATATGAGAAAGACAAGAAAATGGTACAAGAAGGTGGCTTTCTTCCTAATAAATTGTCATCTTTTCAATTTATTCAGAATATACAACTATATGAACCCCCAAAAAAAAATTACATTAAGAACTTTCTTTTGGCTGTGTAAAAAATTGGATACCAATAGTAAAGGAACCTCATAAAATTCTGACTCCGATTCAGACACTGACAGTGTTTGTCCAGGTCCTTCCCAACCAACCAAACGTGCCCCATTTAGTGACTCCCCTCCTATATAGACTGAGTGATGAGATGAAGAAACATGCTGTTTGATGTTATTGTTAGTTCTGGTGGGAAAAAATATCCTACAAGAGCATGTAGTGTGCTGCAAAAAAACTTAGAAAAGAAACAAGGTACATTTGTAAGTTTTGCCGGGTACCACATCATAAAGGAAGCTGCTTTCAGAGGTACCACACCTTGAAGCAGTATTACAATCTCCCCTCATGATTTTCAGCAAGTTTTGTGGAATTTGGACAATGGTGAGTGAAGATATGATTTTCTAAATGCAAGGATAGATTTAAAGATCCTGGTTTAAATGCCCAGGAACTAGGGTAAATGAAGGTCATCTAAACCTAGTCCACAATGTGTTAAATTATTTTAACAAGGCAAACATAGAGTGTAAAAATTGCATCGGAATCTGCACCGATGGTGCTTGTTCAATGACTGAAAGATTCGAAAGTAATTTCCACGGTGCGTCTGGACACATTGCATGATCCATAGAGAAGCTCTGGCTTCCAAAGAAATGAGTCCTGGCTGAATATTTTGCTAACGATGGTTGTAACTGAAGTAAATTATCTTTTCTGCACTTTATAAAGACATGGATGCAGTATAATCAGCGTTACTGTTTTATTGCGAGGCAAGATAGCTATCACGTGGGAAATTTTTGCAGTGCTTATGAATTAAGAGATGAAATCGCCATTTTTCTACAAGATGAAAACCGACCGGAAGCTGAAAAATTACGAGATGGTTTATTTGTGATGGAAGTGAGCTACTTGGTCGACATATTTGAGAAATTAAATACCTTAAATCTTCAACTCCAAGAAGCAAATACGTATACAAGTATGTTGGATGTGAGTGATAAAAGTTAATGCTTTTTGTAGAAAATTTGAATTGTGGAGCAGAAATTTAAAGCAAATACACCTAGAAATGTTTGCAAATGTGGATGAATATGTTAAAACTTACAAGAATGAAGAACAACACGTGAAAGTTGTTTTTTGTAATCACTGAAAATCATTTAGCCATGCCAGCAAAGAATTTTAAAAAGTATTTTCTTGCTGATGACAACTCGATAGCAAGTTACAAGTAGGTTAGGGATCCATTTCAAAATACTCCTGAAGGGCTTTCAACTGCCGAAGAAGAAATCTTCATAGACTTCATGGCAAGTGGCGAAATCAAAACACAATTTAGTAATAAATCGCCCTTTGAATTTTGGGTAGAGGGAGATGATGAGTTTTCTTCACTGAAAACAAGAGCATTTCTTATACTATTACTATTTTCAACATCCTACCTTTGCGAAACTGGATTTTCTGCAGTGGCTGCTTTGAAGACAAAATGTAGATCCAGCTAAATATAGAAAAAGAATTCAAGAGTGTTTATTTCTAATATTAAACTTTCTTTGGAAAAACTTTGCTCTGCAAACTAATAATTATTAAACTTGTTTTTAATTTAGTATTGGTAAGTTAATTATTAAATACATTGTGGATTATTGGTACAATCCTATTTGTAAGTGTATTACATCAATGTAAATGTGTATTTTGTTATTTATGTCAGAATATATTTTGTTTTGCTTTCCTTTCAGTAAATTAATAAATTTTTTGAATAATATTTTCTTTTAGATATGCTCATGCCCCCATTTAGTGTTATCGCCCCCCCCCCCTAGTGGGGTGCGCCCCACAGGTTGAGAAACAGTGCCCTAAATACATTACTTTCCTTTTTGAAAAGTCTTGTAAAAAATATTAAAAACAGTAAGTGTTGTAATTTTTATTCTTGATAATAATAATAATATGTTATTATTAAGCAAATAAGCATCATAGCAATATAATAATATTGCTATGATGCTTAATTGAAAATTCATAATAAAGATGATAATAAAATGGATAAAGAGATTGTAAATATTAATGGTTATAAGAATAATTTCATTGATTAATTTCTTAGAAAATATATAAACAAAAATATATCAGAAAAAACTACACTTAAAATTTCATATAATAATTATTATTATCAGTAATAATTATTGAGTTATTTCAGTTTTAGCTTTAATTGTCTGCAGTGTATAGATTTACTACCTTACTTTTTGTTTATAAAGGTGCTGCGTTGAAAATTGGGCAGATTTTGAGTATACAAGATAATAATATTATAAGTCCTGAATTGCAGAAGGCCTTTGAAAGGGTTCGACAATCTGCAGATTTCATGCCTCCTTGGCAGGTGGAGGTATTTATTTTAATAGATTTTTAAAAGTTACTTATTTCTTGTACTGTTTTTTTTTCTTCCTTAATGCTTAATTTTATATTATACAAACAAATTTAAATAGGTTTTTTCATCTGAAAAAATTCACAGTATTTTATAAATTAACTTATTCAAGAGAATTTATTTATTGGACATCTTTCTCATTTTGTGCTCTTTGTACTTTACCAAATTTCATTTACATCTTACATACTACTAAATCATTAATTGTTTGTATTTCATAATATATATATTTTTATGATTATCCATGAGACTGTTATGACTTGTCTATTGATACCACCCACTACTTTATAAACTAGTTATGATTGAATTGATATTCTCATTCAGAAGTTAAAAGTAGGACCTATCCACACTTTTATATCATTAACTGATATTAGATAAAATGTACACAAAGATTTTTCAGACAGGTTCAGTTGAAGCTTCGTTGAATATATTCATTTAAAAATATGTATAGTTAAAAGTAAGCCAAAGAAAAATATGATTATAAATATCAGTTATGTTCACTATCATTTGGAGATGGTCGATGGCACTCTGTAGCAGTCTCTGTATTAGTATGTAGTGTTAAGGTACAATAGAGCAACAAGAAGAAGAAATCAATGTGTATTTTATTTGTTATGGTGCTGCATAAAAACCGGTATAGTTATGCAGTTGTCAACAAATGTTTTGATGCCACTTTACTATCAGTTGTATTGATGAACTACCATTAATTTCTGCATAATTAAATTAGAATCGGGATGCAGAATTTTGAAGTAGCTAATATTACAGTGAAGAAAGCTCTTAAATCATCATAAAACTATACAAATGCCTGTAAACATTGATTCCACAAGAACCAAAACCCTAAACATTCTGCTCTTATCAAATGACAATGTTTAAAAAAAATCCTTTATGAGGATTACTCATAAATTCATACAAAATTTAAGTTGCATACATTACATTACATTAATTTACATATGTACGTACAATAAAAGACATTGGCAAAGTAAAATATGATAGATCTTTATATATTTTTTGGACACAAAAATGTTATAACACTTCAATGAGAAATGAACCAAATTTTACCTGTGCGGTTGTGTAGATAAACAAAACTTTAGGTAATCAACAACAAACAATGCTCATGTTGCTTTAGAAGCAATTTCACAGTGCAAAAGTCACTGTGTAATATATATCAACATCTTTGAAATAATTAATCCGTAATTCTTTGAGGACAATAATGGATATTCTATTATCCATCACTTAGTGTATCCTAATTAAAGAATTTTGTTATAATATATCATATTACAATAAATCTCAAAGAGCAGAGAATAATAAAATGAATCCAGGGATGTGTTTCAAACAGTTGAGGCAACTCGTCGCATAGCTTGGCATTAAATGAGAGCAATTAAGTAATTTTTAAAAATCATATAATTTCTAGATATGGTTATGCTGTGATCTGCAGTCCTGACTGAAAAAACTTGAAGAAGTTTTTTCATGAAGGTATTTAAAAAGTAAAGAATTCACTGATCCATCCTCATAATTTTTTCTATGTAACAGTACTTCTTACAAAGTCGCTAGAATTGTTGTGGACTTGTATTATGTAATGGTAAATACAGAATTTTGCTTTCAAGAACATATGAATGTTCTTGATGTTCTACCTATACCTACAGTATAGGTAGCTTTAAAGTTATGATGATCAGAATGGTTTTGAGGTAGAGATTAATGTTTATTACATATAATTTCAACTTAGAGTAAATATTCCTTTTTTAATTATTAGGTAAGAATGTAATTGAATTTGTATAATTGCTCGCTTTGCTAGCTTGCCTTGCCTTTATATTTTTTTAAATATGAATTAATTATGTAAAAATTTGTGTAATGTTTCAGAAAGTGATGGTAAAAGAATTTGGTCATGATTGGAAAAGTAAATTAGAGACATTCGATGTGAAACCATTTGCAGCTGCTTCAATTGGTCAGGTTCATCCAGCAACTTTATGTGATGGTACTGAAGTCGCAGTTAAAATACAGTACCCTGGTGTTGCACAGGGTATCGAATCTGATATTGAAAATCTAGTCGGTGTTTTGAAAATTTGGAATGTATTTCCAGAAGGTGAGTATTTCTATTTTCAACCGCTTTGTGAAAGGAGATTATTTGAGAATATTTTGAGGCAATAGCATTATCCGTACAATTATTAAGAATATCTACGCTAAGTTAAGTGTAGGTTTTCAAAAGATATATCATGTTATTAAAAATAAAAATGTTATAAACATAGTATGTATTTAGACCAAGTTTTGCGTTATTTAAATACATAAAAGTTGTGTTAAGATAGAAATATAAAGCCCTTTGTAACACAAGCATAAATAAAAATTCTGCAAAAAATAAGGTAAATGCAGTCGTATGTTAATATTCTGTAACTTTCAGATATGTTTGTTTTTTGACAACAACAACATATCTTTCAGATATGTTGTTTGGGGCTATGTATGATCTGTCATGGGATAAATTCACACCCAAAAATTTCACAGCTATCCCTGGATTAAGAAACATCCATTGCCAGGCTTATTAAGAAGAGCGAGGAATGAATTGATTTCCTATTACATTCTTCAATGAGCTGAAAATATTGTTGCTTATTGACACACCAAGCCTACTGATGTTTAGTCCTGTAAGCAACGCATTCACTTGGTTCACACAGGAACTGGCTGTATAAAGGATGTTATTTTTTCTTAGAGAAAGCAGTTCTGTTATACTTCCTGTTATATTTCAAGTGTCTTATATGTGTTGCTTGTATGAAAAACTTTAGAGATAGTATTTAGCAATTTCAGATATAATTAAATTATTCACCTCAAGAAATAATTTATTCATTTAAATAAATATATGAGCTTAAAAGTGCTTTAGCTGGTAATACTTTGAAAAATTTATCTATAAATTCTGAAAATTATTTATTTGCCGGCAAGTCAAATTTTTATTGTATTATTTAAACTTTAAATTCATTAATTTAAAATTTTGAATAATTACCTTAATTAGATATCAAAATTGTGATGATTACTAAGTAGAACAGTATCTGTAATTCAAAGTAGAGCGATCTAAAAATTTAATGTGAGGAAAAACAAGTTTAAAGTTGTCATTAAGTATTAATAATGTCACTGCTAAGTATACTAATGAAAGAATTTCATAATTAGTTGTGAAAGGTCCTCTTGAAGAACAGTTTTGATGCAGTTTGAAAGCAAATTATTAGTAACTTTTTAACTGTTACCTTAATTTATTGAGGTAAATCTTAACAAACTAAAGATGAAATTAAATCAATATAACAAAAAATGAGCGGTTGATAAATTTTATTAAATCTAATATCATATTGGTTTTTACATTTTGGTATCAATGTATTCCAGTATTTTGGCTACAGGTGATTCCCCCATCAGATATAAGTAACCAATTTTTGTTTTAATATTTTTCTTTGAATGCCTGTATTTCTTTTAATATGTTCATAACTGGCCTCCAAAAATTAAGTTAAAAAATTAAGTTGTATAGTTATATAACATGCTCAGATCTTAATTTACTGATATCCTGACTGCAAATGGTTCTTTGTTCATAATTTCACAATGTATCATTTTTAATCTTGATATCTCTGTTGTTTACTGTCTTTTTGTGTTTAGCCTCTGGAACCACCGTAAGGTATTACTTCAGAGGATAATATGTATGAATGTAAATGAAATGATATCTTGAACAGTCTCAGGTTGACCGTTCCTAAGATGTCTGGTTATTCAAACCCAACCACCAAAGAACACCAGTATCCACAATCTAGTACTCTCATATAAAAGTAACTGCTTTTACTAGGATATTGTATACTAAATTTTTGTCTGTCAACTGCTGTTTTCCTGCATCATAATTTAAATATTAATTTATATTCATTAATAATTTAATAGTATACTGGATATTTAACAATATTTAAGAATTTTCTGCTGGCATTGTGATGTTATTGAACATTTTATGTCTGTATTTTTTTTGCATCTTTTTTATTTAAATGTATTTCTCTGTTATATAATGTGATGAATAAGTCAGCATAAGAGAGAAACACATTTAAATAAAAATATAAATATATATATATATATATATATATATATATATATATATATATACATACACATATAGTATCCAATTCTAATCCAAATTAATATGCAATTCTCTACCTCAAAATTTTTTAAACTACAGTAATAACATTTTATTAGCAAATTACTTCTTAAAAATGCATTGTATATCCCAACAAAAAATAGAATTATGTTTTTTATCTGTAAATGTAATTATGTATTGTGTTCAGCTAGGCAAAACATTTTTTAATATAGCAATGAATTTATTAAAATTAAATCTTGGTTAAAAAAATTAGAAGCACTTCAGGTGTAATACATTTGTGGCAGGACTTTCTAATTTTGAAACACCTCTGGAATGCAACTTTCAGTATGGTGTTTAGCTCCTTCAGCGATTCTGTCTTTATCTCTTCAATGTTGGCAAAATGTTGTCCCTTCATTGTTCTTTTCAGCTTGCAGAATAGGAAGAAATCACAGGAGCTCATGTCTGGCGAATATGGAGGCTGAGGCATCATGACGGTGTTGTTTTTAGCCAAAAATTCTTTAACAAGCAGTAAAGTGTGAACAGTTGCATTATTGTGGTGCAATTGCCATAAAATTTTTCTCCACAAATCTTGGTATTTTCTTTGGATTGCTTCATTCAAACAGCGTAGACTTCCAAGTAGTACTTAATGAATGTATATGACCTGGTGGCAAGGACTCATGATACACTACACCATTGAAATAAAAAAAATACAGTGATCAGAACATTTACATTTGATCTAACTTGATGCGATTTTTTTGTCTTGACTCTTCAGGAAGCTTCCATTGGGATGTTTGAGCCTTAGTTTCAACATCATACCCATACACCCATCTTTTTATCACCAGTTATGATCCATTGAGCAGTTCTGGATTGTTGCTCACTTCATTCAGCAACTCCTGAGCAATATTCATTCGGCACTGCGTTTGGTAGAACTTCAACAATTTTGCTGCCACATGTTTCATGCCCAAAACATCCAAAAGAAATTGCTTGGCATGAACCAATGATATGCCAACATCATTACCAACCTTTCTGATAGTGATTCGACGGCGGTTCATAATTACTTTCTGCACTTTTTCGATATTGTCATCAGTTGTTGATGTGTTGGGATTTCAAGGGTGTTTGCCATCATCAACATCTTCATGGTTCTCTTGGAAATGTTTGTATTACTTTTAAATGCTTGTACCACTTGTAAATGCTTGTTTTATTCATAGAAGAATCGCGAAAAGCAACATTCAACATTTCCAATGCAGTGCTGCACTTTATTCCATTCTTAAAATAAAATTTAATGTAAATTTTTTGTCTCATTATTTCACAATTTAAAAACTGCAGACCATACAAAAACTCTTGTAACCTTATTGACAGCCAACAATAAACTAAGGATCCAATATGGCTACCAATGTAAATATAGATTAGGACAAGTGTACAACAAAAAAGGATCACGGCAAGTGGACCAGGAAAGCCCAGGAAATTTAAAAATTCTGTTTTTTTTTTTAATCAGATCTCATATTTATTGTTTAAAGTGCTATCCTAAAAGTTTTCTCACTAATGTAAATTTATCACTTGATTTTAAAATAGTAAATTAACATTCATTTATTTTATCGATTTGATTATTAATAGTTAGTAATTTTTATTTTCAGGATTATTTATCGAAAATTTAGTTGAAGTTGCAAAACGAGAGCTAGCTTGGGAAGTTGATTATGTAAGGGAAGCTGAATGTACAAAGAAATTCCGTGAACTGCTCACTCCCTACCCTGATTATTTTATACCTAGAGTTATAGGTAAGTATTATTGGTGAAATGAATTTAGGTTGACCTCTAAAATGTTTTCTCTGTCAATGAAACCTTTTGGAAAACATTGTAAAAAGTAATCAAAACAAGAATCCAATATCTTTTACTTGATTGATCCTTGAGCTAACTTTATTATTTAAAAGTTTAAGGGCTATTTATAAATTAACCTCAGTTGAGTAAGAAAATAAAATAAATGTACTATATTCAAAAATTATATAGATTTATATTACTTCTTGACATAGTCCCTGCCCAAATTTGAGCATCCCTTATATCATAACACCAGCTTGTCTATTCCTTCTTCAAAGAATGGCGCCATGAAAGTACCCATCCATTCATTGACTGCATTTGTGAGTTCATTACTGCTTTTGAATTGTTGAGTAGCTAGCAATTCAATTTTGTGAACAGATGGTGCAAAATCAGGCCTATAAGGGAAATGGTGAAAAATCTGCCAGTTAAACTTGTTTAGTATATCCTCAGTTCTAGCAGCAGTGAGATGAGTTTGCACTGTCATACAAAAAACGGGGACCCTCTTTGTTAGCCTCCCTCACTTTTAGTTTGTATTGCTTTCATAAGCTTCATCAACGTTTTACAATAAATATCTGCAATTATTGTCATACCCAGCTTCATAAATTCTGCTAACAAAATTCCTTTACGGTCCCACAACGTGGTAACCAACATTTTTTTATGTTTGAATTTTTTGGTTTGTTCGATGAGTGTGTCTGCATCCACTGTTTGGACTGCCCTTATGTCTATGTTGGTGAACCAAATCCATGTCTTGACCCCAGTAAAAATACTGTAAGAGATTCACTTTCTTTGCTCTGGTATGGGTGAAGAAAAATCAATGCCACTCTTCTCATTTTGTGGGCATCTGTAAATTGCTTCGGTATCCATCATGCACAATATTTATGAAAACCCTTTCTCTTTGTTTCAGTTTTATAAAGATTGGACCTTGAAATTTGAGGAAATTTTCACTAAATTTTGTAATTGTGAAGCAATGTTTTTCACAAACAGCACGTTCAAATTTTTGAAGTTTAACTCAGTTATCCACGGGATTGGTGTAGTGGTTAAACTCATCATCACAAATCAGCTGATTTTGCAGTCAAGAATCCTAAGGTTCAAATTCCAGTAAAGGCAGTTACTTTTATATGGATTTGAATACTAGATTGCGGATACCAGTGTTCTTTGGTGGTTGGGTTTCAATTAACCACACATCTCAGGAACGGTCAACCTGAGACTACAAGACTACACTTCATTTACATTCATACATGTCATACTATGAAGTAATACCTTATGGTAACAGAGGCAAAACAGGAAAAGAGAGAGAAGTTAAATTCAGTGGAACCTTCTTCATCATGCACATTAGTTTGACCTTTGCTGAATTTCCTGCTCCATTCTCCCGCAGAACCGTCACTCATTACATTATCACCAATTACATCATATTATAGCCGATGGTGGATCTCAGCTGCAGATGTTCCTTCTGTTTGCAACCTCACAACCGGCAAGAGCTGGAAATTGCCTCCATATTTCATCATGTAATACTTGAGTGGTACAGAATGAAATTGTAATTAAGTGTATACATATGACAGTATTTAAGCTCAGCTGACGTCTATGTGCATGCAGTATGTTAGTGTAGAAACCGGTTTATTTGTAAAGCA
Source organism: Lycorma delicatula (assembly GCF_047948215.1). Taxonomy (NCBI): domain Eukaryota; kingdom Metazoa; phylum Arthropoda; class Insecta; order Hemiptera; family Fulgoridae; genus Lycorma; species Lycorma delicatula. The sequence goes on from NC_134464.1 coordinate 58,560,040, forward strand.
CAACTAGAGGTTAATTTATAAATAGGCAAAAGCCAAGTCAAACGGTGAGCCCAGACAGGTGCAGCATATAGCATAATAGCCTCACTGACACCTTTATAAAGGATACGCATGGTACAGTAATTCAACCCCCAATTGGGATGAATGACTACGGATTCCACAAAAAAGCATCAGCTTAAATAGGCTACATAATATAATAAATAAAATGTTTTTTTTTTGAGTATGGTTTATTTTTATTTTTAAAAATATACATAAGCTGGTGGAAAGAAGAACTTTTTTTAAGAAATAAATCTATGCATTGATTTTATGTTTAATAAAAATTTTCTTTTACAAAATTGGATAAATTTTTCTTTTCTGCTTATAGTTATAGCTATAGAAGCAAAAGTATGGTAATCGGTCCAGTTTGGCCGTATGTGGTTTTCACTGGATCTTTATGTTTTGACACCTAAGGAACCCAAAAAATCAGATGGAAATTTTCCTGATGTTCATATGTACATGTGTGTGTTTGATGTTAGGTGTTGCACCCAATTTTTTTTTTTTTTTTTTTTTTTTTTTTTTTTTTTTTTTTTTTTTTTTTTTTTTTTTTTTTGTTAAAGATTTGGGGAATCCCATTTATGGATGCCTAAGCAGTGTTTGGGCTCCCTAACAGGTGCCGAAAAATGTTATTAGTATGTAAACCTGTGCACTACCAACTTAACCACCACCCTTCCGCTAATGAAACATTCCTTCTGGAAGGGGGGTTACATGTCCACTCACACTCTCATACGTCATAGTGCAATCGCAACATAATAGGAAAATCAACAGAAACACAGCAAAACAACAGCAAACAAGATACAACATACATCAACGTACAGAAAACAGATTACTAAAATACATATAAAGAAACATGTCATACAATATATACAAGTCTCACTACAATATAAACGCCTGAAAAGAGACATTCATTAATATTACACGATCAGTGTAACAACACAACACTAAAAATGCATAGATCAGACAGCAGAAAAAAAAAAGGTGTCGTACCCTAAATCACCTTATATCTCCAGAACTACTCGACTGATTTTGACCAAAATTGCTCAGATTCTTTACATGTAGCATTGATGCCATTAAATTTTCAACTTAAAAGATCAAGGGGGTGAGGCTGAAGAGAAAGGTTGCCCTCAGTATCTAGAGATTTCACCTAATTAAGGTCTTATTTTTCTTACGCACATTTGTTAACAATTAAAAAATAATATTTCCAAAAACATTTTTGTAAAATCGCACCCCCACCAAAAAAAATGCTCTAAATAAACTAGCAGCTAAGTGGATTATTGCATCATTAGTACTCCCTCTCATCACAAAGTGTAGCGCTGACATATAGCCGCTGTAGTCATCTGCTATTTTGTAATGTCACAGGCGAGCGGTAGAATTAAATAACTGAATAATATTTAAAGTGTAAAAAAATATTTAAAGTGGCCAGTAGTAGTGCCACACTTGTGCAAATGAAATACGGTCTGCACGCACACTTTAGTTAGAATCATTGAATTAATTAAATAAAAATATTATATTTAAGTAAAATGATAAATTTTTTAAATTAAATTTTGTGTAAGCTGCGTGGTGGGAAAGTCTTACAACTGTGTTGTCAGCTTTTTTCAATGCAAAATCATGATTGTATTTATATTTTCTAAGTGATAACAACCTATATGGTTGTCCATAAAAAATGTTCTTGAATAATATTTAACATTACATTGTATTTTTTAAATATATTTTTTGTTGTAATCACTATTATTTTTACTGTAGCATTGCTGTATTTTTACTATAATATTATATAAATATTGCTTAATTGGTATTATTAATATATATAATTGGTATGTATATGTATAGAGTTTTAAGGATTTATTAATATTTTGTTCTAAGATAACTACTGCTCTTTAAATGATTTATTCATTAGCAAAAATTAGATTTTTGAATTACAAGATATGGAATATACTGTTATTACAGAAATGAATAATTCATATAAATATACAAAAAAAAATTTATGAATAGCAATCCATAAAAGTTAAGAAGTAATTCATAAAAATTTCATTACCATGAAATAAAAATATAATTAGGAAAAAAGTCGAGTCATGCTAAAACTAGTCGAACTGTATTGAAGCTAATACAAGGATTGAATTAGACAACATACGAGGTCTGTGTATAAGGTAATAAGACTATTTTTTTTTTTGGCAGCCAAATTGGTAGCAAAGTTACTAATAAACATATGGTTATATAAAGAGCTGATTTATATTAGGTATTAATATTTTTAGTCTGTTGTCGCCACTTGAGATTTAAAAAAACCTTTTGTGAAACGAGTTTTTGTTGTGGGTTACAAAAATGAGAGGTACTAATTTTGAGCAACGTTGTGCAATCAAGTTTTGTACTAAACTCACTGAGAATGATGCTGAAACATATTCAAAGTTGAAAAGAGCGTACGGAGATGACACTCTGTCACGAGCCCAAGTTTTTAGGTGGTTTAAAGCATTTTCAGATGGCTGGAATCAGTTGCAGATGAACGCCCTTGAAGTCCATTAACATCAAAAATGTAACCATTTTAAATTTTGTGGGTTACGAACAATATATATTATGTCATAAAGAAAAAAGTTTCAATATTTAAAAAGTAGTTAAATATTCATTGGCTTAGCTGATATTAAAAACAGAAAATAGGCCAGATAGTATTATATTATTTTTAATAGTTAAATAAACGTAATTAGTTTGATAAGAAATTGTATTACATAACTGTGTTTGTTGATGTCTGATATGGTTTGGATAGCCAGACGGTGATGTCATCGTGGGCTGGTGAGGGCGTATACATTCTCAGAAAAAAGTGTGTATGTGCATAGATACGAACGAATAGATACGAAGAGCCAAAATTCCAATTTGAAATTTGGCCAATTCCAAAAGGAATTGGCTATCTGTAGCAGTGTGTTTGATGATATGAATTGTCATAATGTGCTAATGTGAAGGACTAAAAATATCCATTTGGTTTCTGGATACGTGCAAGATTTGCTGAAAGTGAATATGTTTTGTGCTATTTCAAAGATCATGGTATACGGCTAAGGTTTCTTTGCTGAATCTATAGTTACAGGGATGAGGTACATGGAAGTGTTGGAAAATCGAACAATACTGCAATTTAAGAAAGATAGAGATTATTATATTTATCAGCAAAATGGCCTTCCCTCTACTCAGTTCCTGAATGAAAACATTGGTTTGTATATGTGGGTTGTAATAAAGATGCATTTAGCACAGTAATACAACTCTGTTCACAAAATTAAAATGCGTAGCGATTTTTTTTTTTGTATAGCTCTTTGGAAAGGATTTTTTTTTTTGAGCCTTCACTTCCTGGGTGATCTTGTAGAATTTAAAATTAAACCATTATTGCTTAACTGTCGTTAATTGTACCATTCTGTCACATATACAGATTGAAAAGGTGTATTATATTGATGTTGCAAAGATGTACACATTAGACTCTGATAAGAGTCATTAGACTCTGTATAACAAAAACTTGAGCAGTTTACCTCCACCTCGTATAATACAATGTAGAATCTATTTTATAATTTGTTTGTAGCAATATTTTAAATGTTTCACAGACTTATGAATAATCCACTATGGAGACTGCTTTATTTATCAGGAGTAGTTTGATCTGACTGTGTTGCAAGAGTTTCTCATTGAACGACTCACAACCCGTAAGTCCTGAAATGTGCAAGTAATAGTATAAGCATTGATGTGCTGTGGCTTTAATGATACTATCATCAGTTCTTTCACCACCTATAGTTTAATTAAAAAATATAATGTTAGAAGTATTGCTCCATTTCTTTATCTTGCATCATAACTGCAAGTATATTTGCTATACTTTTGAATTAAAATACAGACAAGATGGAAAAAGTGTTCTTAGATTTGCTTTACTTTAACAATATCATTATATAAGGTCATCTGTCCGTAATGAAAATTTAAAAATAGATAAAGTCAAATCTGGATTAATAATTTATTTGCTGTGTATATGTCTTTGCACATATGTAATTATAATTACAGCACTTTTTTATAATTATTTTTTTAGTTGTCATATAATTTTATGTTTTTATAGATGACTTATGCACAAAACAAGTATTTACAACTGAACTTGTGGAAGGGATACCGGTCGATAAGTGTCAAGATTTAGATTATGAAACTAGGCGCCATATTTGCGGCTTAATTATGCAGTTATGCTTAAGAGAAATATTTCAGTTTCAGTTTATGCAAACCGATCCAAATTGGTCCAATTTTTTCTATAACCCCGATACTAAACAAGTAAGTTATCTTAGCTATAGGAATTTTAATTTACACTGTAAACACTTCACGAATTGATTAAAATTTACCTGTCAAAATTCTGGGCATTTTAAAACTTTTCTTTTTTTTCCACAGCATATTAAATTTGTTTTGCAATGTTACATACGATTTTGTAATAATTTTTTATTGAATTTTAGATGAGGTAATTTCAAATTACGACAAAAAGCTTGAATATAACAATTAAATATAACATGATATTCAACAGATTTTTAATTTATTTTGATAATTTCTAATAATTCTCATTAAATTGCGATTGGAACTGTTTAAATGCATGCTAATTTAAACTAGTACTTGGCCATTTTCAATATTAATAATATTGTCATACTTTTTACTTTTTCTTCAGTTCAGTAATACTAATAGAATAAAATTACTGATATCTTACTGTGAAGCAACATTTATTGTGAAACAGTGAAAAGGAATAACCATTTATTTTTATGGGATTGTTAAAGCTATTAAACAAACATTCTGCAGACATAAGTGCTATTATAAAATCTTAGTTTCTCAGAACAAACATAAAATGATGGCCCAAAGATAAATATGACAAGGACACGGTTTTTAAATATTTCTTGTAATGTTGACCAAAATTTCAAAATTACCAGTAATTATAAGGAAGCTTGTTAGGACTTTGAATATATGAAATTGTGCAAGTGGTGTATTTTGAATATGGAATTGTGCTTCTAGAAGATCTTTTCAGAGCTGTTTTACAATTCCTTTCTTCTCTGTTGGTGAGAATGATGTTGAAATTACATTTTCTTTGATGAAGGAGCTATACAAAAGCTCAAATAAAAATTTGTTTAGGAAGCACCATTTCACTTATTAAAAAAACTAAGTTATTTGAATTTGTTTTTACAAAAGATTAAAATGAGTAAAAGAACTATATACAAAGAAGAATGTAATGTTCTCATTAGCTTAAATATTGTTATAAATACCTTAGTTCGCATCTCGCCTTTTTTTAAATGGTATACCACTGCTGTACAGATTGTGGTTGCATTAATTTACAAAATATTTAGCAATTTTTGTTTAAAAAATTGAATTAAATTGTATAGTTAAATTGTGTTTAAAAACTGAAGTATGTATATACTAGTGTATAATTTAAAATGTCTTTCTATCTGTCATGGTAAGATAATGAATCTTACAATTATGATTCATTAACCTTCTGTACATACCATATAAAACATTCTTTATATACCATGGTATAATAATGTTCCAGTTTGTAAGTGTGTTGTTACTTTTATTGGCTGTATCTGGTGAACCAGATACTATAATTTGTTGTTACTAATTAAATTATTTGATATGATAAAATTTTTTAAAGAAATAATACATATATATAATATTCTTTCAGCCACCAGTAAAATATTCTCAGTGATGTTTTTTATAAATTCTCAAACTTTTACAATTCTCTTTGCACATTGGTGCAAGACATGCTCACCAGACCTGTGGTAGAGACAGACATATATATATATATATATATATTTATGTGTAAAGGAAAAAAATGGACTATAAAAAGTTTAACCTAAATAAAATTAATATATATTATTATCTTTTATGACTGCATAGGATTACTGCATAGGATGACTGCATAGGATTAGTCAGCCCAATATCCAAGTCTCTTTAATGGGACTGTATGGCCTATGAAAAAGTACTGTCCCAGTATATTTTCATATGTTCTGATCTTTTTGCCCTTTCTAGTGTTAAAAATATTTGTGTTGTGAGTTTTTCTTGTTAATATGAAGCAAGTGTTGTTCTTGATTTTCTTGTTTAATTTTATCTTATCTGTTGTGTCTACTGATGTAAGGCAAATTTCCTTCAGATCCTCTCTTATTTCTCTGATCCATCTGCATCCTGTGTTGGTATTTTTCAAGTCGAGATAGTACTAGCTGTTTCAGATGTCCTGAGTCTTGCATCCTTATGATATATCCAAAGAATTCTAATCTCCACTTACTCACAGTAGCAGTGATGAGTTCTAACTCTTTGTACATGACTTTGTTGAGCACAATCCATCACTGCCTGTCTTTCTAGTACTTTTTATCGATGCAGATTCTTCCAATTCTTCTTTCGATTTTCTGGATTCTATTTGCTTTTGATTGTTTGTTCAGATGAAAGAGTGTTTCTGTTACATAAGTTGCTTCTGGTTTTCTAACAGTGCCGTAGTGTCTTATTTTTGCATTTATTGATAGGAATTTTTTATTGTAAGTGTACCAGGTTAATTTTTGAGCTTTAGGTAGTTTGTTTCTTCTTTTTTGATTGAGGTTTTTTTGTTTAGGTTGTTTGCTACTATTTTCTCTGAGGTATTTAAATTGGGTTACTATTTTTATTTTATTAACATTTATGTTTACTTCTTCTAATCATGTTGGTTTTTGGGGCATAATTTCTGTCTTTTTGAATGAAATTTTGAGGCCAATTTTATTTGCAATGTTTTGAAGTTCTAATATCTGATTTAGCTTCGTTGATGTCATTTGTTGGCAGTGCAAGTCATCAGTGAAACCAAGACACTCTGTTTTGATTTTTTTGGTCTATTTTTACTTTTGGGGGGCACTTTTTGAGCCATTTCCTCATTACCATTTCTAGAGCGCAGTTGATTGATAGTGGTGAGAGCCCATCACCTTAGCACAGTCCTGTTTTGATCTCAAATGGTTTCAAGGGTTCACCTCAGAATTTTACTTTTGACTTAGTGTTTGTGAGGGTCAGTTTTATCATGTTGATTAATTTGGTATGTAGTCTGAGGTGTCATAGGATTTTAATTAGGGATTCTCTGTAGATGGAGTCATAAGCTTTCTTGAAATCTATAGATGTTACAACTATGTCTCTGTTTCTTTTCCTGTTGTAATCCATTATTAGCTTGAGACTCATGTTCTGGTCTAGAAAGCTCCTCCAGGGTCTGAAACCTTCCTAGTATTCTCCTAACTCTTTCTCGCGTTGTGAACCAATCCTGTTAAGGATGATTCTTGCAAGAATTTTGTATGTTGTGTCTAGGGGTGAGATTCCCCTGTAGTTGTTAGGGTCTGTTTTGTTCCCTTTTTTGTGTAGCAGATGGATGAGGGCTATCATCCAGTGTTCTGATAGTTTTTTGATCCACTGTTGATGAAGGACAATTTCTGTAGATCTTCCTACATGTTTCCAGATCAATATAAAAGTCTGATCTCTCACAGCTTGGCAATTCTTCATTTCACGCAGTGCTTGGTAGACTTCTTTTATTGTGGGAGGAATGATGTTTTCTGATGTTGTTGTTATCAGGGTGTTGGTGTTGAAGTATAGGAGTTCTGTTAGTTCTTCACAGTTTAAGAGTTTGTTGAAATAGTTTCTTTAGTTAGGATTCTGCATTGTCTATATTGTTACAGGCGATTTTACTGTTTTCATTCTTTATTAGTAGGATATTAGGGGTTCGTATTTTTGAAAGTTTTGAAGTAGTCTCTCGACTGTGTTTTATTGAATTCTTCTTCTATTGATTTCAGTGTGTCTTATGGTGTTGTCTTTTTATTCTCCTTAGGGTTTCAGTGGTTCCTTTTCTTTGTTTTGCTAGATTTTGGAAGGATGTTTCTGATTTTTGGGATTGGTGAAATAGCCATGCTCATTGTCTTTTCTCCACTGTTTCGTCGCATTCACTGTTCCACCATTGATGTTTTTAATGGGATTTTATTGGGGCTAATTCTTCTGTGATTTGCTTTAAGGTTGTTGGCTAGATCTTAGAGTTTATTCATGATGGCCTTTTGGTAATTTTTGTTCTTGTTTAGTTGGGTAGGGTCCATTTTTCATTAGTTTTAGGGGCTTTGATTTGTTACTTTCTTTGGGGAGTAAATTTAATTCTAATTTTGTCTACATAGTGTCTGAGGCTATGTCTACTCCTTGGAGGATTTTTATGTTGTAGATATCCTTGTAGTGGTGTTTGTCCATGACAACAAGGTCTAATTACCATTCTCCTTCAGTGTAGTCATTATGTTTCCAGGTTTTGAGTTTTTGAGGTTATCTCTTGAAATATGTGGATTTCAAGATTAGGATGTGGTTTCTACAGAGATCAGTGAGTAGTATCATATATATATACACGAGGTCTGTTCAAGAAATACGTAGACTGTTTGAATTGCTCGGGTCCAGTTGGTTCCAGTCAATTCCATTTGGTGTCGCCATGTTCGTACAGATCATCTGATTGCAATGCAGTTTTTAGATTGCAAATATCATAGTTGCTTAGCTACGCAGTTGTTTGTGAAGTGTGTTTTTTCATTTGGCAGATTTTAGAATGAATGACTTGAACAAGCAAAGAGTTGCTGTGAAATTTTGTGTTAAACTTGGAAAATCTGTGAGTGAAACTTTTGATATGCTCAACACGGCTTACAGCAACATTGCTATGAGGTGTGCAACATGTTTTAGGTGGCATAGATGTTTTAAAGATGGTCATCAGTCAATTGAAGACGATGGGCATCCTGAATGTCCTTCCACGTCAACTGACGACTCACACATAGACAAAATCAACACCCTGGTTCGGGCAAATCAACATCTGACCATCAGAGAGCTTGCTGAAGTGTGTGGGATATCAGTTGAATCATGTTACAAGATTTTAACCAAAAAATTGAAGATGCACCACTGGTTTTTTCATCACGACAACGCTCCAGCCCATTCAGCCCTCAGAACTCGTGAGTTTTTGGCCAAACACTCAATCACTGTTCTTTCCCACCCACTTTACTCACCTGACCTTGCCCTTGTGACTTCTTCTAGTTCCCCAAACTCAAAAGACCTTTGAAAGGAGGAAGATTTGAGACGATTTCCGAGATTGAGGCAAATGCGACGAAAGAACTGAAGAACATCACAAAAGAAGTGCTCCAGGACTGTTTCCAAAAGTGGAAACACCATTGGGTTAAGTGTGTGCATTGGGTTTGAAGGGGACCCAGACAAGTAACTTCTAAATAAAATACATTTTGCTTTATGACGTTAGTCTACGTATTTTTTGAACAGACTTCATATATATAAAACTGAAATTAAACTTTTTAAGATTCATGTTATTCCTTTCTGTACTTTAAAATTATATTTTAAACTCTACTAATGTAAACTACCTAGTACAGAATATTAAAATAAGACATACTTACCTTAATTCTATCGTAATAGTACGTTCACAGGATCCTGCATCCTCGGTCATGATTGAATTCATTTTATAAAATTGCACATTAAAATAAAAACATTAGAAATATTAAATAATGATATATACTTGGAAATAGAATAAAATCATTCACTTGGTGTATTGTTTGTTATAGTAGTATAACAGAAGGAAAAATATTTTTTAAATTCATCTGTTTTATTGGATCATACATATGCTTAATTTTCATTGCTACATCTTCATAAGATAACAATAATAAAAAACTTTACATATTCTTATGTATAATTCTTTTGTATTTCATAATTAATTCTTGTTTTTATTAAATATGTATTTATTTGAATTCTTTATTTTTATTGTTGTAGTGCAATCTATAAAAAGGTTTAAATAAATCATATTTATATTACCTATATTATTTATCTATATTTTATCTATTATTTTTATCTATATTATATTGTATTATTATCTATATTATTATAGAAGAAACAATGAACAGCATAGATGAAGTCCTACGCAAGAACTATCGCATGAAAATAAACAAGAACAAAACAAAAGTAATGAAATGTAGAAATAACAAAGATGGACCACTGAATGTGAAAATAGGAGGAGAAAAGATTATGGAGATAGAAGAATTTTGTTATTTGGGAAGTAGAATTACTAATGATGGACGAAGCAGGAGCGATATAAAATGCCGAATAGCACAAGCTAAACGAGCCTTCAGTAATAAATATAATTTGTTTACATCAAAAATTAATTGAAATGTCAGGAAAAGATTTTTGAAAGTGTATGTTTGGAGTGTCGCTTTATATGGAAGTGAAACTTGGACGATCGGAGTATCTGAGAAGAAAAGATTAGAAGCTTTTGAAATGTGGTGCTATAGGAGAATGTTAAAAATCAGATGGGTGGATAAAGTGACAAATGAAGAGGTATTGCGGCAAATAGATGAAGAAAGAAGCATTTGGAAAAATATAGTTAAAAGAAGAGACAGACTTATAGGCCACATACTAAGGCATCCTGGAATAGTCGCTTTAATATTGGAAGGACAGGTAGAAGGAAAAAATTGTGTATGCAGGCCACGTTTGGAATATGTAAAACAAATTGTTAGGGATGTAGGATGTAGAGGGTATACTGAAATGAAACGACTAGCACTAGATAGGGAATCTTGGAGAGCTGCATCAAACCAGTCAAATGACTGAAGACAAAAAAAAAATATATTAAGCATGTGTAACATTAAAGTTTTGTATTAGATTCTGTAGATATGTCCAGAATGGGTATTTTGATTTTTATAAATGAAAATAAAGAAAATTTAATTTTTGGGAACCATGTAGCTATATCTTTTACAGATGATGATTTAATTAGCATAATAACAGCTCTATACAAAAAAAAAATCTGTACATGTTTTAATTTACTATCTCACTTTAAGCCATATTGATTGCAAGTTTCAGTTTATTTAAATAAATCTATGAGATTTAAGTGAATTTTATTTTAAAATGCTGCATGGAACCAATTTCAAACGATTATTTTTTCTTAATGGTTTATTGCATATTGCCAAAAAAATAAAAGTAATAATACTTTATTTTTTATATTGTAATATACTGTGTTACATTTTGTAATGAAGTGGAATCATGTTATTTATAGTTAATTCTGCTTGACTTTGGAGCATCTCGAGCTTATACAAAGGAATTTATTAACCAGTATATAAAAGTTATAAAAGGTGCTGCTGATGGAGATAGAGACAAAGTGCTGGAAGTTTCTAAAAAGATGGGTTTTCTTACAGGATATGAATCTAAGGTAAATGAATAAATAACAGATAGTTATTTGAATTTATTTTTGAGATGAAGCATGAATAAAAATGTTAACCATCATTTTTACTTCCTTGTATGAAGTAAAGGAAGTATTTTGATCATGAAAAATTTAGGTTATCAGATTTACAACAGAAATGATACAACAGAAATATCCATTTTAACTAGTTTCAGTGTGATATCTGTACTACGTATTTATGTATGTATATAAGTACGTCTGTATCATAACCCAAAAACGATTAGCTGTTAGATGTTGAAATTTTGGATTTAGGACCATTTTAACATCTAGTTGTGCACCTTCCTTTTTGATTGCATTCGACTGAACCAAAAATATCCAAAAAAAGTAAAAAATCCAAATTTATTTGGATTTTATCTTAACTGCATTAATAAGCGCTCATTGAGATCTTTTCAACAATATATCATTAGTAATACTTATTTTCATTGGTTCCAGAGTTATAGCCAAATAACATTTTAATTAATGAAATATTTGGATCTTACAAGGGGAAGGCACATCGGTTCGAAAGAGATTTCATCTCCTTTTTTTTAATTTAAATATATTGATTTATTAATAATTATTAACCTTCGATTATAAAAAATTTTTACGATAAATAATAATTCAATAATAACAATAAAAATGAAAATATTAATGAAATAATTTTTTTTTCTTTTCATTTAAAAAAAATGTGTGTGTAATTTAATAAACATACAAGGAAGTCATGAGGTGCCCACATGATTTTTTTGTGCTTTATGTGAGTGAAAGTTTCAGGTTTTATTGCTTTTAAGTGAAGTTATTAGTAATTTCCTTTATTTTCTTCTGCATCATCTATATCCTTGTTAAAATCATATAATTCCATCTGTGTTTTGGTCTAGTCACCTTTGGACGTACTAAACATCCTATCGAATTCAAGTAAGATTGTATTACATCATGAAGTCCTACCTTTCCTCTAATCCATATATTTTTCTTTTATCTTTGAATCTTTTTCATTACATTTCTCTAGTCTTTTTTTTATGTTTCTCTTAATGCTTTTAACCTTAATTTAAAAATTTTCAGCATTTAACCTAATATTTAGTAGAAAGTAATAAATGAAGGTTGTTCTATTGATGATAGTTAACATTGTCACCACTGCTGTGCAGATTTCTATCACTTAAGGAGCTTTGGTGTTGTTTCTGTACTTTTTAAAGTAAAAAATAAAAATTGAGGATCTCCTGCAACAATTAAAAATCTTACAGACTAAGAAATGAGATCTACCATTTGATTTCTTAATGAAAACAATATGTAACTATGTGAAATTCATAAAGAGATTAACAAAGTTTATGATATTAAAATAAATCTGCAAACCCAACAGTATCAAATGTTTAATCCCACAATAGAAAACATTGATGATGAATTGAATTGGGTTCCCGGTTGTCATTATAGATGATTTTCTGTATCATGTTGATGAATTTAACTAGCAAAATCATCATCGCACTTTGAATAACATCCGTGAAACATTTCCTAGTCTTCAAAAATTTGTCTGACTCGTGTTACATGCCTACTGATTAACACAAATCAAACCGAATTGGTGTCTTATTTTTTTTTGAACATTGCAAAAAGGAAAAAGATGAATTTCTCAGTGCATTGTGACAGGTAATTGGGTTTCCTGTGCTATTTTGAAAAACAAATACTGTTCACTTGGCATCATCGTCATTAAATATTCCAACCCAAATAGTTGTTAACAAATGCTTTTTACTCAAAAAGACAGTGATTGTCTTCTTCTCATTATAGTAAAAGGAGACAATAAATGACTTTGATATATTAGTGATTGTATGAGATTTTTTTTTACAGACATGGTCTTTCTCCACAACACCTTACCCCAACGTCACATTTGATCATGGCATCATGTTTGCTCACTACTATCCACCAATACTAATTAGTTACTACATTACAGAATGGTTTGGCAATGAACAAGTACATCAAGAATCTACTAAAAAACTTGTTGCAAGTTACTATAAGCTCATTTTAACATTAAGGGTAATTGCATAGGAAAATATCCAAAGGAAAGAAGGAAAATAAAAAAAATTTAGTAATCTTTAATGGTTACTTTGTCACTGTAAAATAGGCACTGTTTTCTGTATAACCTTTGTACAGTGTATAATTAATTGTGTTTATAAAATTTACTTTATATTTTCTTCTTTCCCTTTAGTTAATTTTTCTATGTAGAAGCTAAGTGACTGCTTCCTTTCAGCTCTTTTTCAATTGTGAACAATACTCCTCCCAATGAGGTTTGCAGTTTCTGAGTCAACGCCAAACCATCTATGGTGAATAGTTAAAACTTCCTGTTCAAATCCCTGAAGAAGCTGAATTACACAGGCAGTATTTTAAGACTGTGTGATGTAGAAAAGGGTCATGTTAGCAGACATCAGGCCTCCTCCATGATTAGAGATTGCTCAGCATGATCGCTTAGTGTTTCACAATATTAATAAATATCTATTTGTTTCCTTTAACTGTTAACTCAAGTGATCATTTTTGGTCCCAAAGTTTGTTACTGTGACATTTCAAGTCAAGAGTATCTTCTTAACTGAATTAGTATGGGTAGCAAATAAGTTGATGGCATTTTTGTCGTGACATACATGAGAAATTGTTCTTCAATCTGTATTAAAATTGACTTAAGCAATATTTACACGCTTGGCTTTATTTTGACTGATAAGCACGTCAATTTTTGGACATTCAAGATTAATAATGATAGTTTCATGGATTATAGTTTAAGTAACTATAATCTTTATAATTTTAGTAACTTGTGAAAATTTTTCATGAATATCATTAAATGTGTGATACCAATCCTGCCACACAAATTCATTGATGTAAGGTTGTAAATCATCAGTAATGACATCAGACAAGGTTCATTCATCATCATGGATGTTCTCCCTCTCTATGTTATATTTTCAACAATTATCATTGTTGTTTCATTCATAATGTTATTGTAAACTTCTTTACTCTGTTGTTCTGTTGATGAATTGCACATGGATATCTTACCTTACAAAATAAATTAACAGATTTCAATGTATATAGTGTATATTTTTTTAACATTTTATTGTTTGTCATAAAACACAAAAATAATACAAAGACTTCTGTAGCAATGAAGCTTTTTCAGAGTTTGATAAAACTGATTACTGTAACTGCTTAATCTTAAAGTGACCAAGGTCATTGACATGTGTTACAGCAATCCATGAACGGCAACTATCTTCCATTTGTGATCCTCATATAATTGAAGTAAATAATTAAAAGTTTATTTTCTGATTAAGCCAGAAGATGAATTGAGTTGAATTAGAGGAAATTTTCACTAGAAGTTCCAAGTGGTCAGATGGATGTGTTAGATTTGCTTAATGAGAAATTACTGGAGAGGATTATTAAACATACTATCAATATAAAATATCTTAAATTTAATGTTAATTATGAGAAATTATAAAAAGTTACATACTTCTTTATTACTCTCACATATGTATAAGATGTAATTTCTTTTTATAATGAAATTATTTAAGGTTTTCTGATAAGGGTGTTGCTCTACTAAATTCAGTGTACTTTTCAATATTAACAAAAGGCATGCCATGTTAATTAATTATTATTTCACTTCCTTCTCTGAATATAAAGTACAGATATTAAAACAAAACATGTTGAAATTCTAGTGTAGTTTAACTATTAAAAACATTTTAAGAAAGAAAATTTATCTATTTTTTGTAGGTAATGGAAGAAGCACATGTGGATACCGTAATGATTCTTGGTGAAGTATTTAGAGAAACCACCGGTGAGTTTGATTTTGGAAGTCAGGATACAACTCGACGAGTGCAACGCCTTGTTCCGACGATATTAACGCACAGGCTTTGCCCTCCACCAGAAGAAATTTATTCATTACACAGAAAATTATCTGGTGTTTTTCTGCTTTGTTCTAAATTAAAAGTTAAAATGAATTGTCGTCAAATGTTTCTTAATGTTTATGACAACTATAAAATTGATTGATATTAATTTTTTGTTATTTATTTATTAAAAAAGTTAGTTTATGAGTATAATGTAATGTTATGAAATAAATTATATTTTATGAATTGTTTTTATTTAATCATATTCCCCGCAAAATTAAACACTAAAATTATAGTAAAGTAGATTTTTTCTGTTTATTGTAATTTTATTTATTTGATCTTTTTATTCTGAATTTATGTAGCATTAGTCATGCAGTAGATCTCTAAAGTAAAATTGATACATTCCACTTGACCTGTATTACTAGCACATTCAATAAGTACTTATGTATTGGATTGTGTTTTTTTATCTGTTGTAAGAATTACATAGGTTTTTTAAAACCCTGAGGATAAATAGTAATGGTAATAATTAGTATTTATTTAATTTAATTAATTAGAGTTTTATGGATTTCAGTCTCAATTTAGATATAAAGTTATGATGTATTTTTACAACTTCCATTCTTAAAACTTCATCTCTTTTTGCCTCGTCCTTTAGTCCATTGAAATAGATTATACCGAAGTCTTTAATTCTCAGGTTTTCATTGTTTTTATTTCCTTTTTTAATTCTCATAGGATATGGATTTAATAACAATTGTGTGAGGGCATGTAAAACTGTATCAAAAGTATTTTTCTTTGAGTCTGTTGTAATTTTTCTCATTGTTTAGAATTATTAACCATTAATAAACTCTTTCTATTAACTGAAAAGTAAATTGTCAGTCAAACAGCTACAAGTTGATTTTTACTGTCAGATTCAATACTGCAGAATTATTATCCATCTTATTTGAATAATTAAATACTCTTTTTTTTAATAATTAGAAAATTGTTTAACATAATATTATAAACTGCTGATTTGCCAAATAAATAATTCCATTTTTAAAACCAATAAATCAATTGAATAATCAATCGCCTGTTAGTTTTGGATAACTTTCATAGTGGAACTATCCAATAAATGAGCACTTACACTTTCAAAACATAGAAACACTTTCATAACCATAAGATTGTGAGCAAAGCTTTCTTTCTGAAGTAGTCATAAGTTAAATTAAAAATGTAATAAAATTCGCATTAGTATAGGATTTTCTATAATAAACTTCTTTGTATGTAGTTTATCATATGTTATCCTCTGTATATCGATCGACTATTCCACAATATGATATTTTATGGAAAGACTATGATCACTGCATCACATTTATAAAGTTCTAAAATTAATAAAACAACTGATATTACCCACTAACTGTAAAATTAACACAGATTTTTTTTTTTTTTTTTTTTAATGTAATTTCAGCTGAAATTTACATTACAGGAAAGCAATTAGAGTATATTCTGTTTGTTTCTTTGTACGGCCATTGGCCACTAATAAATGCACACTGAAAAAAAACCAGACCCAGCATTCAATCTGCAAATTCAAACGTCTATAGGAAAACCAGTGTATTGCAGTAAAACTCAGTTGAAATTTTAAAAGTGCAAGAATTTAATATTTAATTTAGTTACACATCTAATATTAAATGTGTCATATTTAATTTCGCTGATTTGTATGTTTACGTCTGTACATGCTATCAGAAGATAGATTTACAGTATTTCTGTCATAGATAACAAATAAAAGTCAGTAGCAAATGTAAATAGAAATGAATGTAAATGCTATAAATTTTAAACAAGATTGTACAACCCTAAAAAATCAAAAGAACAATTTTTGATGCAATTTTTCAAATCTTCGTTCTCATAATTATTTTTCCCCCAATCTCAAGTTTTCTTTGCTCTCACTATCTTATCATTTGATAGAAAATCATTATCTCATCATTAAGATAAAACTAGTGCAATTATGAAAAAAAAAATTTAATGTAGATGACACATTTCAGTGTAACTGGAGCAAAAGATCATGTAATGCTATACCATTTAATATCATTGGATAAAAAAAAATTAATAACATATACAAATGTTCAATTCAATAGCCAAGTAATAACATTAGACATAATATCACAATTCACAAACAACGTAAGATTATAGTAAAATTATCAATAACAATAAATAAAAATAGAATTATATATATATATATATATGAAAAAGATTTAAAAAATACTAAATTCACTTTGAACCATTATCTTATCATCTCAAATACTGTAGGGTAAAAGTAAAGAAAAGAAAAGAACTTTCTAATTAGGTTATTAAGTTTGACACTTAATAATTTTCAGAATAATAAACTGTTCATAAAAATGACAGTTGATTTCATATATAATACACCACAACACACAAACAACAGTGTACGTGTATACAATTGACAATACAGTTTTTAAAACTGTCTTCCATGTGAAAAATATTTACGATATTGAAACTTATTTTTACATACACACAAACTGTATATGTACATACAACACCCTTAACAACTCTCTCTTTCTTTTTTCCTGTTTAGCCTCCGGTAACTACCGTTTAGATAATTCTTCAGAGGATGATATGTATGAGTGTAAATGAAGTGTAGTCTTGTACATTCTCAGTTCGACCATTCCTAAGATGTGTGGTTAATTGAAACCCAACCACCAAAGAAAACCAGTATCCACGATCTAGTATTCAAATCCATGTAAAAATAACTGGCTTTACTAGGACCCTTAACAACTGTAGATGTTTTAACTGTACAGTTGTATAAGAAGTACAATTGTTATAAGCTTCTGATTTAAAAATCACAAACTACTTAGTTGATCTGAATTATTCTTTTACCATTGAATTTAGAGGAAGGTTGTAGTCATAACCCTTTCTTTATAATTCCATTACTGCATGAGCAATAAGGCTTAAACCAAAAGCATGTAATTTTTTACAAGCAAATGCAAATTACTTTAATTTGTGTCCATTATTATTAGGTTATTGGAGTGGACTTATAGCCACTCCAATAAGTGGAAGAGTTCATGTGCAGCTCGCCTAACAGTTGCTAAGGGTTAAATAAAATCTAGAAGATTCATGACTTAGAATAAGATATTTTATGAAAATATGATAATTTTATTTGTTACATGGAAATTGAGTTATAAATGCTTACAACAGAACTAAGAAAGGTTGAGGCTAATGAATTAGTTCTCAAGCTGTAGTAAAATAAAAATTTACAGGGTGCACCTTGAATGATGAAATTTATTGCATTCTTTTGTCTGTCAACATTATTGCATAAGACTGTTAAGCAAAACAATGCATAACATGAATAAATTCTGTTATTTAGCGTTTTCATATTCAACTTCAAGAAAATTAATTGCAAAACTTGAGGTAAAAAAAGACTATTTCACATACCATTAACTCAGTAACACCAGTAAATATGTTAGTTACTTAACTCATTTTTTAACTATTACTTAAAACTGCAAGTTTTAAGCTGAACTTCTTAAAAGCCAAACAAATTCAATAAATTTACTTTTCAATGGATTAACTAATACACAAATATATTTAGCACCTGCACACAATAGTGACATTATTGTAAAACAAAATGTCATTACACTTCTAGACAGCGATACAAGTCTAGAAGGGAGTGTTATAATCAGTTCAATTTGGGCAAATCTGGTTTTCACCAGATCTTGACAAAAAATTGGATGGAAATTTTCAGATGTTAATTTAGTTCATATGTATGTATGTTTGGTACCTTTAAATCACCTTATATCTCCAGAATTACTGGACCAATTTTGACTAAACTTTGTCAAATTATATTTACATATAGAGCACTGATGCCAATAAATTTTCAACTTAAAAGATCAGGGAGTGAGGATATAGAGCGACATCATTCACAGTATCTTCAGATTTCGCCTAATTAAGGTAATATTTTTCTTGGGTACATTTATTAACAATTGTAAATAACAATATTTGCAAAATCCCACTCTCACCCTAAAAAAATGCTGTGTAGTCATTTGCTATGTTATGACATTTAGTTCACTAAATGTTATATTTTTATGATACTCAAATATATATTTCTAAATATGTATTGTATTAAAGGGAAATGGGTCTATGGAATAATTCAGCACTGTGGCATTTCTTGAATATTGAAATATTGCTGAATTCAATTTCATATAGTAAATGCCCAGTGACCATAGCTGAATTAAAAATTTTCATTGTTGGAAAGGTGTGTATGTATAATAAAAACTAAATTCCTCAATTGGAATAATTTTGAAAGTAATTTTAATATAAACCAAACAGGATATTTTTTTAGTTTCTGATAGAATGACAAAAATACTGTAACAGTTTTGAAAACTGGCAACAAGCCAATACACAACTGTCAGCCTTTGTGGCTGAATGGTAACCAAAAGGCTCTAAATTTGAATCCTATTCAGGATGAAGCAGTGTGGGGAAAAGGCCAGTTGTGTGCTGTGTGGCTTGGTGGACCACTGGTCATTGAGCAGGGCTTGTCCTTAATGAAAATGAATATTCTCCATTGAACACCAACAGGTGCAGTCAGGCAGTCGATAACTGCTAGAAGGTGGCCCCCTCCAGCATGGAACTGATATGATTGCTATTTCCAAACCAAATAAGAAGTCGGTCGTGGGCGACAGGTGGCTTGTATACATAGAATGTGATGCCCGCCTTGGTTTCCCTGTCACTGGTATACCATGGGTCAGTTCTGGGATATGTCTGGATAGATGTGGTGCTTTTTGCTGCTACCACTTTCCCAACACTGACTTACAGGTATACGTGGATTTCTTGGACCATCTATTTGACTGCATTGCAGGATTTCGAGGTTGAGGATCTTGGTTTTGGGGGATTTTAATGCTAAATCCCCTGCTTTTGCTGGTGTCCAATGGAACACATGCAGTAATTATCACGGGGATTTTAGCAGTGTGTTAAACTTGATGTGTATCAACAATGGTGATTCTAGATCATGTCTTGATTTGACATTCGTAAGCTCCCCATATGTTGGCTCGCTGATCTTATGGCGAGTCTTTGTAGAAGAAAGTCTGAGTGTTCATTCTCTCATTCTGATAGAATTGCAGTTGCAGTCCAACAACAACGACTGTTTAAGAGGGTATCCAGGTATGGATGTGCTAGGTTGAGAGAATCGATTGCGGTCAGCCTCATTGGCATTTCATCCCCCCTGCGCTCTCACCAAACTTGTTACTGAAGAGTGTGATTCAGCTAGTCGACAGTTTAAGAAAATCTGCATACCGGTGGTTCCCACAGTCGAGCATGAGAAGTAGGTGTCAAGCCAAGCGTAGGATATATCAGCAAGCGGCCAGACATCACAGTCACAGCCTTCATGCTGAGTCGGCATGAGAAGAGTACCTGTTTGGCCAGCGCAACTACAAATTTGCAATCAAGGAGGCCAAGAAAGAAGTGTCAAGGTCTCTCTGCCAGGAGATTGATCGCAATGTGTGGGCGGACGGCTTCAGGATAGTTATGGGACGTTTTAGACGCCGTCTCCCCACTCTCACAGCTGCCCAAGTCTTGGAGTTCTTCGGCACCCTCTTCCCGAGGGCGGCTGATTCCCCCAGGATGAAGATAGTTGCGAACAACCTGCCGTTGTTCGAGATACATGAACTCTTCACAGCTGCACGAGGTACGAAGCTCACAAGAATCCGGAACCGGACGAGAAGTTGTGAACATCGTTAGGGAGGTGGTTTCGATTCCTGTACTTAATAGCATGAATACATACCAGACGAGTGGAAGATCTATAGATTAGTATTCATCGATAAACCTAGTGGTCCTAGTGAAACTACAACTTACCGACCGTTGGGCCTGACTAACAGCTTTTGTAAGTTGTTCGAAAAGTTATTTGTGGCTAGGCTGCAGCAGGAAGTCAAGGTAAAAGACGGTCTGAGCGACATGCAGTACGGCTTCAGGCAAGATCGTTCTACGATGGACGCTGCGAAACACATTATGGATTTGGCAGAAAGGGCTGCCATTGGGACTCGGCGTTCCAGGAGTATTCCGGCTGTGATATTCCTTGACGTCCAAAATGCTTTTAATTCTATTAGTTGGGCTTCCATCTTCAGAGTCCTGGATAAATGGCGCATTTCCCCGTATCTTCAGTGAATTTTACAGAGATATCTCCAGCGCAGAGAGGTGGTGTACGAACTGGGAGACTAACATCTATCTTTCAATGTACAGTGCGGGGTTCCACAGGGCTCGGTTGTTGAGCGCTGTGGAATCTCGTATATGAGGGTGTACTTGGCCTGACTTACCCCGAAGGAGTCTCAACTGACGCATATGCTGACGATTTAGCTCTCGTAGTAGTTGCCAGAGTGAAAGAGATGTTATCTCGAAAGCGAACCGTTCAATAATTATTGTTGACGAGTAGTTGACTAAGCAGGGTTTGAGTTTATCTTCCTGCAAAACTAAAGCGGTAGTCTTGGCTGGAAGTGAGGCGGCTAGAGCCTATGCGTTTGAGGTGAAGGGGTACTCCACAGTACGGACAATGAAGTAAAATACTTGGGTTTCTGGATCGAGCGTAGGCGATCATTTTCTGCACATGTCGGCCAGGTTACGAAGAAGGCTGAGAAGACCATCCGGACTCTGAGTAGGTTATTCACAAATGTGTGTGCCTTAAATCTTCCAGGCGTAAAATATACGTACATGTAGTTAACTCTATAATTCTTTATGAGATCTCTGTGTGGAAAACCTAGAGTTCGAAGAGTAATGTACGCGCATTGGAGGGTTTACAGAGGCTTATGGCCCTGAGAGCGTGCTCCATATATAGGACTGTCTCTAGTGAGGTAGTCTTTGTTATAGTAGGAACGCCACCAATCGAGTTGCTTACTAAAATGAGATGCACATATTCAGGTATGAAGAAAAGTAAGGCGTATGACCTTTTGTTAGAGCGATGGCAGGTCCGTTGGAGTGAAGCGTCAACCTGTGCGTGAACTAGATGCTTGATCAGTGAGGTTAAGCTATGGGTCCTGAGGGGATTTGGTGAGCTCGGTTACGAGCTCACACAGTTCCTGACGGGCCATTGCTGTTTCTGCCAATATCTTCTCAAGTTGAATAGAGTGAATGATAATGCGTGTCCAAATTGCGGAGACCTGGGTGACGTGGAACACGTTGTGTTCCATCGTTTACGTTGGGAACCCTTGAGGCATAATTACAAACCCTTGGGTCCGCTCACACCAGAGAATATCTTAAAGAAGATGGTTTACAATGAGGATACATGGGATTCCATCTCTTGTACGGTCACCCGTATTATTAGGAGTAAGGAGTCAGATGCGAGGACAGAATAGCCTGAGAAAGTCCTAAATATTCCAGCTGCTAGGTGAAGAATTGGACCGTTGAGCGAGGGGGGATGATGGACAGCCTCCTGCGGAGCCGTAGTTCGTTCTCTCTTGCGTGGATGGGCTACGGTGATGATGCACGAGTACTCACAAACTCCTGAGCCTGAAGGCACTCCCTGGGGCTGAGAGTGCTTCATTGTGGCCCGCCATAGTGGGGAGAAGTGGTGAGATAGGAGTTTTAGTCGGTAGGGTGCAGGTATATATACGTTTTTAACAACATCTAGCGGAACCTGTGCGAGTTCCACACTTTCCCATTTATGGAGCGTGCGTAAATAGCATTTCTCCGACTCATCAAAAAAAAAAGTTAAAAAATGTCAGATGTCTTGGAAGACACATCTTCCAAGATATCTTGGAAACATTTAACAGTTTTTTTTTTGCCATGAAGAACCTAGCGGGCGAATCCGAATTCAGAACCTTTTTGGGGGATTCAGCAATAATAACCATCGGAATTATATCTGGACTAGCAACCATCCATTTGAGTGCAGTAGAATTAGTTACGAGAACATTACTCAGATGAGAATTTTGGTGATATTTATTAATTACAAGTTTTATATCTAACTCAAATTATATGATGAGAAACAACTGATAGTGCCAGTTAAGCAGAATACTCCTGAAATTTCTCATACGGGAGTTTTTTTAGGATAGCATGACGTTTTATGGGTGCAATTTGCGAATAAATGTTATTAATACAGATACCAGATGTGACTGATAGTACTTAACGTATAATCATCTTAATGTACAATTTCATCATATTCGCAGAATATGGTTAAGGTTACATTAATGTATCAAAACAAGCTACGGAGTGTTAAGATGTATAATAACAGTTTCATTAATATTTCACAACACGGTTAGGTATGGCTTTTCCAATACTTTTGTACATTTACATTCGTGTAAAATAGTACAACTCCCTGGGAGTATGCATATATCACAGGCGAGTGAACGAAAACTTTGGCAGTTCAGAATAACAAAATCTTATCTGATCATTAAAAAAAAACTTGTGTTTTATACAAATCTTAATTTTTTATTCTACTAAAATTACATATCGTTCCTACAAAAACTGTATTGCCCGATGATATATTTTTATGATTAATGTTTAAAAAAGTTTAAATTCTGTATTACATTAACGGTCGTAATTTAAAATAGCTTTCATTGTTGGAAGTGCCATCTTGTTTTACACAACGTGTTTCAGTTACAGTAAATTAGTGATTAAATTGGTGTTGTCGTTTTGTAGTGAGCTACAAAATCGTGAAATTCTTCTAAACATCGACAGCAGCATATTTAGTTTATAAAAATTTCATCTAATCATGGCAGACGAAGAATTTGAACCCGATGAGTAAGTTTTATTCAAATTGGTTTGTTAACTACTGAATTAAAGGAACCTAACCTCCATATACTGTAGAATTTATTGTGTATAAGGAAGAATTTTTGAGGCCTTCAGGTTTTTAAGTTGTTTCCAGAAACTGTTGCATGTAGGAATTACGATTCTTTCGAAATGTATAGTGTACAATGTATAATTGGGTACCTCTTACCCTTTAATTTTCTGTTTAGCATCCGGAATCACTATATGGTATTACATCAGAGGAATGTAAATAAAGTGTAGGTGTTGTACAGCCTCAGGCCGACCATTCCTGAGGTGTGTGGTTAACTGAATTCCAACCAACAAGGAACACCGGTATCCACAATCTAATATAGTTGTCCTCTAACCTGTATACTTATTAGCCCGATTGCTAAAGATAATAGATTGCATAAGTGTAATTTTTTATTATTCGCCTGCATTTAGATGTGGATTAAAAGACTTGAATGTGTTTTATGCCAATCTTTCTTTAATAATGGAATTAGTTGAATGCTTGAGGCTCAAACTTGAGCCAATCGTGCCATCCGTTTAGAGCCTAGTATATTTTATTGATTATTCTGTGAATAAAATATTGAAAAAGGTATGAGGTAAAGCAGTTTGTTTTATTCTCTTTGAAGAAAATTATTAATTATTCAATAAGGAACTGTATATGGCCAATAAATACCATTGTTAGATATAGTCAGGTATTTATAAAAAGGAATTATTTTCTAGATGAATTCATATTGTCTCATTTCAATATCACTATTGTAATTAATTTATTATTATTGTGCAATAGTGATTTTCATGAAATGATGTTACATGTACTGAATCAAAATTTTTAGTATTTATTGATTACCTGAACCTCAAACGAAAATCTTCATATGCTAACCTTAAATATTGTGAAGTTTTAAGCAATTTTACTTAGCAACTACCGGCATGCTCTACAAATCTTTCGTTGTTATGCTTAAACATTTGTTATATAGTGAACAGATTTCTTAATCTCTTCATTGTTATGAGTTGTCTTTTTTTTAAATGCATTAGTATTAAACTAAGTTTAAGCAAAATTAGGTTAATTTGGCATTCTTTCAGATTTAGTAAAACTGTATGTTATTAACTAAACACCTATGAACTCAAATCAAAACTACAAGCATAATGTAAACTTATAATTTATATAAAATTTTTTTTGAAAGCAGTGATTCATCATCAATAATAAGATATTACAAAATGAGGTAATGTATTACCATCGTTACATGTAAAAACTGATAGGTAATTATTTTGATCAACTAGATTAAATATTATTTAAGTTAAACTAGTTATTAAAGCAGGTGTGCTAATTTAAATAATTTATTTTTTCAAAATCTATGTAACACAATTGTGTGTTTATATTTGTATTTCTAAATATTCAATTTTATTATTATTTTCTATTATTTGGCAGTTGAAATGATAATCATCTTTGAAAAATTCATTCTTTTATTTTTTATGTTCTTAACTGTTAAAAAAATTTTGTTGAAAGGAACCTCTTGATTTTACCAATATATATTTATTAATCATTTCAGTTATGGACAAGATGTGTCAATAAAATTTTAGTAATATGTAACCTTATCAAAATAATAAACATTTAATAATTTTAAACAAATGAAATTCGTATGATAATATATTGCAGTTCACTGTGGAAACTGATTAATAAATTTTTTTATGTAAAAATAAGTTTTAATGATAACAATAAAAATTTTTATTAGAATTTTTAGTAGTAAGCCAGTTCATCATAATATTACAATCTACAGAAAATAAAGTCAGTCTTGATTACACAAATAAATTCATATAATAGTATGGGAAGCATATAAATACGAGTACATATACAACAATGAAATAGAATTAGTCGTGGAATCAAAACAGTCTAAATTTTTAACAAACTAATATTGATATTTTTGTATGGAGTATAAATTAATAAGAATAAAAACAAATAATCACTTGACAAACTCCACTTGAGGAAATAAAAAAAATTAAGACTAGGAAATGCATTACTTATAACTGCACTAATAAAAATACAAATAAAAAATTTATCTTTTCAATAGTGAAAGTTTATTTAATAAAAATAGTAGTAAAATATTTAATTCTTACAGTATAGTGAAAGTTATCATATAACTTTTTTAAACCGATAAAAATAATTTTACATAATTACAATGTTTCATGATCATAATAAAATTACATCAGAAGATAAATTTAATACTAGTACTATTTAAAGAATAAATTGTAATGATTGTAAAAATATATATATTGATAAAACTGATAGGTCATTTAAAGAACCATTTTTAGAACACTTCAAGAACATTCATTCGTAAAAGAAAGAAAGAATTTTTTCAAATTTTTTTGGTTACCTCACTTCCCATTGACATACAAATAAATAGAAAAAATAATCGAGAAATAAGTAATAATAAACTTGGATATTTGAAAATAGAAAATATAAACATATATTTTTGTATGAATAGGTAATTTTTGAAAATGATACCTAACCTAAATTGGCACACCTCTTTTAATAGTTTAACTGTATTTAATTTATGATCAACTGCATTTAATTCAGTTGATCATAACAACTACAGATGTTATATGTAAAAAATGGTAATGCATTATATCCATTAATATATCAATTTACTTGTATATATTTGTATTGCAGTGAAAATAAAATTGTTTTGTTTGATGTTTTTTGATTATTAATCACAAAACCCTATGCAACATGTGTAATAAAAATAAAGCCGCAAAATTGCACAGCTTTGGACTTGATAAATTTTTATTTCTATTATACTACAGTATTTTCAAATATGGACTTAATTTTGCAAATACAGTTGCAAAATTTCAATTTTTGAGTACAGTTTTACAATTGAGTATAATTGCAAAATGTTCAGAAAAAAATTTGATCTGCTTAATTAAGTGATGTTTTTACCTTAAAAATTATGCAGTATTAAAAATACAATTGAGAAAAAATTTCTTTGTTTAACAAAATGGTGTCTTTATCGTTCAAATTATTTTGTTATTAAGAGTATAATTGCTAAAAAAAATAAAAATTTCAAGTAATAATGTTTGACCCTCTTTCTCGACAATTACCTCATATAACATTTTTAATAACAACCAGAACATAAAAACAGAAAAGTATAGAAATTTAAAGATTTCAAAAAATTTCTGATTGGGTCCCATATGACCCTTTTTAAAAGTTCCATGTCATCTACATTAATACTAAATACAGTTGGATTTGCAATCTTGAAATTAAAGTGTAAAAAATTGATATTTTAAATATGAGTTTCATTCAGCAGCCCTGTATTTTTTTGTTGGAGTTTAAAAGTATATTTATGAATAAATAAATAAATAAATATATATATATATATATATATATATATAATTCTGTACTTTGTGAAGGGTGAAAAAATATTATATAGAAATTTAATGAGCCATTTTTGCAGAATTTATGTATACATAGCTTGTATGTAGTTATTAATCAAAATACTGGCCAATAAACATACTTACATCTTAGAGAAATTTCTGTCACTTTTTTTATGTACTAATGGAATCTTGAAACGGTGACATTTGCAAAAACCCCAATATCCAAAATTTTTCCTAATCGCAATACCTTCCATTTATGATTATGCTGCTGAATCAGTAATAGAACTACAACGGGAAAGTAAAAATAGTAGTGTATATCTATATGTATTTATATAGATATGTCTAGGAAAAATTAATTGTATATAGTTTAGTGTGAGGTAACAAATTTCTAAATGGCATATTCCTATTTTTTTTAACATTATTTTTATTTTGTCTAGTGTTGGTGATGATTTTGATGAAGTTGAAGAAGATGGGGATTTAGAAGATATTGATCAGCAGGAGGTAAAAATTAAAATCAATTG